>NW_028270185.1:35195601-35795601 GCF_037043375.1 Chiloscyllium plagiosum | reverse complement strand
TTTCAGAATAAGTGACAGTTTAATGGTGATTTTTAAAAAAATTGTACCGAACAGCAGACTCATTGGTGAGTACTACAGGCCCTGAGACAGAATTGCTGGGTGCTGGGTCATGCCCCCCTCGTCACATCTGATGTGGGTCGAGTGGGTGTGGAGTTGGGTTAACTGTTTCCACGCCAAATAACTTTGTGAATGAGAAAAAACTTCACAAAAAGAACTTCAGATTTGGGAGCTTTTCGGATTTCAGGATTTTGAATAAAGGATTGACTGCCTGTACTTCCAAATAAACCTGTTGAACTATAACTATAACTTGGTGTTCTATGATGTGATTAAGATCTGATTAAGGAACAGATATTCTGTAAATGCAAGTCAAACAGTCCTGAGTTTGTCACACTTTCGAGTTAACACTTGCTTCTTTGGAAGATCAGCGGCTGGGAATAAAAAATGGGCAATGTGTGACAGTCTGGACACCCGGCAGAGTCAGAATGTTTGTCATTATCAGAGGAAAAGAAGAGAAATGCCCACAACTCGAGAAATTGGATTTGTGAGCTCTGTTAGTGACATTAAATGTGGTGGGCAGGATTGAGTTGTAAAGTCTTAAGTCAAATGTCTCATTCATGATTTTCTCTACTTCATGGCCTAGATTCTGCATTCTGTACTGTTAATTCTCTGTAATGTTCTCAAACTCGATTATTAATCAGAGTCACAATATTGCAGATACTAAAGTCAGTTATTTGTTGAAACAGACACTTTTATCCAAATAATTTTTTTATTCCTGTATGTCCATCCTCCTATTCACCTGTCCACTCCACCCCTCCCCATGAACCAATCACGATTACCTCCTACCTGCATCCACCTATCACCATCCTACCTGCCCTTCCCCCAGCCCTATCCCCTTCCCTCTATTTATTTCTTTGCTCCCCTCCCTTCTCCTGCCCTGATGAAGGATCCCAGCCCCAAACATCATCGACTTCCCTGCTCCTCCAATGCAGACTGACCTGCTGTGCTTCTCCAGCTCCATATCTGTTGACTTATATTTGTTTATCTCCAATGGATCATTTAACTTTGGAAACTTTGGACCAAACATCTTCACCCAACTGAGAAGATTTTCCCACATGCAATCCATCGTATTTCTAAGCTACATTCACAGCTCCATTTGTGAACAGATCAGAAATGAGAAATGTAAAACAAATAAAGCATCACATGGTTTCAATCAAGTTATCATTCTATTTCCCACTGCGGTCAGATATTCCATTGCATTCAATTCCTCACAAACAATTAAAGTTTGTAGTCTGGGTTACTCCTCCCTGCGCAAAACTACAGGGGTAAGTTGTTCCCCTCCAGTCAGTAACCCCTACTCAGTGTAATTTTACTCTGAGAGATTCTCCCAGTAACACTTGGACACTGGGGTTAGTTGCTCCCCTTTGGCTAGGAACCCACACTCGGTAAAATTCTAACTGAAAGATGCTGACTGAATCACATTGTCACTGGAACCCTGGTGTTCCTATTGACCCACATGTAATACAGTTCCACAGTTAAAGACGTTCCCTGTAACACTTGCAATTGAGGTCACAGGTATTCTGCTATTAGTGCTCCCCATTTACTCCAATGCTGCGTTTACAGATACCCATAGAAAAGCAAGAATACTGGCTCAGAAGTTCATATCTGAGCAATTACCCACACTCTGTACAATTCTACAATGACACATCCTCCCAGCAACATGAGGGTCCAGCCTGAGGTTTGTGATCCCCATTCAGTACAATTCCATGATCAGGAATACCTTCACTCAGAGTGATTCCTGGAGATCTGGATCAACAGTACACAACATTCCAATCAATCTCTGGATAATGCAGAGTGTCTGTGAGCTACAGATAGAGTTTCTTTCCTCAGCTGAGGAATTACACCACAGAGTAAGTTTGGAAATGTTAACTGCAGACGTTGATCTCACACAGTGGAAACTTGCATTAACCCAGTGATCTGTCCTCACCAATGTCATGACCCCACACATCCACTGACTGATAAAAACCCACAAGATGGTCAAAGCCATCTCTGCTGACCCTCACCTTTTACTCCATAATAACCTGCTGTACCCATTGATTACCCTGTTTTATCTGGGCTCCCATTTGGAGCAAGCTGACTGAGCAAGATCCACCAACACAATCCCTTTCCATCAAGGAATGGGAAAAACCAGGTGTCACTGAAAGGTGGGTTGTTACAAAATCCATCTGACCGATAGCAGGCTGTGAACTACCACAGAGAGAGGGTGGTCTTCCGAAACCCTTTCTAGACCAGCCAGGGCCGGTGTTCAGTCAAACTCCATCAATGTGGCCTCAGTGTAAACCCATTCTGCACAGTATAGGGAAACACACAATGCTGTACATTACTGAGGAACCTCCGAACTGACAAACTATTCACTTTAAACTGAATAAGTGAGGACACTACTGTCTGACATCAGGATTTGCTTTGCTAAATGGAAATATAACAATTGTCAGTTGTAAGTAGAAATAACTATGTTTCAATGCAGCGATTTATACAACTTAAAGTTATAACAATGCCTACCAGGAACACCAACAATGGCAAGGGTGGTGTAGTATACTGTAGCGATCCTTAGTCTTAGAAAATACATTCTGTTGTTTGTGAAACAACCTCCCCCTTCCTGCTGCTGGCAATCTGTCCAAATTGGAGAATCCTCTCAGAATTGAAGATGAGACAGTTCCAGAGACTTTATTTTATATTGTGTTGCATCTCCACTGGGAAACTGTGATTGCACCTTCAGGCTTCTTATAATTTTGAACAATAGCTTTATTTTAATGATGTGATGTCATTGAGATTTAATCTGTAATTGAATACCCAAAGACTGCACTAATCTGATCCTGGTCTCAACCGTTAATTCCAACTTGTCTTCAAACAACAATACTTAAATTATTCCAAGCACTATTAGCCACATCAATATCTCAATACCTTTCGATATCCTTTTCAGTGATGACCTTCATTCTGCTGAGGCTATTCAGACATTCAATACCTCATTTCGGAGAGCTCCTTGAGAACTGTTCTACTGCACGCTGTTATCCCCCAGCTTTCCTTGTTCATTCAGTTTTATAACTTATTTGGGAAATTCTATCTTGCCTAATACTGTCAAAATTTGCCTTCCTTAACTTTGAGATCAGGTTTATCCTTTTCCATCACTACTTTAAAACTACAAAGGACAAAGACAAAGAAAATTACAGCACAGGAACAGGCCCTTCGGCCCTCCAAGTCTGCGCCAATCCAGATCCTCTATCTAAACCTGTCGCCTATTTTCTAAGGATCTGTATCCCTCTGCTCCCTGCCCATTCATGTATCTGTCTAGATACATCTTAAATGATGCTATTGTGCCCACCTCTCCCACCTTCGCTAACTCTTTCCAGGCATCAACCATCCTCTGCATAAATAACTTGCCACGCATACCTCCCTTAAACATTTCCCCTTTCACCTTGAACTCGTTACCTCTAGTAATTGAGACCCACACTCTGGGAAAAAGCTTCTTGCTATTCACCCTATCGATACCTTTCATGATTTTGTAGACCTCAATCAGGTAACCCCTCAACCTCCATCTTTCTAATGAAAATAATCCGAATCTACTCAACCTTCCTTCATCGCAAGTGCCCTCCATACCAGGCAACATCCTGGTGAACTTCCTTTGCACACTCTCCAAACCATCCACATGCTTTTGCTAATGTGGCAACCAGAACTGTACGCAGCATTCCAAATGTGGCTGAACCAAAGTCTTACATAACTGTAACATGACTTGCCAATTCTTGTACTCAATACGCCGTCCAATGAAGGAAAGCATGCTGTATGCCTTCTTGACCATTCTATAGACCTGCATTGCCACCTCCAGGGTACAATGGACCTGAACACCCCGATCTCTCTGCACATCAATTTTCCCCAGGGCTTTTCCATTCACTGTAAAGTTGACTCTAGAATTGGATTTTCTAAAATGCATCACCTCGGATTTTCCCAGATTGAACTCTATCTGTCATTTCTCTGCCCAACTGTCCAATCTATCTATATTCTGCTGCATTCTCTGACAGTCCCCTTCACTATCTGCTACTTCACCAATCTTAGTGTCATCTGCAAACTTGCTAATCAGACAATCCGTACCTTTCTCCAGATCATTTATGTACATCACAAACAATAGTGGTCCCAACACTGATCCCTGTGGAACACACTGACCACGGTTCTCCATTTTGAGAAACTTCCTTCCACTACTACTCTATCTCCTGCTGCCCAGCCAATTCTCTATCCATCTAGCTTACACACCCTGGACCCCATGCGACATACCATTGGGAACCTTACCAAATGTCTGACTGAAGTCCATGTATATGACAGCTACAGCCCTTTCCTCATCAATCAACTTTGTGACTTTCTCAAGGAATGCTATTAAGTTGGTAAGGCATGACTTTCCCTGCAAAAAGACATGTTGCCTATCACTGATAAACCAATTTTCTTCCAAATGGGTATATATCCTATCCCTCAGTATCTTCTCCAGTAGCTTTCCAATCACTGATGTCAGGTTCTTCGGTCTATAATTACGTGGATAATCCCTGCTACCCTTCTTAAACAAGGGGACAACATTTGCAATTCTCCAGTTCTCTGGGACCTCACCCATGTTCAAGGATGCTGCAAAGATATTTGTTAAGGCCCCAGTTATTTCCTCTCTCACTTCCCTCAGTAACCTGGGTTAGATCCCATCCAGACCTGGAGACTTGTCCACCTTAATTCCTTTTAGAATATCCAACACTTGCTCCCTCCTTATGCCAACTTGACGGGGAGTAATCAAGCATCTATTTCTAATCTGTCATGTCACTCTCCTTGGTGAATACTGACGTAAAGTACCCATAGAATCATAGAGTCATAGAGATGTACAGCATGGAAACAGACCCTTCGGTCCAACCGATCCATGCCGACCAGCTATCCCAACCCAATCTAGTCCCACCTGCCAGCACCCGGCCCATATCCCTCCAAACCCTTCCTATTCATATACCGATCCAAATGCCTCTTAAATGTTGCAATTCTACCAGCCTTCACCACATCCTCTGGCAGCTCATTCCACACATGTACCACCCTCTGTGTGAAAACATTGCCCCTTAGGTCTCTTTTATATCTTTTCCCTCTCACCCTAAACCTATGCCCTCTAGTTCTGGACTCCCTGACCCCAGGGAAAATACTTTGTTTATTTAGCCTATCCATGCCCCTCATCATTTTGTAAATCTCTATAAGGTTACCCCTCAGCCTCCGATGCTCCAGGAAAAACAGCCCCAGCCTGTTCAGCCTCTCCCTGTAGCTCAGATCCTCCAACCCTGGCAACATCCTTGTAAATCTTTTCTGAACCCTTTCAAGTTTCACAACATCTTTCCAATAGGAAGGAGACCAGAATTGCACACAATATTCCAACAGTGGTCAAACCAATGTCCTGTACAGCCGCAACATGACCTCCCAACTCCTGTACTCAATACTCTGATCAATAAAGGAAAGCATACCAAACACCTTCTTCACTATCCTATCTACCTGCGAGTCCACTTTGAAGGAGCTATGAACCTGCACTCCAAGGTCTCTTTGTTCAGAAACACTCCCTAGGACCCTTACCATTAAGTGTATAAGTCCTGCTAAGATTTGCTTTCCCAAAATGGAGCACCTCGCATTTATCTGAATTAAACTCCACCTGCCACTTCTCAGTCCATTGGCCCATCTGGCCCAGATCCTGTTGTAATCTGAGGTAACCCTCTTTACTGTCCACTATACCTCCAGTTTTAGTGTCATCTGCAAACTTAATAACTGTACCTCTAATGCTCGCATCCAAATCATTTATGGAAATGACAAAAAAGTAGAGGACCCAGCACCAATCCTTGTGGCACTCCACTGGCCTCAGGCCTCCAGTCTGAAAAACAACCCTCCACCATCACCCTCTGTCTTCTACCTTTGAGCCAGTTCTGTATCGAAATAGCTGGTTCTCCCTGTATTCCATGAGATCTAACCTTGCTAATCAATCTCCCATGAGGAACCTTATTGAATGCCTTACTGAAGTCCATATAGATCACATCTACTGATCTGCCCTCATCAATCTTCTTCAAAAATCTCAATCAAGTTTGAGAGACATGATTTCCCACACACAAAGCCATGTTGACTATCCCGAATCAGTCCTTGCCTTTCCAAATACATGTACATCCTGTCCCTCAAGATTCCCTCCAACAACTTGCCCACCACTGAGGTCAGGCTCACTGGTCTATAGTTCCCTGGCTTGTCTTTACCGCCCTTCTTAAACAGTGGCACCACGTTTGCCAACCTCCAGTCTTCCGGCACTTCACCTGTGACTATCGATAATACAAATATCTCAGCAAGAGACCAAGTAATCACAACTCTAGCTTCCCACAGAGTTCTCGGGTACACCTGATCAAGTCCTGGGGATTTATCCACTTTTAAACATTTCAAGACATCCAGCACTTCCTCCTCTGTAATCTGGACATTTTGCAAGATGTCACCATCTATTTCCCTACAGTCTCTATCTTCCATATCCTTTTCCACAGTAAATGCTGATGCAAAATATTCATTTAGTATCTCCCCCATTTTCTGTGGCTCCACACAAAGGCCGCCTTGCTGATCTTTGAGGGACTCTATTCTCCCCCTAGTTACCCTTTTGTCCTTAATATATTTGTAAAAACCCTTTGGATTCTTCTAAATTCTATTTGCCAAAGTTACCTCATGTCCTCTTTTTGCCCTTCTGATTTCCCTCTTAAGTGTACTCCTACTTCCTTTATACTCTTCTAAGGATTCACTCGATCTACCTGACATATGCTTCCTTCTTTTTCTTAACCAAACCCTCAATTTCTTTAGTCATCCAGCATTCCCTATACCTACAAGCCTTCCCTTTCACCCTGACAAGAATATATTTTTTCTGGAAACTTGTTATCTCATTTCTGAAGGCTTCCCATTTTCCAGCCGTCCCTTTACCTGCGAACATCTGCCTGCAATCAGCTTTCGATAGTTCTTGCCGAAAACCGTCAAAATTGGCCTTTCTCCAATTTAGAACTTCAACTTTTAGATCTGGTCTATTCTTTTCCACCACTATTTTAAAACAAATAAAATTATGGTCGCTGGCCCCAAACTGCTCCCTCACTGATACCTCAGTCACCTGCCCTGCCTTATTTCCCAAGAGCAGGTCAAGTTTTGCACCTTCTCTAGTAGGTGCATCTACATACTGAATTTGAAAATTGTCTTGTACGCACTTAAGAAATTCCTCTCCATCTAAATCTTTCACACTATGGCAGTCCCAGTCGATGTTTGGAAAGTTAAAATCCCCTATTATTCTTACAGATTTGAAGCTGAGATCTCTTTACAAGTTTGTTTCTCAATTTCCCTCTGACTATTAGGGGGTCTATATACAATCCCAATAAAGTGATCATCCCTTTTTTATTTCTCAGTTCTACCCAAATAACTTCCCTGAATGTATTTCTAGGAATATCCTCCCTCAGCACAACTTTAATGCTATCCCTTATCAAAAATGCCTCTCCCCTCTTCTCTTGCCTCCCTTTCTACCCTTTCTGTAGCATTTGTATCCTGGAACATTAAGCTGCCAGTCCTGCCCATCGCTGAGCCAAGTTTCTGTAATTGCTACGATATCCCAGTCCCATGTTCCGAACCATGCCCTGAGTTCATCTGCCTTCCCAGTTAGGCCCCTTGCATTGAAATAAATGCAGTTTGATTTATTAGTCCTACCTTGTCCCTGCCTGCCCTGAGTGTTTGACTCACTTCTGTTCTCAACTGTACCAGTCTCAGATTGATCTGTTTCCTCATTATCTCCCTGGGCTCCACCCCCCACCCACCTTACTAGTTTAAATTCTCCCGAGCAGTTCTAGCAAATTTCCCTGCCAGTTTATTAATCCCCTTCAATTTAGGTGCAATCCGTCCTTCTTGTACAGGTCACTTCTACCCCAAAACAGATTCGAATGATCCAAAAATGTGAATCCTTCTCCCATATACCAGCTCCTCAGCCATGCATTCATCTGCTGTATCCTCCTATTCCTGCCCTCACTAGCTAGTAGCACTGTGAGTAATCCAGATATTGCTACCCCTGAGGACCTCCTTTTTAAATTTCTGCCTAACTCTCTGTAATCTCCCTTCAGAATCTCAACCTTTTCCCTTCCTATATCATTGGTTTCAATGTGGACAATGACCTCTTGCTAGTCCCTCTCCCCTGTGAGAACATTCTGCACCTTCTCTGAGACATCCTTGATCCTGGCACCAGGGAAACAACACACCATTCTGCTTTTTCTTTGCTGGCCACAGAAACGTCTGTCTGTACTTCGGACTACAGAATCCCCTAATACAATTGATCTCTTGGAAGCCGACGTACCCCTCCTTGCATTCGAGCCAGTCTCAATACCAGAAACTTGGCTGTTCGTGCTACGTTCCCCTGAGAATCCATCGCCCCCTACATTTTCCAAATAGCATACCTGTTTGAAATGGGTATATCGACAAAAGACTCCTGCCCTAGGTGCCTACCTCTCTTACCCTTCCTGGAGTTAACCTATCTATGTGACTGTATCTGAGACTTTCCCCCCTTCCTATAACTGCCATCCATCACATTCTGTTGCTGTTGCAAATTCCTCATCGCTTCTATCTGTCTCTCCAACCAATCCACTCAATCTGGTAAGATTCGCATCCAACAGCATTTATGGCAGATGTAATCCGCAGTAACCCTTAAACTTTCATTAAACTCCCACATCTGACAAGAAGTACATATCATTGCAAAGGCCATTTTTGCTCCATCGCAATCTACAGACCCAGAAAATAACACCGTCTTATTCCTCTGCAAAACACTGCACCAGGTTGAATAGCTATGGCTTATATTTTAAGTTTAATCAAGAGACTTATCTCCAAAAAACATACAATCAAGAAAGAATCCACTGTACTCACTAATACAGCCTTTCTCTTGGACAGACTTACAACAACAATTAACTTATCTGAATCTGTGTTGTGAACTTCACCCAATCCAGTTCCTCCAAGATTAGTTGTGAAATTCACTGTTTGTTAATTTTCCCAGATGCACTCCGATATCCAGCGACACATGAATTCAAAAACAGAAAAGGCAGTAATTGTGCAGGTTCTCTCTCTCTCTCTCTCTCTCTCCCTCTCTCTCTCTCTCTCCCTCTCTCTCTCTCTCCCTCTCTCTCTCTCTCTCTCTCCCTCTCTCTCTCTCTCTCTCCCCTGCACTGCCCTCACAATGTGTTTCCTTTGTCTGTTCTTCTCCCTTTCAAAACTGCTGTTGTTTTGACTTTTTTTTCCAAAGTTCCAAAACAATGCAACAACATATAAAACAGTAATTGCTGCTCCTGGAATTCGAGGAAATCACCTCCAGCACTTAAAATACCTCAAAAAAAGGAGCAGCTGTTACAGCCAGAAATTTTTTCCATCCTCCATCTTGGATTACCCGGAATGCTGGATGACAGGAGAAATTGAGATTTTGGTTAAGGAAAAGAAGGAAGCATATGCCAGGTACAGACAGCAGAGAGTGAGTGAATCACGAGAAGAGTATAAATGCAGTAGATTAGATTTCCTACAGTGTGGAAACAGGCTCTTTGGCCCAACAAGTCCACACCGACTCTCCAAAGAGCAACCCACCCAGACCCATTCCCCTACATTTACTACTGACTAATGCACCTAACACTACGGGCAATTTAGCATGGCCAATTCACCTGACCTGCACATCTTTGGACTGTGGGAGGAAACCGGAGGATCCGGAGAAAACCCACGCAGACACAGGGAGAACGTGCAAACTCCACACAGACAGTTGCCCGAGGTGGAAATTAAACCCGGCTCCCTGGTGCTGTGAGGCAGCAGTGCTAACCACTGAGCCACCGTGCCGCCCCAGTGAATACTTAAGAGGCCCGGTAGGAGTATACTTAAGAGGGAAATCAGGAGGGCTGAAAGGGGACATGATGTAACACTGACAAATAAGATTAGGGAGGATCCAAAGGGATTTTAGAAAAACATTAAGGACAAAAGAGTAACAGGGGAGAGAATAGGGCCCCTCAAAGATCATCAAAGCAGCCTATGTTTAAAACCACAGGAGACTGGGGAAATACTAAATGAATATTTCGCATCAATGTTTCCTGTGGAGAAGGACATGAAAGACAATACAATGTAGGGAAAGAAATGGTGACATCTTAAAAATATTCATATTACGGAGGAGGAGGAGCTGGGCTTAAAATGTATAAAGGTGGATAAATGGCCAGAATGTGATCAAGTGTACCCTCAAACTCTGTGGGAAACTCGGGAAGTGATTGCAGGGCCCCTTGCTGAGACATTTATGTCATTGATAGTCACAGGTGAAGTGCTGGAAGACTGAGGGTTGGCTAATGTAATGGCACTATTTAGGAAAGATGGTAAGGAAAAGCCAGGAAACTATAGACCGGTGAGCCTGACATCGATGGCGGGCAGGCTGTTGGAGGGAATATATTTGAAAAGACAAGGATTGTTTAGGGATAGTCAGCATGACTTTGTGCTTGTGAAGAAGATTGATGAGGGCAGAGTAGTGGGTGTGATCTACATGAACTTCAGTAAGGTGTTCGACAAGGTTCCTCATGGTTGGCTGGTTAGCAAGGTTAGATCTCATGGAATTCAGGGAAAATCAGCCACTTGGATACAGTATTGGCTCAAAAGGTAGAAGACAGAGGGTAGTGGTGGAGGGTTGCTTTACAGACTGGAGGCCTTTGATCAGTGGTGTGCCACAAGAATTGGTGCTGGGTCCATTTCTTTTCGTCATGTATATAAATGATTTAGATGTGAACATCGGAGGTATAGTTCAGAGGTTTTCAGATGACATCAAAATGGAGGTTACCTCAGAATACACAGGATCATGTCCAGATGGGCCAGTGGGCCGAAGAGTGGCAGATGGAGTTTAATTTAAAGAAATGTGAGGTGCTGCTTTTTGGAAAGGCAAATCAGAGCAGGACTTATACACTAATGGCAAATCTTGGGGAGTGTTGCTCAACAAAGAGACCTTGGAGTGCAGGTTCATAGTTCCTTTATAGTGGAGTCGCAGGTAAAAAGGATAGTGAAGAAGGCGTTTGGTATACTTTCCTTTATTGGTCAATGAATTGAGTCAAGTAGTTGGGAGGTCCTGTTACGGCTGTACAGGACATTGTTTAGGCCACTTTTGGAATACTGTGTGCAAGTCTGGTCTCCCTCCGATCGGAAGGATGTTGTGAAACTTGAAAGTGTTCAGAACAGATTTATAAGAATGTTGCCAGGGTTGGAGGATTTGAGTTGTAGAGAGAGGCTGAAAAGTCTGAGGAGGTTTATATGGAGGGGCATGGATAGGATAAGTAGACAAGGACTTTTCCCTGGGGTGGGGAAGAAATTTAAAAGGGACCTAAGGGGCAACTTTTCATGCAGAGGGTGGTGCGTGTGTGGAATAAACAGAGGAAGTGGTGGAGGCTGGTACAATTACAACATTTAAAAGGCATCTGGATGGATATGTGAACAATGAGGGTTTAGAGGGATATTAGCCAAGTGCTGGCAAATGGGACGAGATTAATTTAGGATATCTGGATGAAATTGACCAAACAATCTGTTCCTGTGTTGTACATCTCTATGATTCTATCTCTCTCTCTCTGTCTCTCTCTCTCTCACTCACACACGATATACACCACACACAATCACATAATACCTTCCTTTCCATGGAAAACCAACTCACTCTGCTCATCTATAGTTCATTTAAACTTTGTACTGAGTGAATTCATTAACCAATTTCAACTTGGGTCATCTCACAACTGTTCAGATAGGATTCACTCACTCTGTCTGTATTCCCATTTTCAAGGGACCAAATAGAGACAAAATAATATTACACTCAATGAGAAATAATAAAACTTGAACTTTTATTTTGTAATTGGGACAGAAATGTCAAGTTGGATTCTAAATCAGCCAGGAGGCCAGCCATCGAATTGACTCATATTTAGATATTTAGATACTTCCCAACTCTTATCGTGGACCCGGGTCAAAACCTATCAATGACAGATGGCAGAACTTCAATTTAATAAACATGTGGAATTACGACTCTAATGGTGACCACAAAACCCTTGTCAATTGTTGTTAAAACCCATCTGGTTCTCTAATGCCTTTAGGGATTAGGGCTGTCCTTGTCTTGTCTGGGCTACATGTGACTCCAGACCCACAGCAATTGGTGAGGTTGGTGGAAGTCAGCCATCTAAGCTCCAGGCCCTCACAGCAGGAGGTCCTCAAGATTGTGTCCTAGCCCTAACTATCTTTAGTGACTGTATAACTGAACCTTCCCTCAGGCAGAATGTCATGGGTCCGAGGGTGCGCTAATACTCACACAATGTTCAGCAGCATTCTTCCCTCCTCAGATATTGAAGCACTCCATGTGGCTCTGCAGCAAGATCCGGGCAACTTCAGCTCCTCAGAAACAGCGTTTGGGAACTGGAGTCAGAGGTGGATGAACTTCGAATCATTCGGGAGGCTGAGGGAGTAGTTGAGAGGAGTTACAGGGAGGTAGTCACACCTCAGGTACAGGGGAAAGGTAGATGGATTACAGTCAGGAGACAGAAAGGGAACCAGCAGACAGTGCAGGGACCCCCTGTAGCCGTTCCCCTCAGTTTTGGATACTATTGAGGAGGTTGACTTATCAGGGGTAAGCCATCGGGTACAGGTCTCTGGCACAGAGTATGTCCCTGGTGCTCAGAAGGGAAGGGGTAAGCGGAGCAGAACATTAGTCACTGGGGACTCCAGAGTTAGGGGGACAGATAGAAGGTTCTGTGGGAACAAGAGAGACTCACGGTTGATGTGTTGCCTCCCAGGTGCCAGGGTTCATGACGTTTCTGATTGTGTTTTCGGTATCCTTAAGGGGGAGGGGTGTAGCCCCAAGTCATGTTCCACATAGGCACCAACTACATAGGTAGGAAAAGGGCTGGGGATTTAAGGCAGAAATTTAGGGAGCTAGGGTGAAAACTTAGTGATAGAACAAACAGAGTTGTTATCTCTGGTTTGTTACTCATGTCACTTGCTAGCGAGGTGAGGAATAGGGAGAGAGAGCAGTTGAACACGTGGCTACAGGAATGATTCAGATACCTGGATAATTGGAGCTCATTCTGGGGTAGCTGGGTCCTCTACAAACAGGATGGACGACACTGAACCAGAGGGGTATCAACACACTTGGGGGGCAATTTGTTTATGCTCTTCAGGAATATTGAAGTTAATTCATCAAAAGATGGGAACCTGAATTGTAGCTCCAGTGTACAGAAGATTGAGAGTAGTGAGTAGTGAAGTCATAAATAAGGTTTCAAGGTCACAGGAATGCAGTGGCAGGCAAGAAGGTGGTTTGAAGTGTGTCTACTTCAATGCCAGGAGATTCTGGAATAAGGTGAGTGAACTTGCAGCATGGGTTGGTACCTAAGACTTCAATGTTCTGGCCATTTCAGAGACATGCAGAGAGCAGGGACAGGAATGATTGTTGCAGGTTCCGGCATTTAGATGTTTCAGTATGAACGGAGAAGGGAGTAAAAGAGGGGGAGGTGTGGCATTGTTAGTCAAGGACAGTATTACAGGTGGCAGAAAGGATGTTTGATGAGGACTCATCTCCTGAGGTAGAACAGGCGAAGTTTAGAAACAGGAAAGGAGAGGTTACCCTGTTGGGAGTTTTGTATAGGCTTCCAAAAAGTTCCAGAGATGTAGAGTAAAGGATTGCAAGAATTATTCTGGATAGGAGAGAAAGTAACTGGGTAATAGTTATGATGTCTTTCACTTTCCAAATATTGACTGGAAACGCTATAGCAAGTGTACTTTAGATGGGTCAGTTTTTGTCCAATGTCTGCAGGACGGTTTCCTGACACATTATGCAAATTGATCAACAAGAGGCAAGGACAATTAGATTTGGTACTGGCTAATGAACTGGGTAAGTGTTAGATTTAGAGGTAGGTGAGCACTTTGGTGATAGTGACCACAATTCAGTTACATTCACTTCAGTGATGGAAATGGAAAAGTATATCCTGCAGGGAAAGAGATATAGTTGGGGGAAAGGCAATTATAATGCGATTAGGCAAGAGTTAAGATGCATAGGATGGGAAGGAAACTGCAGGGAATGGGCACAATTGAAATGTGGAGCTTGTTCAAGGAACAGCTACTGTATGTCCTTGATAAGTATGTATCTGTCAGGCAGGGAGGGAAGGGAACCGTGGTTTACGAAAGAAGTTGTGTCTCTTGTCCAGAATAAGAAGAACGCTTAAGATGAGATGTGAAGGCTCAGTTGGAGTGCTTGAGATTTAAAATTAGCCAGGAAAGATCGAAAGAGAAAGCTAATAAGAGCCAGGAGAGGACATGAGAAGGCTTTGGCAGGTCGGAACAAGGCAATCCGAAAGCTTTTGGAGGGATGTCAGGAACAAAAAAAACTGGAATAAGATTAGGACCAGTCAAGGACAGTAACGGGAAGTTGTGTGTGGAAGTGGGAAAGGTACAAAATGAATATTTTTCATCAGTATTCACACTGGAAAAAGACAATGTTGTTAGGGAGAATACTGAGGTACAAACTATGAGACTAGATGGGATTGAGGTTCATAAGGAGAAACTGTTAGCAATTCTGGAAAGTGTGAAAATAGATGTGTCCCCTGGGCAAGATGGGATTTATCCGAGGACTCTCTGGAAAGTTAGGGAGGAGATTGCAGTGCCTTTGGCTTTGATCTTTATTTTGTCATTGTCTACAGGAATAATGCCAGAGGCTGGAGGATAGTAAATGTTGTTCCCTTGTTCAAGAAGGGGAGTAGAGACAACCCTGTAATTATAGGCCAGTGAGCCTTACTTCAATTGTGGGTAAAGTGTTGGCAAAGGCTAGAAGAGTTAGAATTTATAATAATCTAGAAAGGACCAAGTTGATTAGGGATAGTCAACATGGTTTTGTGAAGGGTAGGTCGTGCCTGACTAACCTAATTGAGAAGGTGACCAAGCAGGGTAAAGCTGTTGATGTGGTGTATTTGAATTTCAGTCAAATATTTGATAAGGGCATCCACGGTAGGTCATTGCACAAAATAAGGAGGCATGGGTTTGAGGGTGCTTTTGTGGTTTGGATCAGAAATTCGCTAGGTCTAAGAAGACAGATGGTGGTGGTTGATGGGAAATGTTTATCCTGGAGTTCAGTTACTAGTGGTGTACAGCAAGGATCTGTTTTGGGTCCACTGCTGTTTGTCATTTTTATAAATGACTTGGATTAGTGTGTAGAATGATAGATTCATTAAATTTGCGGATAATACTAAGATTGGTGGAGTTTTGGACAGTGTGAAAAGATGCTGCAGGTTACAGAGGGACATAGATAAGCTGCAGAACTGGGCTGAGAGGTGGCAAATGGAGTTTAACACAGAAAAGTATGAGGTGATTCACTTTGAAAGGTGCAACAAGAACACAGAGTACTGGATTAATGGGAAGATTCTTGGTAGTGTGGATGAGCAGAAGATATCTGTGTCCATGTGAATTGATCCCTGAAAGTTGCCAGCTAGGCTAATAGGGTCGTTAAGAAGGCATACAGTGCCTTAGCTTTTATTGGGAGAGGGACTGAGTTTCAGAGCCATGTGGCCATGTTGCAGCTGTACAAAACTCTAGTGAGGCCGCAGTTGAAGTGTTGCGTACAGTTCTAGTCGCTGTATTATGGGAAGGACATGGAAGCATTGGAAAGGATGCAGACGAGGTTTCCCAGGATGTTGCCTGCTATGGAGCTGGTCTTATGAGGAAAGGTTCAGGGACTTGAGGCTGTTTTTGTTGGAAAAAAGGTTAAGAGGTGACTTAAAAGAGACATACAAGATGATCAGAAGATTAGTGAGAGCCTTTTTCCCCGGATGGAGATGGCTAGCATGAGGGGACATAGTTTAAATTGAGGGGTGACAGATATAGGACAGATGTCAGAGGTAGTTTATTTTCTCAGAGATATTAGGGCCATGGAACGCCCTGCCTGCAACAGTAGTAGACACGTGAACTTTAAGGACATTTAAATGGTCATTGGATAAACACATGGATGACAATGGAATAGTGCAGGTTCAATGGGCTTCAGATTGGATTCACAGCTCGGCGCAACATCGAGGGCTGAAGGGCCTGTACTGTGCTGTCATGTTCTATGTTCCAGGCCTGGGCTGACAAATGGCAATTAACATCTGTGCCAAACAAATGTGAAACAATTACTACCTCCAATAAGAAATCACATAAATAACGCCTTTTGACATTCAATGGCTTTTCTGTTGCTGAATCCCCTAAGATCAACAACCTGGGAGTTAACATTGAGCTGAAAATGAAATGGATTTACAATGTAAATACTGTGGCTATAAGAGCAGGTCAGGGGGCAGGAACACTGCAGTAAGGGATGTACCTCATGGCTCCAAAAGCCTCTCCACCATCTCCAAGGCATATGTCAGGAGTGTGATGGAATATTCCCCACTTGCGTGGATGGAAATATCTCCAAGATCTCCCAAGAATTGGGATCCCAGCATGACCAAGCAGCCATATAAAAGCACAATGTTGCAGACATTCAAAATCCGAAATGAAATCAGAAAGTGCGAGAGAAATTCAGCCAACCTGGCAGCACCTGTGAAGAGAAACATGAAGTTAATATTTTGGGTCCAATATAACTCTTCTTCAGAACAGTGCTGACGAGGAGTCATGTCGGACTAGAAATATTCATTCTCTTTCTCTTTTGACAGTTACACCAACCCTGCTGAGTTTCTCCATTATTTTCTCTTTTACAACGAAGTAACCAGTTTGTTTGGCACCACATCTACAAACATTCATTCCATCCACCACCAGTGCTCCGTTGACAGCGTCTTCAACATCTATGACCACTCCTTTCCTAAAGAAATAGGCAGTAGATGCATGAGAACATCACAACCTGCATGTTCCCTTCAAGCCACTCACCATCCTGATTTTGATATATATTCCTTCAGTAAAGTCGCTATAGTCCCATTAGATCATAGGGCTGATCCCTCAGAGACATGACTGGTCGTGTGTTTAACCTGAGTGTCACCATGCCTCAGGGGAGCGGGGGTTTGAGAAGGTAGGATTTTCATGGTGATCTCAACCAGTGTGATTTGGAGGAGCTGGTGTTGGTCTGTGGTGGACAAGGTTAAAAATCACACAACAATAGGTTATAGTCCAACAGGTTTATTTGGAAGCACTAGATTTCGAAGCACTGATGAAGAAGCAGCACCTCAAAAGTTCGTGCTTCCAAATAAACCTGTTGGACTATAACCTGATGTTCTGTGATTTTTAACTTCAACCAGTGTGGGAATTGAACCTGTGCTGTTAACGTAGAACATTGAACAGGAAAGCACAGTACAGGCCCTTCAGCCCTCACAGTTCTGCTGACCTTTTATCCTCCTCCAAGATCAAAGGAATTTACATGCCCTTCATTGTTCCTCCTTCCATGTGTCTATCCAAGAGTCACTTTAATATCCCTCATGTATTTGACTCTACTCCCACTGCTGGCAGTGCATTCCACACACCCACCACTGCCTGTGTAAAGAACCTACCTCTGACATCCCCTCAAATCTTCCTCCAATCACCTTAAAATGTATGCCCTCTCGTCATAGCCATTTCCAGCCTTGGAAAAAAGTCTCTGGCTATACACACTCTCTGTACCTCATCATCATGGACGCGTCTATCAAGTCACCTTGCATCTATCTTCGCTCAAATGAGAAAACCCTGAGTTTCCTCAACTTATCTTCATAAGACATGTGCTCCAGTCCAGGCAGCATCTGGGTAAACCTCCTCTGCCCCAGCTCTGAAGCTACCACATCCTTCCTATAATGAGGTGACCAGAACTGAACACAATATTTCAACCGTGGTCTAACTAGGACTCTATAGAGCTGTCGCATAACCTCATGGCTCTGAAACTCAATTGCCATGCTCATGAAAGCCAACATACCCTACACCTTCTTAACAGCCCTATCAACTTGGGTAGCAACTTTGAGGGATCTATGGACAAGATCCCTCTGTTCCTCCATACTGCCAAGAATGTTGCCTTTAACCCTATATTCTGCATTTAAATTCAAGTATCCAAAATTAATCATTTCACACTTTTCCAGGTTGAATGACATCTGACACTTATTGGTCCAGTTCTGCATCCTGTCAATGTCCTGTTGCAACCTACAGCAGTCCTCCACACTATTCACCACTCCACCAACATTCACCCAATCGGCAAACTTACTTACCAACTCTTCCACTTCCTCATCATTTATAAAAATCACAAAGAGCAGAGGTCCCAGAACCAATCCCCAAGTCACTGGTCACTGAGCTCCAGGCTGAATATTTTACATCTACTACCACCCTCTGTCTTCTATGGGTCAGTCAATTCTATATCTGAAAGCCAAGTTTCCCTGTATCCCATAACTGCTTACTTTCTAAATGAGCCTACCATGGGGTACCTTATCAAATGCCTTGCAAAAATTTAATTACACCACATCCACTGCTCTTACTTCAGCAATGTGTTTTGTCACATCCTCAAAGAATTCAATAAAGTTTGTGAGGCATGACCTGCCCCTCACAAAGCCATGCTGACTATCTCTAATCAAGCTTCAGTTTTTCAAGTAATCAAAAATCCTGTCTCTCAGAATCCTCTCCAATAACTTTCTCACCACAAACTTAAGACTGATTGGTTTGTAATTCCCAGGATTATCCCTATTCCCTTTCTTGAACAAGGGAATAACATTTGCCATGCTTCAATCATTTGGCACTACTCCAGTGAACAGTGAGGACACAAAAATCATCATCAAAGATGCAGCAGTCTCTTCCCTCGCTTCCTGTAGTATTCTAGTGTATATTCCATCTGACCCTGGGGATTTATCTATCCTTATGTTTTTCAAAATTTTCAGCACATCCTCCTTCTTAACATCAGCCTGCTTGAGTAGATCAACCTGTTTGAGTAGACCAGCCTATTTCACGCTGTCCTCACAAATGCCAAGGTGCCTCACCCTCGTGAATAATGATCAATAATGGACTGTCCTACCTCCTCCGACTCCAGGCACAAGTTCCCTCTGCTGTCCTTGATTAGCCCTACCCTCACTCTGGCCACCCGTTCCTCACATAAGTGTAGAACACCTTATGGTTTTCCTTAATCCTACCGGCTAAAGATATTTCATGCACCCTCCTAGATCTCCTAAGTCCATTCTTCAGTTCCTTCCTGGTACCTTGTAACCCTCTCAAGCCCTATCTGATCCTTGCCCTCCTCAACCTTAAGTAAGCTTCCTTTTTCATCTTGACTAGATGTTCCACATCCCTTGTCACCCAAGGTTCTTTCAACCTACCATCCCTTCTTTGCCTCAGTGGGACAAACCTATCCAGCACTATCAGCAAGTGCTCCCTAAAAAATCTCCACATTATTGTCATGCATTTCCCTGAGAAAATCTGTTCCCAATTTAGATGCCCCAGTTCATGTCTAATAGCATTGTAATTCCCCCTCCCCAATTAAATGCTCCCTTATACCATCTGCTCCCATCCCTCTCCATGAGTATTGTCAAGCTGGGGGAGTTGTGATCACTATCACCTAAATGCTCTCCCACCGAGAGATCTGACACCTGACCTGGTTCGTTGCCAAGCACCAAATCCAAAATAAGATGTTGGTGTCACTCTCCATCGCAAACCAGCCGTCCAGTCCTCACCGTTGCAGGTGGTAAGTTAGCACAGTTTGCTGGACAGCTGGTGTGAGTTGTAGAGAGGTGAAGTGGTACTTTGGTTAAATTCACCATCAGTTGTCTCTCTACCTCTCTCCAAGACAGAATAACAATTTGAATAGGGCAATTCCTTCGGTGTCCCTCTGTCACAATCCTGGAACATCCCTCTCCCCCCATTCCCTTCACACTACTGACCAATTGTTCCCACATCATCAGGACTGTAGTGGCACAAGAAAGCAGCTACCACCACAATCTCAAGGGCAGTAAATTCTGACCCAGCCGTCGGAGTCAAAGTCCCCTTGATTAATTCTGAAACACATCTGAACAAAACATGTTGACAGACAAGCTTTTGGCTGCCAGAAAATTCAGACAGTTATTTCAGATTGTGTGTGTGTCTGTCTCTGTGTCTGTGTGTGTGTCTGTGTGTGTCTGTGAAATGTTTCTGACCTGTGCAGCATTTTCAAACAGCACTGTCAGGAAATGGATCATCCTTGGGGCAGGTCATTAAATCCCTGCTGCTAAAAGCAGGAATAACTTCATACGTTCCTGAATTATCGTCTGGTATTTGATCTGTTCTTGTGTTTGGATGGTCCTGTCCACCTAGTGATCCCAGAGTGGTCAATGTTTGTGTCTGAGTGGAATAAAACATACTGCCTGTGCCAACAGTGCAGCAAATCAGTGACTGTCATTGTAACAAGAGTGTGTTCTGTAATCAGCTTTGAAGGTGTAGTTGTCTTTGAAGAATATTGTTATCTCTCATGTAATTGTGGGTTAACACAAGTATCAGTAGAGCACAGTAACTTCTGGAGTGAGCAGTTTCACTTTCAAACTGACAATGACTGATTCCTGTTAGTGTAAGGGTATAATATCAAAAGAACTGATCTGAAGGAGATGGGGATCAAGACCTGGGTCAAGAGCAGGCTCAGGGTGATCTGTCAGAGAAGAGTTTCCATCACCTATCCTGTGGGGATTGGCTCACTGCCATCAATTGAAACCCTCACTTTCCACATGGAAATATTGTCTTAATGAATTATCTAATGTCATTGCCCATCATTGTTTTCAATCTGAATGTACACAATACAAATCACACGTCAGGACGTTTGTTAAATGACTGGAAGTAATGTAACGTATGACACTAAAGTCGGTGGTGTAGTGGACAGTTTGGAAGAATGTTGCAGGTTGCAGGGGGACTTGGATAAACTGCAGAATAGGGCTGAGAGGTGGCAAATGGAGTTAAATGCAGGCTAAATGTGAGGTGATGCATATTGGGAAGAATAACAGGAAGGCAGAGTACTGGGTCAATGGAATGATTCTTGGGAGTGTGGATGTGCAGAGAGATCTTGGAGTCCATGTACATAGATCCTGAAAGTTGCCACCCAGATGGATAGTGCTGTTAAGAAGGCATACGGTGTGTTAGGTTTCATTGGTAGAGGGATTGAGTTCCAGTGCCGCAATATCATGCTGCAACTATACAAAATGCTGGGGTGGCCACACTTGGAATATTGTATATAGTTCTGGTCGCCATATTTTGGGAAGGATGTGGAAGCATTGGAAAAGATGCAGAGGAGATTTACCAGGTTGTTGCCTGGTCTGGAGGGATGGTCTTATAAAGAAAGGCTGAGAGACTTGAGTCTGTTCTCATTGGAAAAAAGAAGGCTAAGAGGGGATTTGATAGAGACATACAAGATGATCAGAGGATTAGATAGGGTAGACAGTGAAAGTCTTTTTCATAGGATGATGATGTCAGCTTGTATGAGGGGGCATAACTACAAATTGAGGGGTGATAGATTTAAGACAGGTGTTAGAGGCAGGTTCTTGATTCAGAGAGTGGTAAGGGTGTGGAATGTCCTGCCTGCCAATGTAGTTAACTCAGCCATATTAGGGAGATTTAAGCAATCCTTGGATAAGCACATGGATAATGATGGCAGAGTGTAGGGGGACGAGCTGAGAATAGTTCACAGGTCGGTGCAACATCGAGGGCCGAAGGGCTTGTTCTGCTCTGTATTGTTCAATGTTCTAACTATTTAGTTAACCGAATTGATTCCCTGGGGTTTGAGTTTAGAACTAGAATTAAATTCTATTGTCACGTGTGTTCACATAGAGGAACACATGAGGACAGTGAAAAGTGTACAGAGTCACCATTCTCCACTACCATCTGCAACAAGATAGATTCTCTTCAATTACCTTGGCCATACACCAGTCAGAATCTGTCAGCTCCTAAGGAAATCATCCACTCTGATGGAGAATGGGGCAACTGCTATTTAGCGAGTGAAACAGTTTTACTATCCCATTCTTGAAACTGTTGCTGTTCCTGGTGATTCATGGTTCAGCCCCAGTGTATTGGAAGATAGCAGGTGGAAGCCCTGCATTAAAAAAGGGAGACAGAAAACAGGAAGCACAGGCCGGTTAGCTTAACATATCACAGGGAAACTGCTGGAAGGTATTATTCAACCAGATACAGCAGCTCACATTGATCAGTTGAAATTCATCTGGCAGAGTTGACATTGTTGTGTGCATCCATTGAATTTCTTTGAGGATGTAACATGTGTCATTGATAAAGGGGTTTACCCTGAGCTGAGCTTTTATCCCATAAAATGACACAACAAATGTCATGGCAGGAAGGTGTGGGGTGGTGTTGGGTGGGGGTAATGATTACACGGGATCACTGTGGTTTACTGAAATGGAAAGCAATTGGAAGCAGCACTTACAAAAGACAATAGACAGTAGACAATAGGTGCAGGAGTAGGCCATTTGGCCCTTTGAGCCAGCACCACCATTCATTATGATCATGGCTGATCATCCACAGTCAGTATCCTGTTCCTGCCTTATCCCCATAACCCTTGATTCCACTGTCTTTAAGAGCTCTATCCATCTCTTTCTCGAAAGTATCTGGAGACTTGGCTTCCACTGCTTTCTGGGGCAGAACATTCCATATATCCACCACTCTCTTGGTGAAGAAGTTTCTCCTGAACTCTGTTCTAAATGGCCTACCCCTTATTTTTAAACTGTGTCCTCTAGTTCTGGACACACCATCAGCAGAAACTTGCTTCCTGCCTCCAGAGTGTCCAACCCTTTAATAATCTTATACTTCTCAATCAGATCCCCTCTCATCCTTCTAAGCTCAAGTGTATACAAGCCCAGTTGCTCCAATCTTTCAACATGTGATAGTCCCGCCATTCCAAGAATTGACCTCGTGAACCTACACTGCACTTCCTCAATAGCTAGAATGTCCTTCCTCAAACTTGGAGACCAAAACTGAACACAATACTCCAGGTGCTGTCTCACCAGGCCCTGTACAGCTGCAGGATCTCTTTGCTCCTATACTTAATTCCTCTTGTTATGAAGGCCAGCATGCCATTAGCTTTCTTCACTGCCTGCTGTACTTGCATGCTTGCTTTCATTGACCGATGTACAAGTACACCTAGATCTCGCTGTACATCCCCTTTACTGAACTTGACTCCATTTAGATAATCTGTCTTCCTGTTCTTGCCACCAAAGTGGATAACCACGCATTTATCCACATTAAAGTGAATCTGCCAAGCAAATTTGCTAATATTACGTTTAATACCCTCATCTATATCATTAATTTATATTGTAAACAGCTGTGGTCCCAGCACCGAACTGTGTGGTACCTGCCATTCCAAAAGGGACCCGTTTATCACTACTCTTTACTTCCTGTCAGCCAGCCAATTTTCAGTCCAAGTCAGTATTTTGCCCTCAATACCATGTGCCCTAATTTTGCTCACTAATCTCCTATGTGGGACTTTATCAAAGGTTTCTGAAAGCCCAAGTACACGACATCCACTGGATCTCCCTTGTCCATCTTCATTGTTACATCCTCAAAATATTCCAGAAGATTAGTCAAGCATGATTTCCCCTTGGTAAATCCATGATGACTCTGACCTCTCCTGGGGGTTACTGCTATCCAAATGAGTCATAATTTCATCTTTTATAGTTGACTCCAGCATCTTTCCCACCCCTGATGTCAGGCTAGCTGGTCTAAATAATGGATTCTGAAATGGATTAAGTCTAAATAATAATATTTATTATTAATTATATATATATTATTTATATTATTAATATTTATAATAAATCGATTGTATTAGCATGAATCAATATTAATTGGCAGGATTCCTTCATACATTCTCACTGACCTGTCATATCGATTCATGGCTAATTTAACACATGACTGCATTAATTCATTGTTAATTAAAGAATGGAAAACTACATTACTGGCCAGCTAAAGAAATTTTGCATATGATTGGGGGATAGGGATAGGTATATATATGGCAGATGAAACTTCCAAAAGCTGGGGAGGTGACTGTGAATGGCTGTGTATATGTATAAAAAAAAATTAGAAATGACATGAGAAAACAATGTAAGGCCACTATGGTTGAAGAATATATAAAAAGATTAAGGCAACAATACTGCAAAATAAAGAACTTAAATTCTACTCGGAATCCTGAGCCTATGTCTGGCATACCGATCCTTTTGGAGGATTGGGATTTTGTTACTGGATACATGCTGAGCCCTGTGGTTATGTGGTTACATTGCTGTCGCGTGGTGCCAGGGTCCCGGATTTAATGCCAGCCTTGGATGGCTGTCTGTGTGGAATTTGCACATTCTCCCTGTGTCTGTGTGGGTTTCCTCCGGGTGCTCCGGTTTCTTCCCACAGTCCAAAGATGTGCATGTCAGGTGAATTGGCCATGCTAAATTGCCCATTGTGTTAGGTGCATTAGTCAGAGGGAAACGGATCTAGGTGGTTTATTCTTTGTAGGATTGGTGTGGACTTGTTGGGCCTGTTTCCACACTGTAGGGAATTCAATCATCTTCTGATTGTCTCCAGCCTTAATTTAAAGCATCCACTTGTTGAAACATTTCCTTTTGAAAATGAAGCATTCAGTCTTCATAGTCGATGTCATGGGTATGAGCGAGTTGAGCCAGCCTAAACCAGGTCCCATCCCAGGGACTAGAGTAATGTTAATGAAGCATGGCTCTAACTGTAATACCAAATGGCCAAATTTGCTCAGTATGTCCAAGTGTGATATGGATGCAAATGCAGTAAAATTCTAGGAGTAACCTGAATACGAATGGCTTGTGTTACAAGACTGAAAGATGCGCCTATCTGTCTGATGGAAGTGACAAACAATTTAACAATAAACAAGAAGCTCAATTACCTTTATTTAACCTTATGCTTTTGCAATTTTTTCTGGCTGGAGTCACTGACATGATCCAGACCAACAGTACAAACCAGTCCAGGAATTTCCAGTTTCAAATGAGATGAGCGGTGGTTTTCTATTGGGATGGCTAGAACCGGACTGAACCATGATGCAAGCTACAAGTAAAACAAATTATATTCAGCTTCCTCGCGATCCCAAATGCTGGATGCCATCACTGATAGGGTTGATTGGAACCAGGATACCCACTGGGGGTGAAACCTTTCCCAGTTACCTCGGAACTGATGTTGGGAATCAACAGGGAATCCTATTAAAAGTATGCGCAAGTATATGCAGCTGCCAAGCAGGCAGCCATACGCCCCCAACCTTCTGATCCCATTGGATCGCCAGCAAAACTCATTTGGACACAATATAAGGACGGGTATGTCAGACCTGGGTAAGGTGCAAAAATAATGGAGGAATGATACTGTCTGTTCAGTGCCAATTCACAATGTAGAGGTTGATGTCTCTATTGCTTATTGACTGTAGTCATCCGGGTTTAGTGTTTGGATTGTTTTCAATATTGTTTTGAAATTTGGAAGTAATTTGTAAATTTCCATTTCTGAAATAATTACAGGCACTTTATACTAAAATATACTGCTGACTGAATTATCAAGTGATTTGATTTCATACATAGTCGCTAAGCCTAAATATCATTGCTTTGTGTATGGAGCTTGTAAGAATACACACTAGTTGATATGATTTATTTTTGCATTGGGCTGTTAGATCTAAGAAGGAGTGTCTGGCTGAGCTATTATCTTCATGTAGATATTTATACTGAACAGTGATGGTTTATAATTTTAAGATTGTACCAATATCTAAATTCTAGGGTTAGCTCAATATTAGAAAAAAATCAGTGTGGTTTAAAACTTTGTGTCATGTTATCATAATTTGGGGACAGCTTTGCCCTCCAGCCAATATTTATTACCAACTCTTCTGCTCAAAATCATCATCAGATTTCTACATTTAATTCTAATTACTGTTAACCAAAGCTGTAGATCGGGCCATTTAGTTGGGCATAATGTTGATGTTTTTTTTCAAAAAAGACAATACAATATATTGCAGAACTAATCTAAATTTTAGATAATAGATTTTTTTAGGAGCAAAACTTCAAAGAATATTATATCCCAGCAAAGCTGGATTTATAAAAATAGATTTGCTTAATTCACCCATATGGTTATATGGCTTTTCCATACAAAATAAGAAAATAATGGGTAGGAAGGGAATTTCTAGTGCATAATTTAAAATGAATGAGCTTTTTGCTAGTATGGGCAATATATTTACTCCAGTGGGCTATTGGAGTTTGATTAATTTGAGAATTATTTATTTCAAAATTGCTCTTAGGGCTTCTAGCCTGCTGAAGAGCAAACATTATGGCCTCAAATAAGGTACATCCGCAATACTCAGACCAGAATATGGGTAACCTCCATCAGATTAGTTTGTGCTACTTCTTTGCTGATGCCTATTTTTATTGAATATATATATACTGCATATACTTATAGCTGAAAATGTGTTGCTGGAAAAGCGCAGCAGATCAGGCAGCATCCAAGGAACAGGAGAATCGACGTTTCGGGCATATGCCCTTCTTCAGGAATGAGGAAAGTGTGTCCAGCAGGCTAAGATAAAAGGTAGGGAGGAGGGACTTGGGGTATGGGTGTTGGAAATGCGATAGGTGGAAGGAGGTCAAGGTGAGGATGATAGGCTGGAGTGGGGTGGGGGCGGAGAGGTCAGGAAGAAGATTGCAGGTTAGGAAGGCAGTGCTGAGTTCAAGGGATTTGACTGAGACAAGGTGGGGGGAGGGGAGATGTGGAAACTGGAGAAATCTGAATTCATCCCTTGTGGTTGGAGGGTTCCTAGTCGGAAGATGAGGCGCTCCTCCTCCAACCGTCGTGTTGCTATGGCCTGGCGATGGAGGAGTCCAAGGACCTGCATGTCCTTGGTGGAATTGGAGGGGGAGTTGAAGTGTTGAGCCACGGGGTGGTTGGGTTGGTTTGTACGGGTTTCCCAGAGGTGTTCTCTGAAACGTTCCGCAAGTAGGCGGCCTGTCTCCCCAATATAGAGGAGGCCACATCGGGTGCAGTGGATGCAATAAATGATGTGTGTGGAGGTGCAGGTGAATTTGTGGTGGATATGGAAGTATCCCTTAGGGCCTTGGAGGGAAGTAAGGGGGGAGGTGTAGGCGCAAGTTTTGCATTTCTTGCGGTTGCAGGGGAAGGTGCCGGGATTGGAGGTTGGGTTGGAGGGAGTCACGAAGGGAGTGGTCACGGCGGGCCTAACCCTGCCCCCACGCCGATTTCCATCACCACGCCCAACTCTGCCCCCACACCGATCTCCGTCCCCGCCCCCACGCCCAACCCCGCCCCCACTCCCAGCTCCAGCCCCACACCAGGTCCTAGCTCCCAGCCCTGCCGTGTTTTCACCATCCCTCCAGAAGTACCCCTCTCTGAGGATGAAAGATCAGTCCTCAGCAGAGGCCTCACCTTCATTCTCCTACGCTCTCGGATTAACGAGTTCAACACGCGGTGTGACGTCGAACTATTTTTCCACCGCGTTCGCCTCCGTGCCTACTTCTTCAACCAAGATTCTCGCCCACCCTCTGAAGTACCATTTTGGCCATGTTTCTTATCTAGAAACTCACCTCATTAGTACTGGGTGATTTTCAAACTCAGCACCCAGGGCCAAATTATGTAATCATGGATTATCCACAGACCCCAGGAAGTCACAAAATAGGCCTGCGTCTTACTGGGAAGGTCCCTATATTGCCTATGCTAAACCTGAATTTTTTCAGTTATAATAAGGCAGCTAACTATCTTGTCCTGAATAGAGCAAGTAGTCCACATGCCGGAGCTGTAGGAACACTATTTCCAACTCCTGTCCAATTATCTGGCAATGAAATCATAATTCCCCTTTTAAACATACAGTTTCGCCTGACTTCTGTGCAGAATGGAAGAATCCAAAGACCATATCAAGAAGTAAAACACACTCATTGGCAGATGCAGCTCTTATTGTTCTTTCATTATGAAAGTCCTTAAGTATTATTAGTCATCAAAACCATAATTATCTCACTTGTGGACTCATAATTTTGAGAAATGAGACAACTGCTGCCTTAATAGAAATTAGGGATATGCTTTCAGAATTCCGCCAATTTGCCCATCAAAACCAATTACATACTTGCGAAATCATGTGGATTTTGCACTATAGTTAAAGGAAAATGCCTTATGAGGGTCACTGACATTTTTGAAAACGTCACTAGACATATTGATAATATTCACACTTATGTCAACCAAATGAATGAAGGTGCGGGATGCGAAGATTGGGGTTTTGGCTCATGGTAAAACTGATTAGTTAATATGTCTTTGTAAGGTGCTATTGTTTTAATTGGTCTTTTTGTTGGTATTGTGATACTTAAGCGTATTATTGATAAATATTAACTTACAGTCATAGAGATGTACAGCATGGAAACAGACCCTCTGGTCCAACCCGTCCATGCCGACCAGATATCCCAACCTAATCTATCCCACCTGCCAGCACCCAGCCCATATCCCTCCAAACCCTTCCTATTCATATACCCATTCAAATGCCTCTTAAATGTTGCAATTGTACCAACCTTCACCACTTCCTCTGGCAGCTCATTCCATACCCATACCGCCCTCTGCATGAAAAAGCTGTCCCTTAGGTCTCTTTTATATATTTTCCCTCTCACTCTAAACCTGTGCCCTCTAGTTCTGGACTCCCAGATCCCAGGGAAAAGACTTTGCCTATTTACCCTCTCCATGCCACTCATAATTTTGTAAACCTCTATAAGGTCACCCCTCAGCCTCCGATGCTCCAGCGAAAACAGCCCCAGCCTTTTCAGCCTCTCCCTATAGCTCAAATCCTCCAAGCCTGGCAACATACTTGTAAATCTTTTCTGAACCCTTTCAAGTTTCACAACATCCTTCCGATAGGAAGGAGACCAGAATTGCATGCAATATTCCAACCAATGTCCTGTACAGCCGCAACATGACCTCCCAACTCCTGTACTCAATACTCTTACCAATAAAGGAAAGCATAGCAAACCCCTTCTTCACTATCCTATCTACCTGCGATTGCTTCTTCTTTACTTAAATCATGATGAGAAAACATCATTGGCTGCCCTTGATTCCCCTTCGGCAGAAGAGGAAGTATGGCAGTCTATTAGAACATAGAATAGAACATAGAACAGTACAGCACAGAACAGGCCCTTCAGCCCACGATGTTGTGCCGACCACTGATCCTCATGTATGCACCCTCAAATTTCTGTGACCATATGTATGTCGAGGAGTCTCTTAAATGTCCCCAATGACCCTGCCTCCACAACTGCTGCTGGCAACGCATTCCATGCTCTCACAACTCTCTGTGTAAAGAACCCGCCTCTGATATCCCCTCTATACTTTCCTCCAACCAGCTTAAAACTATGACCCCTCATGTTAGTCATTTCTGCCCTGGGAAATAGTCTCTGACTACCGACTCTATCTATGCCTCTCATTATCTTGTATACCTCAATTAGGTCCCCTCTTCTCCTCCTTTTCTCCAAAGAAAAAAGTCCGAGCTCAGTCAACCTCTCCTTATAAGATAAGCCCTCCAGTCCAGGCAGCATCCTGGTAAACCTCCTCTGAACCCACTCCAAAGCATCCACATCTTTCTTATAATATGGCAACCAGAACTGGACGCAGTATTCCAAGTGCGGTCTAACCAAAGTTTTATAGAGCTATAACAAGATCTCATGACTCTTAAACTCAATACCCCTGTTAATGAAAGCCAAAACACTATATGCTTTCTTAACAACCCTGTCCACTTGGGTGGCCATTTTAAGGGATCTATGTACCTGCACCCCAAGATCCCTCTGTTCCTCCACACTACCAAGAATCCTATCCTTAATCCTGTACTCAGCTTTCAAATTCGACCTTCCAAAATGCATCACCTCGCATTTATGCAGGTTGAACTCCAGTGCTGCCACTGAATTCAATTAATTTGATCTATGCCTTTATGGTATGGTCATAGAATGACCAAAGGGGGGAATGAGGATCTAAAATTCGAATTTAGGCAACAAAAATATGTAGATTTTTATTATAACAAAATGGTTTCTCGATTTAAAAGAATATATAAAATGGCATGTGAACCATACTGCTAAACATACTGCTGATTTGCAGAATTAAGTTGCAGTTCAAAGATAAGAGGACAATAGAGTTTTCAAAAGATGAATACTGACACGTTAATTGACCATTTGAACTAACCTTGAACTGATACATGGCGTGACAATTTACGTAAATAAGATATCCTTCTTCAAGAAAATACCATTGGATTAACCTGTCTTCAATCGTATCACCATATTACAGTTGATTGGACTTTTTTTTGTAATTAAGAACCCTTTCCCAGGAAATATCATTGGATTAACTTGCTGCAAATCATGTCACCTTATTATATGTGATTGGTATTTCTTGTACTATTACTAAAAAATATATAAATAATGTGTAATTTCAAATGTAATTGCGCAACTTCACCACAGAACACAGAAGCTTCAATCTCTGTGTTGCTGGATAGAATTGCATCAAGGTACCTTAATTCAATAAACTTGTGACCCTTGCTTTTTGAATAGACCGCATTTGTTGATTGTTTTGACCGATCTCAAACCAAGAGGCCCCTCTTGAGGGGTTGTAGATCTTCATGCTCACAATGAATAATGCCTGGACACACACACAAGTGGTATAAGTTGGATCAAACTCCCATGGTTATCACTTTATTCCTATTCATTTACGGGATGTGGGCATCATGAGCAAGTCAGCATTTATTGCCCATCCTTAGTTACCCTTTGAGAAGGATAGAGAGGGACAATAAGAGTGAGGTCAGTGATGTATCCATTGGTGGAAGCATATCTTGCTCACTAAGCCCCCTTCCCTCAGGAAATGCAGTATAATTCTGCTCACTTGGTCCTGGGAAATGGGAAATAATTGTTGACCTCGGCAACAATGGACACACATCGGTGTGAGGAGAATTACATTTCAATCAGTAAGTGCAATGTTCTTGTTTAAAGCGGACTGCTCTTAAAAAAAAAGCTCAGCAATGCTGTAATCTCGATCTCCCTAAGGAGTTTCCACACAGTATAAGGAAAGGTCTCAGGAATGCATGAACTCAGTTTCAAACAAGAAGCTTGTCAGCTGACTGAAGGACAGATTACCTCACCGGGAAAAATGCATCTTCCAAATAATCAGGTGCAAAAGGCGTTCTACACCATCCTTGCTTTTACTGGCATCCCTGGTATGGCATTATGACAATTGAACTTGTTTTAATCTGCTCTCTGGGATTTTCTTTTGAACAATGTCTCCAGGTCACTGACTGGTAAGCCTTACCCAAAAAAGGGAACAGTGATAATAATTCACTGAGCTGAATTCTCAGTTAATTCCTCTCTGACAGAGACTCCCAACTTCACTGGAGCTGCAGCATTTTCTGAATTCTGTGTTCTGCCATCTGTTCCGGTTTCATACGGTTTGAAGGTAGGAGGAGAGATCGTGTAAGTTAGTTCTGAAGGAGTAGACCTGAAATGTTAATTCTGCTTTCTCTCCCACATATTCTGTCAGTACTGCTGAGAAATTTGTTTTTGTTTTATAAATGAGGCCTGTTTTCGCGAAAATTTATAAAGTTAGGGGCTGAACTGAGCAAAGTCCCAAAGACATTAACAGGGAAAGACAAACTATTCACATTGGATGGCGATTATAGATTGAGGATTCTAGATCCGGTGAACAGCTAAGCTACTTAGTGTTCTTGTTTTGGAGACTAAGTGTAGAGTTATGGAGGTGCAGGCAGTGGAATGTTCCTCCTGCAGGATATTTGAGGTAGGGGTGACCACCGATGCTCCTGCCGACTTCACCTGCAGGAAGTGCAGCCAGCTCCAGCTCCTCACAGATCGCGTTAGGGAACTGGAGCTGGATGAACTGAGGATTATTCGAGAGGTTGAGAGGGTGATAGATAGAAGCTACAGGGACATAGTTATGCCAGAGAACAGAGGTAGCTGGGTAACAGTTAGAGGTGGGAAGGGGAGGAAGCAGGTAGTGCAGGGATCCCCTGTGATCATTCCCCTCAACAATAAGTATTTGGATAAGCTTTGGATACTGTTGGGGGGGGGGGGGGGGGAGACCGGCCTAGCAGTGGTAAGCTGCAGTGATTGGGTCTCTGGCACGAGGTCCGGCTCTGAGGCCCAGAAGGGAAAGGGGGAGAGGAGGAGAGCGCTAGTTATAGGAGACTCTATAGTTAGAGGGACAGACAGGCGGTTCTGTGGGCATGGGCGAGACTCTCAAATGGTTTGTTGCCTCCCGGGTGCCAGGGTCCGAGACGTCTCGGACTGTGTCTTCAGAATCCTTAAGGGGGAGGATGTGCAGCCAGAAGTCGTGGTGCACATTGGCACCAATGACATAGGTAGGAAGAGGGGTGGGGAGGTCATTCAGGAGCTCAGGGAGTTAGCCTGGAAGCTAAAAGCTAGGACGGACAGAGTCGTCATCTCTGGGTTGTTGCCGATGCCGCGTGACAGTGAGGCAAGGAATAGGGAGAGAGTGTAGTTGAACACGTGGCTGCAAGGATGGTGTAGGAGGGAGGGCTTCAGGTATTTGGACAATTGGACTGCATTCTGGGGAAGGTGGGACCTGTACAAGCAGGACGGGTTGCACCTGAACCAGAAGGGCACCAATATCCTGGGAGGTAGGTTTGCTAGCACTCTTCGGGGGGGGGGGGGAGTTTAAACTAATTTGGCAGGGGGATGGGATCCGGACTTGTAGTCCAGCAAGTAGGTTAACTGTTTTTCTGGATGTCCAAGAATGTAGGGAGGCTGTGGAGAAGGTAGCACTGACAGGGAATACTTGCAGACACAGAGACGGGCTCAAGTGTGTATACTTCAACGCAAGGATATCAGAAATAAGGTGGGTGAACTTAAGGCATGGATCGGTACTTGGGACTACGATGTTGTGGCCATCACGGAAATGTGGATAGAAGAGGGACAGGAATAGTTGTTGGAGGTTCCTGGTTACAGATGCTTCAGTAAGATTGGGGGAGGGGGTTAAAAAGGAGGGGGGGTGGCGTTACGAATTAGAAATGGTATAACAGCTGCAGAAAGGCAGTTCGAAGGGGATCTGCCTTTGGAGGTAGTATGGGCTGAAGTCAGAAATAGGAAAGGAGCAGTCAACTTGTTGGGTGTTTACTATAGGCCCCCCCCAATAGCAGCAGAGATGCGGAAAAACAGATTGGGAAACAGATTTTGGAAAGGTGCAGAAGCCACAGGGTAGTAGTCATGGGCGATTTCAACTTCCCAAATATTGATTGGAAGCTCTTTAGATCAAGTAGATTGGACAGGGCGGTGTTTGTGCAGTATGTCCAGGAAGCTTTTCTAACTCAGTATGTAGATTGTCTGACCAGAGGGGAGGCCATATTGGATTTGTTACTTGAAAACGAACGAGAACAAGTGATGGGCTTGTTAGTGGGTGAGCATTTACGTGATGGTGACCACAATTCTGTGACTTTCACCTTGGTTATGGAGAGAGATAGGTGCGTGCAACAGGGCAGGTTTCACAATTGGGGGAAGGGTAAAGACAGGATCTGAGGAGCATAAATTGGGAGCATAGGCTGTCAGGGAAGGATGTTGTTGAAATGTGGAACTTTTTCAAGGAACAGATACGATGTGTCCTTGATATGTATGTACCTGTCAGGCAGGAAAGAGATGGTCGTGTGAGGGAACCTTGGTTGACGAGGGAGGTTGAATGTCTTGTAAGGAGGAAGAAGGAGGCTGACATAAGGTTGAGGAAACAAGGTTCAGACAGAGCATTGGAGGGATACAGGATAGCCAGGAGGGAGCTGAAGAAAGGGATTAGGAGAGCTAAGAGAGGGCATGAAAAATCTTTGGTGGGTAGGATCAAGGATAACCCCAAGGCCTTTTATGCGTATGTGAGAAACGTGAGAATGACGAGAACGAGGGTAGGTCCAATCAAGGACAGTAGTGGGAGACTGTGTATTGAGTCGGAAGAGATAGGAGAGGTCTTGAATGAGTACTTTTCTTCAGTATTTACAAATGAGAGGGACCGTATTGTTGAAGAGGAGAGTATGAAATGGACTGGTAAGCTAGAGGAGATACTTGTTGGGAAGGAAAATGTGTTGAGCATTTTGAAAAACTTGAGGATAGACAAGTCCCCCGGGCCTGACAGGATATATCCTAGGATTATGTGGGAAGCAAGAGAGGAAATTGCTGAACCGTTGGCAATGATCTTTTCGTCTTCACTGTCAATGGGGGTGGTGCCAGGAGACTGGAGAGTGGCGAATGTTGTGCCCCTGTTCAAAAAAGGGAATAGGGATAACCCCGGGAATTACAGGCCAGTTAGTCTTACTTCGGTGGTAGGCAAAGTAATGGAAAGGGTACTGAGGGATAGGATTTATGAGTATCTGGAAAGACACTGCTTGATTAGGGACAGCAAGCACGGATTTGTGAGGAGTAGGTCTTGCCTTACAAGTCTTATTGAATTCTTTGAGGAGGTGACCAAGCATGTGGATGAGGGTAGAGCAGTGGGTGTAGTGTACATGGATTTTAGTAAGGCATTTGATAAGGTTCCCCATGGTAGGCTTATGCGGAAAATCAGGAGGCATGGGATAGTGGGAAGTTTGGCTAGTTGGATAGAGAACTGGCTAACCGGTTGAAGTCAGAGAGTGGTGGTAGATGGTAAATATTCAGCCTGGAGCCCAGTTACAAGTGGAGTTCCGCAGGGATCAGTTCTGGGTCCTCTGCTGTTTGTAATTTTTATTAATGACTTGGAAGAGGGAGTCGAACGGTGGGTCAGTAAATTTGCAGACGATACGAAGATTGGTGGAGTTGTGGATAGTGAGGAGGGCTGTCGGCTGCAAAGGGACTTAGATATGATGCAGAGATGGGCTGAGGAGTGGCTAATGGAGTTCAATCCTGTCAAGTGTGAGGTTGTCCATTTTGGAAGGACAAATAAGAATGCGGAATATAGGGTTAACGGTAGGGTTCTTAGTAAGGTGGAGGAGCAGAGGGATCTTGGGGTCTATGTTCATAGACCTTTGAAAGTTGCCACTCAGGTGGATAGAGCTTGTAAGAAGGCCTATGGTGTATTAGCGTTCATTAGCAGAAGGATTGAATTCAAGAGTCGTAAGGTGATGTTGCAGCTGTATAGGACTTTGGTAAGGCCACATTTGGAATACTGTGTGCAGTTCTGGTCGCCTCATTTTAGGAAAGATGTAGAAGCTTTGGAGAGGGTGCAGAGGAGATTTACCAGGATGTTGCCTAGAATGGAGAATAGGTCGTACGAGGATAGGTTGAGAGTGCTAAGTCTTTTTCCATTGGAATGGCGAAGGATGAGGGGTGACTTGATAGAGGTTTATAAGATGATCAGGGGAATAAATAGAGTTGACAGTCAGAAACTTTTTCCCCGGGTACAACAGAGTGTTACAAGGGGACATAAATTTAAGGTGAAGGGTGGAAGGTATGGGGGGATGTCAGGGATAGGTTCTTTACCCAGAGAATGGTGGGGGCATGGAATGCGCTGCCTGTGGGAGTGGCAGAGTCAGAATCATTGGTGACCTTTAAGTGGCAATTGGATAGGTACATGGATATAGGTGCTTAAGCTAGGACAAATGTTCGGCGCAAAATCATGGGCCGAAGGGCCTGTTCTGTGCTATATTGTTCTATGTTCTATGAGGGAGCATAATCTGGGGTGGCATGGTGGCTCAGTGGTTAGCCATGCTGCCTCACAGCACCAGAGTTCCAGGTTCAATTCCAGCCTTGGGTGACTATCTGTGTGGAGTCTGCACATTTTGCCTGGATTTTCTCCCACAGCCCAAAGATGTGCCACGCTAAATTGCCTGTAGTGTTAGATGCATTAATCAGAGGGAAATGGGTCTGGGTAGGTTACTCTTCGGAGGGTTGGGGTGGACTTGTTGTGCCTGTTTCCACACTGTAGGTAATCTATTAAATTCCAGTGCGTTCAGGAGGGATGTTCGGAAGCACTTCCACATAAAAAGGGTGGGAGAGGATTAGAAATCTCTTCCACACACAGCAGTGGATACTGGATGATTTGTTAACTTTAAATCTGAGATAGTTATTTGGTTTGTTAAGCAAAGAATTTAAGGATAATGCAGCTGTTTTGATTTGTAAAGCTTAATCTATCATCCTTTTTGGAAATTCTCTCCTCCCCACTGCCTCTGGTCAGGAAATTCAAATATTAACAGATTGCCCTCCTGATCCCTGCATGTCAAGGCATTTGTCTTGCACAGATGTGTAGAATTACACAGTGTGAATATCACAGCAGTTCCAACACTCACACATTGTCACTAAGGGAGCCTTGCATTCTCTGTAAGTGCAAGATACATGGAGTAGCTTGGTTGAAATCTTACATAAGTTCTGATGATCTGTTTTCTGGTCCTGTAGTGGCTCCAATCAGGATTTTGTCCAATGCCAAGAGCTAGGGATAACCTGACCCAAGGTAAAGAGGATAATTTGTTTTATTGACAGTCCAATCTCCAGTCCTATGACTGGGTTAGGAGCAAGGTTTCCAATTGGGTTCTGCCTCCAGCTGAATTGGAGCTGATACCTTTAAGAATCTTTTACAGTTATTCAAATAGTTATCTTGTAACCAAACAAAATCAGAGATTTCTTTCTGCTCCTTGAGGAGGACTGTGTACTCAGATCCCATCCTAGCTCCATAATCTCTGGAGTGAATGGGCTGGAGGACAATCTTAACATTCAAACTCACTAATCCAAAGCAATTCTACAGACACAATGGGCAGGTCATTGGTGGTAAAATCTTATTGTTGCTCTCTGAAACAGGCAGGGGGAACTTCTGTTCAGTAATTCGCTATTTCTTTTCCCATTTGCTTTACACAGTTAATTTGCTGGCAATTTGCATTCTTTCCCAGCATAAGTGTGGTGTTTCCTCTTGCTTGACTCGTTACCTGGTGGTTATGGCAGCTGCCGATCTGATGTTATTTTCACTGATGTTATGCTGAGGAGAATTCCCTGTTTTTATTACCCACAGTCTTTTCTGGACATCACCCCTATGTATAGTGTTATTGGGGCTCTGTTTCGTGCAGCCATGGACTGCTCTGTCTGGTTCACCGTCACTTTCTCCTTTGACCGGTTTGTTGTCAGAAGCTGAGAACAAAATATTGCACTGAGAAAACTGCAACAATGGTTCTAGCAATAACCTGCATCCTGTTCTGTCTGAAAAACATCCCTTTCTATTTTCAAATTGAATCTTGGATGTTGATCTACAATGTGCCATTCTACTGTAAAATGAAATCAATTACTACACTGAGATTTGGTGGGTGGCATTGGATTGGCTTGATACGGTTTTAACCCCTTTAGTGCCATTCGCTTTAATTCTGTTGCTCAATGCTCTGACAGTCAGACACATTTTAGTGACCAGTCATGTCCGAAAGAGGCTGAAGGGTGACAGCAAAGGAGAGAACTGAAGAGACCCAGAGATGGAGAGCAGAAGGAAGTCTGTGATTTTCCTCTTCTCCATATCGGGGAGCTTCATCCTCCTGTGGTTAATCAATGTTGTGGATTTCTTATATTATGTCATTCAAGGAATGAATATTGACGAATACCCATCTTTTCAACTTCACCTCAATAAGGTTGGTTATATGCTGCAGACTCTAAGTTGTTGCACAAACACATTTATTTATGCAGCAACTTTTTCTCGGTTCAGAGTAAAGTTCAGTAACACAGCTAAATACCTGGTTACATGAATTATTTGTGTTATAAATAAATTAAACTCCTCGGTGAAGCACATAGGAGGGATTTGTTGTTCCTGGGCTTGAATGATTTTTGTTTCATTAATTTGTGCAACATGGACATCATTGGCTGGGTCAGCATTTACTCCCTGTCCCTAGTTGTCCTTTGAAAAGGTGGTGGTCTCCTTCCTTTTTGAATAGCTGCAGTCCATGTGGTTTGGTTCACCTACAATGTTGTTAGGGAAGGAGTTCTTGGATTTTAATGCAGCAAAACTGAAGGAGCGGTAACATATTTCCAAGTCAGGATGATGAGTAGCTTAAAGGTAAACTTGGAGGTGCTGGTGTTCCCATGTATCTGCTGACCTTCTCCATCCAGGTTGAAGTGGTTGTGGGTTTGGAAGGAATTGTACAGGGCTGTGAATTTCTGCAGTGCATCTTGTAGATGCTACACACTGGCCTACTGAGCATCGGTGGAGGCAAGAGTGAATATTTGTGGATGTGGTACCAATCAAGCGGACTGTTTTGTCCTGGATGGTGTCAAGCTTCTTGAGTGTTTGTTGGAGCAACACCCATCCAGACAAGTGGGGAGTATTCTATGACACCCTGACAAGAATCCTTATCCCAGTGCAGGAAGAGAGTCGAGCTGCAAACCTGCGGATTCCTCATCATTGCATAATCCAAAGGAATTGTCTGGGAAAGTTAAATTTCCTATTGGGTAATTCCAAATGGAATTTCCTATTGGGTAATTCCTATCAGCTTGGAATCATCTATTCATCTCCATCAAATTCAAATACTTCAGAGGGTTCTGATACAATTTCATAGAATAATTCTTCAGAAAATGTTTGACCATTCAACAGACCCCATACTAATGGCAAAAACAGCCAACTATGAGCTGTTTCGAATCAAGAAAGTGTGGCAGGTATTATATGACATTATCAGTTCCCACCCACCGAACAAATTTATGGCTCCCGATTTTTCAGCATCAGACAAGTGTGGAGGCTGAAAAACCTCAAGGATTCAGTCAAGGGGGGTTAGAGAGGGAGGGCAACAGCTCACAGCACTATCCAAACTGACAGCACACACAAACACATGCACAAATACACATACATGCATGCACAGATATATATACACACACACACACATACAAATGCACACCATTGCGGTATGGAAATTGTTGCAATTGGACTGAGGTCCCTCGATGAAGATGCTCATGTGGAGAAATGTTGTGCACCCCCTGCAATGTGGAAATGATTTATCTTTGAGTAGTATTCCTGACGTTATTCAAAACAGAGTGTTTCTAGTGCAATTATATCCAGGCAACTCCATGTGAACCAATTTGTGAGGAGACAGTGTGAATTTTATTATACTTTCTGCTGCTTACAGTGTTTTCTGAAGTATTCTCACAAATTCTAAGTGAGAAAGGATTCAAAAATGGTAGCAGTGAGACCAGCACTGGGCATGTTCATCTCCTTCTCCTCATATTTCAAGGACAGTATCACAAGTCATCCAGCAAAACTGTTCTGTGTCTCCAAAGGGATTCTTTGAAGAACAAAACAAAGGCGCAATATGAGAGATTCACAGACTTAATTGTTTTCTCCAAAAATAAATCTGATTCTTGTGGAAAGTTCACTAGAGGGTGGCATTGTATCACTTTAGACACAAGATGGGCAGACAGAGAGAAAGACAGAGACTCGTGCCTTTGATTCACCATATTTTAATTCATTCATCCAAAATTCCATCAGGACAAAGCGAGTACCATTGCAGGCAGAGACGGACAGACACATACACACACGCATGTCAACATTATCATCAACATTGTATTATCTTAAATACAAAAGGGACAGAGAGAGAGAGAGAGGTGTTTGATCCCATTTTAATGGCTTCATCCCGAAAACAACAGAGACCCCATTGCAGAGACACACATAAACATAGATTCCTGCAGTAACATGAACACACACTAGACACAAACACATAGATAGGTACAAAGACAGACACAGATACACGTAATCAAAAAAGTACTGTAATACATACACGAACACACACACATATACCTTCAGACACACACAGTCATTCACACAGATGCACAGACACACACACAGATACAGAGATAGAAACCTACACAGATTGACACAGAAACACACACACATACTTGCAGACACACAGACACTTACATACAGAAACAAACACACACAGGCATACACATTCAGACTCAGATATTGTCAAGGACAGCAAAAGTGAAGCCACTAATAAAATTCCTCATTCCAAAAACTAAATGAGAAATCAGTAGATTTTTTGGAATGTGAGAGTTTACTGGAAATGTGTGCATAATTTCAAATAAAGAGCTGTGCCTTTGTTATGAAGGTGTTAAAGTGTACTGTACCTTTAGGAAAGTATCTGAGTGCACCGAGTGTTCTGAACAAGATACAATGAAACCTTTTAATCCAGCAGCTAGAATAGTCGGTTGGAGACAAAAAACAAATGTGAATTAGGCCAATCAGTTTAAATTATACACCAAAAAAATCCAAACTCCAATCAAGTTTGAATCTAGTATATCGACAATATTAAAAGCTGATGACAAAATCTGGTGTTTGGGGATATAAAACCAGAAAAACATGAACAGTAGAGAGAGAACTGCCAAGCCACCAATAAATGCAGACTGCCCACACAATAGGTTTCTTAAAGGTACACTTATCTATCAACGACCTGTGAAAGAGAAATTCTAAGAAGAAGAAAATCTACAGAGGAAGATACAAATGGCAGATTTGATAGCTGCCTGGTTTTGAAATTTGGATTTTTGTAAATCTTAATCAGAGGTTTTATTGGACTAGTATTATAAAAGGGAAAGTAACAATACGAGATGTAAATGGTTATCAGTTAATTATTTTCTGTTATACTTTCAGAAATAAAGTTGTTACTTTTTACTTTAACTAGTTCTTGGCCTCTCAAATTTTCGCAGATTACTGCACTGAGTAAATCATTTTGTATTACAGGTTTAAATTAGCAGAGGGTTCACCCCGTGTTGTAACACCTTTAACAAATCTGTGAAGGAAACTACAAAAAAAGTATTCTGGTTAGCAGAATGCGAAGTATCCTTTGTAAGGATGAAAGCAATTTGAAAAATGAACCAGTGTTGGCCATCTCTGATTTTTCCAGCCTTTTCAAAATGGCATTTGATGCTGATAACTTGGAGTTGTGTGCTGTCTTGTTCCAGTCTGATGAATCAGGAGTAGAGAAACCCATAGGGTACTTCTCTTAGGAACAATATCAGTTATAGGAAAAATAGTGTCCTCGAGAAGAAGAGTCTGTGGGATTGCTGTTGGCTTTTCAATACTTTGCAGTCTACATCTGACAAGGATTAATGAAATGCAAAGTTACACTGATCAAGACAAATTAGCCTTTATTGAGAAGTTTAAAATGAAGAAAGCAAGGCTAATCCAATGGAGTATTTTGCTGCAACCATTTAATGTAAAAATCGTACACATTGCTGGAAAACTTAACGTAATTGCTGATGTATTGTTCCAAGGTGAGAAATAATAAATGGATTGCAGTCAGTGAAGTAGCACCACCCAGAAAGTTTGTGATTTCTAATAAACCTGTTGGACTATAACCTAGTGTTGTGCGACTTCTAACTTTGTTCACCCGAATCCAACACTGGCACCTTCATGTCACAATGAACCAGACATCTCTTTACATACAATTATATTTACATGCATTTAAGGTGGATTCGATAACTGAAATGACTTCCATTTACCTTCAGAAGAAAGATGTCAGACAGTGGTCTTGCCCCACTGAGCCTTGGTAGCAGCTATCCCAAGCTTTAGTGTGCTCTTCAGCAAGTAGTCCTGGACCTTAACACGTGTCAGTCTGCAAAACATAGTCAAGGTCACCTCCTTGTTCTGGAAGACCAACAATTTTCGGGCAGACAAAAAGAGCCTCTTTTGCTGAATTGATGGTCCTCCAGGTGCAATCAATGTTTGTCTCGGAGCGTGTCCTGGACAACACACAGTACAGCACAGAGTCCCGGATCACACAACTGCTGGGAACACACCTTAACAGACACACTGCATCTTGCCTCAGACTTCCTTTGCAAAGACACATTCCAGAAGGAGATGCTTACAGTCTCTACTCACCTTGCAGCTGCTTCCAGGGCAGAGTGTTTACTGGACAGAGTCCAACTCCAATGTTTGTTTTGTTTTCTTCATATGCTGTTGTACTGAATTGAAATTCTTTATTAACTATAGATGTATATATACTTGTTTTTATGAGTAAAGTATATTCTTGAAATAAAAAAAACATTCCTTCGGTATGGGACCGAAAACTGCTCACAATATTTCATTCTGCTCTTCTATTCTAACATTCTCAAACAAACCCTAACATTGTATTTTCGTTCCTAACTGCCAACTGAAGCTGCGTTTTAACATGAAGAGAATCCTGAACACGGACTAACAAGTCCCTTTGTGCTTCAGTTTTCAGAAGCCTTTCCCCATTTAGAAAACCGTCTCTCCCTCTCTCCTTCTAATCCCAGTGCATAACCTCACACACTTTCCCACATTGTGTTCCGCCTGACAACTGAACTGTAAGAAAGTCCTGAACGAGGACTCCCCCCGAGTGCCCTCAGGTCTGGCAGTATCTGCCCAGAGAGAGATAAAGCTGAGACAACGTTTGGGGTCCGGGGGCGGCCGTCATTCGGAAGATCGCGCTTTGGGACTTGATGCGGCGACACACAATTTCTTCATCACTTTCACCTCTCTGCCTGTGGGAAGGAGTATTTTTCATTATAAAACGTATTATTTTTTTTGGCGACACCGAAGTCGGCCCTTTTGTGTTTCTGTTTTCTCTCCTGAAAGGGTTGTTTCTCTTTAAAGAGTTTATCTTCTGAAGCAGCTGCTAACGGTCACTCGGGGCACGAGGCGGCCGTTAACCGCCAGCTCGCGCGCGGCGGGGGAGGGGGCGGGGCCTGGAGCTAAAATGGCGGCGGTCCCACCCAGAAAGGAAAAGGCTCAGAGGGAGAGCGGACTGTGTCAACAAACTACCGTTCCTGAAGGTCATGATGGTGGATATTGGGGGTGGAGGGAGAGGAGAGGTTCCGCTTTGGCCCCACTCCTTTCCCTGAACATGTCATCTTGCCGGTAAGTGGGGCCGGGCGGCCGCTACTGATTTTATTTTATATTTTCCTCTCTCACGCAGCCCCGAGGTTTGTATTTAAATTGGGCGGGATTCTTAACAAATACATTGATTCTCCTGGATTAATTAGCATGTTATGGTTGATTATACCTTTTTAGGAATGACCAGGAGACGCAGAGAATTCCTCAAGATAATAAGCCATTATTTGCAAACAAAAGCTGTAGCTATCAGAGCCACCAACCCTGAAAGCCACGAACAGTGAGAGTACTCAGTGAGTTATGTTCTAAAAGCCAGGCTCTACCCCCGTTATATTTACATAACCAATCGCACTGAGCCTACATTAACTAATCAGACTCTGCCACAATTGTCCTCTGGATTGCTGCTGACCCCCACATTGTGCTGTGGTAATCTTTTCACCTTTTGTCACCTGACAGGCCGCAGTCGGGTAAGGCTGACTCGAGCATGCAATCCAGACCTTGCACTTATGTAACATCTCCACATGTATTAATTTGTAGTTATATATTCATTTTAACCATAGACGCTGTCCATATGGCCATTTTTACTATCTTTCAGACGTTTCCAATCCCTTTCCCACCCCTAAAACTGTAATAGCAGTGGTCCCCACCCTTATTATTTCTCCTGCACACCGTCCAACACAAAGTGGGAATAATTACTGTGTTGTTTTTAATCTCTGATCCGGGAACTTCACTGTCCACAGGTTAGTGACAGCTACTGGCCGCAAGCGGGAACTGCAACCAACTCACGGAAATGTTCAGGGTCTGACGGGGTAATGATGCGGCTCATGTGAGCAAACGGACTCTCTCTGTACACAAAGCACTCAGATTGATGCACACGATTGGGAAATAAAACAGGAAAATCGACGTTTCAGACAAAAAGTCGATTTTCCTGCTCCTCGGATGCTGCCTGACCTGCTGGGCTTTTCCAGCACCACTCTGATCTAAACTCTGGTTTTCAGCATCTGCAGTCCTCACTTTTTTGCCCCGAGAAATAAAACAACCGATTGTACAAAATAAAGAATATTGTTTGGATACGTTTTGTTCAAAATTGAGCAGAATTTCGTAAAGAAAGAGCATTAGTGTGAAAGGGTTGGAATAAAGAAAGTGTTAATTTATGTAAAAAGGTAAAACTCAGGATCTCTTGTTAGAGTTTATTTTAACGTTGAATAGATCTGACACATTAATCCTCCCTCCCCTTCTCAATAGACGCTGTTGGAACTGTTCAATGTTTCCAGCAGCTTGTGTGATTATTTGAGGTTCCCAACAGGAGCAGTGTCTCACTTTTCGAAAAAAATTGCTGTGCTGCAATTAACATTTAAGTAAGAAATGGGAAGCTGCAGAGGGGTAAACTTCAGAGCTGCTGAGTTTTGTTGCCCACTTCCACGCTGCAATTCATAGAAACCATCGTCATGACAAGTGAGGAGCAATCTGGATGGTTTTGTTTTCTCACAGAACAAAACATTCATGTACTTTCAGAGAAAGTAAGGTGACAATGCCAGTTCTTCTGTGCAAAATGGCTTTGAAAGTACAACCCTGTGATGTCTGGGAATCAAACGCGGGTTAACTGCTTGGAAGGGAGCTATACTTACCACTATACCACCATCGCTGTGCAAATGAATGGCTCTCAATTCTCAAACACATTTAACAAGACCGTGATCATAAGTAATTGAACGTGACGAAAATAAAAACATGAATTTCTGGCGAAACTCATCGGGCCAGCCATCATTAGCATCAGAAATCTTCAGTTCTGAAAAAGAATCATTACACCCAAGAGTTTGACTCTGCTTTCTCCCCACAGATGCCAGACCTGCCGAATTTCACCAACATTTTCTGTATTAGTTTTGAAATCTCCAGTATGGACAGTTCTTTCCTTCAAATAGACCTGATGATGCATTGAGTATAGGAGTTGCAAAGACATGTTGCAGATGTACAGGACATTGGTTAGGCCACTTTTTGAATATTGTGTGCAATTCCAGTCTCCCTGTTAAAAGGATACTGTAAAACTTGAAAAGTTTCAGAAAAGATTTACCAGGATGTTGCCAGGGTTGGAGGGTTTGAGCCATATGGAGAGGCTTAATAGGTTGGGACTGAGGGGTGACTTTAGAAGTTTATAAAATCGTGAAGGGCATTAATAGGGTGAGTATTTTTCTTGGATTTGGGGATTCAGATCTAGAGGTTATGAGTTTAAGAAGAGAGGGAAAAAGTTTAAAAGGGAACTTAGGGGCAACCTTTTCATGCAGAGGGTGGCGTGTGTATGAATTGAGCTGCTAGAGGAAGTGGTGGAGGCTGGTACAGTAACAACATTTAAAAGGCATCTGGATAGGTAAATGGATTGGGAGGATTTAAAAGGATATTGGCCAAACTGCTGGCAAATTAACTTAGGATGTCTGGTAGGCATGGACGAGTTGGACCAAAGTTCTGTTTACGTGCTATACATCTCTCTGGCTCTATGACCCATTGAAGGGGATACTGGGTCAGGTGATCGTCTACCTCCGAGGCAGAGGTGAAGCAGCATAGAATTGATGTGGAAACTTGATTCGGCCCAAAAGGTCCACACTGATTCTTCGAACAGCATCCCGCCTAGACTCACCCCCTTACCCTGTAATCCTGCATTTCCCATATATGATCCATTTCACCTACACATCCCTGAATATTATGGGTAATTTAGTATGGCCAAGGTATCTAATCTGCACATCTTTGGACTGTGTGAGGATACCAGAGAAATGGATTCAGATGAGTATCCTCAGGGATTGACAATATTAAAGGTTCACTGACGTTAGAATGAAGTGCTGTCTGCTCATCTGTCCCAAATAATCTGCCCCTTTCTCTGACGTTCTATCCTTGTGTTTCAGATTCCCAAATATACCTAAAAGGGAAATCAGGAGGGCAAAAAGGGGACGTGAGCGAGCTCTGGCAAATAGGGCTGGGGAGAATCCAAAGGAATTCTACAAATGCATCAAGGACAAAAGAGTAACCAAGGAGAGAATAGGGCTCCTCAAAGATCACAAAAGCAACCTTTGTGTGCACCTGCAGGCGATGAGGGGAGATGTTGAAGGACTATGTTGCATCAGTGTTTACTGTGCAGAAGGGCATGGAACATATAGAATGTGGGGAAAATAGACTTCGATATCTTAAAAAAAAATGTCCATATTACAGAGGAAGAGAAACTGGATGTCTTAAAACGCATAAAGATGGATAAATCCCCAGGACCTGGTCAAGTATACCCTAGAACTCTGAGAAGTGAGGGAAGTAATTGCTGGGCCTCTTGCTGAGATATTTGAATAGGATATATAGATAGGATAATTAAGAAGGTGTTTGGTATGCTTTCTTTTATTGGTCAGAGTATTGAGTCCAAGAGTTGGGAGGTCATGTTGTGGCTGTACAGGACATTGGTTAGGCCACTGTTGGAATATTGTGTGCAATTTTGGTCTACTTCCTATTGGAAAGATGTTGTGAAACTTGCAAGGGATTCACAAGGATGTTGCCAAGGGAGAAGCTGATCAGTCTGAGGCTGTTTTCCCTGGAGCGATGGAGGCTGAGGGGTGACCTTATACAGGTTTACAAAATTTATGAAGGGCATGAATAGGATAAATAGACAATTTTTTTTTTTTTTGTTTTTTTTCCCCTGGTTTCGGGGAGTCCAGAACTAGAGGGCATAGGTTTAGGGTGAAAGGGGAAAGATATAAATGAGACCTAAGGGGCAACTTTTTCACACAGAGGATGATACATGTATGTAATGAGCTGCCAGAGGAAGTGGTGGAGGCTGATACAATTGCAACATTTAAGAGGCATTTGGATGGGTATACGAATGGGAAGGGTTTTGAAAGATATGGACCGGTTGCTGGCAGGTGGGACTCTATTGGGTTGGGATATCTTGTCGGCATGGACAGGTTGAACCGAAGGGTCTGTTTCCATGCTGTACATGTCTCTGACTCTGACTCTATCTAACTGAAAGTCTGGTGATGTATAATGGATCATAAGCATTCAGATTCAGTTGCTTACTGCAAGGAGAATTGTTCACTGCTTTGGGTTGCTCAGTTCAACCTCTGAAGTAAATGCAATACCTCAGCAAATACAAATTGGACTTTTGCAACCAGTTTGTCAATTACCTAAAATACCAAGTTTACCAAATGTTTCAAACTGAATCTCACTGTGGAATCCTGCATTGGATAACTTAAAGGCTCTGACAATGAAACAGTTCAGTTTCTTTTGCAGAAAGAGAGCTAACAGCACAAAGGGGAACAGTAATTCACTGACAAAGAACATCGACAAATTCAGCATATCCTAAAAATAATCCATACGATTCTCCCTGTGGTTGGTGTTTCAGGTACGTGGCTAAATACACTGAGTTGTTCTTAAAAGTCTTGATTTAAATTGACAAAGAATTTACTCTATGGTGAACACTTGCTCAGGTTGAGGGAAATTTCCCGAATTCCATCTTTGAGAGTGTTTGTTTTATTGACCTAAGTTGAAAACCTGATCCTTTTTGTAAGCCAAGAGTTCTACAAAATATCAAGCTAAGATCCTCACGGGAGTAACGTGTTGCTTCAGAGCACAGTACAGTATTGGCACGTTTTTGAAGAATATGCAGTACTGAAACGAGCTATCACTGCAGAACTATACTGTCTCTCACTAAGGGGGGTGGCGGCGGAGAAAATTGGTTCTTCATTGAAATTGTTGGTTCGAGTATATAAGGAATCTTTTCTCAATGTTTATTGTCGTTTGTTATTTAATTAATGGCAAAGTGAAAAAGTGTTATCATTTTGAAATATTTTCAAACAGTTAACACAGTGTGATATGTTTCATCGTTCTCCTCAGCATTTCACAGAAGTAGATTGTAATGTTTTTATGGTGAGTAAAAATCTGACAGCAGGTTTATTGTGTTCAATCTCCAGTATTAAGGTGTGTTCTAATCTATATGGAGTTACGATACACCCTTTTTAGGTCAATCTTCTTTTCACAGCTTCGATCTGAGTTTGTTGTTCATGAAGTTATACATAATATTACACTAGGCGCTCAATGAATGTCTGGTCCTGAGGATGTTGTGTGCTGCACAAAGTCCCAGTTCTGGAAATAGGAGCAAAGGACTCCATTAATCATCGCAAAGATATCAACTCCCAGCACAAGGAGATCTCCGAAACAAAAGTAGAAAATGCTGCAGATATTCATCAGGTCTGGCATCATCTGGAGAGCGAGAAACAGAATTAACATTGAGACAAAACAAAAACCCAACGAACTATGGATGCTGGAAATCAGTTCCCATACTGCCTGAGATTACCAAGAGGGTCCCACCTTCGCAACCTTGCCCTTCCCCTGAGGGGACACAACACCCAGAGAATGGTAGGGGTCAGCACTATTTTGCCTGGGAGGGTAACTGTTACGGACCATGCCAGACCTCAAAATATTTTGAGAAGGTAGCCTAGACCCTAACTTTTGTTTTAATTTTAATGGCAGATGTGAAGTGGGTGCTCCAGGTGTGATGTCATTGGTCAAATTATTTGGTTTTAGCAAAACAGAATGTATGTAAACACTGCAGCTGAACAAATGAAAGCAAGATTTCGAAAACATAACTATTGAAAAGCTTAAGTGACCTGATACAGTAACTATTACTAATTACCTGTTCCAATACAGGAACATCACATAAATACACTCCGGGGAAATAAAGGTGAATTCAAACACAGATTTGAATAGGAAGGAGGGAATAACATCCAGAAAGTGGTTTCAGAGTAAGTCCGAGGATTGTTTTACTGAAACATGCCACTCTCCTGGAATCACACATCTTGTGACTGCTACAGTTAATTTAAAACTAGAAAATTACTGAACTGAGAAAACTGGCCACTCCCCTTCCATTATTAAACTAAACCTCTTCAGAACCTCTGTCTTTATGACCTCTCTTCTCAAAAAACATGACAGCATCATAACAGTAACTAAGGTGGGAAAACTCAAAACCTTTAAGATGCACTTGGATGAACACTGAAAATTCAAGACAAAATGTTGGGAAGTGAGATTTGTTGTAGCTTTTTTGTGTAATTTTACAAGCTGAGTGGATCTATGGGCCAGCTCTGTTCTGTATGATGCAATCATTCTATGATTCTGAGATCAACGTTCTGAATTATTTTTTTGTCTTCGATTTGAGGAAATGTGACCCGATGTTCACTCCAGTTATTGGTGTTGGAAATGTGTTGCTGGAAAAGCACAGCAGGTCAGGCAGCATCCAGGGAACAGGAGAATCGACGTTTCGGGCATGAGCCCTTCTTTCCTGAAGAAGGGCTCATGCCCGAAACGTCGATTCTCCTGTTCCCTGGATGCTGCCTGACCTGCTGCGCTTTTCCAGCAACACATTTCCAGCTCTGATCTCCAGCATCTGCAGACCTCACTTTCTCCCCAGTTATTGGTGTGGTCAGTATCAGCTTCACGCTCTGTATCAGCGTGCTTATTCACCATAGGATTTCCCAAATGAGATGTAAAGCTGAAATAATGAGGAAAGCAATGCTATAACAGTGCAACAATTCTCAAGGAGCTCTACACCATGAGGTATTGAGTGGCTGAATAGCCTCAGCAAAATGAAGGTCATCATTGAAAAGAATATCAAATAAATTAGATATTCACTGAGCTGATAGCACATGAAATGATGCAAGTATTGTCGTTTGAACACAAATTGCAATTAATGTTTTAGACCTCCATAGGATCCAGTCTTTGGAGTATTCAATCACAGACATAAATCTCAATGACATCATGTCATTAAAATAAACCTGTTCTCATAACCAGGTGTGTTCAAAGTTTCCCCTTCGGAGATACCACCCAATATAAAGTCCAATTCCTCAATAATTTTCTGATTCCAACAATTTGCCAGCAGCAGGAAGGGAAGGTTGTTTCACAAAGTACAAAATGTATCCTGTAAGACAAGTAATTGAAAAAATATACTATACCATTCTTGCCATTGTTGGCATTCCTGGTAAGTCCTGTAACAACTTCAATTGTATGAATCCCTGGACTAAACTATGCTGATTTCCACTGTACGATTGCTAATTATTTTATTTCCATTTAGCAAGGCAAATCTCAATGACAGATGATATTTCCCTTGCTCATGGAGTTTAAAGTGAGTATTTTGCTGTTTAGGAGGCTCCTCAGTAATGTGCAGCGTTGTGTGTTTCTCTGTACTGCACAGAATCGGTTTGCATTGATGCCACGTTGATAGAGTTTTGCTGAGCTTCAGTCCTGACTGCTCGAGAAAGTGTTTAGCAAGACCACGCTCTCTCTGTGTTAGTTTAATGCCTGTTATCGGTCAGATGGGTTTTGTAACAACCCACTTCCTAGTCACACCTGGTGTTTCCCATTCCTTGATGGAAAGGAATTGTGTTGGTGGATCTTGCTTAGGCAGCTTGCTCCAAATAGGAGCCCAGATACAACAGGGTTCAGCAGGTTATGGAGTGATAAGCGAGGATCAGCACGGATGGCTTCAATGATCTTGCGTGTTTGCAGCAGTTAGTAGATGTGAGGAGGTGTGATATTAGTAAGAACAGTTCACTCAGAGGGGTACTGAGTGCAGAGTTCCAACTGTGATGTGTTTTTTTGAAATTATTTGATTGTCAAAAAATCATGTAAACTGCGCCATTTGTCAAAAGATGCACAATACTGTGGTGCAGACTTTAAAAGTACAAATGCTGAGATCTGGAGCGGTGTGTCAGTAGCTGTCCCAAAGAGAATCAAATAACTTTCACAAACAGAATGTTTCTCAATTTGCCCTTTGATGCTGTTGTCCTTTTATTTTGTCCAACTGTTGTGTCCACTGATGGAGCTGACAATTGTCATGACATCTGCCTTGAAGAGAAATTTGTTCTGTCCAGTTTCTTTTGAAGAAGTGTTCGGAAATTTGGTGCCAAGGTGACTGCTCCATGGAAAACAGTAAATAAATGCTTTTTTCAAGTAGGCAAAAGAAGAATGAGTGGGTGGAATCAGACTCTCTCAAACCCAGGGCTGACAATTATTGAAGTTTGAGCTTTGGATTGAAACTGCTGGACACAGCTTTCACTCCGCTGCTGCTGCAAAAAGCTTGCAGTCACCCTCTCTGCTGCTAGATTCATTCCGTTAGCGTTGCCTCTGAGATTGGAGGAGATAGCAAATGAGGGAAATCTATTTTGATGAACTTGCCTTCACCAACTATGTTTGTGGGAATGCTGCTGTGTTGGTACAATTGAAGAGTCATCATTAAATAATATAACAATTTGTTAAGAATTTCGACAGTTAAAGTTATATCAATTCTTCTTTTTTTGGTTTCTACTTTAACTATGGTGGAAGAATAAATTGAGCTTTTGTTTAAAGCCGAGTGTTTGACCAATCAAGTCACATCTGGAATACAATGCCTTATACTTACCTTTAAATGAGATAAAAATTAGAGTCTCGGTTATTTCCTGATATGGTTTGAGAAATTGTGGTCTGGTCCAGAACACAGAAACATCGTGGAGTACAAATGGGAAATTCTTCCCCTATGTTTCGTAAAAGTTTCCAAAATGGAGATAAACTGATGTGATTAATTTCAGAAAGGGAAAATGGCAGAGCAGCAGTGTTAATTCAATGAAATGTCCCATAGACATGTTAACTATTGTCCAAATAGTTGGGACTGATTAATCTTCAAGCAAGACTAGGGCAAGCTGTATCTCTAATTTATTGGCTTGACATTAGTAAGGATGGATATAGAACTGGACGTGTTCACGCTATTTCAAGTCTGATCCTAATTAGGTTTTGATAAACAGTTTCTCAATCGATAATTCACAATCTTTCCACACCTAAAATTTCAGTGAGTTCTGCTGTTTGTTTTGTGATATATATCCTTCATGGGAAGAAAATGTTTCAATGAGAAATGTGCGCCAACCAGTTTTAAGGCAATGTATCAAAATGAAAATACTAATAATAAGTCGAATACAATTGTTTCAACAAATACCTAACTTCAGTACCTGTAATCTTATGACTATGATTAATAATTGAGTTGGAGAGCATTACATAGGATGAACAGTCCAGAATTCTGAAAGATTAATATTTAAAACTATCAACCAAGCCTCTTCTATTGCCACATTTTCGAATCCTGAATGAGCATTCCATATTAATGGTGCCAGTATGGTCTCTCTCATTCATGGAAGTAACATTTCCATGTTTTGCATCCGAAAATCCTTTGACATTTCATACCCAACTTTAGTACAGTATTCAAATTTCTCTCAGCAAAATTCAAGATGTGTGTGTGTGTATGTGTTTATACTCTCACACATCTTGTGAATGTGACAAACTCAATATAGAAAATCGTGAATGAATTATTTTACCTTCATCATAAATATTCGATTCAGTCTGCAATCTGTACTCTCTGTCACTAATTCAGCTCACAATGTTCATTTCCAGAATTGTGAGCAGTTCTCTTTGTGATAATGGCAAACATTCTCTTCTCTACAAAGAAGTCAATATTGTCTCTCGTTGCTATTTTTTATTGTTCTAGAGCCTATGACTTTCCAACATAATGACATGTTAACTCTGTCATGCCCCAATCTCAGGATTGTTAGATTGCATTCACAGAAACATTGATCTGTTCCTCAACCAGATGCACCTACTTTTATAGTTACATTATAATGACTGGAAAAATATTCAGCTCTTAAAATGAACACATTCACAATAATGAGCCCTCAAAAAAGAGTCAATGAGATTTCATTGTTTTTATACGGACTGCAAATGAAGATGGTTCAGTCTGTTAGAGTGCCATCACCTCAGCCATTGTACATCTCCATCGGAATTCTTCAGGGTCATGTCCTAGGCCCAAAATCTGCAGCTGCCTCGCCAGTGCCCTTCCCCGCATTGTCATTTCCAAAGTGGAGATGTTTGCTCATAATTGCACAATGTTCAGCATCATTTACTTTCTTAAATAATGAAGAGGTCTCTGTCCATATACAGTGTTGTGAAGGTGCCGGTGTTGGACTGGGATGGACAAACTGAAGTCCCACAATACAAGATTATTGTTCAACAGGTTTATTTGCAATCCCAAGAATTTCGAGAGTTGCTGCTTTCATCATGTGAAGCGGAGTAGCTTTCCTCCACTTCACCTGAGAAAGAGTAGTGCTCTGAAAACTTGTGAAAGCCTGTTGTACTATAACCCGATGTTGTTTGATGTTTGAATTTGTTCATATACAGTGAGATAAGATCTGATAATAGACAGTAACATTCGCATCCCACAAGCAGTAGGCAATGATTGTCTCCAAACAGTGAGAATCTACTAATCTCCCATTGGATTACTATCTCTGAATGCATGATGACCAATACAAGAGCTGTAGTAACAGATGTATGTTAGACACTCTAATTACAATGGCAATAAGCTCCCTACCTGTCTCACCAATCCATGTCTGCCACCCAGAATGCATAGCTCAGTGGTGGAATGGAATGCTGTCTATGTATATGGCTGACAGCAGCTCAATTGTAACAATGGGTGCAACATTCACAAAGTACCACACTGTGTAGGACAAACAGTCGATTCATTGGCATGTCAATCACCACATTCGGTAATCACTATCTTCACCAATGACACCATAACCAACAATGAATACCACCTACAAAATTCAAAATAGTTAGAGTTTAAGTCTCAACCCAGTCAAACAAGTGTAACATAGAACCGCCATCACATGACAGTTAGCTTTCATTCTGAATTCAGAATATATCGTTGTTCCATCACCTTTGTTGGGCAAAAATTCTGCAACTCCCTCCAAGAACACTGTGGGTTGTCCTGCACCCAGGATGTAATGCAGACGTTCAAAAAGGCAGATCTGCAGCACCCACAGAAAGGCAAATAGAGCTGGATAATGAACATTTGGCCAGATTATAGGCCATGACGTGATCACATTTTATAAATAATCACTATTTCCATATCTGCACAAGGGTATCTCTGAACCAGTTTAACGGGTGACTTTAGACTCTCAATTATTTTTATCAATTCAATTTACATCATTTGTCACTGGGACATTAGATCTCTGAATTTATAGTCTCTTGATAAGACCAGTCAATCACGGTTTCCCCTAATTTTCAGCATTGGCCTGAATCCATGGAAGGAGATCCTGATACCAAACAATGATATAATGGGGTTTCTTGGAAAAAGCTATGGTCCAATTCTGGTGATTTCCATTGAAAATGCTGGTTAAAACTTGTGGTTCTTAGCCCTGTTATGTGCTCAAAATCGGGGAGGGGGATCTCCATTCACAAGGTGACACCTAGCAGAGGAGCTTTGGTGTGAGAGACTGGACATCAGGCAGAAAGCTTTGCTTAATCTCAGACATAGAGTGTGATTTCTAAACTGGGAAGTTGCAATGACCAATACTACATAAAATCACATTTTATTTGAACGAGGGCTATGGTGTACAGTCTTTGACGTGTGGGAGGGGTGGGGGGTGGCGAGGGAAGGCCATAGCAAATATTGAAGCACTTCTGATTGTGCTGGGTGTCCAATCTGGGCTATGGTGGTGGTATTCACTGCTGAATACTTGTACTTCATATTGTCAGAATATTCTGAAGGAAGAACTCAATGTCTCGTCATTTGTTTCTTCATATTGCAGAGGCCATGCATTTCTGGACACTGCAGTGTGTTTCAATGGCCCATGCTTTTAGTTCCTACAGTGCAGATGTACAATTCTGGAGGCAATCTGAGCTGTGGAGATTCCAAATCTGAATGCAGAAATTTCGCAGTCAATATCTGCATGAGGTGTCACCCCTTCTTTATTTTACAGATCCAAGTGTTTTTGTTGGATGGTGGTGTAAAGGGAATCTCCAGCCATTCTGAGTCACCTCATAGTGGATGAAATCAGCCACTGCTGATTCCAATAAGACCTCCAGTACATGACCGTGTTTCTGGGATTGATCCGCTGCTCATGGTAAAGAATCATAGAATTGTAGGAGGCCACTTTACCCACCTTGTCTGTACTGGCTACCTAATGAGCTCCCCTGCACATCCCATTATCCATCTGTATCTCTGTAGCAATCCAATTTCATCACTTTCACAAATATATTCTGCACCTTTTTGAGAGCTCCAATGGAATCCACTTCGGTCACTCTCCCAGGCAGGACATTCCAATTCCTATCAACTCTTTGGGTAAAGAACTTTCTCCTAATCTTACTACCATCTCTCTTGCTGATAATCCTGAAGATGTAATCCCTAGTTATTTACACACCAATGATTGAAATATCATTGCTTATCCTGTCAAAATTGTTCAGAATTATGAACTCCTCTGTAAGGTCATCTCTTAATCTTCTCTAACACAAAGAATAAACCTAATCTCTCTCAATTTTCCTTTTATCTGAAATCTGTCATTCAGAGGTTTATTGTTGTAAATGTTCTTCCCTATCTATTTTGTAAGTGCATTTGATTCATTTTCGGAAGCTTTGATGTTGTGGTTATAATTCTTTATCTTGATGTGGCATGGAACAACAATTATCATTGTGTGAAAACCATTCCTTACAGTCTGTACTCAACCAAAGAATATTTGATCAGTAACTTCAAGTCTCTATTGTTTCCTTTATCTCCCTAACAGTTAGTCTAGTGGTGATTATATTCCTGTGTCGGGACAAGTGTGGTCTTTCTAAATGCAGCACTTGCTATCTGGTAGCCATGGCAGTGTCTGACCTACTGTTCATTTTCTTTGAAATCATAATTAGTTGGTTTTGCTACTATTATTATCCACAATGTTTCCTGGACATCGATCCTGTTTGCCGTGTTACCTATGTCCTGAACTTCATAGCAACTGATTGTTCTGTCTGGTTCACTGTCGCTTTTTCTTTTGATCGATTTGTCGCCATTTGTTTTCATCAGATGAAAACTACGTATTGCACAGAGAAAACTGCAACGAGAGTTCTAGCAACAATGTGCATTTTTTTTTCTTTGAAGAACATTCCCAACTATTTTCGATATGAACCTCTAACAATCATCAACAATGTTCCATGGTATTGTTATTCCAGCTACAGTTATTATAATGACCCTTGGTGGACAAGTTTTAAATACTTTGAATACTTTTTAACACCATTGTTCCCATTCACTTTTATTCTTTTTATTAACATGTTGACTGTCAGACATATCCTTGAGGCCATTAAAGTACGTAAGGAACTGAGGGGTCAAAGAAAAACAGAGAATGAACCAGAGGTAGACAACAGACGCAATTCTGTGTTTTTACTCTTTGCTATATCCGCCAGTTTTATCCTTCTCTGGTCGGTGTATGTTACATATGCATTTAATGCTGGCTTTTCCTTGAATTGGGATGATTTTTATCTCTTTGAACAATTTTCATATATGCTGCAGAGCTTAAGCTACTGCACAAATGCATGTATTTATGTGATGATGCAGAAAAAATTCAGAGAGCAATTTAAAGTATGTCATGAATTATCCAGTGATTAAAAATAATTCAATTGATGAATGAATCCAAGTAACTGAGAGCCGATAATGGAGCAAGGAGTCAACGTGAGGAAGGGACCGAAAAGAGGAAAAGGATAGGCAACATGATAACACTCCTTTTCGAATGGGCAAGGAATAACCCGAAGATGCAACAAGAAAAAGACTGAGTGCAAAGTGCTGTTAGCAATGAGCAACAGTTCGAAGAAAGTTGAACAAAAAAAATAACCGAAAGAGAAATTAGATGAGCCTGAGAAAAGAAATTCATTCCAAATAATTTCTTCTCAGACAGTGAACCAATACCAAACAAAAATCTGAAGGAAAGTCTCATCATTCACTGCATGCTAATGTGGGAACAGCAACGATAGGCTCCTGTGAACTCCTGCTCATGGAATTCTCCGATACACTCATCTGGACACAATTTAAAATTGAGAAGTTTCCTATTTTAAAGATTAAATAACATACTGTGAAAGAAATCTGTGTACTTTGGTTATAAGCGTTTTTTCAGCAAGACTGTGTGTTTCCATTCAGTTCTCCCGGCCTGATGCTGATATCACTTCCCTTTGTCATTCATTTCTTTCCACGAATCAGCTGCTGTGTTGATCGGGAGAATACAAGCTCCAATCAGAAAGCGTAGTGACAGATGAGATCCCATGCTCGGGAATGGGGTCGGATATCGTGGACGAGCCAACGTCCTCAGTGCTTCCATGGAAATGTTTTGTGGCTCTCCAGTGAGCTCGATGGAGTCAATGAGAACTTCTCTGATTTCTGTTTGCATGTGGCTTCCGAATTGAGCCTGAGATCAATTCAAACACATGTCCGCATCATCACCAAGAGTCATTGTTTCCATCTGTGAAATGGCCCCTACATCCATCCCTGCCTCAGCTCTTATTTGGTAAATCAATCATTCATTCCATTGTGACCTCGGGACCCTCATATCCAGCACCATTTCGCTCTGAAAGCAGATTATTAACTCCACACATTTGTTTTATCCAGATTTCTTCCTCTATTCTGATTTGCTTTCACAACAAATCCTATTTCCTCATCATCCAGTTAACACAATAACCGACACAGGCATACTGTCCTCCAAATTATCGATGTTGAATTCTCATCTGTCTTGCTTGGATTGGTGTGACTCGTGTTTAAACTCTATCTGAAAGTGTTAGATATTCAGCTGTGATATAAATGTTACCAGCTGGTGAAATGTTAGACGAAATTATCGATTTCATCGAATTAAGTCAAATGAAATGGAAGGTAAGCATTCCAAAAACAAAAGTACATTTGACAATTGGGAACAATCCTGTTACTGAACTATCTCAACGTCTGGACTTCATCTCTACTCCTTACGATTAAAGAGCTCCTTTTTAAAATGCTTAAAATCTTCCTTATGCACAAGTTATTGCCATCTGACCTAGTATCACCTGCTATGGATCAACATTAACTCTTTAGTTTGGCATGATAAAAGTATGTTTAAGTATGTTTATGCAGTGATAGAGTTGTACAGAATGGAAATAGCCCTTCAGTGTGACTCATCTATGCCAATCAGATATCTAACATTAATCTTGTCCCATATGCCAGCACTTGGCACTTATCCCTCTAAAATTGTCCTGTTTATGCACCTTTCCGGAAGCTTTTTAAATATTGTAATTGCACCAACTCCACCACTTGCTCTGACATTTAATTCCAAACTTGCACCATTCTGTGTGTGAAAAAGTTGCCCCTTTGTTAGTGAAAATGTTCACTATTCACCCTGTCCATGTCCCTCATGATCTTATAAACCTCCATACAGTCACAACTCAGCTTCCAACACTCCAGGCAAAATCAGCTCAGCCTATTCAGCCTCTCCCTATAGCTCAAACTGTCCAACTGTGGCAAATTCTTCATCCAAATTTTCTGAACACTTTCAAGTCACACAACATCATTTCTATAGCAGGGAGACCAGAATTAGAGTCATGGAGACATAGATGTACAGCATGGAAACAGACCGTTTTTAGATTAGATTAGATTAGATTAGATTAGATTAGATTACATTACAGTGTGGAAACAGGCCCTTCGGCCCAACAAGTCCACACCGCCCCGCCGAAGCGAAACCCACCCATACCCCTACATTTACCCCTTACCTAACACTACGGGCAATTTAGCATGGCCAATTCACCTGACCCTGCACATCTTTTGGACTGTGGGAGGAAACCGGAGCACCCGGAGGAAACCCACGCAGACACTGGGAGAACGTGCAAACTCCACACAGTCAGTCGCCTGAGGCGGGAATTGAACCCGGATCTCAGGCGCTGTGAGGCAGCAGTGCTAACCACTGTGCCACCGTGCCCACCGTTTCTCCAACCCATCCAGGCCGTCCAGATGTCCTGACCCAATCTAGTCCCACCTGCTAGCACCCGGCCCATATCCTTCCAAACCCTTCCTATTCAAATGCCTCTTAAATGTTGCAATTGTACCAGCCTCCACCACTTCCTCTGGCAGCTCATTCCATACACGTACCACCCTCTGTGTGAAAAAGTTGCCCCCAGGTCTCTTTTATATCTTTCCCTGTCACCAATGGATCAACATTAACTCTATTGAATTTGGCATGATAAAGGTCCTTTTAAGTATGTTTATGAGGTGGTAGAGTTGTATAGAATGGAAATAGCCCTTTCAGTATGACTCATCCATGTCAATCAGATATCTTCTATTAACCTAGTCCCATATGCCAGCATTTGGCACTTATCTCTCTGAAATTGTCCTGTTTATGTACCTTTCTGGATGCTTTATAAATATTGTAATTGCACCTACTCCGCCACTTGCTCTGGCATTTCATTCCAAACTTGCATCACCCTCAGGGTGCAAAAGTTGCCCCTTTGTTCTCTCTTAAATATTGTCTCCCTCACCTTAAACTTATGTCCTCTAGTTTTAAAATCCCCTGCGCTGGACGAAGACCTACACGATTTACCCAACCCATGTCCCTCATGATTTTATAAACTTTCATACAGTCACAACTCAGCCACTCCAGCGAAAATTAACCCAGCCCATTCAGCTTCTCCCTATAGCTCAAACTATCCAAACGTGGAAATTCCTTATCAATATTTTCTGAACACTTTCAAGTCACACATCTTTTCCATAGCAGGGAGACCAGAATTGAATACATCTGTCATTAACTATCAAGCAGCACCTGCTTATCAATAACCTGCTCAGTGACATTCTGTTTGGGTGCTGCTGGAGCCATTGAGCTCCTGAACTCATTACAGCCTTGGTTCAAACATGGACAAAAGAACTCAATTCCAGATGAACATCAAGGCTGCTTTCGACCGAGTGTAACATCAAGGATCCCAAGCAAAACTGGAATCAGTGGCTATCAGAGGGCAATCTCCCCAGTAGTCAGAGTCATACCTGACACATGGGAAAATGGTAATGTTAGTTGGAGGTCAGTCAACTCAGCTCCAGGCTATCCCTGCAGAAATTCCTAGACCCAAACACCTTCAGCTGCTTCATCAATGACCTTCCCTCCATCATAAGGTGAGGAATAGGTATGTTCACCAATGATTGTGCAATGTTCAACACTATTTACGATTCCTCAGACACAGACATTCCACATCGTATAAAAAGCTTACCTTGTGAATCTGCAGTCACCATTTTTGCAGCGAAGACGAGAGGCTGCTGGGCATTAAATAAGTTCTGTAAAAATTTACCTCATGAACAGGTAGAGTTCATGCTGAACAGGAGGAAAATGGGATGGCTCAATAAGTGAGATTATACATTTGTGTGGTTGCTTAACTAGAAACATAGAGTCATAGTCAGAGATGGACAGCATGGAAACAGACCCTTCGATCCAACTCATCCATGCAGACCAGATATCCCAATCCAATCTCGTCCCACTGACCAGCACCAGGCCCATGTCCCTCCAAACCCTTCCTATTCATATACCCATCCAAATGCCTCTTAAATGTTGCAATTGTACCAGCCTCCACCACTTCCTCTGGCAGCTCATTCCATACACGTACCATCACCTGCGCAAAAACGTTGTCCCTTAGGGCTCTTTTATATCTTTTCCCCTCTCACCCTAAAACTATGCCCTCTAGGTCTGGACTCCCTGACCCCAGGGAAAAGACTTTGCCTATTTATCCTATCCGTGCCCCTCCTAATTTTGTAAACCTCTATAAGGTCACCCCTCAGCCTCCGATGCTCCAGCGAAAACATCTCCAGCCTGTTCAGCCTCTCCCTATAGCTCAAATCCTCCAACCTTGGCACCATCCTTGTAAATCTTTTCTGAACTCTTTCAAGTTTCACAACATCTTTCCAATAGGAAGGAGACCAGAATTGCACGCAATATTCCAACAGTGGCCTAACTAATGTCCTGTACAGCCGCAACATGACCTCCCAACTCCAGTACTTGTCTCCCATCCTCCTCCTCCTCAAAACAGAAAAAGTATTGAGCACCGATTTGGTAAGGTTATTAGTTTTATTTTTCAATAGTCTCTTTGGGAATTTAGAATGATGGGAATGGAGTTCAGGGCAGCTGAATGCTCCCCCTCCAGAATGTGAGAGATAAGGATCACCATGAGTATCCCTGCTGACTGCATCTACAGGAAGTGCACCCAACTCCAACTTTTCGCATACCGCATTAGATTAGATGACATACAGTGTGGAAACAGGCCCTTCAGCCCAACAAGTCCACACCGACCCACCAAAGCGCACCCACCCAGACCCATTCCCCTACACCTAACACTACGGGCAATTTAGCACAGCCAATTCACCTAACCTGCACATTTTTGGACTGTGGGAGGAAACCAGAGCACCCGGAGGAAACCCACACAGACACGAGGAGGATGTGCAAACTCCACAGTCAGTCACTTGAGGCAGGAATTGAACCCGGGTCTATGGCGCTGTGAGGCAGCAGTGCTAACCACTGTGCCACCGTGTCACCCACAGAACCTGACCATGATATTTGCATGATCACATGGCTTTTACCGATTAATATTTGGAATCATTTTACTATGTGTGAAGTATCTCAGATTAGATTACTAACTGTAGAAACAGGCCCTTGGGCCCAACAAGTCCACACCAACTCACAAGCCATCCATACCACGACATTTACCCCTTCACCTAATACTGCGACCATTCACCTGACCTGCACATCTTTGGACTGTGGGAGTAAACCACTGTGCCACCGTGCCGCCCAGTTAAGGAACTGAAGCTTGAGCTAGATGAAATTCAGATCATTTGGGAGGCTGAGGGGGTTATTGAGAGGAGTTACAGGGGAGGTAGTCACATCTCAGATACAGGAAAAAGGTAGATGGGTTACAGTCAGGGGATGGAAAGGGAAAAGGTAGACAGTGAAGTGATCCCCTGTGGTTGGTTCCTTCAATAACAAGTATACTGTTTTAGATACTGTTGAGGTGGAACGAATTAGCACATGTAAGCCATGGGGCACAGGTCTCTGGCACAGAGTCTATCCCTGTTGCTCAGAAATGAAGGGAGAAGAGGAGCAGAACATCAATCATTGGGGACTCCATCGTTAGGGGGAGTAGATAGGATGTTCTGTGGGAACGAGAGAGACTCATGTTTGATGTGTTGCCTCCCAGGTGCCAGAGTTCGTGATGTACAGTATCATGGTTTTGGGATCCTAAACAGGGGGGATGTGGAGCAGCTCCAAGTCGTGGCACATGTAGGCACCAACAACATTAGTGAGAAACAGAATGGGGATGTAAGGGAGAAATTCAAGAAGCTAGTGTGGAAGCTGAGAGCTAGAACAAATAGAGTTGTTATCTCTGGTTTGTTACTCTTGCTGAAAAAGCGCAGCAGGTCAGGCAGCATCCAAGGAGCAGGAGAATTGACATTTCGGGCATGAGCCTCATTCAGGAATGAGGAAAGTGTGCCAAGCAGGCTAAGATAAAAGGAAGGGAGGAGGGACTTGGGGAAGGGGCGTTGGAAATGCAATAGGTAGAAGGAGGTTAAGGTGAGGGTGATAAGGTGAGGATGATAGGCCGGAGTGGGGGTGGGGGCGGAGAGGTCAGGAAGAAGATTGCAGGTTAGGAAGGTGGTGCTGAGTTCAAGGGTTGGGACTGAGACAAGGTGGGGGGAGGGGAAATGAGGAAACTGGAGAAATCTGAGTTCATCCCTTGTGGTTGGAGGGTTCCTAGGTGGAAGATGAGGCGCTCTTCCTCCAGCCGTTGTGTTGCTATGGTCTGGCGATGGAGGAGTCCAAGAACCTGCATGTCCTTGGTGGAGTGGGAGGGGGAGTTGAAGTGTTGAGCCACAGGGTGGTTGGGTTCGTTGGTCCGGGTGTCCCAGAGGTGTTCTCTTAAACATTCCGCAAGTAGGCGGCCTGTCTCCCCAATATAGAGGAGGCCACATTGGGTGCGGCGGATGCAGTAAATGATGTGTGTGGAGGTGCAGGTGAATTTGTGGTGGATATGGAAGGATGCCTTGGGGCCTTGGAGGGAAGTAAGGGGGGAGGTGTGGGTGCAGGTTTTGCATTTCTTGCGGTTGCAGGGGAAGGTCCCGGGAGTGGAGGTTGGGTTGGTGGGGGGTGTGGATCTATGAGGGAGTCACGGAGGGAGTGGTCTTTTCGGAACGTTAATAGGGGAGGGGAGGGAAATATATCCCTGGTGGTGGGGTCTGTTTGGAGACAGCGGAAATGACAATGGATGATATGATGTATATGGAGGTAGAGGAAAGGATTGCAAAGATGATTCTGGATAGGAGTGAAAGTCACAGGGTATTTGTTAAGGGGTCTTTAACATTCTGAATATTGCTTCAAAATGCTGTAGTTTGAGAAACTTCGATGGATCAGTTTTGTCCAATGTGTGCAGGAGGGTTTCCTGACACAGTATGTAAACAGGCCAACAAAGAGGCGATGCCACATTGGATTTGGTACTGGGTAATGAACCAAGCCAGGTGTTAGTTTTGGAGGGAGGTGAGCACTTTGGTGATAGAGACCGCAATTTGGTTATGTTTACATTAGCGATAGATAGGGACAGGTATACACCACAGGGAAAGAGTTACAACTGGGGCAAAAGTTTTTATGATGCGATTAGGCAACAGTTAGAATCCATAGATGGGAAAGGAAATTGAGGGGATGAAAGTCGAGCTTGTTCAAGGGAGAGCTACTTCGTGTCCTTGATAAGTATGTACCTGTCAGGTAGGCAGGAGGTTGTCAAGCGAGGCATCTGTGGTTTACTAAAGAAGTTGAATCTCTTTTCAAGGGAAGGAGGAGGCTTATGAAAAGAAGAGATGTGAAAGCTCAGTTAGGGTGATTGAGAGGTAAAAGTTAGCCAGGAAGAACCTAAAGTGAGAGCTCAGAAGAGCCAGGTGGGGACATGAGAAGTCTTTGGGAGGTAGGGTCAAGGAAAACCCTAAAGCTTTTGAGAGGTATGTCAGGAATAAAAGAATGACCAGAGTAAGACTAAGGCCTGTCAAGGACAACACTGGGAAGTTGAGTGTGGGGTCCGAAGAGACAGGAGAGGCACTAAATTAATAATTTTCATCAGTATTCACACAGGAAAAAGACAATGTTGTCAAGGAGAATACGGAGATACAGGCTCTTAGACTAGATGGGATTGAGGTTCAGAAGGTGGTGTTAGGAATTCTGGAAATTGTGAAAATAGGTAAGTCCCCTGGGCCAGATGGGATTCTCTGGGAAGCTATGCAGAAGATTTCAGAGCCTTTGGCTTTGATCTTTTTGTCACCATTCTCTACAGGAATAGTTCCAGAAGACTGGATGATAGCAAATGTTGTCCCCTTGTTCAATAAGGGGAGTAGAGTCAACCCTGAAAGTTATAGATCAATGAGCCTTACTTTGGTTGTGGGTAAGGATTATAAGAGATAACATATGTAATCATCTAGAAAGGAATAATTTGACTGAAGATCACCAACACAGTTTTGTGAAGGGTAGATTGTGCCTCAGAAATCTTATTGAGTTCATTGAAAAGGTGACGAGGTGTGTGGATGAGGGTAAAACGGTTGATGTTTGTATGGATTTCAGTGAAGTATTTGATAAAGTTCCCCATGGTAGGCTACTCCAGAAAGTACGGAGGCATGGGATTGAGGATGATTAAGCGGTTTAGATCAGAAATTGGCTAGCTGTAAGAAGACAGAGGGTTGTGTTTGATGGGATATGTTCATCCTGGGATTCAATTGCTAGTGGTGTACCACAAGGATCTGTTTTGAGGTCACTGCTGTTTGTCATTTTTATAAATGACATGGATGAGGGCATAGAAAGATGGGTTACTAAATTTGTGGATGACACAAAGGTCAGTGGAGTCGTGGACATTGCAGAAAGATGTTGCAGGTTACAGTGAGAAAAAGATAAGCTGCAGAGCTGGACTGAGAGGTGGAAAATGGAGTTTAATGCGGAAAAGTGTGAGGTGATTCACTTTGGAAGGAGCAAAAGAAATACAGAGTACTGAGCTAATTGTAAGATTCTTGGTAGTGTGGATGAACAGAGAGATCTCGGTGTCCATGTATACACATCCCTGAAAGTTGCCACCCAGGTTGGTTGGATTGTTAAGAATGCATACGGTGTGGTTGCTTTCATTGGTAGAGGGATTGAGTTTTGGAGCCATGAGGCCATGTTGCAGCTGTACAAAACATTGGTTTAACGCACTTGGAGATTGCGTACAGTTCTGGTCATCGCATTACAAGAAGAATGTGGAAGCTTTGGAAAGGGTACAGAGATTTACTAGGATGTTGCCTTGTATGGAGGGAAGGTCTTATGAGGAAAGAATGAGAGACTTGATTAGATTACTTTACAGTGTGGAAACAGGCCTTTCGGCCCAACAAGTCCACACCGACCCACTGAAGCGCAACCCACCCATACCCCTAACCTAACACTACAGACAATTTAGCATGGCCAATTCACCTGACCTGCACATCTTTGGACTGTGGGAGGAAACCGGAGCACCCGGAGGAAACCCACGCAGACACGGGGAGAATGTGCAAACTCCACACAGTCAGTCGCCTGAGGCGGGAATTGAACCCAGGTCTCTGGCGCTGTGAGGCAGCAGTGCTAACCACTTCAGGCTAGAGAGAAGAAGGTTAAGAGGTGACTTAACAAATGCAAACAAGATGATCAGAGGATTCGATAGGGTGGAGAGTGAGAGCCTTTTTCCTTTGGTGATGGCAAGCACGAGGGTACATAGCTTTAAACTGAGAGGTGATCGATAAAGGACAAATGTCAGGGGTCGGTTATTTACTCAGACAGTAGTCAGGGTGAGGAATGCCCTGCTTGGAAGAGTAGTAGACTCATCAACTTTGAGGGCATTTCAGTGACCATTGGATAAATATACAGATGATAATGGAGTAATGGCTTCAGATCAATTTCAAAGATCGATCCAACTTCAGGGCCCGAAGGGCCTCTATGCACTCTATTGTTCTATGCTCTCTGTCTCCAAATTCAACAAGAGCTGGACAATATCCAGGCTTGGGCTGACAAGTGGCAAGTAACAATCATACTACACAAATACCAGGCTATGGTCATCAAGAATAAGAGACAGACTAAGAACCATCCCTTGACATTCAATGGTGTTACCAACACTGAGTCGTCCACTCCCAATAGCCTGAGAGTTAGCATTAATCAGAAACTCAACTGGACTCATCACATAAATGCAGTGGTTGCAATAGCAGGGCAAAGGCAAGACGAGTAACTCACCTCCTGGCTCCCAAAAGCCTATCCACCATCCACAAAACACTAGTCAGAAGTGTAATGGAATATTCTCCACATGCCCGAATGGATGCAGCTCCAACATGCAAGAAGCTTGGCACCATCCTTGCCAAAGCAGCCCCCTTGATTGGCACCACATCCACAGGCACTCACTCCCTCCGCCACCAGATGCTCAGTAACAGCAGTATGTACTATCCACAAGATGAACTGCAGAAATTAAGCCAAGTTCTGCACAGAGTGCTTTCCAAACGCATGACCACTTCCATCTGGAAGGACAAGGGCAGCAGATAATGGGAACATGAAGCCACTCACAATCCTAACTTGGAAATATATTGCTGTAATTTTACTCGCTGAATGAAAATCCTAGAATTCCCTCCTTAATGGCATTGTGGGTTAACACACAGCAGGAGAATTGAAGCGGTTCAAGACGGCAGCTCATCACCACCTTCTTAAGGAGCAACTAGAGACAGGCAAAAAATACTGGCCAGCCAGTGATGCCCACATATCACAAAATGAATTGATAAGGAAGTATTCCAAAAGTGGCCTCTCCAATGTCCCGAACATGACATCCCAACTCCTATCTTCAATGCACTGACCAAAAAAGGCAAGCATACCAAACACCTTCTTGAGTTCCTTGTCTACCTGCAACTCCACTTTCAGGGAGCTATGAATATGTACTCAAAGGTCTCTTTGTTTGGCAATGCTTCCCAGGATCATTTCATTATGTGTAATTTCTGCCCTGATTTGCCTTGCCAAAATGTAAAGCCCACATTTATCTTAATTAAGCTTCCATCTTCCACTCCATGGCCCATCTGATCAATGTCCAATTGTACTGAGATAACCTTGTTCACTATCCATGCACAACTTACTTGGTGTCATCTGCAAACTCACTGACCATACCTCCTAAATTCACATCCAAATCAATAAATGACAAAAAGCAATGACCCAGCATTTATCCTTGTGGCACACTGCTGGTCACAGGCCTTCAGTCCAAAGAAAAATCCTCAACCACCACCTTCTGACTCCTATCTTCAAAACAACTAAGAATCCAAATGGCTAGTTCTTCTTGTATTTCATGTAAACTAACCTAGCTTTCCAGATGACGATGTCGAACACTTTGCTGAATGCCAATATAGACAATGTAAACTTCTATTCCTTTATAAATCTTCTTTGTGACTTCTTCAAAAGACTCAGTTAAGTTATTGAGACATGACTTCCTATGCACAAAACCATATTGATTATCCCTAATCAATCCTTGTCTTTCCAAATATGTATAAATCCTGTCTGGCAGAATCCCCTCTGACAACCTATCTACCACAGATGTCAGGCTCACTGGTCAATAGTCCCCTACATTTTCGTGACCATCTTCCTTAAATAATTGCACAACATTAGTCACCCTCTAATCTTCCGGTACCTGACCCGTGGTTATTGATTATATAAATATCTCAGTAAGAGACCCAGCAATTCCCTATCTTCCTGCAAAGTTCTGCGATATACCTGATCAGGCCCTGCGGATTTATCCATCCTTACACATTTTAAGATGCCCAGCACCTCCTCTCTGGAATATGGAAACTTTTTTCAAGATATCACTACACATTTCTCCAAGCTCTCTAGCTTTTATATCCTTCTCCACAGTTTGAGAATGATGTTGTGTTAGAGTGTGCAGTGATGGTGGTATCCTAGTGAGTGTAGCTGCCTTCTAAGCAGGTGGCCTGGGTTGGATTCCTGACAATTGCCTATTGAGATTTTTACATTGACCAAACGGAAAACTTAAAGCGAAAATGAATTTGATCAGTTTGAAAATACATGTCACTTTCATTCCATATGTCTATCCAATGACTATTTAAATGCCCTTAAATCTGGTGAGTCTAATACTGTTGCAGACTGGGTGTTGCATGCCCCTACTACTCTGAGTAAAGAAACTACCTCTAACATCTGTTCTATATCTAGCAGCCCTCAATTGAAAGTTATGTCCCCTCGTGCTAGCCATCAACATCAAAGGAAAAAGGCTGTCACAGTCCACCTGATCTAACCCTCTGATTATCTTATATGTCTCAATTAAGTCACCTCTCAACATTCTTCTCTCTAATGAAAACAGCCTCAAGTTGTTCAGCCTTTCAAGGAACAAAGAAAATTTACAGCCCAGGAACAGGCCCTTCAGCCCTCCAAGCCTGAGAAGATCCAAATGTACTGTCTAAACCTGTCGGTCAATTCCTAAGTATCTATATCCCTCTGCTCCCCACCGACTCATGCATCTGTCCAGTCACATCTTAACTGAATCTACCGTGCCTGCCTCTACCACCTCTGCTGGCACCACGTTCCAAACACCCACCACCCTCTGTGTGAAGTTATCCCCTTAGACTTTCCACCTCTCACTTTGAAAGCATGACCTCTTGTTATTGGATTCTTCACCCTGGGGAAAAAAACTTGTCTCTATCCACCCTGTCTATACCCTTCATGATTTTGTAAACCTCAAATCAGGTTCCCCCCTCAATCTCCTTTTTTCTAGTGAAACTAAACCTAACCTACTGAACCTCTCTTCATAGCTAGCACCTTCCATACCAGGCAACATCCTTGTAAACGTTCTCTGCACCCTCTCCAAAGCGTTCACATCCTTTGGTAATGTGGCGCCCAGAACTCTACACAGTATTCTAAATGCAGCCGAACCAATGTCTTGTACAAAGACCTTTCCTCAAGACCTTCCTTCCATACCGGGCAACATCCTAGTAAATGTCTTCTGAACCCCTTCCAATGCTTACACATCCTTCTTACAATATGGTGACCAGAATTGTACACAATATTCTAAGTGTGGCCGCACCAGATAAATGCAGCATGACCTCATAGCTTTGAAACTCAATCCCTCTATCGATAACAGCTAGCATACTGTATGCCTTCTTAACAACCCTATCAACGTGGGTGGCAACTTTCAAGGATCTGTGTACATGAACAATGAGATCTCTCTGCTTATCTATACTACCAAGAATCTTACCATTCACCCATAACTCCGCATTCCTGTTGCTCTTTCCAAAGTGAATCATCTCACACTTTTCCATATTAAACTCCATTTGCCATCTCTCAACCCAGCTCTGCGGCTTATCTATGTCTCTCTGTAACCTACAACATCTTTTATCACTATCTACAACACCACCGACGTTAGAGTCATCCACAAATTTGCTAATCCATCCTTCTACACCCTCATCCAGGTCATTTATTAAAAAGACAAACAGTAGTGGCCCTAAAACAGATCCTTGCTAATTTGGCTGTGAAATATATACCTGAGTTTTAGTTGCTGTTTTGACAATAATTCAAACTTAACCAATCAGTTTCAATTATGCTCCAGAATGAAAAAACCCAATCGACTTTGAATTTATTGTTTTGCCAACATTAGAACAATGAGGCGATCTGATATTTGGCATACAAAAATGCGGATATTTTGAAAATTGCAGAAAGAGCAACTGCAATCGAGAGAGACCCAAGAAATTTGGTAACACTCACTATTAAAGGTACCTTTTCATATGGAACATACTCGCAGTAAAAAGGAAGACGACGACTATTGGAGATCATCAGCTGAAAGAAGACAGGCACCGTAGATGACAGCCGATGTGTGATTTTGAAATTAAGTTGATGTAATTTTAATATGTGTCTTATTAGAACAGCACATTGTTGTAGAGTTGGAGGCAGATAATAAGCAGTTAAGGGGTGTGTGTGTGCTTAGAGTTGTGCGTAGTTGTTGTTGAATGTTCACTTTTAGAGTTAAAAAATAAATTGATATCATTTTCTTGACATAGTGGAATTTGGGAATTCTCTATCACTCATATCTTAACAGAGTTGAGCTTTTCTGGGTATTGGGTTTAAATTAACAAAAGTGTTCACCACCATGTTGTAACAAGCGTCATACAATGGAAACACACCCTTCAGTCCAATGAGTCTATGCCAACCATAACCTCAAACTAAACAATCCCACCTGCCTGCACTTGACCCATATCCCTCCAAATATTATTCATGTACTTGGTTAAATGTCTTCTAAATGTTCTAACTATACGTGCATCCACCACTTCCTCCGGAAGTTCAATCCACACACAAACCACTCGATCTGTAAAAAACATTGGCCTTCATGCCTTTTTGAAATCTTTCTTCTTTCACCTTAAAAATATGCCCCCTATCCTTGAAATTCCCCCATTCTAGGGAAAGGACACCTGCCATTCTCCTTATCTGTACTCCTCATGATTTTTTATGAACTTTAGTAAGGTCACACAGAAACCTCCAATGCTCTAGGGAAAACGTTTTGGTTGATCTAGCCTCTCCTTATAACTCAGACCTTCCATTTCCAATGACATCCTAGTGAATTTCTTTTGAGCCCTCTCCAGCTTGATATTATTCTTCCTATAACTGGGCGACCAGAACTGGACACAATAACTGGACGCAGACCACACAGAAGAGCCCCACCAATGTCCTGCACAATCTCAACATGGCATCCCAACGCCTGCACTCCAAGCAATGAAGGCAAGGGTGTGAACGCCTATTTAACCAACCTATCTCTATGCTGAAATGCAATAACTTTATGAAATCTAGAAGTAACTCTACAAATAAAAGTGAATCTCAGGAGCAGCTGCAATATCTGCATTACTCTCAGTCCACCATTTTCAGTATTCAGGCACACTCCAATTAGATAAACTATTCCGCAGAACATCCAAGTTTACTTACATTTATGGTGGCACCGTAGAGTGGAGGCCATGAATGAGCAGTGAGGGTTCCCCGCTGCCAACTCACTCCCCTCCCACCAACCAATTCTCCCAAAGGGAGCTGACTTTGCAGAGGTCACCGTGCAGCCCAATGGCTGGAGCAGCTGCCCACATACACAGCCCGCACATCTCTAGCCTCTAGTAACTGACCGCCATCCAGTCCAATACACCATCAATCCACCCTCTAACACTCCCTATCCCTCCATCCACACTCCTCCTCCCATGCCTTCCTCGCTAGCTCCTTTCCCCCTTCTTACCCTCACACCACTCCTTCACTCACAGTCATTATGTGAAATTGCCTGGTGTTGCTTTGCAGGAAAAAGTCCTAAATCGCTTGTGGGAGTAGGGTCCAGCTCGACATGATCCTCACCATTAGGATGCCCATTCTGGCAGGGACATAGAATTCATGTGTTCATATCTGAGATGATTTTGTAATGGTTCCCACTTTTCAGATTATTTGGCTCTCTCCCTCTCTCTTTCACACACTCTCTTCCATGCTCTCTCTCTGAACAGTGCCAACATTACATGTTCACAAATAAAGATCAAGTCCTCACATCTCAATCCCTGAAAACTCTGGTTTAAGTTCAGCCAAAGTATTCAAACACCACAGGAACTTATCTAAAAGAATAACACAGCATCTCTCCAATTTTGATATAAGGAAGTATCCTTCAGATCACACCATAGCAGAAAGGACGTTCAATGGAAAATGTTGACACCTTGAGCCTCTCAACATGGAGTTTTCAACAAACAAGCATTGGACATGTGACTTTCTCAGAAAGCTTTAAATATTCAACTTAAGATTTTTCAAGTGGCAGAAGCTCCTAGACTGGGGAATCATTTTTGTAATGAGCTCCAATCGATAGACAGAGCAGTCAGGAACATATTCGTTCAGAGGCATCTCCATCACTTGCATGATATATTCCAGTGAAGTCCAGAGAATACATTATAGCAGAATACATGTTCAAGGTGACTATTACAGATTCTTCGGTTTTTATGTTCAAGTTTATGGGGAGGTGACAGAAAACAGTTCATGATCAGACTAGGATCCGTCTTTTTTTTAAATGGCAAAGAGGTTTTGAACAATTGTAGGCCTACTTATGCCTATGGATCTGATATTGCTAATGTTCCTTACGTAAAAATGAGGTGACCAAATTTAAAGGGCATTGGCTAAGAAACAAGCCTTCCAAGTGAACTGTGTAAAATATGAAGACAGTTTTTAAAAGAATAAAACTCTGAAATTATTGAATCGAACTACAAAAACATTTGTCGTCATCCAAACATGTCGTCAAACTTCAGGTCTCATGTTAACTCTATTCTCATCATCAGTTGAGTAATGTTACTCTTTTCTGTGCCTCATTATAGATACATGAATTATTTGTCATTTACTGTATCTTTAATATATAATCTGCATGTGTAAAATTATCGCCGCATGTTTTAATAACTGCAACCAGTACAATCTCCTTGTGCAATAAATCTGTTTGTAGTTCATTACAACCAGCTGAAAATAAGAAACTCGCTGGTATATTTAGAATTACAATGTGACTGGTCTCGTTTACAAGGCATATTGCGTTCTGTTAATGCATTTTACATTTAAGCAGTTTGATACGTATCCAGTGAAAATTTGATTTGTGGAGTCAGCTTTATTTTGCTGGAATAAACAGTCATTGTTGGAAAAGTGTTTATGTTATAAGATCTAATAACAGATTCTGACTAGTGTAAGTAACATTCCCAGATGCTGTGCTGTTTTTAATTCAAATGGCTGTGCTTGTTTGTAGTTTGCAAAGTCTGCCAGGCACTGAACAAAGAATATAGAGTATAGCACAGGAACAGGCACTTCTGCACATCATATCTATACTGACTATGATGCTATTTAATGTTAATCCAAAGTAATCTATTCACTGCTTGTTCATGTGTCTGTTCAAATGTTGCTATCGTATCTGCTTCCAGTACTTCCCCGTTAGCATGTTTCAGGGACCTACTACCTCTACATAAAAAGCTAACCTCACATCTCCTTTAAACGTTCCCCTCTCACCTTGATCTGATGTCTCCTAGACTTTTACACTTCCATCCTTGGAAAAAGACTCCAAATATCCACCATTTCATTTACTTCTATCACATCACCCCTCAGCCACCAACATTGCAATGAAAACAACCCAAGTTTGACCACCAGTGCCTTTCAACTAATAGACTCCAGTCTCAGCGATATCCTGGTATATCTCTTTTGCACCCACTCCAAAAACACCGCATCTTGCTTGTAGTTTGGTGACCATAATAACACACAGTACTAGAAATGTGTCCTAACTAAAGTTTTAAACAACTATAACATGACTTGCTAACTTTTATACTGCAAACAGTGAAAGCAAGAATGCTGTATGCCTTTTTCCCCCATCTTATTTACTTCTGTTGCCACTTCACAGAGAACTACAGACCTGCACCCCAAGATACCCCTGTATGTCAATGTTCCTAATGGATCCTGCAATTTATTGTATACTTTCATTTTGCATTTGACCTCCTAAAATGCATCACTTCATACTTGTCCAGATTAAACTCCATCTGCTGTTGCTCCACCCAACATTCCAGGTGAATTATATTCTGCTGTCTACTCTGACAACCCTCCTCACTATTCACTCGCAGAAAGTGAGGACTGCAGATGCTGGAAAGTCAGAATTGATAAAATATAGAGCTGGAAATAGCACAGCAGGTCAAGCAGCATCAGAAGAGCAGGGTAGTCGATGTTTGGGGCAGAACGTTTCATCAGGACTCATGTTGAATGGTCCTGTCCATAACGTCAACTCTCCTGCTCTTCTGATGCTGCTTGACATGCTGTGCTTTTCCCAGCTCCACATTTTATCAACTCCTCACTATCCATGATTCTTCAATTATTGTGGCATCTGCAAACTTATTAATCACACTGCCAAATCATATTTAGAGGGAGAGGGAGCAAACAATCAAGGTCCCAGCACTGGTCTTCACAGAAAGCCATAGGCCTTCACTCAGAAGAACACTCCTCCATAATTACCTTCCATCTTCTTGTGAGAAACAAAGCTCACTCACTTCAATAATTTCAGTCCAAGACAAGATCTGAATCAGTAGTGTCATTTATTTTACACTTGCAAGCGGGTGTGATGTCCACAAAGCAGGGACAAAAAACACCGAATTCAATAAATTCTCGATATTTATATAATTTGGTTCTTACTTTTTTTTCTTATTTCATTGTTTCCCCCCCCGTTTACATCCTCCACTTCCCTAAGACTGACTCCATTACTCCCATTTATCTCCGGCCTTATCCGGCCTTGTCTGTGACAAAATGCTTTTTTCTGGCCTCACAAGGCCGTTTGACCTCATCCCACTGCAGGTCATTGTTAGGCATATTCTTTCTTCATCATTATCTATTCTCTCCATCTGGGCCTCTCTGGAGGCCATTCTGATCTCTATGACCTCTTTAATTGGGGTTTGTTCCTGTGTCTCTGTAAAAGTGGGAAACAGATGTTTGTACAGGCGTATCTGGCCTAACTTCATCCCCTCACAACATCTTATCTGTTTGCCCATAATATCTACCATTGTTTTGCAATCACGTTTCATGCTGGCATACCACTTTAGCTAATACAAAAACAATTATATATTTCCTCCACATAGTTTCCATTCTTGTTGACTCAGCTCTTGGCCAAAACAATTACACACTGATGTGAGTTCATTTACTTTGTACCAGAAATTATAATTGCAGAATTACAGAACTGCAGAAGAAACATTAATTTACCTATATCTCACAATTTCCCCTTTTTCTTTTGTTGCCATTTGTTATCTTCTGCACTTTTTCTTTTAAACATCGCCCCCAAAATTCGCAAGCATCATTCCGGAGATTTCATCCATCTTGGTCTCACTCATCTCCTCATCATTTAGTCGATAAAGTTCCTCTGTCTGATTCCTTTTTAGGGGCATCTGTTTCATCAAGGCTGTTTCAATCAGTCTTTGGGTGAGCCTTTGTATACAGTGTATGATACAACAGCCAATGGCCACCAATACCCCAACTACTACGATCAGGGAAGTACTCTATTTTGATTTAGTCCCTACCCTCCCCCTCACTGTTTTGATCACACAGCACTGCCCTTTGATGTGAAGGGCGGTGTTTGTCACTGGCCACCCGGGTGTTTTCCTATCTTCCTGGTGGTGGAATTTGAATAAAGGTTCATGCACCTTGTGTCTCTCACTGTGTCTCACACCTGCACACACACACACTATGGGTGCTGGGGGAAAAAATAAGCACTACCGCACTTAGGTGGTAGTGTGGGGGTTAAAAGAAAAAAAAATAAACAGGAGTGTCGTCCCTACCCTCCCCTTTACAGAAATAAAAGAGAAAAAAAACAAAAAAAAACTATCTGGGAAGTAAGGATAGAAACCACCACCCACTTCCATTTTCCAAACCATGATTCAAGCCATCCCGTGAGAGATGTGTCTACTCCTGAATTCTCAGCCAGTTCCTCTGCTAAGGTAGTCAATCCCCTCAAGGCCCGAGTAATTGAACCATCAGGTGCAGTGTTATTAGGAATAAAGGTACAACAGCTTCCTTCTAACATCACACACACACACACACCCTTTTTCTGCTAAAATCATATCAAGGGCTATTCTGCTTTCCCATGCCATCCTACTTGTCGCATCAAGCTGTTCTGATATTCCTTTAACCGCATCTCTTGTATAATTTATAAATCGCTGTTGATTATAGAAAATGTAATCTACATTTTTATTAATTTTTACCCACCAAAAGAGAGCTGACTCAAAACCTGGTGCAATCTGGTTACGAGCCTTGAATTCATCAGGTACTCCCCGAGGGACTCCTACCGAATCAAGACAAATCCTGTCATCGAAAGAAGTGTCTAACATTAATCTCTTACCCCTTCCCTTTTTCCCTACTATCTTTTCCTTCTCAAATGCCAGGGTAAATGGAATTGCCAATTGTACAATTGCACATATCCCTTTCCAATCCGGAGGTAGCGTGGGTCTCAATATTTTGCCTCCACAGTACCGCCACAGATCCGCTCGGGGAACCTTTAGTGCTGAGTAGTTCCCTCCCTTCTCCGTTTCAGTAACATTCTTAATCTCTGTACATAATTTCAGCTCCCCCAAATCTCTCGACCGACTTGTACCTCGCCTACGCACACACGACGTGTGATTTCCAACTGCGGTGGAAAATGTGGGGGGGACTTTTGTATCTTTCTTCTCCAAGGGAGGGAACATCAGAGATAGGGAGGTACAATTCCTATCATTCCATGCAGTCTCATCCTGATACAGGGCTATCATACATTTCATGCCCTTCCTGTCTCGCTTCCACCCGAGCGGAAAGGGAACGACCTGGGCCACTGGCCTACCGGAGGCACATGCATAGCAATTGCTTTTGTTCAGACTTTTTGCAGTATACTTTACCCATTCAACCCAGGCATTTGCATCCCCATACCCAGTTTCTATTTCGATAGTCTGTTTCAAATCCTTTACCTCTATAATTTTTACTACTTTAGGATCATCGGGAGGGGTGAAATGTTGTATCTTATTACCCAGTAATTCTACCCGTTTTCCCTGTCCTACGCTAATTCGAAAACAACAGCCCAAGAAATCCTTCCCATTTGCTTTCATTTTATCCCAAATGTTTCATTTAATTGTATCTCATAGGTGCCCCCCGTCCCAGAATTGCTTCGTGCCATGTGGTTTTCCTTGTTGTCAGGTCTATTGGGTTACACTTTTTATCGGGACAATCGTGAGCTGGTCGGAAGGGGGCCCATTGTACAGTGATGAGACCATTATACCAAGTACCATCCCCAAGGCCATCCCCATAGGACTTAAGATGTATCTCAGAGCTGCAGTACTGTCTCTGACTATCCACATCCCCACAATTTACTAAGCTGCATGCATCAGCGTCTATTACTTGTGGATTATCAGACTCAGGAACCGTTAATAACACATATGAAAATGATATTTGACAAAACCCCAATACTAAGAGGGCTAGCATCATAACTCTAAGCATTCCCAGTATTCTAAACATCATGCTGAAGCACAAAAAGACTTAATATACAATCTAACAGAAATAATCCCGCGCCCGCGTCGCCACTGTATAATCAGTTACTCAAAGTCTCTTTAGTCTGAGTTTCAGCGGGTCTTGCGTTGATTCGGCTGTCCAGACTTCTTCCTCAACTGGAGGGTCCACTTTGATCCGAGTGTAATGAGTCCAGCCTTTCTCCGCCATCCTTATTCCATTTCGGTCAAAAGAGCCTGGTACGACCCTTCCCAGTCCGGCTGCAATTTAGTCTCTGTCCATGATTTTACTAAGATCCAATCGCCTGGCCGGATGCGGTGAACGTGAATTCAAGGGGTGGAGTCTGTGCCAATAAACCCTGTTTCCTGAGGAAAGATAAAGAGGAGGCCAAGCCCAATATATACTTCTTTAAAAATAAATCTTTAGTTTCGGGAATTGGCAATTCTCCATTCGTTCCCAGATAAGGTAATCCAAATAAAATTTCATAGGGGGATAGTCCCAAATCTTTCCTCCACCAGGGAACAAGCCCAAAAGGCATCCTTTAAATCTATCACACTAAACCATTTGTGGTCATGGGGGATCTTACTTAATAACGTATAGGGGTTTGGCATCACTGGGTGCCTGATCTGTACTATTCGATTTAATGTTCTCAAATCCTGCACCAATCGATAAGTTCCATCAGATTTCCGCACTGGTAGAATTGGGGTATTATAAGGAGACATACATGGTTCCAATAGTCCATCTCTAATCAGTCCTTCAATTATTGGCTGCAGTCCTCGTTTACCTTCTATGGAAATAGGATATTGTCGCTCACAGACAACGTCCCCTTTCCATTTTAAATTTATTAGAAGGGGAGGGATCTGTAGTTCTTCACGATTCCCTTCCCTAGCCCATACAATAGGATCTATCTCTCTCTCCACATTCTCTGTCAACATTGCCATTTGTACAACTAATTCTTTTTCCTGAATTCCAATCTCCAGTCCTAAGAGGATAATTAAGTCTCTCCCTAGTAAGTTACTTCCTATATCAGGGATATACAGCAGTTCCCCTATGACCCTATCCTTAGGACCTTCTATCATCATAGGTTTAAATACTGGCACAGTAAATCCTTCCCCTTTTACCCCCGAAACAGTAATTGACCGTGTCGACATTTCTACTTTCTTTGGTTTAAAATTCAGCGATGACCGTGCTGCCCCCGTATCTACTAGGAAGACTACCTCTTCCCTACAGGTCCCACCTTCAAGTTTATCAAGGGTTCCTGGTGGGTCCCCGGGGGCAGGAGCCCCTGACACCCCTATTCTTCATCAAAATTCATAAGCGGAATTGCCTTTTCTTCCCTTTGTAGATCAGGACACTCCCGCCTAAAATGCCCTATCTTTCCACAATAATAGCATCCTGCCTGTGGAGACCTCCATCTCTGCCCCTGTCGCTCGAACCCTCTATCAAATGCTCCCCCTTGTCCTCTCCCTCTCCCTCTTCCTCTCTGTCCTACATGCTGCCACCCGCTGCTCCGGTTGCTCACTATTGGTTCCATTCTTTTCTTAACTACCTCATCAACCGCAGCTACCATCATTTCACGTTCTGTTTTGTCTCTCATCCTCTCTTTTTACAAACACTTTCTGTGCCTCTCTTAACAATTCATCTAATGGTTTTTCACTCCACCCCTCTATCTTCTATATCTTTCTCTGTAGGTCTGGCCATGCCTTTGTCACAAAATGTACTTTCAAAAGACCCTGTGCCACTGGGTCCTTAGGGTTCATTTCAGAATATTTCCTCATTGAGTCCCTTAATCTTTGCAAGAAAGCTGAGGGAGTCTCATCTTTCTCCTGTCTAACTTCGAAGGCTTTAGTCAAATTCTGTGACTTCGGAACTGCCTCTCTTATTCCTTTTAGAATCAGGTCTTTCAATTCCCTCATTTCTTCTCTATGATTTGATTTTCCCACTGGGGGTCTCTGAGGGGAAACTTCACCTCTCCCTGTCCAGCATCCCCATCTCCAATCGGATGTTCCCTGTCCCATATTTTAATCGCAGCTCCTCGTATAAGTCCCCTTTCTTCCCCAGTAAATAGTATATTCAAAATAGACATTAACTCAGCCCAGGTTTACAGATTGGGCCCCAAAAATTGATCAATTTGTTCAGACAACCCCACCGGATCCTCAACCAGAACCTTCATTTCCTTTTTAAATGTTCTGACCTCCCCACTGGTGAGGGGGGCACTTACAAACCCAATCTCTTTGTCCCCTATTGGTACCTCCCGAAGGGGATAAGTTGTTACATTCTTCCTTTTTTTTTTGTTTTTCCCCCCTTAGGCTTTGATTAGATCCTCCGGAGGCCTCCTCTACATCTACTGTAGCTTTCCTTTCTTTTGCTGAGGATTGAGGGTCAGGAACAACAACATTCCCGTCCACCGCCCCTTTGTCCTCCTCTTGTGAGTCATCTATTCCCAGTCCCTGTCTGTCTGTCTCTCCTCCTCCCCATTTTCACCTAACCTGATTTTATGGTACGGGAGGGGGGGCAAACAGCCAAGAGGATCCCAGGGACTGGGTGGGGCAGAGGGGGAATCCTTTGTCTTTACTCCCATCATTCCCAAACTGTCCTTCCAACAGGACGCATAGTCCGCCTCCTCTTGACTAAAAGGTTGTTTTTTATTCACATACAAACCTAAATACTGAGATATCCAATCCTCGTCCGAACCATACTTTGGCCAGAAGACAGCCGGACAAAGGATTGGTTCTTTGGTCCATACTAAACAATAATATTTAATCATTTTCTTTTTATCTTTTGCCCTTGTACAAGTATTGCTTGTCCATTTCCGCAACATACTCCCCAACGGACTTTCAGGAGGAACGTTATAAGGGACTTTTTCTTCTTCCTTTACTCCGTGACAGCTACTCTGCCTACCCCCCATTTCCCGGGGCCCTCGCCAGTCCCTCAGCGATTAAATACCCCTTTTCCCGGCCACCAAGGCAATCCTTAAAAGTCAGGTTTCTTACCTTGGTCTGTGCACAGAGTTAGATTAGATTACTTACAGATTACTTACAGTGTGGAAACAGGCCCTTCGGCCCAACAAGTCCACACCGACCCGCCGAAGCGTAACCCACCCATACCCCTACATATACCCCTTTACCTAACACTACGGGCAATTTAGCATGGCCAATTCACCTGACTTGCACATCTTTGGACTGTGGGAGGAAACCGGAGCCCCTGGAGGAAACCCATGCAGACACGGGGAGAACGTGCAAACTCCACACAGTCAGTCGCCTGAGTCGGGAATTGAACCCGGGTCTCTGGCGCTGCGAGGCAGCAGTGCTAACCACTGTGCCACCGTGCCGCCCTAGAATCATACCCCTAGACCAACGAGCCACACCTGGCCCCTTTTTGCCGTATTTTCCATCGACCTCCTATCACTGTCTGATTCAGATGTCCCTCTTGTGGGATCCGTACCAGTCGCCCAAGGGAGCAGACCAAACCGGGACACGAGACCGCTCCTCAATGGGGAACGGGACGCGTCTTCCCAGTGTCCAAGGCCAGCCACTCTCCCGGCGATTGAAGAACATCCTGGACAGCCCCCAATTGTGAGAAACAAAGCTCACACACTTCAATAATTGCAGTCCAAGACAAAATCTGAATCAGTAGTGTCCTTTATTTTACTCTTGCAAGGCAAGGGACACACACACTAAATTCAATTAATACATGATATTTATATAATTTGTTTTTTTTTTCATTGATCCTCCCCTGTTTACATCTTCCACTTCCCTAAGACCAGCACCCATTACTCCTGTTTATCTCTTGCCTTATCCGGCCTTGTCTGTGACAAAATGCTTATTTCTGGCCTCACAAGGCCGTTTGACCTCATCCCACTCATTGTTAGGCATATCCTTTCTTCACCATTATCCACTCCCTCCATCTGTACCTTCCCCTACCATCCTGATCCTTATGACCCTTTTAATTGGGGTTTGTTCCTGTGTTTCTGTAAAAGTGGGAAACAGATGTTTATACCTACTGTTTGTACAGGCATATCTAGCTTAACTTCCTCCCCTCACAGCATCTTATCTATTCGCTTGTAATATCTACCATTGTTTTGTTGTCACGTTTCATTCTCGCATACAATTTTAGCTGATATAAAAACAATTATGTATTTCCTCCACATAGTTTCCATTCTTGTTGACTCAGCTCTTGGCTGAAACAATTACACACTGGTGTGAGTGCATTTACTTTGTATAAATAATTGTAATTGCAGAAGTAACACTACTTTACCGATATCCCACAACACCAAAATTGGATATGTAGTGGACAGCAAAAATTCCCGTAGAGTACCACGGGACCTTGATCAGATGGGTTACTGGGCTGAGGAGTGGGAGATGGAGTTTAATTTAGATAAATGTGAGGTGCTGCATTTTGGAAAGGCAACTCAGGGTGGGACATATGCACTTAAGGTCCTCGGGAGTGTTACTAAACAAAGAGACCTTGAAGTGCTGGTTCATAGGTGTTTGAAAATGGAGTCATGCGTGGACAGGGGAGTGAAGAAGGTGTTTGGTATCAAGATTCAGATGTAAACTTTATTGTTACATATTCTCAAGTACAGGGATACAGGAGTACAGTGAAATGTGCACAACGTCATCAAACACGGTACGTGTAGTAATACAACAACTAAGTTAGAGGGAAAGCATGACTGTGTTTCTTAGTATAAGTAGAAAAATCAAGAAATAAAGTTAAATGTTAACATTGCAGTCCTTCATAGTGTTAAGTGGAACAATGAAGTAATAACAGTAAAGGTTGCCCAGTGTTTCTGAAGTGCACTCCCTGTGAAGGCTCGATCCCCTTTGCTTGGGCCCGCTGTTTGGGAAACCTCCATCTCCCTGCTCTGAATGCTGCAGATGCTGGGGGTAGGGCTGGGGGGTGTCTCCCTCTTCAACACTTCGGGCTTGCTCAGGTTTAGGACCACTCGGCGCAGCCATTTTGGCACCGAGCGATTTGGCGCGGCCTGTTTGGTGCAGCCCATTTGCCACAGACCCATTTAGGAGCAGAACTATATCAGCGCAGCTCATATTTATTCCTTTTCAGGCTTAGTTAAAGCATTAATGAAAGCAATAAAAATAAAAATGATGTTATTCTCTTTAGTAAGAATGTTAAAAAGTAAAAGAAATAAAAGAAATAAGTTAATTACAAAAAATCTAAAATATGACATTTATTCAAAATTATGGGCAATCCCTCATAAATACTCAACATCATTTCTCTCACTAAATTTTCTTATAAGTGTTTGTATTCTAGCGTCTGCTTCCCTGAATTTCTTTAATTTCAATGGAATATCATGCCCTGCTACAAGATGCTCATAGTAAATGTCCCTTCCTCTCTGAACTTTTCGTAAACTGCCAATAAATTTCCTAATAACTGGATGTTTCACTCCAAGTTCACATTGTAATCTCCTGTGGGCAGCTTCTGCATGATTGTTTGTTCTGTCCACATTGCTTAAAGTTCTATAAATTCCACATTCCAACTGGAAAAAGCGGTGTACGCCTACCATTTCCTCTGCGTAATCTTCTCCCTACATAGTTATCCTCGAACCAGCCCAGCAGCGGCTGCAGTTCATCTGGAAGCACATCAGCCAAATGTTCAATGTTTTCAATCGGAATAAATGCAAGACCAATTATCATTTTAGCTCTCAAAGAAAACTCCAAGTCAATGTTATACTTACTCAAGTGTCCCAAACTGGCAAGATGTTTTCTCATATTTTGAGCCAGGTGAAAAAAAATCCCCGGATTTCTGCAGAAGGAAAATGCTGCTGTAAACGTTTGAAATTTGCAAGTTCAAAGTCACAGTTGATAATGTCAGGGTGGCATTCAGGCTGTATTTCCTGAACCATTTCAAATAATTTATCATCTGTTGTTTGTAACTTATTTGGGAGTAAAGCACACAACAATGGGAACACACCTTTATGTATTTCCCCTAAAATAACATAAACTTGTGAAAATAGAGCTGGGGAAATTTTGAATGTTCCATCAACATATAACTTTTTTGATTGTTTCAGAAACGCGACATTCCTTTTTCTTCCAAATATAAGAAATCTGCAGGTGGTGCTACTGCTGTAAAGATAGTAAAAATTGTTCTTCATTATATTCATTAACAGAATATGTTTTAAAGCAATCTGGAATTACAAGTTCTTCTAAATTTCTTGGAATTACTGGGTAATCAGCAATTTCTTTCCTTGTCCAACTAATCATTGTCTTCAGTGCTCTGTTGTTAGGCATCGTTCCTTGGCAAGCTTCCGACATATTTTCTAGGCACTTGTTAATCACTTGTAAACTTCCCTCTACAGTTTCAGCAGCTCATACTTTTACCTTTGAAATGACGGTTTGTCTTTCCATCTACTTTAATGGGTTATATTTTATTTTAATAATAACTACAAACTACTGGAAACCGTATATCTGCACCAAAACGGTTCTGCGGCAAAATGGGCTGCGCCAAACAGGCCACACCAAATCGCTCGGTGCCAAAATGGTTGGGCCGAATGGTCCCACTCCGGGCTTGCTCTGACCATGTTAGGCTCAGGCCCACAGGCACATCCACACTCCAGATGGTCATCCAACAGCACACATGACCCACGACCGCTGGCACACTTCCCACAATGCATCACCACTGCTGTCTCTCGACAGAACTCCAGAAGGGAAGGAAAATATATATTAGAAGGAGAGAGAGGGAAAAGAAATATGGCCAGCCTGGAGCAGACGGGCCGAAGGTGCCTGTTCCGCAATCTTGGATAACTTGCTCAATCTCTCCCTCACACTGCCGGCTCCCACTCTCTCTCTCCCTCACACTGCCAGCTCCCACTCTCTCTCTCCCTCACACTGCCAGCTCCCACTCTCTCTCTCTCACACTGCCGGCTCCCACTCTCTCTCTCCCTCACACTGTCAGCTCCCACTCTCTCTCTCACACTGCCAGCTCCCACTCTCTCTCTCCCTCACACTGTCAGCTCCCACTCTCTCTCTCCCTCACACTGTCAGCTCCCACTCTCTCTCTCCCTCACACTGCTGGGTCCCACTCTCTCTCTCCCTGACACTCCTGCTCACTTTCCCTCTCTCCTCTGCACCACCGGGATCCACTCTCTCTTCTCTGCAGTGCTGGGGAATGCTTGCTTTTTTTGATCAGTGCATTGAGTACAGGAGTTGGGAGGTCAAGTTGTTTCTGTGAAGGACATTGGTTAGCCCACTATTGGAAGACTGCATTCAATTCTGGTCTCCCTCCTACAGGAAGGATGTTGTGAAACTTGAAAGGGTTCAGAAAAGGTTTTCAAAAATGTTGCCAGGGTTGAAGGGATTGAGCTATCAGGAGGGGCTGAAAAGGCTGAGGGGATTTTCCCTGGAGCGTCGGAGGCTGATAGAGAACCTGATAGAGATTTATAAAATTAGGAGGGGCAGGGATAAGGTAAATAGCCAATATCTATTTCCCAGGCGAGAGGAGTCCAAGACTAGAGGTCAGAGGTTAAGTTTGGAGGGGAAAGATTTAAAAGGAACCTCAGGGGCAGTTTTCTTCTTGCAGAGAGTGATTTTTTGTGCATGGAATGAGCTGCCAGAGGAAGTGTTAAAAGCGGGCACACTTCTAACATTGAAATGGCATCTGGATGGGTATATTAATAGGAAGGGTTGAGAGTGACGTGGGCTAAGTGCTGGAGAATGGGACTAGATTAATTTCGGATATCTGGTCAGCATGGATGGATTGATCTGAAGGTTCTGTTTCTGACACTATGTCTCTCTCTGACACTGTGTCTCTATTAAAGCTAGGAAGTGCATGGAGCAGGTGAACTAAGCATTGGCCCAGGACTGATCTAAACACTGTTCAACATTTAGACCAATGATCTGCCAAAACCATGTCTCCCGGTTTTCTCTATGCTGATAACATAGGGTTAAATTGTCATAGACTTGTACAGCACAGAAACTGAACCTTCCATTCAACCCATTCACTGTGAACAGATTTAGTCCTATTTGCCAGCATTTGGCCCATATCCCTCTAAACCCTTCCTATTCCTATACCCATCCAGATACCTTTGCAAATGCTGTAAGTGTACCAGCCTCCACAACTTCCTCTGGCAGCTCATTCCATGCACGCACCAACTTCTCTACAAGAAAAGTTGCCACTTACGTCCTCTTAAATTTTCCCATCTCAACTGAAACCTGTGCGCTCTCGTTTTGAACTCCTCTTCCCTGGAGAAAAGACCTTGCCAATCACCCTCTCCATGCCCTTGATGATTTTACAAACCTCTATGAGGTCACCCCTCAGCCTCCGATACCTCAAACCCTTGAGCCCCAGTAACATCCTTATAAATCTTTTCTGCAACATTTCAACTTTAACAACATCTTTCCTATAGCAGGGAGACCAGAACTGAATGTAATATTTCAAAAGTGGCCTAACCAATGTCATGTGCAGCCACACTCCTACACTCAATGCACTGACCAAGAAAGGCTCTGTAATTCTGCCCCCTGGACCAGATCCTTAATGAAGGTGTTACAAAGGTGATGGAATACTGCAGCACATGGGGTCTTACATTGAATCCCTCATCAACCATATCCAGTGCATGTCAGCGGATGTTTTAAATCAGAAACAAAAGCAAAACTTGCTGGAAAAGCTCAGCAGCATCTGTGAAGAGAAATCAGAGATAACCTTTCGTGTCCAGTGATTGTTCTTCAATACTAACCGTGTCCACTTTAATTGTCCAATAAACACAGGTCCACCCATTTGTTTGGTTTAATTTTCAGACTGAAATCTGTTGAACACAAAGTGCACAAATGTGCCTGGTTATCACACCCAGATCAAATTATTATAAAGTTCAAGCACTTTGAAAATATCTCATTCGGATACGAACTTCCTTACCAAATTGTTTTCATGACAATATTTTAACTGTGTTTTCAAATATTCTTCAGTCCAGATACAAATACATTTTAAATCGCTTCCACCTCTCTCCCGTGTGAGTAATCTGGTATATGAAGGTCAGTGTCTGTGTGATGCTATGTATGTAGGCTATGCCTCTGAAAGACTGACAGATTGTTCCAGACAGCATTTCTCTTCAGTTCTTCACAACAAACAGGTTACTGCCTGGACCCAACCAGCTTACACTCACAAAACCTAAAATCCCGTGCCCCCCATTGGTTGTGATTGGGTAACATTTTAAATGAATTCTAATCCATTCCTGGGCATCGCTGGTTGGGCCGGCAATTATTGCCCATCCCTAGTGGTTGTTGAGAATGTGCTGTGGGTTTGGAAAGTGCTGTCTAAGGAGCTTCTGTGAATTTCTGCAGGGCACCTTGTCGCTGGTGCACATTGCTGCTCCTGCGGGTCAGTGGTGAAAATAACATGGATGTTTGTGGATGTCGTGGCAATCAAGTGGGATCTTTTATCCCAGCTGGTGCCAAGCTTCTGAAATACTGTTGGAGCTGCCCCCATCCAGGCCTGTGGGGAGTATTCCATCACAATCCTGACTGGTGTATTGTAGATGGAGGACGGTCTGTGGGGAATCAGGAGGTGAGTCATTCACTGCAGTATTCCGAGCCTCTGACCTGCTCTGTTGTCACTGTATTTATATCGCTAGTACAATTCAGTTTCTGGTCAATGGTAACCCCAAGATGTTGACAGGAGAGGATTCAGCAACGGTAACCCCATTGAACATCAAAGGATGATGGTTTGATTCTCTGTTGTTGGAGATGATCTGGGATAAGGTGGGGGAGGTGAAATGAAGAAACTGGTGAAATCTACATTGATCCCATAGGGTTGGAGGGTCCCAAGGTGGAAGATGAGGCGTTCTTCCTCCAGGTATCAGGTGGCTTGAGTTTCACAGTGGAGGAGGCCCAGGGCTTGCATATCCTTGGCAGAGTGGGAGGGGAGTTAAAGTGTTCAGCCACAGAGTGGGGGGGCTGTTTAGTGCATGTATCCCAGAGATGTTCTCTGCAATATTCCACAACTGGGCGCCCTGTCTCCCAAATGTAGAAGAAACCACACCAAGAGCAACGGACACAGTGGATGATGTGTGTGGAAGTACAGGTAAATCTCAGCTGGATTTGGAAGGATCCATTTTTGGAGGTGAGGCGGGAAGTGTGAGTGCAGGCTTTGCACTTCTTGCAGTGGCCAGGGAAGGTGCCAGGAGGGGAGGGTGGGTTGGTGGGAGGTGTGGACCTAACAAGGGAGTCACGGAGGGAATGGTCTCTGCGGAACGCAGATAGGGGTGGGGATGGAAATATATCCCTGGTAGTGGGGTCTGTTTGTAGGTGTCAGTAATGGCAGAGGATGATGCGTTGTATCCGGAGGATGGTGGAGTAGAAGGTGAGGCCATGGGGGTTCTGTCCTTGGTGTGATTGGAGAGATGGGGTTCAAGGGCAAAGGTGCAGGAAGTGAAGTAGATGCATTGGAGGGCATTGTCAACCACGTGGGAGGGGAAACTGTGGTCATTGAAGAAGGAAGCCATCTGGGATGTTCAATGGTGGAATTGGTCCACCTGGGAGCAAATGCGGCAGAGGCGGAGGAATTGGGAAGCAGGGAAGGTGTTTTAATGGGAGTGGGGATGGGAGAAGGTGTAGTCCAGGTAGCTGTGGGAGTCTGTGAATTTGAAGTCGATGTCCATGTTGAGTCTGTTGCCGGAAATGGAGATGGAGAGGCCCAGGAAGGAGAAAGGGGAAAGATCCCTTCCTAACATGGTGCCATTATTTAAGAAGGGGGTAAGGAAAAACCAGGGAACTACAGACTGGTGAACCTGTTGTCAGTGGTGGGTGAGTTTTGAGAAAAAACAATCAAGTTAAAAAAGTAGATGAAGAAGGACAGATTGTTTATACACGGAGCTTGTGGAGAGGCCCGAATAGGGACGGCTTGGGAGAGGTTTGTGTATCCGGACAGTGAAAGCTGAATGTTGGATTATTTGAGGAGGAGCTTGTTTTCTCATTTTTTTCAGTTAAGTGTTTGATTTCTTTTTCATATTTATATTGTTATTTTTTCCTTCCATGCTTCATATTAAATCTGTGGGTAAGGAAAGCTAGTTTGAATTAACATTTAATGTGCTATTGAGAGCTTCTTCTTTGTTGGATTAATGTTACTGATGGCCTATAAGAAATATTGAGTGCGATGACAAATAGATTTAGCGAAGTGATTACTCAGCAAGATCATTCAGATAGATAACTGTGCCTCAGGAAGGGTTTGAAGGTGGTTTTGAAGTCTCCTGTGGCTATTCCTCTCTCAGACAGATATTCCATTTTGAATATTGATTAGATTAGATTACTTACAGTGTGGAAACAGGCCCTTCGGCCCAACAAGTCCACACCGACCCGCCGAAGCGCAACCCACTCAGACCCATTCCCCTACACCTAACACGATGTGCAATTTAGCGTGTCCAGTTCATCTAACCTGCACATCTTTGGATTGTGGGAGGAAACCAGAGCACCCAGAGGAAACCCACGCAGACACGGGGAGAATGTGCAAACTCCACACACAGTTAGTCTCCTGAGGCGGGAATTGAACCTGGGTCTCTGGCGCTGTGAGGCAGCAGTGCTAACCACTGTGCCACCGTGCCGCCCACCCACTGTGCCGCCCACCAGGCCATTCTAAATTGCCCATAATGTTAGGTGCATTAGTCAGAGGGAAATGGGTCTGGGTGGGTTACTCTTTGGAGGGTCGGTATGGACTTGTTGGGCTGAAGGACCTGTTTCCACTCTGGAGGGATTCTAATCTAATCAGTGAGTATAACTGGTTAGGTAGAAGGTTAAAAAAGACAGAATATAAAAAAATAGTAATCTCTGGTTTACTTCTGGTGCCAAGTTCTAACGAGGGAAGGAATAAAAGGACAGGGCAGATAAATCAATGGTTGACGCGGTGCTGCAATGTGCAGGGAGTCACTTTCTTGGAACATTGGGATCTCTTCTGGGACAGAAAAGACCTGTTTAAAAGGATGGGTTTCACCTGAACTAGACCAATATCCTGGTGGGGAGATTTGCTCGTTCTATTTCAGGAGATTGTAAGATTTGAGAGAGGTGGGGCGGGGCTTTCTAAACAACAGTGAAAATAGAAAGAAAGCTGACAATGATTCTGAATCAGAAAACAGCACGTTCTTTAGAAAAGACAGTCAAGAACAAGTCAGAGAACAAAGGAACACTGAACACTTAAACTGCATTTATTTCAATGCAAGAGGTCTCATGGATAAGGCTGATGAACTCAGGGCATGTAAGGGAACATGGGCCTGGGATCTCATCGCTATCACAGAAACATGGCTGAGGACAGTAAAAGACTGGCAGCTCAGTGTTCTGGGTTTTAGATGGTACAGGAAGGACAGAAAGAGGCAAGGTGGGAGAAGGGCTGGCATTTTTGATTCAGGAAATTATTACTCCTGTAATTAGAGAAGGTATTTCTGAGGGATCATTTAGTGAAAATATATGGGTTCAAATTAGAAATAAGAAAGGGATGATCACCTTGATGGGATTTCACTATTGACTCCCCAATAGTCAGACGGCAATTGAGAAGCAGATATGTCGAGAGATCTCAAATGTATGTAAGAATAATAAGGTTGCAATAGCAGGGGATTTTAATTTTCTAAACATTGACTCAGACTGCCATGGTATTAAAGGATTTGATGGTGAAGAATTTGTTCAATTGCAAGAAAAGTTTCTTTATCTGTATATAAATGTTCCCACTAGAGACGGATCACAACTTGAACTTCTCTTGGGAAATAAGGCAGGGCAAGTGACTGATGTGTTAGTCAGGAAAGATTAGAATGGTGCTGGAAAAGCACAGCAGATCAGGCAGCATCTGAGGAGCAGGAAAATCAATGCTTCGGGCAAAAGCCCTTCATCAGGAATTTCAGGCAAAAGCCCTTCTGATGAAGAGCTTTTGCCCGAAATTCCTAATGAAGGATTTTTGCCCGAAGCATTGATTTTCCTGCTCCTCGGATGCTGCCTTGACCTGCTGTGCTTTTCCAGCACCACTTTAATCTTGACTCTAATCTCCAGCATCGATAGTACCCACTTCCACCTGTTAGTCAGAGAACACTTTTGGACCAGTGATCGTAATACGAATAATTTTAAAATAGTTATGGAAAAGGATAAATCTTCCATAAAAGTTAAAGTTCCGAATTGGAATAGGCAAATTTTCAGGTTATGAAACAAGACCTTTCAAAAGTTGATTGGAGTAGACTAATCGCAGGGAAAAGGAGGACTGACAAGTGGGAGGCCTTCCAAAGTGTGACAACAAGAGTTCAGAAATATTCTGTTCCTGTTAGAGTGAAAGGCAAGGCTGGTAAGGTTAGGGAACACTGGATGAATAAAGATGTTGTAGTTCAAGTCAAGAATAAAAAATAACCATCTATTAGAGAGACTATTAGGATCAACTGAATGTCTTGAAGAGTACAAAGAGTGTAAGGACATCCTTCAGAAGGAAATGAGGAAGGCAACGAGGTTACAGGAGATAGTCTTGGCAGGTAAGGTAAAGATAATCCAAAGATTCTATGAATATATTAAGAGTGAGAGAGCAACTGGAGAGAGAGTAAGATCCCTTTAAGACCAATGAGGTTGTCTTTGTGTTGAATCTCAAGAGATGGGAGAGATATAAATGAATATTTCGAATCAGTTTTTACTGTTGAGAAAGAAATGGAGGCTGGAGAAATCAGGGATATAAATATTGATATTTTGAGAACAGTTCACAGAAAACAGAAGAGGAAGTGCTGGAGATCCTAAAAAACATAAAGATAAATAAACCTCCAGGACCTTATCAAGTGTGTCCCAGAACGTTGTGGGAAGTTAGAGAGAAGATTGCAGGGGCCTGAGCAGAAATATTTGTATCATTTAAAAACACATATGAAGAACTGGAGGACTGGGGTGTGGTTAATATGTTTAAGAAGGGATGTGAGGAGAAGGCTGGGAACTATTGACCTGCGAGTCTGACGTTTTTAGAGATGATCCTGAAAGGTAGGATTTACACAGGGTGGAGAGGAAAGGATTGATTAGAGATAGTCAGTATAGTTTAGTGTGAGGAAAGTCATGTCTCACACACTTGATTGGGTTTGTTTTTAGAAGTAACCAAAATGATTGATGAGGACATAGTGTTAGATGTTGTTTGGTTGGACTTTAGTAAAGCCTTTAACAAGGCTCTGCATGGGAGACAGATTAGTAAAGTTAGATCACATGGGATTCAGGGTGGGCTTGATGGTAGAAGACAGCAGGTGATGGTGGATCATTGGTTTTCAGATGGAGGCCTGTGACCAGCGGTGTCCCACAGGGAGCGGTACTGGCTCCACTTCTATTTGTCATTTATACAAAGGATTTGGGTGGGAATGTAGGAGGCAATGGTTAGTAAGTTTGTGGATGACACCAAAATGGTAAAATAGACAGTGAAGAATGTGACCCAAGATCACAAAGAGATCTTGATCAATTGGGTCAATGGGCTGAGGAGTAGCAGATGGAGTTTAATTTGGATAAACGTGAGGTATTGCATTGTGGTAATACAAACAAGGTCAGGACTTAATGGTCGGGCCCTGGGTATTGTGGGAGAGCAGAGAGACCTCAGGGTCAGGGACATAATTCTTTGAAATTAGCATCCCAGTTAGACAGGGTAGTTAAGAAGGTGTTTAGCATGCTTGCCTTCATCGCTCAGACCTTTGAGTATAGGAGTTCTAACATTATATTGAACTTGTACAGGACAGTGATGAGGCCTCTTCTGGATTAATGTGTGCAACTCTCATCGCCCTGTTATAGGAAGGATATTATTAAACTGGAGAGGGTTCAGTAAAGATTTACCAAGATGTTGCCAGGAATAGAGGGTGAGATTCCCTCTATTAGACTCCCTACAGTATGGAAACAGGCCCTTCAGCCCAGCAAGTCCATACTGATCCTCTGAAGAGTAACACACTCAGACTCATTTCTGACTAATGTACCTAACACTATGGGCAATTTAACATGGCCAATTCCCCAGACCTGCACATCAGTTTGAGATATAACAATGGGCTGTTGCATTAGAGGATGAGGGGTAAATTTATTGATGTTTATAAACTTATGAGGGGCATAGATAAGGTGAATGACAGGGGTCTTTTCCCTCAGGAGGGGGAGTTCAAACCTGGGGGGTGTATTTTTAAGGTGAGAGGAGAAAGATTGAAAAAGGAGATGAGGGACAGGATTTTTAGTAGTTCATGTGTGGAATGCACTACCAGAGGAAGTGGTGGATGCAGGTAAAGTTACAGTGTTTAAAATACATTTGGATAATTTCATGAATAGGAAAGGTTTGGAGAGATATGGGCCAAGCGCAGGCAGGTGGGAATAGTTTAGTTTTGGAACATGGTCGGTGTGGCCTGGTTGGTCCGAAGGGTCTGTCTCCGTGCTGTATGACTCTATAACTCCATGATATTATGGTACGCAGGCAAAACACACGTTAGTCTCTTCACACGCTCACTTTGTCCTCCAGACCAGAGGCTGGGACACAGCAGGGGGAAGGGTATTGTTGATGGATGGAGATACCGAGGGGCTTTATTATGCAGTGGGTGTGAAACAGAGAAACTACAGAGGGGCAGTTCAGGGGAGATGAAGCAGCACGGGAAGGGCAAATGGACAGGGGTCATGGAGGGGGACAGGGGCTAAATGTGCTGTAGGAGGGGGAGGGTGTCCAAAATTGAAGGGGGAGGATGCTGTATCAGGATTGAAAGACAGAAATAGGGAAGAAAAGGGAGAGAAGGAAAGATAGAGGGAAAATGAGAGAAGAAGAAAGAGCAAAAGAGTGAGAAAGAACATAGATAAAGGTAGAAAGAAGAGGCAGGAGAGAAAAATACAAAAGAAGAGGCTGTCAGTAAGAGAAAGAGAGAGAGAAAAAAAAATAGTGTGAGAGAGAAAGGTTGAGAGGGAGAGGGAGATGTAGAGTGATACAGACAGAGAGTGAGAGATAGAGACAAAGCAAAAGACTGAGAGAGAGAAAAGAGGAAAAATCAGAGAGATACAAACAGGTGATAAGGAAAGATATGGCCACATTAAAGAGGTGATATTCACCATATCAGTTGGCCCGAGCTCTCTCCCTCTCTCCCATTTGGAACAGACTCTGCTCCAGGGCCTTGCTTTAGGAGGGATTGGTTCAGGGAGGGGGTGAAGTTAAAGGATCAAAACTGGGATTGAGGTTCAACACTCCCCACACCCACAGTCACCCAGAAACAGACAGAAACACACCGATACTCACCCCCTGCTCAGTGCACAGTGAAAGAGACAATGGCTGCCAGAACCTGTTTGAAATATCCCCAAGTCTCTCACTCAAAGCCCCCTCTCTGCCCAATTCCCAGCTCATTCAGTCAGCTCCCAGCTCCCTCCACCTGGGGCATACCTCCCCCAGGGATGGAGCACAGCCAGAGTCATCTCAGTGGGGAGGAGGGGAGGGAGGAGGTGTGAGTGAATGCAGCAGGTAAACAGTTTCATCCAGTCTGCCTTTGTCTACTCCTACTTTGCACTGTATTGTCTTGGAATGAAAGCCAAATGTATTCTCAAACTGATCAAATTCCCTTTGTTTTTATGGTTTCCTACTGATCAATGTGAAAATCTTAATTTGCGATTGCCAGTAATCGAAGCAAGGAACTGAATGGAAACAAAGTCAATTATTGTTGAAAATAAATGTGCAATCAAAAGACACAGAATCCTTACAGTATGCTGTGGTTCTGTTCGCCGAGCTGGAAGTTTTTGTTGCAAACGTTTTGTCCCCTGTCTAGGTGACAGCCTCAGTGCTTGGGAGCCTCCTGTGAAGCGCTTCTGTGGTGTTTCCTCCGGCATTTATAGTGGCCTGTCCCTGCCGCTTCCAGTTGGCGGTTTCAGCTGTCCGCTGTAGTGGCCGGTATATTGGGTCCAGGTCTATGTGTTTGTTGATGGAGTTTGTGGATGAGTGTCATGCTTCTAGGAATTCCCTGGCTGTTCTCTGTTTCGCTTGCCCTATAATGGTAGTGTTGTCCCAGTCAAATTCATGTTGCTTGTTGTCTGCGTGTGTGGCTACTAGGGATAGCTGGTCATGTCGTTTCGTGGCTAGTTGATGTTCGTGGATGCAGATCGTTAGCTGTCTTCCGGTTTGTCCTATATAGTGTTTTGTGTAGTCCTTGCATGGGATTTTGTACACTACATTAGTTTTGCTCATGCTGGGTATCGGGTCCTTCATTTTGGTGAGTTGTTGTCTGAGTGTGGCTGTTTGGTTTGTGTGCTGTTATAAGTCCTAGTGGTTGAAGTAGTCTGGCTGTCACTTCAGAGATGTTCTTGATGTATGGTAGTGTGGCTAGTCAACAAACTCCATCAACAAACACATCGACCTGCACCCAATATACCGGCCACTACAGCGGACAGCTGAAACTGACAACCGGAAGCGGCAGGGACAGGCCACTATAAATGCCGGAGGAAACACCACAGAAGCGCTTCACAGGAGGCTCCCAAGCACTGAGGATGTCACCTAGACAGGGGACGAAATGTTTGCAACAAAAACTTCCAGCTCGGCGAACAGAACCACAGCAACGAGCACCCAAGCTACAAATCTTCTCACAAACTTTGAAATCCTTACACTATGTTCTTTCCTCTTTCTGATAGGAAACATCTGGTGTGTTTTAATTTGCCCAGATGTGTGACTCAGAGAATTCAGTGAGGAAGAGTGGACAGGAGCCTGTCGTTGCATTTCCCTCTCTGGCCTGCAGTGAACGATTACACCTTCCTCCACATCATTTATTTTTCTAACCTCTTCACTCACTGAGAATGGATTACTTGGGATAAATGTCGCTTTTGTGTGTATTTAATTCCTCTTTTGGTTTTGCTTTTGTTCCTCCACTTCCTACTAACTGTTGCTGATTACTAACAGCACTTTACACTGGCTTTACACCTCCAGTCTCTTACATTTTGCTCCTCAGATGGAGTCATTCCTTGCCCATTAGGAAAGGAGTGTTATCATGTTGCTGCTCCTCCTTCTCCTTTCGGTCCATTCCTCACGTGGACTCCTCGTTCCGTTCTCTGCTGCACCTAATGTTGGCTCTGAGTTACTTGGATTGATTCACCAATTGAATTATTGTTCTAACTGGATATGTCATGGCGTACTTTAACTGGTCTCTGAAATGTTTCTGTGTCACCACATAAATAAGGGCATTTGTGCAGCAACTTAAGTTCCTCAGCATATATCCAATCTGAACAAAGAGATCAAAAGAAACAGAATCCAAGGAATAACCAGCATTAAAGAAATATAAAATATGCAACAACCAGAGAAGTATGAAGCTGGCAGATATGGCAAAAAGCAAAATCACAGAATTCTTCCTGCTCTCTACCTCTGGATCATTCTGTGTTTTTCTCTGACCTCTCAGTTCCTTCCGCACCTTAATGGCCTCGAAGATATGTCTGACAGTCAGAATGTTGATAAAGAAAATAAAAGTGAATGGGAACATTGGTGTCAAAAAAGTCTCAAAATATCTAAAACCTATTTACCGAGGGTCATTAGAATAACTAGACCTGGTATAACAGTACCATGGAACATTGTTGATAATCTTTCCAGGGTAATACACAAAGGAGTTGGGAATGTTCTTTAAACAAAAGAAGATGCAGATTGTTGCTAGAACCCTGGTTGCAGTTTTCCCTGTGCAATACTTAGTTTTCATCTCATGTAAACAAATGGCGACAAATCGATCAAAGGAAAAAGCAATGGTGAACCACGCAGAACAATCAACAGTCAAGCAGTTGAGGGCATAGATAACACCACAAACAGGAGTGATTTGCAGGAAACACAGTGGATAATAATACTGTCGAAATCGGTGAAGGATGATATAAAAAACAATGAACAGTAGGTCTGACGTTGTCATGGCCACAAGATAGCGAGTGCTGCACGTAGAAAGACCACATTTGCCCCGAGCTAAGATTACAATCACCACGAGACTAACTGTAAGAGAAAGGAAAAAATAGATTTGAAGTTATTAATGAAACATTCTCTGTGCCTAAGCCCAGACTGTAAGTGATGACACAAAGATAATTGTTGTTCCATGTTATGTGAAGTTTAAAGAATCTCTCTCAATGAATCATGAGTAGCAGATTACTCATAGAAACATGGTCATATACCCAAGGTGTCGTATATGGCTCGACGGCAGTTGATTCCTACTTCTCCTCGGATGCTGCCTGTCCTGCTGTGCCTTTTCTAGCACTGCACTCAATCTGCAAACACCATTGTCTCCTAATCCCTAATGATCTGCTGAACCCACCCATTGCCCTGCTGTATCTGGGCTCCCATTTGAAGTGAGCTGCCTGAGCAAGATCCACCAACACAAACCCTTTCCATCAAGGAATGGGAAACACCAGGTGTCACTGAGAGGTGGGTTGTTACAAAACCCATATCAGGCTGTGAACTACAACAGAGAGAGGTAGTCTTGTTAAAGTCTTGTTAAACAGTCTTGGTAAACACTGTGGCCTCAATGTAAACCCACTCTGCACAGTATGGGGAAACAAACATTACTGAGGAGCCTCCGAACTACAAACTTTAACTCAGTAAGTGAGGACACTATCAACTGGTTTCAGTATTTGCTTTGCTCAATGGGAATATAATAACTATCAGCTGTCGGAAGAAATGGGGATTATTCAATGCAGAGGTTTATATAAGTAAGTTGTTACAAAACTTACCAGGAACGCCAACGACAGCAAGGATGGTCTCATACACTCTCTCAATCCTTTCCCTGAGAAGATGCATTTCGTTGTTTGTGACACAACCTTTCCCTTCCTGCTGCTGGGAATCTGTCGGAATTGGAGAATTCTCTCGGAGATGGAGCTGACACAGTTCCAGAGACTTTGTTTTATATTGTGTGGTATCTCCACTGGGAAACTGTGATTACATCTTCAAATTTTTTAACGCATTTTGAACAAACAACTTATGACAGCAGGTTTATTTTAATGATGTGACAGCATTGAGATTTGTATCTGGATTTGAATACCCCAAAGACTGGATTAATCGGATCCTGTTAGGTCTCAAACATTCATTTCCATTTGATTTCAAGCAACAATACTTGCAATATTTCACTCTCTATCAATCCCATAAATATCTAAATACCTTTTGATTTTCTTTTCAGTGATGACTTTCATTCTGCTGAGGTTATTCAGTCATTCAATACCTCATGTTGTCGAGCTCCTTGAGAGCTGTTGTACTGCTACTGTTATCCCACTGCTTTCCTTGTTAATTCAGTTATACAACTGATTTCAGAAAATTCTCTCTGTGAATGAGCACTCTAATACAGAACCTGAAGCTGATACCGACCACACCAACAGCTGGAACTTCCACTCGGCTACATTTTCTCAAAACAAAGACAAAAGTACTCAGACCCTTCAGTTCAAAACCATAGAATGATGGTGTCATCCAGGACAGAGGTGGCCCTTCGCTCCATCGAGTCTGTATCTCTAAACTCACATTCAAAGCTACAAAGGGCTGGACAATGGGAAGCCTTCAAACATGAGATATTGAGAGTCCAGAGAGAATGTGTTCCTGTTAGGGTGAAAGGCACGGCTGGTAGGTGTAGGGAATGCTGGATGACGGGAGAAATTGAGGTTTTGGTTAAGGAAAAGAAGGAAGCATATGCCAGTTACAGACAGCAGAGAGCAAGTGAACCATGAGAAGAGCATAAATGCAGTAGGAGTATACTTAAAAGGGAAATCAGGAGGGCTGAAAGGGGACATGAGGTAACACCGGCAAATAAGATTAGGGAGAATCCAAAGGGATTTTATAAATACATTAAGGACAAAAGGATAACTGGGGAGAGAATAGGGCCCCTCAAAGATCAGCAAGGCAGCCTATGTTTAAAACCACAGGAGACTGGGGAGATATTAAATGAATATTTCGCATCAATGTTTACTGTGGAGAAGGACATGAAAGATAATGCAATGTGGGGAAAGAAATGGTGACATCTTAAAAATATTCATATTACAGAGGAGGAGGAGCTGGGCTTAAAATGCATAAAAGTGGATAAATGCCCAGGGCGTGATCAGGTGTACCCTCAAACTCTGTGGGAAACTCGGGAAGTGATTGCTGGGCCCCTTGCTGAGACATTTATGTCATTGATAGTCACAGGTGAAGTGCTGGAAGACTGAGGGTTGGCTAATGTCGTGGCACTATTTAAGAAAGATGGTAAGGAAAAGCCAGGGAACTATAGGCTGGTGAGCCTGACATCGATAGCGGGCAGGTTGTTGGAGGGAATATATTTGGAAAGACAAGGAATGTTTAGGGATAGTCAGCATGACTTTGTGATTATGAAGAAGATTGATGAAGGCAGAGTAGTGGGTGTGATCTACATGAACTTCAGTAAGGTGTTCGACAAGTATGGTGGACTGGTTAGCAAGGTTAGATCTCATGGAATTCAGGGAAAACCAGCCACTTGGATACAGTATTGGCTCAAATGATAGAAGACAGAGGGTAGTGGTGGAGGGTTGATTTTCAGACTGGAGGCCTTTGATCAGTGATGTGCCACATGAATTGGTGCTGGGTCCATTTCTTTTTGTCATTTACACAAATGATTTAGATGTGAACATAGGAGGTATAGTTCGGAGGTTTTCAGATGACATCAAAATGGAGGTTACCTCAGATTACACAGGATCATGTCCAGATGGGCCAGTGGGCCAAGGAGTGACAGATGGAGTGTAATTTAGATAAATGTGAGGTGCTGCATTTTGGAAAGGCAAATCAGAGCAGGACTTATACACTAATGGCAAATCTTGGGGAGTGTTGCTCAACAAAGAGACCTTGGAGTGCAGGTTCATAGTTCGTTTATAGTGGAGTCGCAGGTAGATAGGATAGTGAAGAAGGCGTTTGGTATACTTTCCTTTATTGGTCAGTGAATTGAGTAAAGTAGTTGGGAGGTCCTGTTACAGGACATTGTTTAGGGGCCACTTTTGGAATACCGTGTGCAAATCTGGTTTCCCTCCTACCGGAAGGATGTTGTGAAACTTGAAAGGGTTCCGGAAAGATTTACAAGTGTTGGAGGATTTGAGCTGTCGGGAGATGCTGAAAAGGCTGAGGTTGTTTTTCCTGGAGCGTTGGAGGCTGAGGGGTGACCTTATAGACGTTTATATGGAGGAGCATGGATAGGATAAATAGACAAGGACTTTTCCCTGGGCGGGGGAGAAATTTAAAAGGGACCTAAGGGGCAATTTTGCCATGCAGAGGGTGGTGCGTGTATGGAATAAACAGAGGAAGTGGTGGAGGCTGGTACAATTACATTTAAAAGGCACCTGGATGGGTATGTGAACAATGAGGGTTTAGAGGGATATTGGCCAAGTGCTGGCAAATGGGACGAGATTAATTTAGGATATCTGGCTGAAATGGAACAACGGGCTGTTCCTGTGTTGTACATCTCTATGATTCTCTCTCTCTCTCTCTCTCTCTCTCACATACACACACACACCCAATACACACCACACACAATCATGTAATGCCTTCCTTTCCATGGAAAACCAACTCACTCTGCTCATCTATAGTCCATTTAAACTTCCTACTGAGCAAATTCATTATTCAATCTCAAATGGGGTGATGTCACAACTGTTCAGATAGGATTCAACTTCATGTCGTTGACAGCCCACACTCAGTCTGTCTGAATTCAAGGGACCAAATAGAGACAAAATAATATTACACTCAATGAGACATAATAAAACTTAAACTTTTATTTTGTAATTGGGACAGAAATAACAAGTTGGATTCTAAATCAGCCAGGAGGCCAGCCATTGATTTGACTCATATTCAGATACTTCCCAACTATTATCCTGGACCCGCATCAAATCCTGTCAATGACAGATGGCAGAATATCGATGTTGATGTGTTGCCTCCCAGGTGCCAGGGTTCATGACGTTTCTGAATTACGACTGTGGAATTATGACTCTAATGCTGGCCATGAAACCCTTGTCAATTGTTGTTAAAACCCATCTGGTTCTCTAATGCCCTTTAGGGATTCGGGCTGTCCTTGTCTTGTCTGGGCTACATGTGACTCCAGACCCACAGCAATTGGTGCGGTTGGTGGAGGTCAGCCATCTAAGCTCCAGGCCCTCATAGCAGGAGATCCTCAAGATTGTGTCCTAGCCCTAACTATCTTTAGTGACTGTATAACTGACCTTCCCTCAGGCAGAATGTCATGGGTCAGAGGGTTCGCTCATACTCACACAATGTTCAGCAGCATTCTTCCCTCCTCAGATACTGAAGCACTCCATGTGGCTCTGCAGCAAGATCCGGGCAACTTCAGCTCCTTGGAAATGGCGTTAGGGAACTGGGCACAGAGCTGGATGAACTTCGGATCATTCGGGAGGCTGAGGGAGAAATTGAGAGGAGTTACAGGGAGGGAGTCACACCTCAGGTATAGGGGAAAGGTAGATGGGTTACAGTCAGGGGGCGGAAAGGGAACCGGCAGACAGTGCAGGGACCCCCTGTGACCGTTCCCCTCAATAACAAGCATACTGTTGTGGATACTGTTGGGGGGGAGCGATTTACCAGGGGTAAGCAATGGGGTACAGATCTCAGGCACAGAGATGCCCCTGGTGCTCAGAAAGAAAGGGGAAAGTGGAGCAGAACATTTGTGAGTGGCGACTCCATAGTTAGGGGGACAGATTGGAGATTCTGTGGGGACGAGACAGACTCACAATTGGTGTGTTGCCTCCCAGGTGTCAGGGTCCGTGATGTCTCGGATTGTGTTTTTGTGATCCTTGAGAGGGAGGGGAAACAGTCTCAAGTCATGGTCCACATAATCACCAATGACATAGGTAGGAAAAGGGATGGGGATGTAAGGCAGAAATTCATGGAGTTAGGGTGGAAGCTCAGTGCGAGAACAAACAGAGATGTTATCTCGGGTTTGTTACCCATGCCACATGCTAGCTCGGAATAGGGAACTGGCAGACAATGCAGGGACCCCCTGTGACCGTTCCTCTCAGTTTTGAATACTGTTGAGGATGTTGACTTATCAGGGGTAAGCCATAGGGTAGAGGTCTCTGGCACAGAGTATGTCCCTGGTGCTCAGATGGGAAGGGAGAAGAGGAGCAGAACATTAGTCACTGGGGACTCCATAGTTGGGGGGACAGATAGAAGGTTCTGTGGGAACTGGAGAGACTCACGGTTGATGTGTTGCCTCCCAGGTGCCAGGGTTCATGACGCTTCTGATTGTGTTTTCGGTATCCTTAAGGGGAAGGGGTGTAGCCCCAAGTCATGTTCCACATAGGCACCATAGGTAGGAAAAGGGCTGGGGATTTAAGGCAGAAATTTAGGGTTGTTACCCATGTCACTTGCTAACGAGATAAGGAATAGGGAGGGAGAGCGGTTGAACACGTCGCTACAGGAATGGTGCAGGAGGGACAGTTTCAGATACCTGGATAATTGGGGCTCATTCTGGGGTAGATGGCTCCCCTACAAACAGGATGGTTGACACCTGAACCAGAGAGGTACCAATATCCTAGGGGGCAATATGTTTATGCTCTTCAGGAATGGTGAAGCTAATTCAGCAAAAGATGGGAACCTGAATTGTAGCTCCAGTGTACAGAAGGTTGAGAGTAGTGAGGTCAAAAATAAGGTTTCAAGGTCACAGGAGTGCAGCGGCAGGCAAGAAGGTGGTTTGAAGTGTGTCTACTTCAACGCCAAGAGCATCCGGAGCATCTGGAATAAGGTAGGTGAACTTGCAGCATGGGTTGGTACCTAAGACTTCAATGTTCTGGCCATTTCAGAGACATGCAGAGAGCAGGGACAGGAATGATGTTGCAGGTTCCGGGGTTTAGATGTTTCAGTATGAACAGAGAAGGGAGTAAAAGAGGGGAGGTGTGGCATTGTTAGTCAAGGACAGTATTACAGGTGGCAGAAAGGATGTTTGATGAGGACTCATCTCCTGAGGTAGAACAGGCAAAGTTTAGAAACAGGAAAGGAGAGGTTTCCCCTGTTGGAAGTTTTGTAAAGGCTTCCAAAAAGTTCCAGAGATGTAGAGTAAAGGATTGCAAGAGTAATTCTAGATAGGAGAGAAAATAACTGGGTAATTGTTATGATGTCTTTCACTTTCCAAATATTGACTGGAAACGCTATAGTTTGTGTACTTTAGATGGGTCAGTTTTTGTTCAATGTCTGCAGGAGGGTTTCCTGACACATTATGCAAATAGGTCAACAAGAGGCAAGGACAATTGGATTTGGTACTGGTTAATGAACTGGGTAAGGTGTTAGATTTAGAGGTAGGTGAGCACTTTGGTGATAGTGACCACAATTCGGTTACATTCACTTCAGTGATGGAAATGGAAAAGTATATCCTGCAGGGCAAGAGATATAGTTGGGGGAAAGGCAATTATGATGCGATTAGGCAAGAGTTAAGATGCATAGGATGGGAAGGAAACTGCAGGAATGGTCACAATTGAAATGTGGAGCTTGTTCAAGGAACAGCTACTGTATGTCCTTGATAAGTATGTACCTGTCAGGCAGGGAGGGAAGAGAACCGTGGTTTACTAAAGAAGTTGTATCTCTTGTCCAGAACAAGATGAACGCTTAAGATGAGATGTGAAGGCTCAGTTGGGGTGCTTGAGATTTACAAATTAGCCAGGAATGATCTAAAGAGAAAGCTAAGAAGAGCCAGGAGGGCACACGAGAAGGCTTTGGCAGGTGGGAACGAGGCAACCAGAAAGCTTTCCAGAGGGATGTCAGGAACAAAAAAATACTGGAGTAAGATTAGGACTGGTCAAGGACAGTAACGGGAAGTTATGCGTGGAGTCCGAGGAAGTGGGAGAAGCAGTAATTTAATATTTTTCATCAGTATTCACACAGGAAAAAGACAATGTTGTGAAGGAGAATACTGAGGTACAAACTATTAGACTAGAAGGGATTGAGGTTCATAAGGAGAAACTATTAGCAATTCTGGAAAGTGTGAAAATAGATATGTCCCCTGGGCCAGATGGGATTTATCCGAGGATTCTCTGGAAAACCAGGGAGGAGATTGCAGTGCCTTTGGCTTTGATCTTTATTTTGTCATTGTCTACAGGAATAGTGCCAGAAGGCTGGAGGATAGTAAATGTCCCCTTGTTCGAGAAGGGGAGTAGTGACAACCCTGTAATCATAGGCCAGTGAGCCTTACTTCGATTGTCGATAAAGTGTTTGCAAAGGCTAGAAGAGTTAGAATTTATAATCATCGAGAAATGACTAAGTTGATTAGGGATAGTCAATATGGTTTTGTGAAAGGTAGGTCGTGCCTGACTAACCTAATTGAGAACTGAAAATGTGTTGCTGGAAAAGCGCAGAAGGTCAAGCAGCATCCAAGGAGCAGGAGAATCGACATTTCGGGCATGAGCCCTTCTTCAGGAACCTAATTGAGAAGTTGACCAGGCAGGTGGATGAGGGTAAAGCTGTTGATGTGGTGTATATGAATTTCAGTCAATCATTTGATAAGGGTCTCCACGGTAGGCCATTGCACAAAATAAGGAGGCATGGGTTTGAGGGTGATCAGAAATTCGCTAGCTCTAAGAAGACAGAGGGTGGTGGTTGATGGGAAATGTTTATCCTGGAGTTCAGTTACTAGTGGTGTACAGCAAGGATCTGTTTTGGGTCCACTGCTGTTTGTCAATTTTATAAATGACTTGGATTAGTGTGTAGAACGATGGATTCATTAAATTTGTGGATAATACTAAGATTGGTGGAGTTTTGGACAGTGCGGAAAGATGCTGCAGGTTACAGAGGGACATGGGTAAGCTGCAGAACTGGGCTGAGAGGTGGCAAATGGAGTTTAATACAGGAAAGTGTGAGGTGATTCACTTTGAAAAGAGCAACAAGAACACAGAGTACTGGATTAATGGGAAGATTCTTGGTAGTGTGGATGAGCAGAGAGATTTCTGTGTCCATGTGCCTAGATCCCTGAAAGGTGCCACCCAGGGTAATAGGGTTGTTAAGAAGGTATACAGTGCCTTAGATTTTTTTGGGAGAGGGATTGAGATTCAGAGCCACACAGCCATGTTGCAGCTGTACAAAACTCTGGTGAGGCCGCACTTGAAATGTTGCGTACAGTTCCAGTCACCGTATTATGGGAAGGACATGGAAGCATTGGAAAGGATGCAGACGAGATTTCCCAGGATATTGCCTGGTATGGAGCTGGTCTTATGAGGAAAGGTTCAGGGACTCGAGGCTGTTTTTGTTGGAGAGAGGGTTAAGAGGCGACTTAAAAGAGACACACAAGATGATCAGAGGATTATATCGGGAGGACAGTGAGAGCCTTTTTCCCCGGTTGGAGATGGCTAGCACGAGGGGACAGAGCTTTAAATTGAGGGATGATAGATAAAGGACAGTTGTCAGAGGTAGTTTCCTTACTTAGAGAGTGGTAGGGAGAAAGTGAGGACTGCAGATGCTGGAGACAAGAGTTGAAAAATGTGGTGCTGGAAAAACACAGCAGGCCAGGCAGCATCCGAGAAGCAGGAGAATCGACGTTTCAGGCATAAGCCCTTCTTCAGGAATGAGGCTGGTGTGCCAAGCGGGCTGAGATAAAAGGTAAGGGGGAGGGAATTTGGGGGAGGGGTGTTGGGAATACGATAGGTGGAAAGAGGTGAGGATGAGGGTGATAGGCTGGAGAGGGGTGGGGGGCGGAGAGGTTGAGAAGAAGATTGCAGGTCAAGAGGGCGGTGCTGAATCCGGGGGTTGGGACTGAGATAAGGTAGGGGGAGAGGAAATGAGGAAGCTGGAGAAATCTACATTCATCCCATGTGGTTGGAGGGTTCCTAGGCGGAAGATGAGGTGCTCTTCCTCCAGGCGTCGTGTGGCCAGGGTCTGGCGATGGAGGAGGCCAAGGACCTGAATGTCATTGGCGGAGTGGGAGGGGGAGTTAAAGTGGTTAGCCACGGGGCGGTTGGGTTGGTTGGTGCGGGTGTCCCAGAGGTGTTCCCTGAAGTGTTCCGCAAGTAGGCAGCATGTCTCCCCAATGTAGAGGAGACCACATCGGATGCAGCGGATACAGTAAATGGTGTGTGGAGGTGCAGGTGAATTTACGACGGATATAGAAGAATCCATTGGGGCCTTGGAGGGAGGTGAGGGGGGAGGTGTGAGTGCAAGTTTTGCATTTCTGGCAGTTGCAGGGGAAGGTGGCGGCAGTGGAGGTTGGGCTGGTGAGGGATATGGACCTGACAAGGGAGTCGCAGAGGGAGTGGTCTCTTCGGAACGCTGATAGGGGTGGGGAGGGAAATATATCCCTGGTGGTGGGGTCTGTTTGGAGGTGGCGGAAATGACGGAGGATGATATGATGCATCCGGAGGTTGGTGGGGTGGAAGGTGAGGACCAGTGGGGTTCTGTCCTGGTGGCGATTGGAGGGGCAGGGTTCAAGGGCGGAGGTGCAGGAAGTGGAGGAGATGCGGTGGAGAGCATCGTCGACCACGTCGGAGGGGAAATTGCGGTCTTTGAAGAAGGAGGCCATTTGGGCTGTTCGGTAGTGGAATTGGTCCTCCTGGGAGCAGATGCGGCGGAGGCGAAGGAATTGGGAATATGGGATGGCGTTTTGGGAGGAAATGTAATCTAGGTAGTGAAAATGATGGAGGAGGTGGAGGGCATGGGTGGTGTCCCGAACATAGGTGGGGAGTTCTTGGACTAAGGGGGACAGGACCGTGTCGAGGTATGCAGAGATGAGTTCGGTGGGGCAGGAGCAGGCTGAGACAATGCGTTGGCCAGGGCAGTCGGGTTTGTGGATTTTGGGCAGGAGGTAGAAACGGGCAGTGCGGGGTTGTGGGACTATGAGGTTGGAGGCGGTGGATGGGAGATCTCCTGAGGTGATGAGGTTATGGATGATCTGGAAGATGATGGTTTGGTGGTGGGAGGTGGGGTCATGGTCAAAGGGGCAGTAGGATGAGGTGTCCGTGAGCTGGCATTTAGCCTCAGCGGTGTAAAGATCAGTGCGCTAAACTACCACCACGCCTCCCTTGTCTGCCGGTTTGATAGTGAGGTTGAGGTTGGAGTGGAGGGAGTGGAAAGCTGTGTGTTGTGAGGGTGAGAGGTTAGAGTGGCTGAGAGGGGTGGACATGTTCGTTGCCAAGCACCAAAGCCAATATAGGATGTTGGTGTCACTCTCCATCACAAACCAGCCGACCAGCCCCCACTGTTGCAGAGGGTAAGTTAGCACAGTTGGCTGGACGGTTGGTGTGAGATGTAGAGAGGCAAAGTGGTACTTTGGTTAAACTCACCATCAGTTATCTCTCTACCTCTCTCCAAGACAGAATAACCATTTGAATAGGGCAATTCCTTCGGTGTCCCTCTGTCACAATCCTAGAACACCCCTCTCCACCCATTCCCTTCACACCACTGACCAATTGTTCCCACATCATCAGGCCTGTAGTGGCACAAGAAAGCAGCTACTGCCATAATCTACCGCAGCTACCACAGTAAATTCTGACCCAGCCATCGGAGTCAAAGTCCCCTTGATTAATTCGGAAACACATCTGAACAAAACATGTTGACAGACAAGCTTTTGGCTGCCAGAAAATTCAGACAGTTTATTTCAGATTGTGTGTGTGTTTGTGTGTGTATTGAATAAAGTTCTGGTCGCCATATTTCAGAAAGGATGTGGAAGCGTTGGAAAACATGCAGAGGAGATTTACCAGGATGTTGCCTGGTCTGGAGGGATGGTCTTATGGTCTTATGAGGCTGAGAGACTTGAGTCTATTCTCATTGGAAAGAAGAAGGCTAAGAGGGGATTTGAAAGAGACATACAAGATGATGAGAGGATTAGATAGGGTAGACAGTGAAAGTCTTTTTCCTAGGATGGTGACATCAGCTTGTATGAGGGGGCATAACTACAAATTGAGGGGTGATAGATTTAAGACAGGTGTTAGAGGCAGGTTCTTTACTCAGAGAGTGGTAAGGGTGTGGAATGTCCTGGCTGCCAATGTAGTTAACTCAGCCACATTAGGGAAATTTAAACAATCCTTGGATAAGCACATGGATGATGATGGGATAGTGTAGAGGGACGAGTTGAGAATAGTTCACAGGTCGGCGCAACATCGAGGGCCGAAGGGCCTGCTCTGCACTGTATTGTTCGATGTTCTAACTATTTAGTTAACCGAATTGATTCCCTGGGGTTTAAGTTTAGAACTAGAATTAAATTCTCTTGTCACATGTGTTCACGTATAGGAACACATGAGGACAGTGAAAAGTGTACAGAGTCACCATTCTCCACTACCATCTGCAACAAGATAGATTCCCTTCCATTACCTTGGCCATACACCAGTCAGAATCTGTCAGCTCCTAAAGAAATCATCCACTCTGATGGAGAATGGGGCGAACCAGCAAGAGAAAGAGCTTTACTATCCCATTCTTGAACCTGTTGCTGTTCCTGGTGATTCATGGTTCAGCCCCAGTGTATTGGAAGGTAGCGGGTGGAAGCCCTGCATTAAAAAAGGGAGACAGAAAGCAGGAAGCACAGGCTGGTTAGCTTAACATACCACAGGGAAACTGCTGGAAGGTATTATTCAACCAAATACAGCAGCTCACATTGATCAGTTGAAGATAATCTGGCAGTTGAAGAAATCGACATTGTTGTGTGTGTCCATTGAATTTCTTTGAGGATGTAACATGTGTCATTAATAAAGGGGGCTCCCCTGAGCTTAGCTTTTGTCCCATAAAATGACCCAGCAAATGTCATGGCAGGAGGTAAAGGCTCACAGTGTGGTGGAGTAATGATTACAAGGGAGCACTGTGGTTTATTGAAATGGAAAACAATTGGAAGCCGCACTTACAAAAGACAATAGACAGTAGACAACAGGTGCAGGAGTAGGCCATTCTGCCCTTTGAGCCAGCACCTTCATTCATTATGATCATGGCTGATCATCCACAGTCAGTATCCTGTTCCTGCCTTATCCCCATAACCCTTGATTCCACTGTCTTTAAGAGCTCTACCCATCTCTTTCTTGAAAGTATCCAGAGACTTGGCCTCCATTGCCTTCTGGGGCAGAGCATTCCATATATCCACCACTTTCTGGGTGAAGAAGTTTTTCCACAACTCTGTTCTCAATGGCCTACTCCTTATTTTTAAACTGTGTCCTCTGGTTCTGGACAAACCCATCGACAGAAACTTGCTTCCTGCCTCCAGAGTGTCCAATCCTTTAATAATCTTATACTTCTCAATCAGATCCCTTCTCAACCGTCTCAACTCGTGTATAAAAGCCCAGTCTCTCCAATTTTTCAACATATGATAGTCCCGCCATTCCAGGAATTGACCGCGTGAACCTACACTGCACTCCCTCAATAGCCAGAATGTCCTTCCTCAAACCTGGAGACCAAAACTGCACACAATACTCCAGGTGTGGTCTCACCAGGGCCCTGTACGGCTGCAGAAGGACTTCTTTGCTCCGATACTCAATTCCTCTTGTTATGAAGGCCAGTATGCTATTAGCTTTCTTCACTGCCTGCTGTACCTGCATGCTTGCTTTCATTGACCGATGTACAAGAACACGTAGATCTCGTTTTACATCCTCTTTACCTAACTTGACTCCATTTAGATAGTAATCTGCCTTCCTGTTCTTGCCACCAAAGTGGATAACCACACATTTATCCACGTTAAACTGCATCTGCCAAGCATCCATCCACCTGTCCAAGTCACCCTGTATTCTCATAACATCCTCCTCACAACTCAGCTTGCCACCCAGTTTTGTGTCATCAGCAAATTTGCTAATATTACATTTAATACCTTCATCTATATAATTAATGTTTATTGTAAACGGCTGCGGTCCCAGCACTGAACCTTATGGTACCCCACTGGTCACCTCACCACCTGCCATTCGAAAAGGGACCTGTTTATCACTACTCTTTGCTTCCTGTCAGCCAGCCAATTTTCAGTCCAAATCAGTATTTTGCCCCCAATACCGTGTAGCCTAATTTTGCTCACTAATCTCCTATGTGGGACTTTATCAAAGGTTTCTGAAAGCCCAGGTACATGACATCCACTGGCTCTCCCTTGTCCATTTAAGAACATAGAACATAGGAAAATACAGCATAGAACAGGCCCTTTCGCCCACGATGTTGTGCCGAGATTTAATCCTAATGTCAAAGATAGTACCTTAACCTATGCACCCCTCAACTCATTGCTATCCATGTGCATGCCCAGCAGTCATTTAAATGTCCCCAATGACTCTGCTTCTACCACCACAGCTGGCAACGCACTCCATGCATTCTCAACTCTCTGTGTAAAGAACCTACCTCTGATGTCTCCTTTAAACCTTCCTCCTAATATCTTCAAACTGTGACTTATTGTACCAGTCAATCTTCATTGTTCCATCCTCAAAATATTCCAGAAGATTAGTCAAGCATGATTTCCCCTTTGTAAATCCATGCTGACTCTGACCTCTCCTCTTATTGCTATCCAAATGAGTCATAATTTCATCTTTTATAAGTGACTCCAGCATCTTTCCCACCCTTGATGTCAAGCTAGCTGGTCTATAATTCCCTGTTTTCTCTCTCCCTCCTTTCTTGAAAAGTGGGACAACATTAGCCACCCTCCAATTCGCAGGAACTGATCCTGAATCTATAGAACATTAGAAAATGGTTACCAATGTATCCATGATTTCTAGAGCCATCTGCTTAAGACCATCAGGTCCCAGGGACTGAACAGTCTTCACACCTAACAGTCTATCCAACACCATTTCCTGTTGAATATAAATTCCCTTCAGTTCATCCATTACCCCAGGTCCTTCAGCCACTATTACATCTGGGAGATTGCTTGTGTCTTCCCAGTGAAGATAGATCCAAAGTACCTATTCAACTCTTCTGCTATTTCCTTGGTTCCCCATAATAAATTCACCTGTTTCTGTCTTCAAGGGCCCAATTTTAGTTTTAATCTTTGTTTTTCTTGTCACATATCTAAAAAAGCTTTTACTATTCTCCTTTATATTTTTGGCCAGTTTGCCTTTGTACCTGATTTTTTCTCTGCCTATTGCCTTTTTAGTTATCCTCTGTTGCTCTTTAAAAGCTTCCCGGTCCTCCGGCTTCCCACTCATCTTTGCTGTGCTACATTTCTTTTCTTTTTTTTTTCCAGTCCTTAACTTCCCTCATCAGCCACGGCCGCCCCTGCCTCCTGTCAGGATTTTTCTTCCTCTTTGGAATGAACTGATCCTGCACCTCCTGCATTATATCCAGAAATACCTGCCATTGGTGTTCCACTGCCATCCCTGGTAGGGTATTGAACCATTAAGCTCCTCCCTAAGAGCTCCATAGTTCCCTTTGTTCAACTGCAATACAGACACTTCCGATTCTCCCTTCTCCCTCTCAAATTGCAGATTAAAACTTATCATATTATGGTCACTACCTCCTAATGGCTCAAAGTTTGTGTGAAGATTTGTAACTCGGGTACTCGTTGTTGTGGTTCTGTTCGCTGAGCTGGAAGTTTTTGTTGCAAATGTTTCGTCCCCTGGCTAGGCGACATCATCGGTGCTTGGGAGCCTCCTGCGAAGTGCTTCTTTGATGTTTCCTCCGGTGTTTATAGTGGTCTGTCCCTGCCGCTTCCAGTTGTCAGTTTCAGCTGTCCGCTGTAGTGGTTGGTATATTGGGTCCAGGTCGATGTGTTTGTTGATGGAGTTTGTGGATGAATGCCATGCCTGTAGGAATTCCCTGGCTGTTCTCTGTCTGGCTTGCCCTATGATAGTAGTGTTGTCCCAGTCGAATTCATGTTGCTTGTTGTCTGTGTGTGTGGCTACTAAGGATAGCTGGTCCTGTCGTTTCGTGGCTAGTTGATGTTCATGTATGCGGATTGTTAGCTGTCTTCCTGTTTGTCCTATATAGTGATTAGTGCAGTCCTTGCATGGTATTTTGTACACTACATTCGTCTTGCTCATGTTGGGTATCGGGTCCTTCGTTCTGGTGAGTCGTTGTCTGAGCGTGGCTGTTGGTTTGTGTGCCGTTATGAGTCCTAGGGGTCGCAGTAGTCTGGCTGTCAGTTCCGAGATGCTCCTGATGTATGGTAGTGTGGCTAGTCCTTTTGGTTGTGGTATGTCCTCGTTCCATGGTCTTTCTCTTAGGCATCTGTTGATGAAGTTGCGCGGGTATCCGTTTTTGGCAAATACCTTGCATAGGTGTTCCTCTTCTTCTTTTTGCAGTTCTGGTGTATTGCAGTGTGTTGTGGCCCTTTTGAATAGTGTCCTGATGCAGCTTCGTTTGTGTGTGTTGGGGTGGTTACTTTCACACTTTCCTAATGGCTCCTTTACTTTGAGGTCCCTGATCAAATCCAGTTTGTTGCACAACACCAGATCTAGAATTGCCTTCTCCCTGGTAGGCTCCACTACAAGCTGTTTTAAGAATCTATCTGGAGGCACTCCACAAGCTCCCTTTCTTGGTGTCCAGTACCATCCTGATTCTCCCAGACTACCTGCATGTCGAAATCCCCCACATAACTTTGCAACAGCCAATTTCAACTCCTTATTCAACTTACACCCTACATCCAGACTACTGTTTGGGGGCCTGCAGCTAACTCCTATTAGGGTCTTTCTACCCTGACAATTTCTCAGCTCTATCCAGACTGACTCTACAACTCCTTATTCTATACCGACCCCCCCCCCCCCCCCACCCTCGCAAGGGGCTGAATATCATTCCTCACTAATGGGGCCACCCCACCCTCTCTTCCCATTAGTCTGACCTCTCGATAGCACATTTAGCCTTGAATATTCATTTCCCAGGCCCTGGCCTCTTGAAGCCACATCTCAGCTATCCCCACACATCGTACCTGCCAATTTCCAACTGAGCCTCAAACTCTTCCACCTTATTTCTTATGCTTCGTGCATTCATATATAATAGTTTTAATTTGTTACTCCCCTCACCCTTCTTGAGTTTTCTGCTCCGTTGTTTCTGTTGTCTTTCTGAACTTCTGTTATTCTCACTTTCCCTTTAACTTCCTTCTTGAATTTCCAGTTTGTCCCCTCCCACCCACTACTGAGTTTAAACACATCTGGGTTGTAGTGGCAAACCTGCCTGCCAGAATGCTGGTCCCCCACCTATTAAGGTGCAATCTGTCCCTCTTGTATCATGTATCCTTACTGCAAAACATATCCCAGTGATCCACATATCCGATAGTGTTGGGGCTTGAAGCAGCACTTACATATCCGATAGTGCTGGGGCGTAAAGTGAGTTTGCCAATTGCTGGGTTTGTTTCCCTTTGGCCTGAGCTGCCTCCTGTTCACCATGGGGGTGGGGGGTGGGAGAGCGGTGTATGATCCCTCTGCCCATCCATCTCCCATCAGGATGGTCTGAAGGTTCTCTGCTTCTGCCTCAGAAAGAGTCCCCATCCCCCACCATTCCCATCCACCTGGCTCAGCTCATTTGGAACCGTTTCCCTTTCACTGGCCTCACTTTCTCCAAGTCAAAGGATTACTTCTGGCTACCTGCACGGGTCGCAGTATATCTGTGTCTTTGTGGGGAAGGTGTAATAGTTCTTGGCGCTTATTTAGCTCTTTCTCCAACCTGTTGGTCATGCAATTGCTGCTATTCCTGCTCTCGCCAGAATTAGAGGAAAAATATATTAATTTGTTTCTAATTTCTGTCTTTCCCTCAAGGCCACATTTCTGACTTTTCCCTTCCTTGGCCTCTCTGTTTCCATTTCTGGGGAAAGGCTGTACGTCAATATCTATTCCAAACACATGGACTCCCACAGTAACCTGGAATACACTTCCTCACATCCTGACTCCTGTAAGGATTCCATTCCATTCTCCCTGTGACTCCATCTTCAGCTTTTCTGGTGATGTCATCTTCCACCCCCTCATTTCCTCTCAGGGACATGGCCGGATCTATAAAGGAGGTTAAATTAAGGATCTCAGATGTTTTCACTTGGAACCAGAAAACTTGAAGGAATTTGCTCATTCTTCATAAAAGAACAGGGGGACACTTTCCAGATAAAGAACATTCATTCCCCTGTTATTGCAGCCTTTGGCATTTCCAGTAAGGCAACGCATAGTATTCATGGAACAGATTTCGGGAATAGTCCTTATTTACTGAGCAACTCCCCTAGGATGAGGATCAGCAAAGAAAATCAAGTCTGAAGACTTTAATGTAATGTTTGTGATGAAACTGAACATTTTACTGGAATCTACACATATTCAGCAATTATCAAGAAGTTATATCTAATATATAGGAAGTAAAGTTTGTTGAAAGAACAAGTGTATTAAATCTTCAAAGATTTATTTTCCTCAGACATATTGTCAGGAGCATTGATCTGTCGTGTGAAAACAAATCTGTGGTGAACTCTATGGAATATCACAACCCAATACACCCCAAACATTTCAGTGATTTTATTTTATATGAAGGTCCTCCTTGCTATCTCTTCTCTCTCCTTCTTACAACAAACCTACTGACCATCATCATTCTCTCCAATGGAAAGTGTGGACATTCCAAACGTATCTTGGTGTACATTTTCTCCATGGCAACTGCAGATTTCCTGGTCCTGTTTGTCGGTGTTGTATCACGTTTTGAGATATCATGTTCCAGATTCATTTCTGTCCTATGCTGCAGTTTGTAAAGTCATCCTGGGTTTTATTTCTGCCACATTGGATATGTCAGTCTTGTTGACTGTCTTCTTTACAATTGACCGTTTTGTAACTATCTGTTGTCAGATATTTAAAGCAGGCTATTGCACAGTGCGAACTGCTGCTCTGATGATGACAGCATTCCCTGCCCTGATTGCTTTACAGAACACATCCTGCTGGTTTCCATATGACCCTGGCTGAATAATTTCCAACGTTGCCTGAGGCAGTCGCTCCAATGTGACCTTTTACACATTAACTGCAGGTGAGGCAGCCTCCTGGGTGAAAAGGATTTCAGTTGCATGGCTGCCTTTTTGTTTGAGATTACTGTTTAACTCTTGAACAATCTGGTGTATTTTAGTGGACAGCAGAGTCTGCAGGGGATTGTGGGATCTCAGCAATGAGAACAGCACTGACACAGAGATGAAACTCAGAAGGAAATCCATAGTTTTACTGTTCAGTCTATCAGGCAGTTTTGTCCTTTTGTGGCTTACAGCCATCATTAACATTTTAACCAGTAAAAAGACAATGACAGTGCATTACCGAGGTGCTTATACAGCTCCAACATACATCGCCACTGATACTGGGGACATTCTAATATATTTGAGTTTCTGCACAAACACATGTAATTATGCAGCTACCCAAAACCAAATTCAGGGAAGAGATGAAGAAGTTGATGAAATCTCCCTTCATTTTGATATTGACTTTGGTTAAAAAACACATTAAATTGAAACTTTCTTCCCAGACTGAGTAAATGCCAACCTGTGGTCTCACTCAGAATGGCCTATTCTATTACAGATAAGAAGGATTCCACTTGTGAAAATGAAACGTTCTTGGAATACATTTTTCAAACTGTCGGCTTTGTTTGATACCTGCTCATTTCTCAGGGGGTAACAGTCCTGATGGTGGTTACCCTCCGTCCAGTCAAATTGTTCTCACGGTTTAACCTGCCAGGGGCGAACACCACAACAGCCTCTTTTTGTTCACCAGCATCTCCACTTTAATCTTTGAGCAGTAGTCCAGCCTCACCTCCATTTCCCAGTTGGCTGGGAATGCCAATTTCTGATTCCATTCTCACTGTGAGAGTGTGTTGGTTAGCGGACAGCTGTTTTGAAATGCACAGTGATGTCAACAGCATGGGTTCAATCCCTGTCACTGACTGAGGGTCAATCCCTGTCACTAACTGAGATCCAAACCCTGTCACTGATTGAGGGTCAATCCCTGTCACTGACTGAGATTCAATCCCTGTCACTGACTGAGGGTCAGTCCCTGTCACTGACTGAGGTTCAATCCCTGTCACTGACTGAGGTTCAATCCCTGTCACTAACTGAGGTTCAATCCCTGTCACTGCCTGAGGGTCAATCCCTGTCACTGACTGAGGTTCAATCCCTGTCAGTGACTAAAGCTCAATCCCTGTCACTGACTGAGATTCAATCCCTGTCACTGACTGAGGGTCAATCCCTGTCACTGACTGAGATTCAATCCCTGTCACTGACTGAGGGTCAATCCCTGTCACTGACTGAGGTTCAATCCCTGTCACTGACTGAAGGTCAATCCCTGTCACTGACTGAGGGTCAGTCCCTGTCACTGACTGAGGTTCAATCCCTGTCACTGACTGAGGTTCAATCCCTGTCACTAACTGAGGTTCAATCCCTGTCACTGCCTGAGGGTCAATCCCTGTCACTGACTGAGGTTCAATCCCTGTCAGTGACTAAAGCTCAATCCCTGTCACTGACTGAGATTCAATCCCTGTCACTGACTGAGGGTCAATCCCTGTCACTGACTGAGATTCAATCCCTGTCACTGACTGAGGGTCAATCCCTGTCACTGACTGAGGTTCAATCCCTGTCACTGACTGAAGGTCAATCCCTGTCACTGACTGAGATTACAGTGGACGACTCTCCTCCTCAACCCAACGATGGAAAACAGAAAGCAGGAAATAATCCATGTGTTAGTCTAACATTTATCATGGGGAAAACATTGCTGAAATGCCCTTTGAGGGAGGTTGGGGCAGGATATGTTGAAATGAAGCAAAGTGATCAGTGTTTGATGAAAAATACAGCATGATGACCATTAGCCCGTATCCTATGGGGACAAATCAAGCAGGATGGATAAAGGGCAGTCAGCAGATGCAGCAGGTTTACATTTCTAAAGGAGTGTATAATATTCCAGAAATAATGTTACAACCCAATATGAGAACACATGGTGATGGGGTTATTACTTTAGCGTTAGAATTAAATCATGACGAGAAACAGATTCAGGAAAGAATGGGTCAATTTCAGGTCATCAAACTATAACAAGGAGAGTGTCAGAGATCAGTGCTGGGCCCTTCATATTTACAAACTGTACTCACACCAATACAAAGTCAAAAAGGAAATGAATGAGTTGGACAGTAAGAGTCTGCAAAGGGAACACGGTGTTAAGGTGAGTGAACAAAATAATTGGCAGATGGTATGAGTATGCGACTGTATATTGTCCATCTGGTATACTGCATGGAAAAGTGAAATATTCATTAACTGAAGACAGTTGGAGAATGTTGTGATACAGGGCAGTCTGAGTGATCTATACAAATAAAAAATAGTTCTCACACAGGCACAGCACACGGTTAGGAAGGAGAAAGAAAAGCCTTTGCTTGATTACGTTGGAGATTAGTTGGAGTTGAGAGTTCCTACAACTGGACAGTGTTTTGGTGAGATGGCACAGAGGAAACACTGCAGAGTTTTGGATCTTTACTTCAGGAAGAATGGATTGAAAGGGAAATAGTTTAGCACGGAGCGACTCGGTTGGTTAATCCCTGTTAACAGGGGGCTCAATAACAATGGGCCTGAGATGTAAATATTAGAAGACAGTTGAAAATGATTATTCACCTCACAGGGAGTAAGTGTTTGGTACTCACTGCTTCAAAGCTAACAAGACCTTCACTAAGTTTAAATAAAATCTGAGATAGGAGCCTAAGGGTCAGAACTTTACAGGCTCCATCCCAACAGCTGGGAAGTGGGTGAGACCAGCGCCCTGCTTTCTGTTAGTACCAAGGCATTGGGCTGAAAGGCCTCCTCCTGCACTGTACATTTCTCCTGTTCCTGTGAGCTGTTTATTACCTTCTCCTCTCTGGACAGACTGAGCCTGAGATTGTTACTTCGTACTGGCATGTTGGCTTCTCCTGACCTAAACCAGATACAAACACTGGTTCATGTCCAAGGGATACAACTGGATTCTTGCCCGAGGGTAGATCTTCTGCAACATTATTTTTAAATTCCTGTGTAATCTTTGACATCTGAAACAAAGCTCATTCATAAAGATGGGCTGATATTTCTTTCTGTCCCAGTGTTTGCTGTGGTTCAGCAGGAACACAATAACTTCTGATCGTTTCACTCGGGTAACGGTGAACTGAAGGTATCCAGATACAAATCCAAGGCTCAGTCTGTCTAGAAAGGACAAAGTTAAAAATCACACAACACCAGGTTATAGTCCAACAGGCCGATTTGGAAACACTAGCTTTCAGAGCGTTGCTCCTTCATCAGGTTGTTGTGGATTTTAATATCAGAATTTATAGACAAAGGAGTCCAGTGTCATGGGGATGTGATACATTCAACAATTTTAAATTAAATCTTTCAACTTTTAGAATGGGATTTGCTGGTTTCTGTTCTTTGAAATGTAAACCCCAGAAGTTCTTTTTAATTTCATTCTCAAAATAGCTCAGCTTTTCTAACAATAGGTGTAAAGTCTATCCGTATTTACTGTGTTCCTGAACTTCACTCTGAACCGAGACAAAGTTGCTGCATAATTAAATATTTGGTGGGTGGGGTCTGATGATGTCATGTGATCACCTGCCACAATTTCTCACATTGAAACAGCTCATAGGTGGCTGTTTGTGGCAGGAGTATGGGGTCTGTTAAATTGTTGCTGAGAAGGGAGACCATGTGTTTAATAGTCAAACATTTTCTGTTGAACTATTCTATCTAATTACAGCGGAACACTCCAAAGGATTTGATTTTGATTGAGATTTAGACAGGGTTTCAAGCTGACAGGAATTCCACAGTGGGAAAGGCCATTGTCCCTGACAATTCCACTGGGTTGTGCTCCGATGGGGAATCAGCAGGATCCCGCACTGGGACAGGGACTCTCTGTCAGGAATGTGATGGAATAGCCCCCCATTTGCCTGGATGGGGGCAGCTCCAACAACACTCAAGAGCTCAACACCAGCCAGGACAAAGTGGCCTTGGTTTGATTGGCACCACATCCACAAGCATCCACTCCCTCCACCACTGACGCTCCATGACAACAGTGTGTACCAGCCACAGGATTTCTCCAGAAATTCACCTATGATCCTCAGCCAGCACCTTCCAAACCCCCAACCACTTCCATCTAGAAGGACAAGGGCAGCAGATACATGGGAACACCACCCCCTACAAGTTCCCCTCCAAACCACTCACAATCCTGACTTGGAAACATATCGCCGTACCTTCAGTGTCATTGGGTCAAAGTCCTGGAACTCCCTCCCTAAGGGGCACATTGTGGGTCTACCTCCATCATATGGAATGCAGTGAGTTCGAGAAGACAGCTCACCATCACCTTCTCAAGGCGCAACTAGGGACGGGCAAAAAACGCTGGCCCAGGCTGTGCTGCCCATATCCCACGGGTCAATGAAAAATATCATTCCACAGTTTGGGAACAATGGGACCATCCCTTTGGATTCAATGAAGAGTTTTATTTATTCAGAACATAATGAATTTGTGTAGCCAGAGGTTTTACTGTGATACCGATCTTCCCTCTGAACGTAGACAGCGTTGCTGCATAAATAAATTTGTTTATACAACAACGTAACCTCTGCAGCATGTAACCAACAACACTGAACACTAACAGAAACGGTGGGTAATCATCAGGATTGATGCCTCGAATGACATAATCTCAGAAATCTACAACATTAATGAACCACGGGAGGGTGAAGCTCTCAGAGATGTTGAAGAGCAGAATCACAGTCTTCCTTCTGCTCTCTATCTCTGGGTCTCTGCGGGTCTCTCCTTTGTCCTCACCCTTCAGCCTTTTGGTGATGAACTGGTCACTAAACTAGAGGATAGAACATTAGAGCGCATAACAGGCCCTTCGGCTCTCGATGTTGCGCTGACCTGTGGAAAAAGTCTGAAGCCCATCTATCTGACACTATTCCATTTTCATCCATATGTTTCTCCAATCACCATTCAAATGCCCTTAAGGCTGGTGAGTCTTTAACTGTTGTAGGCAGGATGTGGGCCTTGGTGAAGAATGGACTGATGAGAGCCAGGAGGGGGCATGAAAAGGCTTAAGGAGGTGGGATGTAGGAAAACCCCAAGGTGTTGCACACTTATGTGAGGAACAAGAGGATGACCAGAGTGAGGGTAGGGCCGATCAGGGAGAGTGCAGGGAATTTGTGTCTGGTGTCGGAGGAGGTAGTGTCAGTCCTCAACAAATAATTTCCTTCAATATTCACTACTGAGAGGGAACTTTACGTTTGTGAGGACAGCATGAAATCTTGGGAATTACAGACCAGTCAGTTTTATGTTTGTGTTGGGCAAATTATTGGAGAGGATTCTGAGAGACAGGATTTATGATTAATTAGAAAACCATAGCTTGGTTAGATCTTGGTTGTCATGCCTCACAAACCTTATTGAATCCTTTGAAGATGTGACAAAACACATTGAGGAAAGTCGAGCAGTGGATGTGGTGCACATGGATTTTAGCAAGGCATTTGATAAGGTTCCCCATGGTAGGCTCATTTAGAAAGTAAGGAGGCATAGGATACAGGGAAATTTGGCTGTCTGAATACAGAAAAGGCTGGTCCATAGAAGACAGAGGCTGGTATAGATGGAAAGTATTCAGGCTGGAGCTTGGTGATCAGTGATGTTGTACAGAGATCGGTTCTGGGACCTCTGCTCTTTGTGATTTTTATAAATGACCTGGATGAGGAAGTGGAAGGTTGTTTAGTAAGTTTGTCGATGACATGAAGTTTGGTGGGGTGGTCGATAGTGTGGAGGATTGCTGTAGGTTACAACGGGACATTGACAGGATGCAGAACTGGGAGAAAGTGAGGACTGCAGATGCTGGAGATCAGAGCTGAAAAATGTGTTGCTGGAAAAGCGCAGCAGGTCAGGCAGAATCCAAGGAGCAGGAGAATTGACATTTGGGGCATAAGCCAATTCCTGATGAAGGGCTTATGCCCAAAATGTCGATTCTCCTGCTCGTTGGATGCTGCCTGACCTCCTGCGCTTTTCCAGCAACACATTTTTCAGGATGCAGAACTGGGCTGATAAATGTCAAATGGAGTTGAACCTGGAAAAGTGTGAAGTGATTCATTTTGGAAGGTCAAATTGGAATGCAGAATGCAGGGTTAAAGGCATGATTCTTGGCAGTGTGGAGGGACAGAGGGATCTTGGGTTTCCATGTCTATAGATCCCTCAAAGTCATCCCCCCACCCCTCCCACAATTGTTAAGACGACGTATGGTGTGTTTGTTTTCATTAGCAGAGGGATGGAGTTTAAGAGCCGTGAGGTTATGCTGCAGCTCTACAGAGCCCTGGTTAGACCATACTTGGAATATTATGTTCAGTTCTGGTTGCCTCATTATAAGAAGGATGTGGGAGCTTTCAAGAGGGTGCAGAGGAAATTTACCAGGATACTGCCTGGACAGGAGGGCATGTTTATGAAGAAAGGTTGAGGGAGCTAAGGCTTTTCCCACTGGAGTGAAGAACGCTGAGAGCTGACTTGGTAGAGGTGTACAGGATGATGAGAGGCACAGATAGAAGGAATAGACAGAGACTTTTTCCTTGGGCGGAAATGGTCATCATGGGGGGACCATAATTTTAAGGTGATTAGAGGGAGGTTTAGGTGAGATGTCAGAGGCAGCTTCTTAACACAGACAGTGGTGAGTGTGTGGAATGTACTGCCAGCAGTGGGAGTAGAGTCAGATACATTTAGGGACATTTAGATCATAGAACACAGAACATTACAGCGCAGTACAGGCCCTTCGGCCGCTGATGTTATGCTGGCCTGTGGAACCAATCTGAAGCCTATCTATCCTGCACTATTCCATGTTTATCCACATGTTTATCTAATGACCATTTAATGCCCTTAAAGTTGGCGAGTCTACGAATGTTGCAGGCAGAGTGTTCCATGCCCTTACTACTGTCTGTGTAAAGAAACTACCCCTGACATCTGTCCTATATATATCACCCCTCAATTTAAAGCTATGTCCCCTTGTGCCAGCCAACACCATTTGAGGAAAAAAGCTCTCACTGTACACCCTATCTAACCCTCTGATTATCTTGTATGTCTCAATTAAGTCATCTCTCAACCTTCTTCTCTCTAACAGAAACAGCCTCAACTTCAACAGCCTGGGTGGCAACTTTCAGGGATCTATGTACATGGACATCAAGATCTCTCTGCTCATCTACACTAACAAGAATCTTGTCATTAACCCAGTACTCTGTATTCCTGTTCCTCCTTCCAAAGTAAATCACCTCACACTTTTCCACATTAAAATTCATTTTCCACTTTGCAGCCTAGCTCTGCAGCTTATCTTTGTCCCTCTGTTAGCTGCAATATCCTTCAGCACTATTCACAACTCCACCGACCTTAGTGTCATATGCAAATTTACGAACCCTCTTTCTACCCCTCATCCAGATCATTTATAAAAATGATAAACAGCAGTGGACCCAAAACAAATCCTTGTGATACACCACTAGTAACGAACTCCAGGGTGAACATTTCCCATCAGCCTCCACCCTCTGTCTTCTTTCAACTAGCCACCTTCTGATCCAAACTGCTGAAACACCCTCAATCCCATGCCTCCGTATTTTGTGCAATTTAAGCGACTCTTGGATAGGCACATAGAGGAGAGAACAATAGAGTCAGATAAATGGTCGGCACAACATCGAGGGCTGAAGGGCCTGTACTATGCTGTATTATAGTATGTTCTATGTTAACATCACAGGTTCAATCCCCACATTGGCTGAGATCATCATGAAGGTCCTACCTTCCCAACCTCACCGTTCCCCTGAGGCACGGTGACCCTCAGGTTAAACTCACGGCCAGTTGTTTCTCACTAATGAGAGAGCAGCCCTATGGTCCACTGGGACTTCAGGGACTTTACTGAAGGAATATATATCCAAGTCAGGATGGTGAATGGCTTGGAAGGGAACATGCAGGTCATGGTGTTCTCATGCGTCTTTGTCTTGAGGAAGGTAGTGGTCATAGATGTTGAAGATGATGTCTACGGAGCATTGGTGAGTCTCTGCAGTTTGTATTGTCAATGATACTCAGTGCTGCTACTGAACACCAGTGGTGGATGGACTGAATGTTTGTAAATGCGGTGCTAATCAAACTGGTTACTTTGTCGTAGAAGAGAAAATGTTGGAGAAACTCAGCAAGCCTGGTGTACCTGTGAAGAGAGAAAGTGAATGAATGTTTCTAGTCTGACATGACTCCTGATCAGCACTGTTCTGAAGAAGTGTTATATTGGACTCAAAAGGTTAACTCTCTATTTCTCTCCACAGGTGTTGCCAGATTTGCTGAATTTCTCCAGCACTTTCTGATTTCATTTCGGATTTTGAGTGTCTGCAACATTGTGCTTTTATATGGCTGCTTGGTCATGCTGGGATCCCATTTCTTGAGGGATCTTGGAGATATTTCCATCCAGGCAAGTGGGGAGTATTCCATCACACTCCTGACGTGTGCCTTGGAGATGGTGGAGAGGCTTTTGGAGCCATGAGGTACATCCCTCACTGCAGTGTTCCTGCCCCCAGACCTGCTCTTGTAGCCACAGTACTTACATTGTAAATCCGTTTCAGTTTCAGCTCAATGGAACTCCCAGCTTGTTGATTGTGGGGGATTCAGCAACAGCAAAGCCTTGAATGTCACACGGCGTTATCAATGTGATCTCTTCTTGGAGGTGATAATTGTTTTGTATTTGTGTGGCACGCATGTTAATTGCCATTTGTCAGCCCAGGCCTGGAACATAGAACATACAACATGACAGCGCAGTACAGGCCCTTCGGCCCTCGATGTTGCGTCGACTTGTGAAACCAATCTCAAGCCCATCTAACCTACATGACTTCGTTATCATCCATATGTTTATCCAATGACCATTTAAATGCTGTCAAAGTTGGTAAGTCTTCTACTGTTGCAGGTCGGGCATTCCATGCCCTTACTACTCTCTGAGTAAGGAAACTACCTCTGACATCTGTCCTCTATCTATCACCCCTCAATTTAAAGCTCTGTTCTAATCCTCTGATCATCTTGTATGTTTCTATAAAGTCACCTCTCAACCTTCTTCTCTCTAACAAAAAACAACTTCAAGTCCCTGAGCCTTTCCTCATATGTCCTTCCCTCCATACCAGGCAACATCCTGGGAAATCTCCTCTGCACCCTTTCCAATGCTTCCACATCCTTCCTATAATATAGCGATCAGAACTGTACCACATTTCAAGTGCGGCCGCACCAGTGTTTTGTACAGCTGCAACATGACCTCATGGCTCCAAAGCTCAATCCCTCTACTAATAGAAGCTAACACACTGTACACCTTCTTAACAACCCTATCAGCCTGGGTCGCAACTTTCTGGGATCTATGTGTATAGACATGGTGATACGGTGGCACAGTGGCGCAGTGGTTAGCACTGGTGCCTCACAGCACCAGAGACCTGGGTTCAATTCCCGCCTCTGGCGACTGACTGTGTGGAGTTTACACATTCTCCCTGGGTTTGCTCCAGTTTCCTCCCACAGTCCAAAAATGTGCCGGTTAGGTGAATTGGCCACGCTAAATTGCCTGAAAAAGGGCTTATGCCCGAAATGTCGATTTTGATGCTGCCTGACCTGCTGCGCTTTTTCAGCTCTGATCTCCAGCATCGGCAGTCCTCACTTTCTCCATGCTAAATTGCCCATAGTGTTAGGTGAAGGGATAAATGTAGGGGAATGGGTCTGGGTGGGTTGCGCTTCGGCGGCTCGGTGTGGACTTGTTGGGCTGAAGGGCCTGTTTCCACACTGTAAGTAATCTAAGACACTGAGATCTCTCTGCTCACCACACTCCCAAGAATCTTGCCATTAACCCAGTACTCCGTATTCCTGCTCCTCCTTCCAAAGTGAATCACCTCACACTTTTCCGCATTAAACTCTATTTTCCAGCTCTGCAGCTCACCTAAGTCCCTCTGTAACCTGCAGCATCTTTCCACACTACCCACAACTCCACTGACCTTCGTGTCATCCGCAAATTTAACAAACACATCCTTCTATAGCCTCATCCATGTCATTTATAAAAATGACAAACAGCAGTAGACCCAAAACAAATCCCTGCGGTACACCACTAGTAACACCCCGATAAACATTTCCCATCAACCACCACCCTCTGTCTTCTTACAGCTTGGGAGCGTGAGCCTGGATATCAGGCAGCAAGCTTTGCTTCAACCCAGTTAAAACGTCTGCTTTCTAAACCAGAGCGTTACCATGACCAGTGTTGTGGGGATTCAGATTTTATTTGTGTGAGAGCTGTGCTGTTCTATCTTGGACAGGTAGAAGGACTCGTATCAAATGTTGAAGTTTTTCTGATTGAGGTGTATATCCCATCTGGCACATGATGATGGATCCACTGCTGAATACCTTCATGAGAAAGGGACTCAATGCCCTATCATTTGCTCATCCATATCACAGCAACCATCCCTTCCTGGATACTGTGGGGTGATTCAATGCCCTGTACTGGAGTTCATACAGTGTGGGAAAAGAAGTCTGGTGGCAAATTGAACTATGGAGACTCCAAAACCAAATACAGAAATTTTGTGATCAATGTCCATATTAGGTGTGTCCTATTCCTTGTTTTCCTGATCCCAGGTGTGTTTGTGTGGGTGCTGTGGGCTTATGGGTAATGCCAGTCAGAGTAACCTGGAAAGCAGGTGAAATCAACTGCTGCTGACCCAAAACCACCTTGAGTATATGACTGTGTTTCTGTGAGTAATCTGCTGCTCATGTTCTTCCCTATGTCCTTTAAATGTGCAAATGATTCATTTAGAGAGAGTTTGCTGCTGTGGTTCAGATTCTTTAAACTTCATATGACATGGAACAACCATTATCTTTGTGTCATTACCTACAGTCTGGGCTCAGGCACAGAGAATATTTGAGTAATAACTTCAAGACTCTTTTTTTCCTTTCTCTTACAGTAAGTCTAGCAGTGATTACAATCTTAGCTCGGGGCAAATGTGGCCTTTCTCCAAGCAGCACTCGCTATCTGGTGGCCATGACAGTGTCAGATCTACTGTTCATCGTTTTTTTTATCTCATCATTCGCCAGTTTCAACGTTATTATTATCCACTGTGTTTCCTGCAAATCACTCCTGTTTGTGGTGCTCTCTATATCCTCATCCATTTGACCATTGATTGTTTTGCGTGGTTCACCATTGCTATTTCCTTTGATCGATTTGTTGCCATTTGTTGACATGAGATGAAAACTAAGTATTGCACAGGGAAAACTGCAATGAAGGTTCCAGCAACAATCTACATCTTCTTTTGTTTCAAGAATATTCCCAACTTCTTCATGCATAAACCTGGAAAGATGATCAACAATGTTAGGTGGTACTGTTGTGTCACGTACAGTTATCTTTATGACCCTCGGTGGACAAGTTTTAAATATTTTCAGACTTTTTTAACACCAGTGTTCCCATTCACTTTTATTCTCTTTATCAACATTCTGACTGTCAGACATATCTTCGAGGCCATTAAGATGCGGAAGGAACTGAGAGGTCAGAGAAAAACACAGAATGATCCAAAGGAAGAGAGCAGGAAGAATTCTGTGATTTTACTCTTTGCCATATCTGCCAGCTTCATACTTCTCTGGTTGTTGCATATTTTATATTTCTTTAATGTCGATTATTCATTGGATTATGTTTCTTTTAGTCTCCTTGTTCAGAGGCAGATTGGATGAAACTGTTTACCTGCTGCATACTCTCACACCTCCTCCCTCCCTCCCTTCCTCCGTCCCTCACCCCTCTAATCCCACTGAGGTGACTCTGGCTGTGCTCCATCCCTGGGGGAGGTATGTCCCAGGTAGAGGGAGATAGGAGCTGACTGGATGGGCTGGGACTTGGGCAGAGAGGGGCTTTGAGTGAGAGACTTGGGGATATGTCAAATGGGTTCTGGCAGCCATTGTCCCTTTCACCATGTGCACTGAGCAGTGGGTGTGTATCTGTGGGTTTCTGTCTGTCTCTGTGTGACAGAGTGTAGGGAATGGTTGAATCTTGAAAGCAAGCCCCTGGAACAGATTCAGTCCTCAGTGGGAGAGAGTGAGTGTGAGAGTGACCATCCAGAGAGCTTAGACCAATCGGAATGGTGAATATCACCTCGTTCCTTATCACCTGTTTGCATCTATCAGATTTTGCCTCTTTTCTCTCACTCAATCTCTCCCTTTGCCTCTGTCTCTCTCTTTGCCTCTGTCTGTATCACTCTACATTACTCTTTCCCTCTCAACCTTCTCTCTCACACTATCTCTCTCTCTATCTATCTATCTTACTGATAGCCTCTTCTTTTGTAGTTTTCTCTCCTGCCTCTTCTTTCTACCTTTTTCTGTGTTCTTTCTCACTCTCTTGCTCTTTCTTCTTTTCTAATTTTTTCTCTCTTTCTTTCCCTTCCTTTTCTTCCCTATTTCTGCCTTTCAATCCTGAATCTGCACCCCCTTCAATTTTGAACAACCTCCCCCCAACACAAATTTAGCCCCTGTCCCCTTCCATGGCCCCTGACCCCTCCGTGGCTCCTGTCTAATTGCCCTCCCCTGTGCAGTTTCATCTACCCCGAACTGCCTCTCTGTAGTTTCTCCACTATACACCCACTGCATATAAAAGTCCCTTGGTATCTCCATTCATCAACAATACCCTTCCCCCTGCTGTGTCCCAGGTCCTGGTCTGGTGGACAAAGTGAGCGTGTGAAGAGACTGACGTGGCTTTTGACTGCGTACCATAATGTCATGGAGTCATAGAGTCATACAGCACGGAGACAGACCCTTCGAACCAACCAGGCCACACCGACCATGTTCCAAAACTGAACTATTTCCAACTGCCTGCGCTTGGCCCATATCCCTCTAAACCTTTCCTATTCATGAACTTATCCAAATGTATTTTAAACACTGTAACTGTACCTGCATCCACAACCTCCTCTGGTAGTGCATTCCACACATGAACTACTAAAAATCCTGCCCCTCATCTCCTTTTTCAATCTTTCTCCTCTCACCTTAAAAATACACCCCCCAGGTTTGAACTCCCGAACCCGAGGGAAGTGACACTTGTCATTCACCTTATCTATTCTCCTTATAATTTTTTAAACATCAATAAGATCATCCCTCGCCCTCCAACGGAACAGCCCATTTTTATATCTCAAACCCTTCATTCCTGGCAACATCTTGGTAAATCTTCACTGAACCCTCTCCAATTTAATAATATCCTTCCTATAACAGGGTGATGAGAATTGCACACACTAATCCAGAAGAGGCCTCATCACTGTCCTGTACAAATTCAATATAATGTCAGAACTCCGATCCTCAAAGTTCTGAGCAATGAAGACAAGCATGCTCATTACCTTCTTAACCACCCTGTCTACCTATGATGCAAATTTCAAAGGACTATGTCCCTGAACCCTGAGGTCTCTCTCTGCTCTACAACGCTACCCAGGGCCCTACCATTAAGTCCTGTCCTTATTTGTATGACCACAATATAATACCTCAACTTTATCCAAGTTTAAATCCATCTGCTAATCCTCAACCCTTTCACCCAATCGATCAATAGCTCTTTGCAATCTTGAGTAACCTTCTTCACTGGCCATTTTACCATTTTGGTGTCATCTGCAAACTTACGAACCATGCCTCCTATATTCCCATCCAAATCCTTCATATACATGACAGACCGAAGTGGAGCCAGTACCGATCATTGTGAAACACTGCCGGTCACAGGCCGACATCTGAAAAACAATGATCCACCATCACCTGCTGCCTTCTACTGTAAAGCCAATTATATATCCAATAGGCAAGCCCACCCTGAATCCCATGTGATCTAACTTTACTAATTAGTCTACCATGCAGAGCCTCATCAAAAGCTTTACACAAAGCTAAACAAACAGTATCAACCTCTCTGTCCTCATCAATCATTTTGGTTACTTCTCAAAACAAACCCAGTCAAGTGTGTGAGACATGATTTTCCTCTCACTAAACCATACTGACCATCTCTAATCAATTCTTTCCTCTCCAACCTCTGTAAATTCTATCTTTCAGAATCATCTCTAAAAACCGAAGTCAGACTCACGGGTCGATTGTTCCCAGGCTTCTCCTCACATCCCTTCTTAAACAATGACATTTTAGCCACACCCCAGTCCTCCAATTCTTCACCCATGTTTGTAAATGATTCAAATATTTCTGCTAGGAGCCCTGCAATTTTCTCCCTAACTTCCAAAAGTTCCTGGGAAAAACCTGATCAGGTCCTGGAGGTTTATCTGCCTTTATATTTTTTAAGATCTCCAGCACTTCCTCTTCTGTTTTCTGTGAACTGTTTCCAAACCATCAATATTTATTTCCCTGATTACTCTCACCTCTATTTCTTTCTCACAGTAAAAACTGATTCGAAATATTCATTTATATCTCTCCCATCTCTTGAGGTTCAACACAAAGACAACCTCGTTGGATTTTAAGGGGTTCTAACCTCTCTCCGTCACTCAATGTATTTACAGAATCTCTTTGAATTATCTTTAATCTTACCTGCCAAGGCTATCTCCTGTCCTCTCATTGCCTTCCTCATTTCCATCTAAAGAACACCCCTACACTCTTTACACTCTTCAAGACATTCAGTTGATCCTAATTGTCTCTCTAATAGATGGTTATTTTTTATTCTTGACTTGGACTTCGACATCTTTATTCATCCAGTGTTCCCTAACCTTACCAGCCTTGCCTTTCACTCTAACAGGAACAGAATGTTTCTGGACTCTTGTTGTCACACTTTGGAAGGCCTCCCACTTGTCAGTCCTCCTTTTCCCTGTGATGAGTCTACTCCAATCAACTTTTGAAAGATCTTGTTTCATATCCTTTCATAACCATTTGCCTTACCCCAATTAAGAGCTTTACCTTTTATCCCTTTACATAACTATTTTAAAATTACTAGGATAATGATCACTGGTCCAAAAGTGTTCCCTGACTCACACTTCAGTCACTTTCCCTGCCTTATTTCCCAAGAGAAGGTCAAGTTTTGATCTGTGTCTCATTGGAAGATTTATATATTGATAAAAGAACATTTTCTTGCAATTGAACAATTCTTCACCATCAAAACCTTTAACACCATGGCCGTCTGAGACAGCATTTGGAAAATTAAAATTCCATACTATTACAAACTTATTATTCTTCCATATATTTGAGATCTCTCGACATTTTTGCTTCTCAATTGCCCTCTGACTATTGGGGAGCCAATAGTACAATCCCATTAATGTGATCATCCCTTTCTTATTTCTAATTTCAACCCATATATTTTCACTAAATGATCCCTCAGAAATACCTTCCCTAATTACAGTCATAATATTTTCCTTAATCAAAAATGCCAGCCCTTCTCCCATCTTGCCTCTTTTTGTCCTTCCTGTACCATCTAAATCCCAGAATACTGAGCTGCCAGTCTTTTCCATTCCTCAGCCATGTTTCTGCGATAGCGTTGAGACCTCTTGCATTGAAATAAATGCAGTTTAAGTGTTCAGTGTTCCTTTGTTCTCTGACTTGTTCTTGACTGTCCTTTTCTAAAGAACGTGCTGTTTTCTGATTCAGAACCATTGTCATCTTTCTTTCTATTTTCACTGTTGTTTAGAAAGCCCCGCCCCAACTCTCTCAAATCTGACAATCTCCTGAAATAGAGCGAGCAAATCTCCCCACCAGGATATTGGTCTAGTTCAGGTGAACAGGTCTTTTCTGTCCCAGAAGAGATCCCAATGCTCCAAGAAAGTGACTCCCTGCACATTGCAGCACCTCATCAACCATTGATTTATCTGCCCTGTCCTTTTATTCCTTCTCTCATTAGAACTTGGCACCAGAAGTAAACCAGAAATTATTATTTTTCATATTCTGTTTATGAACCTGATACTTAACCAGTTATACTCACTCTGTAAAGCCTTACCCTTTCCCTGACTATGTCATTCCTATCGATGTGTACAACAATTTCCAGCTTCTCACTCTCCCCTTTGACAATTTGCTTCAAACGTTTTGAGAATCTTTTACCCTGGCACCAGAAAAGCAACGTACTCTCCTAGAGTCACACTCACTACCGCAGAATCTCCTGTCTGCGCCCCTCGCAGGAGAGTTCCCGAAAACAATTATTCTTTTCAATCTTGACAATCCCATTTAACATTAAATTCATTGTTAGTGCCCAAGATCTGTTGACCACTTCTATTTTTCTCATTCAACAATCCCCAAAATGGAATATCTGTCTGAGAGAGGAATAGCCACAGGAGAGTTCTAAACCACCTTCATACCCTTCCTGACGGACAGTTATCGATTTGAATGATCCTGCTGTGTAATCACTTCACTATATGTATGAGTCATCACACTCACTATCTCTTACAGGTCATCAGTAACAGTTGTTATAAAAAGAAGAAGCTCTCAATAGCACCTTATATATTAAATGAAACTATTTTTCCTTCTTTATTTAATATGAAGCATGCAAAGAAAAATTAAAAACGTAAATATTGAAAAGAAATCGAAAACTTAACTGAACAAATGAAAAAAAAAATCCTCCTCAAATAATCCAACATTCAGCTTTCACTGTCCAGATACAAAAACCTCTCCCGAGCCGTCCCTATTCGGGCCTCTCCACAAGCTCCCTGTAAAAACAATCTGTCCTTCTTCATCTACTTTTCTAAGTGAGTTTTTTTTCCACAAAACTCACCCACCACTGACAACAGGTTCATCAGTCTATAGTTCCCTGGCTTTTCCCTACCACCTTCTTAAATAATGGCACCATGTTAGGAAGAGATCTTTCCCCTTTCTTCTTCCTGGGCCTCTCCATCTCCATTTCCGGCAACAGACTCAACACGGACATCTACCTCAAACCCAGTGACTCCCACAGCTACCTGGACTACACCTCCTCCCACCCCACTTCTATAAAAACACCTTCCCTGATTCCCAATTCCTCCGCCTCAGCCGCATCCGCTCCCAGGAGGACCAATTCCACCATTGAACATCCCAGATGGCCTCCTTCTTTAAGAACCACAGTTTCCCCTCCCACGTGCTCGATGATGCCCTCCAGTGGATCTCCTGCACTTCCCAACACCCCAGCCCTTGAACTCCATGTCTCCAAACGCAACAAGGAGAGAACCCCTCGGTCCTCACCTTGTACTCCACCATCCTCGAATACAACATCCTCATCCTCCGCCATTTCTGCCATCGACAAACAGACCCCACCACCAGGGATATATCAAATTTTGAGAAGACTTGTAGCTCAGGTTGAGGTTCTAAATTGGAACAAGGCCAATTTTGATGGTATTAGACAAGACATTTCAAAGTTGATTGGGGCAGATGTTCACAGGTAAAGGGAATGGTTGGAAAATGGGAAGCCTTTGAAAATGAGATCAAGAGAGTTCAGGGACAGTATTTCCTGTTAGGGTGAAGGACAAGGATTGTAAGTGTAGGGAGTGATGGATAATCAGGGATAATAACATGCTTCCCTATCTATATAACCTTCTCCAGGACCTGCACTCCTCCACATTTCTGTGACATCACCCTGCCCCGAAACACCACCTTATCACTGTAACTACCTGCAGACCCTGCCCCCCTTCCCTATCTCTGTAATCTCCTCCTACACCTCCACCCCTCCCTCTCTCTGTATCCTCCAGGCTCTTCACCACAAACTATCTCTGTCATGTTCAGTGCACATGTAGGAGACACGTCATGTGCACAAAGATTTCTCGTCGGTGACAGACTCTTGTTTCATGCGAAGTTCTCAGGATCTGAGAGGAAGGGTCCATCACACCAACAGCCAGAGGACATTTCCCTGTGTCTTCCCACTGAAACTGGGCTGGAACAGAATTTCTGTAAATCCAATGAATTGGTTGCTTGACTCCAGGTCCATTTGCTGAAACAAGATCCTTTAAAACTGAGAGTAACTGGCAATGCGAGAGTTAATGATGAGAAAAAATGCAAAATTCATTCAGAATCTGAGAGTAAATGTGCATTCTGTAAACAGTGAAGGGGGACATGGCAGAGTACCTCACTTTCTTATCTCTGTCACCATTTTCTTTCGCTTTGTTTGTTTTTAGATGACAGTTAGTGAGGATCAATTACACCCCAATCTTTTGTTTCTTCTCTTCTCCCATTCTCCTGCCTCGCCTCCACCCTGTTCCTTGCACCATTTTGGTCAATATTGTTACTCTGTTAGTTCAGCCTCTCCTGCCCTCCAGCCCATCACAGCCTTTCCCTTCTGCTCTTCTTCCCACCTTCCAGCTGAGACACAAGTAACAATGCAGGCAGTTCCCTCTCACACACACTCACATTATCACTGACAGAGATACAGAGACACAGAAGGGTCATCACTCCCACAGGCTCAGACAGAGACAGTGTTCAGTCCCACTCTGATCCCACCTTCCAATGATATGTTTTTATTCTAACACTCAAACAGAGCAAGAGATAAAGAAATGATTTATATTTCTCTCCAAACTGGTCTGGAAACAAATCCCAATCTCCAAGTCACATTGACAATAAAATTGAAAAGGACTGTGTTAATCTCTAAAGAGTAACCTATAGCACCCAATTGAATAACATGTCGAATGGCCATCTGGGGTGTGGATGTAGACTGTAATGTTAACATTTAACTTTATTTTTCTACACAGTAATTCCTTCCTTCTAACTTAGATTTTGCGTTACTATGTGTACCTACGTTTTGTGCTGAGGTACCTTTGTACCTGAGATGCACAATGTTTGTACTTGTGCACACGTGATAATAAAGTTTAAGTCTATATCTAAATACCAAACACCTTCTTCACTCCCCTGTCTATCCCTGACTCCACTTTCAAACATCTATGAACCAGCACTTCAAGGTCTCTTTGTTCAGATACTATCCCCAGGCCCTTTACCATTAAGTGCATATGTCCAACCCTGACTTGCCTTTCCATAATGCAGCACCTCACATTTATCTGAATTAAACTCCATCTGCCACTTCTCAGCCCAGTAATCCATCTGATCAAGGTCCCATTGTACTCTGGGAGAATCTTCTCCATTGTCCACGACATCTCCAATTTTGGTGTCAAAATTACTAACTATACCTCCAGTGTTCACATTCAAATTGTTTATATAAATGACAAAAGTGGTGGACCCAGCACCAATCAATGTGTCACACCACTGGCCACAGGTCTTCAGTCTGGAAAGCAACCTTCCAGTACCCAAACGGCTAATTCTCCTTATATTCCACATGACCTAATGTGCCTAACCAATATACCATCCAGATCTTTGTTGAAAACTGAACTGAAGTACATATAGATCATGTTCACCATTCTTTCTTCATCAATCCTCTTCATTACATCTTAAAATAACTCAATTAAGTTAGTGGAAAATAATTTCCCACCATGTGGACCTAATTTATGCTGAACCTTTCCAAATATATGCAAAACGTGTCCTCAGGATCCCCCTTCAACATGTTGCCCAGCACCAATGCCAGGCTCATTTATCTAGAGTTCCCTGGCTTCTCCTTCCCACATTTCTTGAACAATGGAATCACGTTCGCCAACTTCCAGCCTTCTGGCACCTTACCTGTGACTATCGATGATACAAATATCTCAGCATGGGGCCCAGTAATCATTTCCCACACTTCTCACAGAATTCTAGGGTACACCTGCACAGGTCCTGGAGGTTTATCAACCTTTATCTGTTTCAGGTTAAAAATCACACCACACCAGGTGAGAGTCCAACAGGTTTATTTGGAAGCACCAGCTTTTGGAGCACTGCTCCTTCATCAGGTGGTTGTGGTTCTAGAGTATAAGATTGTAGGACACAATTTATAGCAAAAGTTTAGTGTGATGTAACTGAAATTATATATTGAAAAAGACCTGGATTGTTTGTTAATTCTCTCATCTTTTAGAATGGGCATGTTTTTCAGTTCTTTCATATGTAAATCCCAGAACTTCCTTAAAGTTACATTCTCAAGTGAGCTTTAACAATCGGTGTCATGTTGGCCCAGGTAATACACTGAAGGTGTGAAGTGCCCTGTGTGTTGCTGTCTATGCCCCTATGTTCAGATGATTCTAATCTAAAAAAGAGATTGACAGAATCTTACATGGATTCGTGCAGTGTTTGAGCAAAATAAAATGTAATTATGAAAGAACAAATTCTCCCCACAAAATTATATGTGTACGTGCCTAGGTGGGTGTGTGTGTCTGCGGTGGGGGTATGTGAGAGAGTGTGTGTATATGTGTGAGTGTGAGTGTAAAGGGGTATAGGTCTGTGAGAGGGCGCATGTGAGTATGGGAGTGTACATGTGAGCGTATGAGAGAGGGTCTGCATGATGTATGGGTCTGTAGGCATGTGTGTGTCTATATATATGTGTGTGTGTCTAACTATGTGTGTGTATATGTATGCGTGTGTGTATGTGTGTGTCTGTGTGTTTGTGTGTGTGTGTCTGTGTGTGTGTGTGTGTGTGTAGTGCAGTGGGGTCACCTGTGATGTAACATGAACCCAAGATCCTGGTTGAGGCCAGCCCTGTGGGAACCGAACTTGGCTATCAGCCTCAGCTCAGCCACTTTGCGTTGTTGCCTGTCCCGAAGTCCGCCTTGGAGGATGGTCATCCAAAGGTCCGGAATGCTGAAGTGTTCTCCGACTGGGAGGGAATACTCCTGTAGGTTGATCGTTGTCCGGTTCAACAATCGACATTTGATTATCCGTATATTGGATTGTCCAGAAAGATCGCAAAAACCCTGCCCGGACAGAATTTCACAATGTCCCCAAGGTCCTGCACTTCCTGCAGGAGCCTGTGCCCCACAACCTGAGCCACCTCCAGAGTTTTAGTTTTGCCCCTTTTAGGGACATAGAATGGTGGACCCTGTACCGACTGCTGCTGCACACCATCCACCTCTGTTCCCTCTTTCACCGCCTGGACACTCCTTGGTGTGCCCCTTTGCCACTCACTGGTGGGGATCCTCAGTGGAGAGCTCTCTACATGGGGGTCCTCCCCCTTTCTCTCGGGGATCTGGAGTGGGGGGTGCTGCACGCAGCTGTCCTCTACAACCGCATTACGGTGGCTCATGGACTCCCAGTCCAACTGCTTGTTCTGTGGTGCTGTAGAGTCCAGAGACCATGTATATATGGGGTGTGGGCATTCGGACTTCCTTTTTTGATTTTCTTAAAAACCTTCTCCTCTGTTTCTGGTTGCACTTCAGCCCCACACTTCTGATCTTCGGGCAGCCGGTGTGGAGGGGGGTGGGTAGGTCAGAGGACCTCCTCACGGGTCTGCTCCTGGGCCTGGCCATAAGTAGGTCCAGGCAGTGGGCCGTGGAGGGGGGCGTTAGGGCCGATTGCCTGCTCCTCTTCCTCGGGTATGTTAGAGCCCGGGTGTCACTGGAGAAGGAGCACGCGGTGTCCACCAACACCCTCGAGATTTTCAGGGAGAGGTGGGCAACACAGGGAGTGGAGTGTATTATTTCCCCCTCCAACTCTATTTTGATTTAATCCTTACCCTCCCCTTCACTGTTTGATCACGCAGCATTGCCCTTTGATGAGAAGGGCACTGCTTGTCACTGGTCACTCAGTGTTTCCTTTCTTCCTGATGGTGGAATATAAATAAAGATTGAAGCAATTGTTGTGCTTCACAGGTTCTGACACCTGCACGCAGGGGTGCTGGGGAAAAATAAGCACGACCGCGATTGGGTGGTAGTGTGGGGGGGCGGAGAAAGAAAAAGAAATCCCATTGAATTCACCCTCACCCTATTTGCCAAAGCTATCTCATGTCCCATTTTTATTTTCCTGATTTCCCTCATGTGTACTTCTACTGCCTTTATATTCTTTTAGAGATTCTCTCGATCCCGGCTGTCTATATCTGACATACGCTTGAACAAAACCTTATTCTTGAACAAAACCTCATTTTCTCTGCTCATCCAGCATTCCCTACACCTACCAGCCTTGTCCTTCACCCTAACAGGAACATACTGTCTCTGGATTCTCATTATCTCATTGTAGAACGCTTCCAACTTTCCAGCCGTCCTTTACCTGTGAATACCCACCTCCAATCAACTTTTGAAAGTTCTTGCCTAATGTCATCAAAATTGGCCCTCTTCTAAATTTAGAACTTTAACTTTTAGATCCGGTCTGTCTTTTTCCATCAATATTTTAAAACTGCCTGATTTGGAGGTGCTGGTATTATACTGGAGTGGACAAAGTTAAAAATCACACAACATCAGGTTATAGTCCAACAGGTTTATTTGGAAGCACTAGCTTTCAGAACACCACTCCTTTATTAGGTATAACCACCTGATGAAGGAATGCTGCTCTGAAAGCTAGTGCTTCCAAATAAACCTGTTGGACTATAACCTGGTGTTGTGTGATTTTTAATTTTATTTTAAAACTAACAGAATTATGGTCCCTGGCCCCAAAGTGCTCCCCCACTGATACCTCAGTCACCTGCCCTGCTTTATTTCCCAAGAGTCGGTCAAGTTTTGCTCTTTCTTCAGTAAGTACATCCACATACTGAATCAGAAAATATTCTTGTACACACTTAACAAATTCCTCTCCAACCGAGTCCTTAACACTATGGCAGTCCCAGTCTAAGCTTTGGAAAGTTAAAATCCCCTACCATTACCACCCTATTATTCTTACAGATAACTGAGATCTCCTTACAAGTTTGCTTCTCTATTTCCCACTGACTTTTGGGAGTCCACAGTAAAATCCTAATAAGGTGATTATTCCTGTGAGTACATCCAGGGAAATTATTCCCTCCCTCTCGGCATTGTGGGTCAACCCACAGCAAGTGGACTGCAGTGATTGAAGAAGGCAGCTGACCACCACCTTCTCAAGGACAAATAGTGATGGGCTGTCAGTGCTGGCCAGCCAGTGACACCCATGTCCCATAAATGAATAAAAAAGAAGCAATTTGGGTGGAACCGAGAAATAAGAAAGGGATAATCACCTTAAGTACAGCAGCAATATTATCCCTAATCAAAAAAAAACGCCACTCCCTCCTCTCTCTTGCCCCCTTTCAATCCTTCCTCTCGCATATATTACCCTGGAACATTAAGCTGCCAGTCCTGTCCATCCCTGAGCCATGTCTCTGGAATCGCAATGATATCCTAGTCCCATGTTCCTAACAATGCCCTGATTTGTAATGCCTTACCTATTAGGCCACTTGCATTGAAATAAATGCAGTTTAATTTCTCAGTCCTACCGCGTTCTCTGCTCTGTTCCTGCCTGCCCTAGTGTAATTGACAAGCTCGTCTTCCCAACTATACCAGTCTCAGACTGATCTCTTTCCCCACTATCTCCCTGGGTATCAATTCCAAACCCCTCTGCCCCCAACCCAAGCAGCTCGAGCAAATCTCCCCATCAGTATATCAGTCCCCTTGCAATTCAGGTGCAACTGTTCCTTCTTATACAGGTCTCTTCTACCCCAGAAGAGATTCCAATGATTCAAAAATGTGAATCCTTGTCCCCTCCACCAGCTCCTCAGCTACACATTCATCTGCTCTACCCTCCTGTTCCTACTGTCACTGGGACACAGCACTGGGAGTAATCCAGATATTACTGCTGTAGGAGTGACCGCTGTCTCTGAGGCAAGAAGACTCTGAAGGCATGGACAATTCAGCAGAACAGCAGTTTATTCCAGCGGGAATCGATTACAGCCAGGAGAGTAACTCAAGACCATCACACAGGACAATCCAGCTCTCTCTGTCAAACACCCAAACAATACCAATCTTACACTTTCTGACATCAAAGTTATGTCAGTCTACAAACTAACTGTTCGTGTGCAGTTGATCATATCAAGTCCACAAGTCAACCAATTGGGCGATGATTACATCAGGTCTGTAAATCAGTTGATGAGGAAGTTAATTTCATTAAGTCTGTAAATTAATTACATCAAATTTACAATCCAATTAACTTGGCATTTTGATGACATCAGGTCACTGTCTATTACATATCTACCGGTCAGATTCAAACACACGGTGCCTGTTCGCTGATGTGGTCACTTGTTTATCTTGTAACCTTTGTCCCTGAATATCCTGTGATCTGCTGAGGTTCTGCCCTGCTCACCCATATCAGTTAATCATTCCCAATGTCTCCGTGGGCGAGCTGGCGTGTCTTTACTGATGCAGAGAGACAATCACCTTCAAACATCTTATTCTATGGTTGTGTGAGATATTGTACTATATGTTTCTTTATTTTTATATTAAGGTCCCTTTATTTGCCAACCCACTCACAATCGCTCGGTATTTACTCCTTCCGCATTTCATTCAGTCATTCATCAAACTGTGGTCTCCCCACTCCCCAGCGCACTATCTCACCCGAAACTATGAAAAGATGAGAATACTAATCCCCCTCAGAACCATCTACCGGGACTTGAACAGCTTGCAGGACATCAAACAAGTTGTCTCCATCAGCACGGACCTGTTAGGTACAGATTGAATGGGGTCTCTGTCCCCTTTAAGAAAGTCACTGTCAAATAGCGCCTCCGTGAAATGGAATCAATGAGGGAGGAGACCGGCAATAGGGAGTGAAATCTCAAAACCCAGCCGCGGGAATCCGTTTACTGAGCCCTCTGCTTTTATTAAGTACATCTATAATTTCTGATTTGGTTAAATCATATAAGCCTGATATTCTTTCTCGTACTGTATACCCTAAAAGGACTCACACCCTCATCCCCCTCCTACAACTACCCTCCGGGATCGACTTTTTAAGTTCCTGCCTAAATTCCTATTTTCTCTCCTCAGAACCTCGTCCTTTTCCCATCCTGTATCATGGGTTCCAATGTGTACAGCAACATCCTGCTGGTCCCTCTCCCCTTTGGGAATATTCTGCACCCTCTCTGAGATAGTTCTGAATTGCCTGTAGTGAGGGGATATTTGAATAACTGCCTGGACCCAGTTTGGAAGCTCTCTGGACAGATTTCAGATCCCATCACTGACTCACTCTTTATTGGAGAGACAATGTATTTGGTTGGGCAGTGTGTTGGGAAGGTGACTCAGCTGGTTACTGCAGTTATTGAATTGAGAAATAGTCGGGTGTGTACTCTGATTATTGAAGCAAACGAAAACTAAATTTAGTTCAGCTTGATTTTACAGTTCAAAGAAAAAAGGTGTTAACTCTTTCTTGTATAACACTTAAAACTGACCTGCAGTATATTCCTCACAGACTAATCGAGCAACAATCGAACATAGTCACACTCACAGAATCCCACTTTACAGACAGTGTCCCAGACAACACAATGACCATCTCAGGGCAGGTCCTGTCCCACTGGCAGGACAGAGCCAGCAGAGGGAACAGTTCCGTGGGATACAGTCAAGAGGGCTGTGCTCTGGAAGTGCTCAGCATTAATGTCCCAGACCCCATGAAGCCTCATGACATCAGGTTAAACATGGACACGGAAACATTCTGTGTGTCTTAAAAAGTATTAAGGTAAATAAGTCCCTGGGTCCTGATGGGATCGATCCCAGAATATTGAGGGAGACAAGAGAACAAATTGCTGCAGCATTGACAGACATCTTTGTATTCTCTCTGGCCACAGGTGAGCTCCCAGAGGACTGGAAAATAGCTGATGTTGTTCCATTGTTTAAGAAGGGTAGCAGGGATAATCCTGGGAATTACAGAGCTGTGAGCCTTATGTCAGTGTAGGGAAACGATTGGAAAATATTCACACGGACAAGATCTATTTGCATTTAGAAGAAAATGGATTTATTAGTGACAGACAGCATGGTTTTATGAGGGAGAGGTTGTGCCTTCCTAAGTGGACCACGTTTTTTAAGGAGATAATGAAGATGATTGATGAGGGAAAATCAGTTGATGCTGTCTCCATGGACTTCAGTAAAACCTTTGACAAGGTCCCTCATGGCAGACTGGTACAAAAGGTGAAGTCACATGGTATCGGGGGTGAGCTGGCAAGATGGATTTTCCCATTTAGAACTGACTCAATCATAGGAGACAGAGGGGATGATGGAGGATGCTTTTCAGAATGGAGGGCTATGACTAGAGGTGTTCACAGGGATCAGAGCTGGGACCTCTACTGTTCATGGCCTTTAAAAATAATTTGGAGGAAAATGTGACGAGTCTAATTAGTATGTTTGTGGAAGATACAAAGATTGGTGGATTTGCGGATAATGAGGAGGATTGTCAGAGGATACAACAGAACATAGATCAGTTGGAGGCATGGGCAGAAAAATGGCAGATGGAGTTTAATCTCAACAAATGTGAGGTAATGCATTTGAAAGATTAAATACAGCTGGCAATTTTATAGTGAATGGCAGAACCCTTCGGAGCATTAACATGCAGAGGGATCTGGGTGTACACATCCACAGATCACTAAAGGTGGCAGTGTCACAGTGTCATAGAATCATAGAGATATGCAGCATGGAAACAGACCCTTTCATCCAACTCATCCATGCCATCCCAAAACAATCTAGTCCCACCTGCCAGCACCTGGCACATATCCCTCCAAACCCTTCCTATTCACATACCCATCCAGATGCCTTTTCAATGTTGCAATTGTACTAGCCACCACCACTTCCTCTGGCAGCTCATTCCATTTACGTAAAACTCTCTGAATGAAAAAGTTGCTCCCTAGGTCTCTTTTATATCTTTCCCGTCTCACCCTAAACCTATGTCCTCCTATGATCTGTACTCCCACACCCCAGGGAAAAGACTTTGTTTATTTATCCTATCCATGCCCCTCATGATTTTATAAACCTCCATAAGATCACCCCTCAGCCTTCGACGCTCCAGGGAAAGAAGTCCCAGCCTATTCAACCTTTCCCTATAGCTCAAATTCTCCAACCCTGGCAACATCCCTTCAAATCTTTACTAAACTCTTCCAAGTTTCACAACATCTTTCCAATAGGAAGGAGACTGGAATTGTACATAATATTCCAGCAGTGCCTTAACCGATGTCCTAGAACAGAGAAACATAGAAAAAATACAGCGCAGTACAGGCCCTTTGGCCCTCGATGTTACGCCGATCCAAGCCCACCTAACCTAAACTAGCCCACTATCCTCCATATGCCTATCCAATGCCTGTTTAAATGCCCATAAAGAGGGAGAGTCCACCACTGCTACTGGCAGGGCATTCCATGAACTCACGACTCGCTGAGTAAAGAATCTATCCCTAACATGTGTTCTATACCTACTACCCCTTAATTTAAAGCTATGCCCCCTCGTAATAGCTGACTCCATACGTGGAAAAAGGTTCTCATGGTCAACCCTATCTAAACCCATAATCATCTTGTACACCTCTATCAAGTCACCCCTAAACCTTCTTTTCTCTCATGAAAACAGCCCCAAGTGCCTCAGCCTTTCCTCATACGATCTTTCTACCATACCAGGCAACATCCTGGTAAAACTCCTCTGCACCCGTTCCAGTGCCTCCACATCCTTCCTATAGTATGGCGACCAAAACTGCACACAATACTCCAGATGCGGCCGCACCAGACTCTTATACAACTGCAACATGACCTCAGGACTCCGAAACTCAATTCCTCTACCAATAAAAGCCAGTACGCCATATGCCTTCTTCACCGCACTATTTACCTGGGTGGCAACTTTCATAGATCTGTGGACATGGACACCAAGATCCCTCTGCTCATCCACACTACCAAGTATCCGACCATTAGCCCAGTACCCCATCTTTTTGTTACTCTTACCAAAGTGAATCACCTCACACTTACCTACATTGAACTCCATTTGCCACCTTTCTGCCCAGCTCTGCAGCTTATCTATATCCTACTGTAACCTGACACATCCTTCCTCACTGTCAACAACTCCACCAACTTTCGTATCATCTGCAAACTTGCTCACCCAACCTTCTAGCCCCTCCTCCAGGTCATTTATCAAAATGACAAACAGCAATGGTCCCAAAACAGATCCTTGCAGAACACCGCTAGTAACTGCACTCCAAGATGAACCTTTTTACCACCAACTACTACCCTCTGTCTTCTTCCAGCTAGCCAATTCCTAATCCAAACCTCCAACTCACCCTCAATGCCATACCTCCGTATTTTCTTGCAGTAGCCTACCATGGGGAACCTTATCAAACGCCTTATTAAAATCCATATACACCACATCTACCGCTGTACCCTCGTCCACCTCCTTAGTCACCTTCTCAAAGAATTCAATAAGGTTTGTGAGGCACGACCTGCCCTTCACAAAACCATGCTGACTATCCTTGATCACATTATTCCTATCCAGATGTTCATAAATCCTATTCCTTACAATTCTCTCTAAAACTTTGCCCACAACAGAAGTGAGACTCACCGGCCTATAGTTACTAGGGTTATCCCTACTCCCCTTCTTGAACAAGGGAACCACATTTGCTATCCTCCAGTCTTCTGGCACTATTCCTGTAGACAACGAGGACATAAAAATCAAGGCCAATGGCTCTGCAATCTCCTCCCTTGCTTCCCAGAGAATCCTAGGATAAATGCCATCAGGCCCAGGGGACTTATCTATTTTCACCCTTTCCAGAATTTCCAACACCTCTTCCCTACATACCTCAAAGCCATCCATTCTAATTAATTTGTGACTCAGTATTCACATCGGCAACAATTTCCTGTTCCTGGGTGAATACTGACGAAAAGTATTCATTCAGTGTCTCCCCAATCTCTTCAGCCTCCACACGCAACTTCCCCACTACTATCCTTGACTGGACCAATTCCTACCCTAGTCATTCTTTTATTCCTGACATACCTATAGAAAGCCTTTGGGTTTTCCCTAATCCTACCAACTAAGGACTTTTCATGTTCCCTCCTTGCTGCTCTTAGCTCTCTCTTCAGATCCTTCCTGGCTACCTTATAACTCTCAATCACCCCAATTGAATCGTCACGCCTCATCTTTACATAGGCTGCCCTCTTCCCTTTAACAAGGGATTACAATTCCTTATTAAACCACGGCTCCCTCACACGACCCTTTCCTCCCTGCCTGACAGGTACATACTTATCAAGGACACTCAATAGTTGCTCCTTGAACAAGCTCCACATATCAATTGCGCCCTTCCCTTGAAGCCTACTTTTCCAAGCCACGCATCCTAAGTCGTGCCTAACCGCATCATAATTTCCCTGCCCCCAGCTATAACTCTTGCCCTGCAGTGCACACTTATCCCTCTCCATCACTAGAGTAAAAGTCGCCGAATTGTGGTCACTGTCCCCAAAGTGGGAGAGGTTTGAAGGGGTGTGGGCCAGATGCTGGCAAATGGGACTTGATTGATTTCATCTAATACAATTATTCTCTCTCATTTAGTCTGAAAATCCCCTTTTCAAATGAAGGAATACTCACAGAGCTCCCATCTGCAGCATATGAGACAATACTGAAGCAAACCAATATTCTGTTCCTCCTTCATTCAGCTTGAATAGTATGTACTACTTTGATATTCAAATAATTCTCCTCTTTTGAACAAGGCTGAACTAATCCCACTAATTATCCCTCTAATCTGCAGGGGCACATGGCAATGCTGCAGTTGGGAATTTGCCACACAGCGATTGACATTCTTAAGAGACCATAAAGTGCATTAGGCCTGTATTCTATAGGCCAAGAACTCATGGGAAAGCTACATAAAAATAAATTTTCAGGGAGTTTGTGCAAAAGTTTATCAACTGTAAAGTAGTGATGGTAGGAGCCATTTTGGGAAAGCAAATATTAGCGGGAATTATACATATAATGGTAAGGTCCTAGGGAGTGTTGCTGAACAAAGAGACCTTGGAGTGCAGGCTCTTGCACCTTGAACGTAGAGTTGCAGGTAGGATATGATAGTGAAGAAGGCGTTTGGTATGCTTTCCTTTATTAGTCACAGTATTGAACACAGGAGTTAGTTGCAGCTGTACAGGACATTGGTTAGGCCACTTTTGGAATATTATGTGCAGTTCTGCTCTCCTTCCTTTTAAAAAGATGTTGTGAGACTTGAAAGGGTTCAGAAAAGATTCACAAGAATATTGCCAGGGTTGGAGGATTTGAGCTGCAGGAGAGGTTGAACAGGCTGGGGCTATTTTCCCTGGAGCGTCGGAGGCTGAGGGGTGACTGTATAGAGGTTTATAAAGTCATGAGGGGCATGGGTAGGATAAACAGACAAATGGGGCGGGGGAGTCCAGAATTAGATGGCATAGGTTTAGGGTAAGAGGGGAAAGATATAAAAGAGACCTCAGGGGCAACGTTTTCACACAGAGGGTGGTACGTGTATGCAATGAGCTGCCAGAGGATGTGGTGGAGCCTGGTACAATTGCAACATTTGAAAAGGCATCTGAATGGGTATATGAATAGGAAGGGTTTGGAGGAAGATGGGCCGAGTGCTGGCAGGTGGGGCTAGATTGAGTTGGAATATCTGGATGAGTTGGAATATCTGGATGAGTTGGACCGAAGGGTCTGTTTCTGTGCTGTACATCTCTATGACCCGATGACCCGATGACTCTAAATGGGCGGAGTGGACTAGCTCGATCTCAGGTGTCCTGTTTCACCTCCATCTTGGAATTGTCGCTATTTTAAAATCACTATTTTAACTGCAGTGTAAGAATAAAGTGTGCTTTGCTTCAAGCCTATCAATTTGTCCAATTGAATTGCCTCTGGAACACAATGACTTACACTTGCCTTTAGAAAATAAGAAATAACTATTCTTTTGCTAGTTATTCTTACTCCTTTTTACTTAAAGAACCTCTTTGGACGCATCCTAACCTTCTCAGCCAAGGCCATCCCATGCCCCCTTTTTGCTTTCCTGATTTCTTCTGCAGTAAACCTCTGTTTTCCCTGTATACATCCAGGGATTCCCTTGGTCCCAGCTGCCGGTACCTCAGCCTTACCTCATTCATTTTCTGGTCAAAGCCTCAATATCTCTTGTCATTCAGAGTTCCCTATTCCTGTCAACCTTGCCTTTCACCTTCATAGGAACATATAGACCTTGAACTCCAGCGATCTCACTTTTAAAGGCCTCCCACTTGCTGGAGGTCCCTTTGCCTGCAAACAAATTACTCCAATTAACCCCTGCAAGCTCCTGTCTAATTCCATCAAAATTCACCTTTCTCCAATTTAGAACTTGAACCTGTGGACCAGTTCCTCTCCATAACTACTTTAAAATTAATAGGACTGGTCCCAAAATGCTCCCCCACTATTACCTCCATCACCTGTCCTGCCCTATTTCCCATGAGTAGGTCGAGTTTTGTCCCTTCCTGAGTAGGATCCTCTATATACTGTTTGAGGAAACTTTCATGAATGCATTTAACAAATTCATTTGCTCGCTTGAACCTATTCCACTCTTTCATAAGTTTATGGCTGATAAGTCTATGTTTTGCGTTCCCATCTACGCAGTGTAATCTTAGATTCTTGTTATGTAAGGGAATAAATCTACCTGTGACTTAAAAATATCCATTGTCCTCACCTCTCCCACTTTCTGGGACAGACAATTCCAAAGTTACACACCTGAAAAAAGAATTATCTTCATCTCTGTCCAAAAAGTGTGACCCCTCACTAATTTTATAAACATGGTCCCTAATTCTGAACTCACCCACAAGAAGAAACATCCATTCCAAGATCATTAAGAGCCTTTATACAGTTTGATCAGATCACTCTTAACCCGTCTAAACTCCAGCAGAAACAAACTCAGTCTGAGCACCTAACCCGATTGCATAAGCCACTCATTCAAAGTATTCATTGAGTAAACCTCCTCTGAACTGTCTTTAATGCATTTACATCCTCTTTCAAAATAAGGGACTGTTGAAGTGAATTATACGGTCAGGGTTAAATAGACATTATTATACTGTAGTAATAGAAAAACAGCAGGTTTCAATTAATGAACCTTGTACCAAGTGAACCTTATGCATCCTCGAGGTTAGTGTCAGCAAGAGTCTACAAACAGCAGTTAGTGCCATCAAGTCATTCCAGATAGGCCTTGCGGCCAGAAGATGTTTAGAGGCAGGGAGGTGATGGTCACTGACAAGGGATGGGGCAAAACATTGACAGACTAAATGATCTCTGACTGAGTGAAGTCTAATGAATCTTGGGAAATTCAAAGAATTTGCATTAATGCATCTACAACCAAATTAACAACCTCTTTTAAGACTCTGGGATGAAGACAGAAGGTGATGAGACCTATTATCAGTTTGCTGAGTCCAGCCTCCTTAGTGACTGTAATTACATTGTGTTCATCCCTCCCTCCTACTTCCTGACTTACAGTTGGGTTGACACTGAGCAGTAAATGCAGTATTGTCTAGGGAGATGCTTGCTCATGCATGGGTGAATGCGATTGGTTGAAGTATTTCAATCATGCATCTTCTTTCCATGTCTGCTCAGTTTCACTGGATGTTGAGATTTGGAGGGATAGAGTGGGGGTGGGAGAGAAAGTCTGAGGGTGAGAGAGAGATTGTGACCTGGAGAAGAGAGAGATTGATGTCCAGTCTGATGGTGGTTGGGGCTGGTGGAGGTGGTGCGGAGAATGGTGGTGATGTTCAGATTCAGAGAGGAGGGGAGAGGGTGAGGGAGATTGGAATGATGATGCAGACAATTTGGAACTGTGCATGTGCTCAGTTCTGAGTCAGCATGCAGACACAGTTGGCCTGAAGTTTCAATGTCAGCAAAACAGTGTCTTACCACGATTACTGAAATGCTTTTTGTATCTTCTATAGTGAAGATAGAAGCAAAGTACTTATTCATTTAATTTGCCATTTCCTTAACATCTATGGATGAAGGGTTTATGCCAGAAACATCGATTCTCCTGCTCCTTGGATGCTGTCTGATCTGATGTGCTTTTCCAGCTCTGCACTTTTTGCCCCCTAACATCTACCAATAACTCCCATATTCTCACTCCCTAGAGGATTAGATTAGATTAGATTACTTAGAGTGGAAGCAGGCCCTACAGCCCAACAGCCCAACAAATCCACACCGACCCGCCGAAGCGCACCCACCCAGACCCATTCCCCTACATTTACCCCTGCACCTAACACTACGGGCAATTTTAGCGTGGCCAATTCACCTAACTTGCACATTTTTGGACTGTGGGAGGAAACCGGAGCACCCGGAGGAACCCACGTAGACACGGGGAGAATGTGTAAACTCCACACAGTCAGTCTGAGGTGGGAAATGAACATGGGTCTCTGGCACTGTGAGGCAGCAGTGCTAACCACTGTGCCACCGAGCCGCCCAAACATGGCACTCACATTGCATACATGTTTTGTTTTTAAATACCCGTGGAAACTCTTGCTTTGTTGTTTTTAACATTTTCAGTTGGGTTCTGAGATTCCAATTTCCTCCTAATTAACCTTTTTCTCTGCCATACTTTATTTTCTAATCAATCATCTGACCTGCCACCTATGTTTGCAATATCCTCAAGTTGGACGGTTTCTTCAACTTTTCAGTCAACCACAGAAAGCGAGTCCTCCCTTTAAAGTCTCTTGTTTCAATCAGAATATACTTCTTCTGAGGTATCCTCTTAAATCTCTGCCATCACTGTCTCTACTGATCTCTCTCCGAGCCAGTTACGCCATTCACTTCAGCTGGTTTAATTGACATGCCTTCAGAGTGGATCTTGTTTAAGTTTGAAATACTTACCTCAGAGTCAATCTTCGTCCATTCAAATTGGATGTAAAATTGAATTATATTGTGATGGCTGCTACGTAGGAGAGCCTTTACACTGAGATTGCTTCATAAATCCTGTCACATTACACAGTATCAATAAGATGATAATAACATAACCTTCTGTCTGGTTGCTTCAGAACATGCAGCTCTAAGATACTTTCTCGAAGGTCATCAATAACCTCTCATCCACGTTACTGCTGCCAACCTGATTTACACAGTCTTTGTGTAGATTCAAATCAGCAATGCTGATTGCCATCTCACTATCACAAGCAGCCAATATCTCTTCATGTCTAACATCAGAGGGCCTATCGATCAGCCCCTTGAGTGGCTGCTTTCCCCGAACTTTCCCCTCATGCTGTATTTATTTACATCAATGTGTGCTATGGATTGATTTAAGTTGACACAAAAGCTGCCCACGTTCAGATACAGAGCTATTATTTTGATTTGTTTAAATACAAACATATTGGACAGGCTCATACGAACAGAAACAATTTATATTTGTATCTTGGGAAAACAGTCTGTCTTTATGTTGCCCATCAAAAGAAGCCAAAGCCTTTTTAACAGGACAAATGAGAGGGATTTAAATTGCATGCACATTTCCAAAATACAAACTTTCATGTCTGGAAACTGAGCTGTCTGAGTTGATATTACTCAGCAAATGAAGATTAAAATATCTGCTCCAAAATGGGGGTGGCAGAGCTGCTTATTGAAGCCAGTGGAGAGAAAGTAGAGTTAACATTTCAAGTCCAATTCTGCAAAAGGGTCAAAATGTTAACTCCACGGGTCTGGCAGCATTGGTAGAGAGAATGCAGAGAGAAATATCCAGTAACTTCTATTTGTGTTTCAGATTTCCAACATCCACAGTTCTTTCTTTATATTATTGAAAATAGTGACAGTCCATTTGATTATCTCCTGTTTTCAATATCTAATTTATCCAGACTGCATCATAATCCAAACTTTTAGCACCAAATGCCAATGAGCATTCAATGGGCATTCAATACTGTCTCACATGCCACCTGATTTACTGTCTGTCTGGCCTGTTGCATTAGCCCTTGAGTAAGTCAGTTACGCAGCACAGCAACAAAGAGAGTCAGTATTTCACAAGTTTACAGGTGGGCAACAGACTTATTAACTGTTAGTCTCTGTCTCGTAGTGATTGGCTATTTGAACATTTTATATTGGACAAATGCTGAGCATTTAGGTCATTGATAATCAAATAAAATGGAAGGAACTGCAGATACTGTAAATCAGAAACAAAAACAGAAATTGCTGGAAAAGCTCAGCAGGTCTGGCAGCATCTGTGAAGAGAAATCAGAGTTAACATTTTGAATCCAGTGACCAGAAACCAAACTTTGGTCTTAAGAATTCTGTTTGGAAATCCATTGAATGTGACAATTCTGTCCCCAACCCAGAGTTCTGATCTCTGAAACTCTCCAGAGCAACTTGATGGAATGTGACTGTGACAGATTCATCGCACATAATCATGAAATTCTGTCACTTAGCTGATACAGAGCTGCAATCTTCACAGAAGATTTTTGTCAAATCTATGTGTTTCCTGAGTCTCATCCTTCCTTCACATTTCAGAGGATGGCTTTGAAATGGTTAAATAAACAAAGATTGGATAATGCAGATTGCTGAGCTGGTACAAGGATGAGCTGGTCATTCTGCCTTGAGTGTATCCGGATAGTTGGGAAAAGGGGCAGTATAATCGGGCCTGACTCTATTGTGTCAATGCATTTCAATGGGGGTAATTGTGTCTGTTTGGGGGCAAAAGCTGGATGGTTGAGATTGAATTGCAGAGTCCAGTTAGTGGGAGTAATTAGAATGTGTGCGTGGTGGTGTTTTCTGGTCAGTTCTGGTTTGGAGGATGGTTCTAACAGTCAAGGTGTTTGACAGGTCAGATAAGAGGAGGGTAAGGGGTGGGGCTGAAATCGGATGATCCATGATGTATGTTTGTAGTTTCAGAGGGTTCAGAGGGTCTGGAGGTTTGTGGGACTGGATCTGGAGGTTAGCTTACTCACTCGGTCACTGGGTATTCAGAAGGTAATGTGTGGGTTTGGATAGTAATCACATGGACAATGGAACAGAATGATAGATGGGAAAGGGGATTCAGTGTGTGTGAGTTTAGTTACCCAAGAGGTGGTTGAAGCCTAGATTTAGCAAACAGCTACCAGGAAACAAACGAGGACTTTGCAATGTCTGTGACTGAAACTCACTGCAGAAGGCAGAGGATTTCTTTGAAATGTCTAAATAAACCAAGGTAAGATATCACAGGCTGGGGAGCTGGTACACAGGGGAGCTGGGAGTTAAGCCTTGGATGTCCTTGATGGTCAGGGAGAGGGGTCGACAGAAGGTCATGGGAATTTGAAACGTGCAAGTCATATCATCAGGATTTCCGTATGTATCTTACTCACATATCTAATGTTTAGTGATCCAGGGACCATGATAGTTCCAAAATATCCCATATCACTTCCATCTGTGTTTCACTGTCCTGTGTCCTCAGCAAGATTTTATTGCTCACTGTACAAAGTATTTATTGTTGAAATAAAACAAATTCTAGAAACAGGTGCATTGTTCATTGCAGTTTTATTGTGTTCAGAGGGAAGGGCAGACTAACCTCAATGATCAAACATTCTTGCAATCAATTTATTTTGTTTGCTTGCCTTGTTCTGAGCCAATGGAAATGCATTATTTTCAATTGTAGCTTGGTTTGGCTTGGTAACTGGGCTTTAACCCTTGACCTTGTCCAACAGGTATGAGATTCTTGCTCCCTGTACGGATGAGGAAAAGGGCTCTGGACAGGATGAGCCAGCTGCCCATGGCACCATGGTGCAGAAGGTCATTCAAGAGGGGGGAGCAAAAAGACAAGTAGTTGTTATAGGGGATTCTATAATTAGGGGGACAGATAGTATCCTATGCAAGCTGGATCAGGAGTCTCGCATGGTGTGTTGCCTACCCGGTGCCAGGGTTCGGGACATCTCTGACCGGCTTGAAAGGATATTGGAGCGGGAGGGGGAGGATCCAGTTGTTGTGGTCCACGTTGGGACCAACAACATAGGCAAAGCTCGGGTGGAGGACCTGTTTGGGGATTATCGAGCACTAGGAAGGAAATGGAAATACAGGTCCTCAAGGGTCATAATCTCCGGATTACTGCCCAAGCCACGTGCCAATTGGCATAGGGATAAGAAAATTAGGGAAGTAAACACGTGGCTAAGGGATTGGTGTGGGAAAGAGGGATTCCACCTCATGGGGCCTTGGCATCAGTTTTGGAACAGGGGGGATCTGTACCATTGGGACGGTCTCCACCTGAACCAATCAGGTACCAATGTTCTAGTGAGGAGGATAAATAGGGTGGTCAGTAGGACTTTAAACTTCTGAGTTGGGGGGAGGGAAAGTGAAAGCGACAGGGAGTATGAAGTTAAATGGAAATATAAGCGGCAAGATAGCATATGTGCAGGCAGATTTAAACTTGAGACAGAGTGGGAATACAGCAAAAAGGAAGGATAACTTAGGACATCTTATGACTTCCAATATCTCTGATGATAAGAAAGTTAACATTAAGGCACTTTACCTGAATGCTCGTAGCATTCACAACAAAGCAGACGAACTAATGGCACAGATCATCGTGAATGATTATGATGTGGTAGGCATCACAGAGACGTGGTTACAGGGGGGTCAGGACTGGCAGTTAAACATCCAAGGGTTTTCAACTTATTGAAAAGACAGGGAGGTGGGCAGAGGGGGCGGGGTTGCCTTGTTAGTTAAGAACAAAATTAAATCTATGGTGCTGAATGACATAGTATCGGATGATGTGGAGTCTGTGTGAGTGGAATTGAGGAACCACAAAGGCAAAAAAACCATAATGGGAGTTATGTACAGACCTCCTAACAGTGGTCAGGACCAGGGGCGCAACATGTACCGGGAAATAGAGAAGCCATGTCAGAAAGGCAAGGTCACAGTCATGGGAGACTTCAATATGCAGGTGGACTGGGTAAATAATTTTGCAAGTGGATCCAAAGAAAGGGAATTCATGGAATGCTTACAGGATGGCTTTTTGGAACAGCTTGTCATGGAGCCCATAAGGGAGCAGGCTATTCTGGACCTAGTGCTATGTAATGAAACAGACTTTATAAAAAATCTTAAAGTAAGGGAACACTTAGGAAGCAGCGATCATAATATGGTAGAGTTCAGTCTGCAGTTTGAAAGAGAGAAGGCAAAATCGGATGTAATGGTGTTACAGTTTAATAAAGGTAATTATGAGGGCATGAGAGAGGAACTGACGAAAATAGACTGGAAGCAGAGCCTAGCAGTGAAGACAGTAGAGCAAAAATGGCAGGAGTTTGTGGGTAAAATTGAGGACACTGTACAGAGGTTCATCCCCAAGAAGAGAAAGATTATTTGGGGAGGGATTAGACAGCCATGTCTGACAAAGGAAGTCAGGAAATCTATCAAAGAAAAAGAGAGAGCCTATAAAGTGGCCAAAAGCACTGGGAAATCAGAAGATTGGGAAGGCTACAAAAACAAACAGAGGAATGAACTTCCTGAGAAAAGGGAGGATGTGGGTACAATTATAAGGTTTAAAAGACATTTGGATAAGTACTTGAGTGGGAAAGGGTTGGAGCGCTATAGGCCAGGAGCAGGCAGGTGGAACTAGTTTAGTTTGGGATAATGTTCGGCAAGGCTTTGTTGGAACGGACGGTCTGTTTCCATGTTGTATGATTCTATGTGGTCTCACCAGTACCTTTGTCAGTTGCAGTAAGTCTTCCCTACTCTTACACTCCAATCTCCTTGAAATAAGGGTCTATGAATGCTATCAAGGGGGTAGTGCATCCCTGAGGCAACGGGAAAATGAAGATACAACACTGCCCATGCTTCCACCAGGGCCATAGTTGAACAATCATAACTCAACCACTTCAAGATGAGTTGGAAGCTCCAGTGGGGCATTGCAGTATAGATCAGAAATGGTGCACTATGCCTTTCTCAAGTGCAGTTGACAAACAGGGTGTGGACTGTCAGCAGAGGAAATAGGGGATCAGCAGTAATCTTCTGAGAGTGAAGATGAAGATAAAAGCAAGGACATTGAACAGGGTGAACATACATGAGAGCAGACATACCGACATTATAGGGTAATGCACTGTCAAAGACAAGAAAACAGAAAGCACTGAATTGCAACACACGTCTTGGATGAATAAACTGGGTTTAGACTTCCTCATGTATAATTGTTTTTGGTTATATGGTAACAACCATGGTTCAGGCAAAATATATGTGGACCAAGTTATTTTTGTAATCATCCAACATTCCTGTTGTTGAGTAAATGTTTTCTTAATCATATTAACATATGCTTGGTGAAGGTAAAGGTAAAGTCCACATAGTCTGAGTAGACCATGGGTTGTTCTCATTACAGAGAGATGTGTCCGCTCAGTTTGTACTGTCTAGTATCTACACATCATAGACCCTTCAAACTGCTGAGGAGATAGCAGCAGTCAGTGAGAAAGGGACACTAACATAGCTTGCTGCTAAAGTTCGGTGGTTTTATAGCCTGCAGTCAAAATATGTAATTCAGTGTAATGTCATCTCTCACAATAGTAAGTTAAGAGCATTCCTGAGGCATTTTATAAGAATGATCCCAGGAATGAAAGATTTGTCACATGAGGAGTGGCTGAGGACTCTGGGTCTGGACTCAATGGAGTTCAGAAGAGTGAGGGAGATCTGATTGAAACTTACAGAATACTGAGGCCCCGTGGTAGACTGGATATGGAAAGGTGTTTCCACGAGTAGGAGAGACTAGAACCAGAGGACATAGCCTCAGAATGAAAAGGTGATGCTTTAAAGCTGAGAGAAGCTATAGACCAGTAAGCCTGACATTGGTGGCGGGCAAGGTGTTAGGGGGAATCCTGACGGACAGGATTTATATGTATTTGGAAAGGCAAGGACTGATTAGGAATAGTCAACATGGCTTTGTGTGTGGGAAATCATGTCTCACTAACTTGACTGAGTTTGTACAGAGAAGTAACAAAGAGAATTGATGAGGGCAGAGCGGTAGACGCAATCTATGTGGACATCAGTAAGGCGCTCGAAAAGGATTCCCATTGTAGACTGGTTAGCAAGGTTAGATCTCATGGAGTACAAGCAGAACTAGCCATTTGGATACAGAACTGACTTTGAGGTAAAAGACAGGGCGGTGGCCGAGAGTTGCTTTTCAGACTCGAGGCCTGTGACAGTGGTGTGCCACAAGGATCGGTGCTGGGTCCACTGCTTTTCATCATTTATATAATGATTTGGATGTGAACATAGGGGATACAGTTAGTAAGTTTGCAGATGACACCAAAACTAGAGGTGTAGTGGATGGCAAAGAAGGTTACCTCAGAGTACAACAGGATCTTGATGAGATGGGCCAATGGGCTGAGGAGTGGTGCATGTATGGAATGAGCTGCCAGAGGAAGTGGTGGAGGCTGGTACAATTACAGCATTTAAAGGGCATCTGGATTGGTATATGACGAGGAAAGGTGCAGAGGGATATGGGCCAAGTGCGGGCAATTGAGTCAAGATTAGGTTAGGAGAACTGGTAGGCATGGACAAGTTGGATTGATGGGACTGTTTCTGCATTGTACATCTCTATAACCCCCTCCACCCAGTACACTCCTCCCTATCTCTGTAACCTCATTCAGCCCTGACAACTTCTCTATCTCTAGAACCTCCTCCACCCCCTATACCCCACCCTATCTCTGAAACCTCCTCCAGTCCCAATAACCCTCTCTTAGCTGTAACATCAATGCTCATTATCACTCCATGATGTTAGCCCTCCTGCGATTCCAGCCTCTTGACCATTCCCTAATTCCGTCACTCCACCGGCCTTCAGCTGCTTGGGCCCTCCATGTTATCATCTCAGAAGACTTTGAGCAATTTGCATTTCCTTTCTCTGATGAAGTCTGTCCATTTTTTCCTGGAAACAATGTTATACCTGTTGTGGATTTACTAGAGTAATTCAGGAAGGGTCCCTCAACTACACCTTGTAAACCCAACATCAATATCACCTTGAAGACAAGGCCAGCAATATGACGCAACACTACTCCTTCTGCAGTTACTCTCCACTTCACCCTTAATCCCAACTTTGAAATTAATCATCCTTCCTTCAGTTTTTCTGGGACAGAATCATGGAACTCTCTCCCATGTGACTTTGCATTTGTGATCAGGGTTCTTAAAACACAAGGACAGTGAGTTTAAAGAGGAGAGTTCCTCATCATTTATGCCGTAGAGATTAGGGGGATGGCTAACAAGGCTGTCCCAGTCAGTGATGCCCGTTTCATGTGAATCCACAAACAAGTATGTCATCGTGATGTTGCCATGGGAATGCACATTACATTCCTGTTCTGAGGGATACACAGGAACAGTAGGAAATGAGACTTGGTCGAATCAGTCAAAGAGCCAAGATGTTTCACATCAGTGTCCCAGCGAGATGTGGACAGTTACAAGGGGAGTCAGGGTGAAACAATGACTGCTGGAGAGTGATGACATTCATTGTTCAGGTCTCTGAATATTGGAGTTGGGATGGTGTGCTGAGGTTGGACAGGAAGTTGGTAAGACCAGTTCTGGAAGACTGTATCCTGTTCTGCTCACACTACTGTAGGAAGGATATTATTAAACTAGAGACGGTTCAGAAAAGATTCACCAGGATGTTGCCAGGAGTGCAGGGTTTGAGATATAAAAATAGACTGGAGAATCTGGGGACATTTTACAAAGAACATTACAGCACAGGAACAGGCCCTTCAACTCTCCAAGCCTACACTGACACATTTTGCCTTCATATTAAAACTGTCTTCGCTTACAGGATCCGTATTCCCTTGTTCCCTTCCTATTCATGCCTGCTGCTGGATGCTTCTTGAAAGTACAATTGTGTCTGCTTCCATTGTCTGTTCTGGCAGTGTGTTCCATGAACTCACCACCCTTTCCATGATAAACATGCCTCGCATATCTCTTTTAAACACCCCCCTGACCCCTCCACCTTGAACCTGTGTCCCCGAGTAACTGACTCTTCCACCCTGAGAAAAGGCCTCATACTTTCCACGGTATCTATGCCATTCACAATCTTATAAACTTCTATAAGGTCGCCCCCACAACCTCCTGCATTCTAGTGGAAACAAACCCAATTTTTTCCAATCTTTCTTCACAGGTAAAATCCCCCATTCCAGGCAACGTCCTGGTAAACATTTTCTGTCCCCTCTCTAAAGGATCCACATCCTTCTGGTTGGGTGGTGATCAGCACTGTACGTGTTTTTCACTGCAGCATAGGAAATTGAGGGGTGACCTTGTTGAGGTTTATAAAATCATGACAGTGATTGATAAGGTGAATGAGAAGGGTCTTTTCCCTAGTGTGGGGGAGTTCAGACTCAGGGCCATGTTTGTAAGGTAAGAGGAAAAAGATTTAAAGATTGAGGAGCAACTCTTTATTCCCCAGAGTGGTTTGTGATGGAATGAACTTCCAGATGAAGTAATGTATGTGGGCACAATTACAATGTTTAAAAGATGCCAGCTCTTGAGCCAGTCGTTTGTTTTTCTCCATTCTGTGCTACTGAATGCCCAAATTTCTGTGACATGCATTTCCGGAGGACTAACATGGCAAGGGAATACATGTTAAATAGGAGGACCCTGGCAAGCACAGAAGATTAGACGGATCCTGATTTGTGTGTCCAGCCATCCATGAAGGCGGCAGGATAGACAGGTAAGGGAATTAAGAAGGGTCAAAGCCACTGAATACATGAGCAGGGAGGTGTCATGTTGGAGTTTTACAGGATTTTGGTGAGACTACAGCTGGAATACTGTGTGCAGTTCTGGGCACCACATTATAGGAAGGATGTGATTGTACTGGAGGGAGGGCAAAGGAGATCCACCAGGATGTTGCATTAGATTGAGCATTGCCTAAACCTGCAGGAGTGTGTGTGTGTGCCTATGGTAACCCACACCGCCTGCACATCCCTGGACATTATGGGCAATTCAGCATGGCCAATCCACCTAACTTGAACATCTTTGAAATCAGAGCACCCGAAGGTTACCCAAGCAGACAACATGCAAAACTCCACACAGCCACCCAAGGCTGGAATCAAACTCTGGTCCCCTGGCACTGTGCTCCAGCAATGCTAACCTCTGAGTCACTCTCGGTCGGGGAATTTTTTTTTGATTCATATCAACTTGCTGTGCTCAGATTCACAGCTTTATTATGAACGGTCAAATCAGCATAATTCCAATTTCGCATCAGAGAGAGAGAGATGACGAGTGGTGAAGTTTGATTTAATTTGACTTACTCTTGTCACTTTTTTTTCAAATAAATTCATGGGATGGGGGCACCGTTGGCCAGGCCAGTGTTTATTGGCCATCCCTAATAGCCCAGAGGGCAGTTAAGAGTCACAATACAAACAGGTAACCACCTTCCCGTCTCCTGGTCTCTCTTCATCCAAGGGTTACCCCACCCACATTGTTGAAAGAGCATCTCAGCTCAGGCTGGGGCGTGGGTTATTGGGCTTGGCTGGCTCTGTGTTCTCTCTGGTAATAGGTTCTCTGATCCAGACTGCACACCATCGCGATCCTCTCATTTACTCCACCCGGCAACACCGGTCCAGGAACGGCCGGAGAGAAGCAGAGACCGGGGAAGGAAACGCTTGTAGCCAGGCAGGCAGACAGGAGCGAGAGGAGCCCGGACTCCGAGAGAGGAACAACGGAACATTGGCTGCGTTTCATCCAGAGGAGGGCGGGAGGAGTTACTGAGAGAAACAGAGAGAGGGAGAGGAGTTACCGAGAGAGTTACCGAGAGAGGGAGGAGAGGAGTTCCTGAGGGACAGAGAAAGAGTGAGAGACGTTAGTGTGTGTGTGAGAGAGAGTGAGAGAGAAGTTACAGAGCGAGAGGAACGAGAGAGAGAAGTTACAGAGGGAGAGAGGAGTTACTGAGGGAGAGGGATGAGTTAGTGAAGGAGAGGGATTACAAAGGGATAGGGGTTATTAGAGGGAGAGGGGTTACAAAGGGGTCACAGAGAGAGGGAGAGGTGTTAAAGTGGGAGAGGAATTCCAGAGGGAGAGCAGTTCCGGGGGGAGAGGGAGTGAAAGTCGAGTCATTGTTGAATCTTGGGGAAAAGGAAGACAAGAGTCTAACAAGGAGGGGACTGACTGCTGCGACCTCTCCAGCAAATTGCAGTCACTCCTTCCCCACGGCCTGGTGGAGGCAGTGCTGCCCAGCACAGAGAGCATCCATTCTGCATTTGCCTATCGCCTATAGGCTGGGGACACTGCCCCCTGGAAAGTGCTATGCCCAAGCTGAGCCAGCGTTGTGCCCACTGGTCGCGCCTCAGATCAGCGCTGTGTGTGCTCAGTGTGGTCTTGTTGTGCCAATGGCTGCTGGTCCAGAAAGGAGGGGGCTGGCTGACCCTCAGGCTGGTGAAACCAGGCACCAGTCCAATGCAGGAACATCTCCTCTTGGTCGAGGAGAACTCCACCTGCTGGCAGATCATCCAGGGGGACAGGCAGGAGGTGGAAAGGGCCCTCCTCAACTCCATTACTGTCTCCCTCAAGCACCAAGCCGTCACTGAGGGAGATTATCTGAACATGACCCGAAATTGCAGATCGTTTGTGAGGGCCCGCAAGTATGTCACTGTCCCCCTGAGCCCTGAGGAGGAACACTTCCCCTTGGCTTACTCCATGGTCATCCACCAGAGCATTGAGATGTTCGAGAGGCTTCTACGGAGCATTTACGCCCCACAGAACGTCTACTGTATCCACGTGGACCGCAAATCCCCGAGTCAATTTCATGCGGCTGTTCGGGCCATCGCTTCGTGTTTCCACAATGTCTTTGTTGCAGCCAAGCTGGAGTGGGTTACCTATGCTGGCTGGAGCAGAGTTCAGGCGGATCTCAACTGTATGAAGGAGCTGCTGGAGAGCCCTGTCCCCTGGAGGTACTTCATCAATGTGTGTGGCCAAGACTTCCCCCTGAAGACCAACCGGGAGATAGTCCGCAGCCTCAGAGCTCTGAACGGCTCCAACGTGATTGAGTCGGATCCTGCACCAGGGTTCAAAAAGGTAACCACCTTCCTGTCTGCTGGGCCTCTCTTCATCCAAGTGTTTTCCATCCTCCCTCCATCATCTCTCTCTCTCTCCTCCAGTCCTTCACTCCTGCCTGTACAAAGAGAGACAGGGTTGTTAAAACAGTTCAATTGCATGGAGGGAGGTTCAGAATGTACAAAGGAATATAGAGGAGTTGGAGAGTTGAGCTGCAAACAGAATAGAAGAGCAATTGACGTTTCAGGTCGGAAACTTTCATCAGAACTGGGGGAGAGGAAGGGGCTGCAGAATAAATGGGGGTGTGGGGCTGGGGAAAGGTGGGTGGGATGGCGATTGGTGGATGCAGGGCGAAGGTGGCTGTGATTGGACAGTGGGTGGGGTGGAGCAGACGAGCGAAAGGGAAGATGGGCAGGTGAAAGGGATGGGGTAGAAAGAGAGGGCTGGGCCTGGGATAAGGAGGGATATAAACTGATTACGAGAGTATACAGGAATGTGGGTAGGTTAAGAGTGTAGGAGAAAGTGAGGACTACAGATGCTGGAGATCAGAGTCAAGAGTGTGGCACTGGAAAAGCACAGCGGGTCAGGCAGCATCTGAAGAATCAATGTTTCGTACATAAGCCCTTCATCAGGAATGAGGCTTGTGGAACAGGGGGCCGAGAGAGAAGCGGAATGGGTGTGGGGCTGGGGGTGGAAGGTAGCTGGGAATGTGATAGATAAAGGTATGCGGAAGGGGTGTGCGTGGGGTGTGAAAGGTCAAGTGGACAGGTGGGAAGGAAGATGGACCAGTCAGGAGGGTGGTGCTGAGTTGGAGGCTGGGGACTGCGATAAGTTGGGGTGGGGAAATGATGAAACTAGTGAAATCGACATTGATCCGCTTGATTGTAGGGTTCCAAGGTGGAATATCCAGGCATCAGCTGGTAAGGGTTTGGTGATGGAGGAGGCCCTGGACCTGCATTCCCTTGGTGGGAGGGGGAGTTAAAGTGTTCAGCCACGGGGTGGTGAGGTTGGTTGATGTTCTCTGAAACAATCCGCAACTAAGAGTTCTGTCTCCCCGATGTAGAGGACACCACCTTGGGTGCAATGGATGCAGTAGATGACATTGGTGGAGGTACAAGTATATTTGTCAGATGTGGAAGGATCCTTTGGAGCCTTGGACGGAGGTGTGGGTGCAAGTTTTGCACTTTTCAGAGGCCAGGGAAGGTGCCAGGAGGGGAGGGTGGGTTGGTGGGGTGTGTGGATCTGACAAGGAAGTTGCAGAGGGAATAGTCTTTGAAATGCAGGTGGAGTGCAGAGGGAAATATGTCCCTAATGGTGCGGTCTGTTTGTAAGTGACAGAAGTTGTGGAGGATAATGCAATGTATCCGGATGTTGGTGGGGTAGAAGGTGAGGACCAAGGGGTTCTGTCCCCGTTGCATTGGGAGGGGTGTGGTTCAAGGGTGAAGGTACAGGAAATGGAGCAGATGCACTGGAGGGCATTGTCAACCATGTAGGAGAAGAAATTGTAGTTTTTATGCTAGGACACCATCTGGGATGTTCTGTGGTGGAATTGGTCCTCCTGGGAATAGATGCAGCAGAGGCAGAGAAATTGGGAATAAGGGATAGTGTTTTGACAGGGGCAGGGTGGGAGGAGGTGTATTCCAGGTAGCTGTGGGAGTTGGTGGGTTTGTAGTAGATGTCCACGATTAGTCGGTTTGGATGCGAGCAAAAGAGGTACAGTTAGTAAGTTGACAGATGACACCAAAATTAAAGGTGTAGTGGACAGCGAAGAGGGTTACCTCAGATTACAACAAGATCTGGACCAGATGGGCCAATGGGCTGCGAAGTGGCAGATGGAGTTTAATTCAGATAAATGCGAGGTGCTGCATTTTGGGAAAGCAAATCGTAGCAGGATTTATACACTTAATGGTAAGGTCCTCGGGAGTGTTGCTGAACAAAGAGACCTTGGAGTGCAGGTTCATACATCCTTGAAAGCGGAGTCGCAGGTAAATAGAATAGTGAAGGCAGTGTTTGGTATATGCTCCTTTATTGATCAGACTATGGATTACAGGAGTTGGAAGGTCATGTTGCGACTGTACAGGACATTGGTTAGGCCATTGTTGTAATATTGCGTGCAATTCTGGTCTCCTTCCTATTGGAAACATGTTGTGAAACTTGAAAGGATTCCAAAATGATTTACAAGGATGTTGCCAGGGTTGGAGGATTTGAGCTATAGGGAGAGGCTGAACAGGCTGAGGCTGTTTTCCCTGGAGTGTCGGAGGCTGAGGGGTGACCTTATAGTGGTTTACAAAATTATGAGGGGCATGGATAGGATAAATCGACAAAGTCTTTTCCCTCGGGTCAGGGAGTCCAGAACTAGAGGGCATAAGTTTCGGGTGAGAGGGAAAAGATATAAAAGAGACCTGAGGAGCAACATTTTCATGGAGAGTATGGTACGCGTATGGAATGAGCTGCCAGAGGATGTGGTGGAGGCTGGTACAATTGCAACATGTAAGAGGAATTTGGATGGGTATATGAATAGGAAAGATTTGGAGGGATATGGGCCGGGTGCTGGCAGGTGGAACTGGATTGGGTCGGGATATCTAGTAAGATGGAAGGATCTGTTTCCATGCTGTACATGTCTATGACTGTAAATGGGTACTGCAGATGCTGGAGATTACAGGCAAAATAGAACAGTGTTGGAAGAGCATAGCAGGTCAGGCAGCATTCGAGGAGCAGGAAACCCTGACATCAGGAATAACTTCACAGAGGCCATTATCCAGTCACCAACTCACCCTTTTGTTTACACATGGAGTCCTTGACACAGATCCAGCTTCCTCAGAGCCAGCTCAGAGTGAACAGAACATCTGATCGTCCTGTTTATTTTTTTTTTCAGAAGCAGCCTCAGGAGTAGCGGTCGAAGTCGTCCCCAGGTGTAGGTAGGCCCAGGCAGCAGCAGCAGGGGTGCAGGCGAGGCCTAGGCTTCAGTAGCAGGAGCTGGACCAGACTGTAGCAGCAGTGGTGGTAATAGCTGCCTGTGCAGCTGAGCATAGCCTCAAATTAACAGAAATAAGCAGAAAGAAACCCCAGAAAACAAATCACAACAAACTATGAAAAAAAATTAAAAATAAACTCCTCAGTAGGAAGACACCAACAGCAGCACATAAGACACACTGAGGCTATTTTGAAGTCAGTCTCCTCTCCTCAAGAGGATTGAAGAGTCCTTCATATGCTGATCCAGCTTCCCTAGAGCCAGCTCTCAGTGAGCAGATCTCTTGACATGCCTGTTTATTTTTCTTCCACTACCACCTGACAGCAGTCATGCTTATTTTTCCCTAGTACCCATGTCATGTGTGTAGGTGTCAGATGCAGTGAAAAACAAGTGTGTAAATCTTAATTTATGTGGGAAATAGAACCTACTCACTTCAATAATTTCAGTCCAAGACAAGATCTGCAGCAGCAGTATCATCTGATGTACTCTTGCAAGAGTGGTGTCTACAAGGTAGGCGCACAGTACAAAACCTTGATACAATACATTTCTCTTTCCCTCCTCCCACTACTCTAAACCCAGTGCCCATTCCTCTTGTTTATCTCTTGCCTTATCTGGCCTTGTGCGTAACAGTACAGGTTTTGCTTGGCCATTTCACCATATCCCTCTGTGGTCTATTGTTAGCGTATATCCTATCACTGCCATCTGCTTCCTTGCTTACTAAAGCAACATTTCCTCTCATTCTTCGTCCACTCTGAGCCTTATGACCTCTTGATTGTGGTTTTTGTTTTTTCAGAAGCGGGAAACAGATGCTTATAACTGTTTGTACAAGCATATCTAGCTTAACCTACACACCCCTTCCTCTTTCATGATTCAGCTTTGTGATTTTCGCAGACAACAGTTATAATTGCTCCTCACAATTTATATTCCATCACCAGGAAGAAAGGAAACAGTCAGTCCTGTTTATTTATATTTTATTAAACAATTCACAGTTTATACAAACAATTTCATTTACAGCTGTATACAGAGAAACAGCAATTTTACAAGGGAGGGAAATGACAAAGCCAAGCCCCAAACCCTGACATTCAACCGGGGTTTTCAGGGAAATGAGGACAAACTTCAAATCCCAATTTCAATCATTACAAACAGTAACAATGACATTCATACATATGAGACAGTCCACTTATGTAAGAAACAGCGCATACAATACAGACCCTCAAAAAGCCAGCAAGTCTCCCCCCCCACCCCCACCCCAATCCCTCCCACCTTCCAGCCGCTCTAAGGCAGCCCGCCCCTATGTACCTTCTGGCTCTCGGTCCGCCCCTACTTACCACTGGGCTCTCATCACCCCAATGCACCGTCCGGCCAGTGGACTACCCCGACACACCTTCCGGCACCTCTAGGACAGCCCGTCCCCTTCCCAGGGACAACAGAGTGCAGGGTAGCCCACAAGCCTTCCGGATCTCAGCCCGCCCCTATGCGCCTTCTGGCTCTTGACTGGTCTGAGACACCTTCCGACCACCTCTAGGACAGCCCATCCAGATTACCCCTTCTCAGGATGACAGCGCTCAGAATGTCCTACCCACTTACTGGCTCTAGGGGCAACTGGCATCAGGGTGGCCTACCCTCCCTCTGGTTCTCATGGTGACAGCTTTCAGGACGACCCATGAATGTCCCAGCTCACAGTAAGGCCTGCCAGACCCAGGAACACACAAGACAGTGCAGAAATAGAGTCCACTGCTAAAAACAGGGTCTACAACCAAGGGCAGAGTCCACTCCCTAAGACAGCAATTGCACACCCCACAGCACACAGGTGTTCAGTCTCCATGGAGTCCTGGCACATCCTTGGAGAGCCAGGCCCACTCACAGGAACACAGTACATTGTAAAGGTGGTTAACTCACAGGGGTTTTGGTCCACTCCTGAAGGGAAGGTCTTCTCCCAAACTCCAGGATACAGCAAGTGCTCACCTCCCAGCACACACACAGATGTTCAATCTTCAGAGGCCCAGTCTCAGGGCTAGGCCTCCCCACAGGAACAGCTCCTCTGGTAAAATGTATGTCTTCCACAAGGGCTCAGTCCAAACACCAAAAACAGTGAGGGCACATACAAAAAACAAAGAAAACTAGTGTCCAAGGGCTAAGCCCTACCACAATATTAACATTGTCCTTTTCTCAAAAGTGAAGAAAAGAATAACACACAGACTGTAACCAGCCAGTGAAACAACAATCGCCTAATGAGAACTGAGTTACACCTGAAACACATTATGTACATCAGGAGTTTAACAATCAGTCCTCACTAAAGGAATGCCAGTTAACAAACTGGCTAAATAATTCAGCCAGTTCAGGAATCAGGTTTCCCCCACACAAAATACAAGCAGAAACCAACAGTAACACACTGACTGTGACCCAGCCAGCACAGAGTCAGTCCCCTAAATTGAGAAGACCGCTGAATCTCCTGTTTATAAATTTTATTAAACAGTTACAAAATAGTTTACAAAAACAGTTAACATTTACAACTGTATACAAGAGATAGCAATTTTACAAGGGAGAGGAGCATTCCCCTTTTTTTAAAATTTTATTAAACAAGTACAAAAAAGAGGTTACAGCACAACAGTTAACATTTACAGCTGTATACAACAGCAATTTTACAAGGGAGAGGAGCAGCAAAGCTAGGCCTCAAGCCATCCTGTTCAACCAATTTACAGGGAATTGAGGACAAACCACAAATCCCAGTTTCAAATATGAAAAGACAGCAACAATGACATTTATGCTTAAGGACGAGACAAAGTACAGACAATACAGACCCAGCAAGCCCCCGTCCCTCCCACCTTCCGACCACTCTAAGGCAGCCCGCCCCTACGCGCCTTCCGGCTCTCGGTCAGCCCTGACCACACCTTTTGACCACCTCTAGGACTGTCCGCCCCAGTACCCACCTGGGGTGACAGCACTGAGGATGGCTGCACACCTTCTAGCTCTCGGTCTGCCCCTATGTACCATTGGGCTCTCACCCACCCCGATCTGGCCAGTGGCCTATCCTGGCACACCTTTCGGCCACCTCTAGGACAGCCTGTCCCCTTCCCTGGGTTGACAGCGTGCAGGGCAGCCCACAAGCCTTCTGGATCTTAGCCCGCCCCTATGCGCTTTCTGGCTCTCGGCTGCTCTGACACAGCTTTCGACCACCTCTAGGACAGCCCGTCCCGATTACCCCTTTTCAGAATGACAGTGCTCAGAACGGTCTACCCACCATCTAGCTCTCGGGGAGACTGTCATCAGGGTGGCCTACCCACCATGCGGCTTTCGGGACAGCCTACCAACCTTCAGGTTCACAGGATGGCCTACCCACTCGCCGGTTCTCGGGGTGACAGCTTTCAGGACGACCCATGAGCCTCCCAGCTCACAGTAAGACCTGACAGACCGAGGGACATGCAAGACAGTGCAGGTGATAAGCCCAACAAACTATATGACAGTTAATTACCAACAAACAGAGTCCTTTCTAGTCCAGAGTCCATTAGTACAGACATTTTTCTTCAAAATGTAGAGCCCATTTCCAGGCCTGAGGGGTGGAGAGACTGCCATACAAGGCCTTGATGAGACCACATCAGAATCAGTCTGTACATTTTTCTCTCATTTAAAACATAAAATAATTACATTGACAGCAAGTTTCACCTGCCTTTTTCCTGGGATGAAGGGTTTATCTTATGAAGGAAGGTTGAACAAATTGGCTTTTACACATTTAAGTTTGGAAATCTGAGAGATCTTTTTGAAATGTATAAGTTTCTCTGAGGGGACATGATAAGGTGGTTGATGGGTCACCCTTCACCCTCCAATACTCCAGTGCGAAAAGTCCTAGCCTATCTAGCCTCTCCTTATAACTAAAACCTCACAGTCCTGGCAACATCTTTGTAAATCTATTCTGCATCCTTTGCAGTTTAACAACACCCTTCCAACAGCAGGGCGATCACTCCAAAAGTGACCTCACCAATGCCTTGCAGAATTATTTTCCCCTGAGAGGGTTGTTGCACTGTGTAAGTCTCTTCTGTACGAAGTTGTGAAGGCTGAGTTGATGAAGTTATGAAAGGGTGAGCAATGTGACCTTTTTTTAAAAAAAGATAAGGACCCCGGGGCAACCGATAGAAATGTGGGATTGAAATTGCAACCAGAAGAGCAGTGATCTTCTTGAATGGTGGAGCAGACTTGAAGGGACGAATGGCTGACTTTTGCTATGATATTGGTGGAGACAGGTTATGCCTTAGTTCAAGTAAAGATTGGGGAGTTTTCTGACCACTCAGCTAAGGGCTTTGGTGTCCCTCCTGATAACATGAACCTTGAAGTTAATCTCCCTCTGCGCCAGTCACAGAATTAAAGAATTCTTGCGGAAGGATGCCATTCAGCCCATCATGTCTGTAATTATTCCACATCTAGTACCAATTTCCTGCATTTCCACACTCAACTCTGGCAACATCCTTGTAAATCTTTTCTGAACCTTTTCAAGTTTCACAACAGCCTTCCTATAGCAGGGAGACCAGAATTGCATGCTGTATTCCAGAAATTGTCAAAGCAATGTCCTGTTCAGCCACATGTCCTCCCAACTCCTACACACAATGCACTGATCAATAATGGCAAGCGTGGCAAACGACTTCTTCACTACCCTGTCTATCTGTGACTCCATTTTCAAGAAACTATGAATTTGCATTCCAAGATCTCTTGTTTCATCATCACTCCCCAGACTTTACCATGAAGTGTATTATTCCTGCCCTGATTTGCCAAACCAAAATGGAGCACCTCACATTTATCGACATTAAACTCCATCTGGCACTCCTTGGCCTATTAACCCATCTGATCAAGATCCCGTTGTACTCTGAGGTTGACTTGAAATATTACTCTGGATGTAGGTTTGCTCGTTGAGCTGTAAGGTTCATTTTCAGATGTTTTGTCACCATACTAGGCAACATCTTCAGTGAACCTTCCAGCTCAGCGAGCAAACCTACATCTAGAACCTCAATCTGAGCTACAAACCTTCTCAAACCTTGCTGATATATTACTGTCATGTATAATCGAGTTACAGTAAAAAATGTTGTCTTATGTGCTTTACAAACAGATATTGATATGTTAAGTTGGCAAAAATGTTGGCAAATGGAGTGCAATGTGGGAAAATGTGAAGTTGTTCATTTGGAAGGGAAATCAAAAGAATAGAATATTATTTAAATGGAGAAAGCTTCAGAAAGCTGCAACACAAAGGGACTTGGGGCAACTAGTGAATGAAACATGGAAAGCTTGCACACGGGGGCAGCAGGTAATTGGGAAGACTAATGGAATATTCAATGAAAACAGAAATTTCTGGAGAGACTCAGCAGGTCGGGTAGCATTCATGGAGAGAAAACAGAGTCAATGTTTTGAGTCTGGTGACCTTTCTTCAGAACTGAAGTGGAATGTTTGCCCTTATTTGAAGGGGGGTTGGAGTATAAAAGTCAGGAAGTCTTACTGCAACTGTGCAAGGTGCTTGTGAGAGCACATCTGGAGTACTGTGAGCACTTCTGGTCACCTTATTTAAGAAAACATGTTGTTTCATTGGAGGAAGTTAAGAGAATATTCACTAGGATGGCCCCCATTATGGAGGGATTGTCTTAAAAACAAAAGGCTAAACAGGATTCTACTCACTGGAGTTTAGAAGAATGAGAGATGTCCTCATTGAAATGGACAGGATTAAGGGGCTTGACTGGGTAAATGCTGAAAGGATGATTCTCCTCATGGGAGAGTCCAGGACCAGGGGGGGTATTGTCTCAGAATAAAGGGGCACCAGTTTAAAACTGAGCTGAGGTGGAATTTCTTCTCTCAGAAGGTTGTGAATCTTTGGAATTCCTTGCCACAGAGAGTTGTCCTTGTATATATTTAAGGCTCAGATGGATAGATTCTTGCTCAGTTGGTGAATTAAGCGTTACGGGGACAGGGCAAGAACATGGACTTGAGGAATGTTGAATCAGCCATGATCCTAGTGAAGCTGGCTTGAGGGACCAAATGGCCAACTCCTGTCCCGACTTGTTAATGGTCTTACATTTACTGATGAAACTGTTCAAAGGGGTTATCGCACAACTCTGGAGCAGAAGCGACTTGAACCTGGGTCTCCGAGGCTCACACCACATGGATCCTAGTTTACTTTATATCATGCACTTGACATTGATGCTGGTAGTTATGGCTGCAATTTGCAGCCTTAGATCAAATTAATGAAGCGAAGCCAGTGCAGGTTTTCAAAAGATAAGTCTCCAACCTCGCATCATGCATTGATGAAGTAGCTGAGAATTTGAATGCAGAGAACATTGTCTGAACTGGATTCAATGAAGTGTTTCACTAGGCACTAGATAAAAATGGCTGGACAACAAAATTGACAACACAAGCCCTGATTCATGGATTTTGTTTTGGACGAGAGGTTGGCAGGTTGGTAGGTGGGTATGATGGGTATTGGGACATTTTAAACATCAAGACCCGGAGCAGGAGAAGATGATTTGGCCCGACATGAGGCCCACCATACTATATGATCCTGGCTAATCCTTTATCTCAATGCCATACTAAGACTTTCTCCCATGCCTTTGATGCTTTTGAAACGTAAATATTTGTTAATCGCATTCTTGGATATATTCAATGACTCAAACTCCACAGCTTTCTGTGGTACAGAATTCCATAACTTCACTATCCTATAAGTTAAGAAATGTTTCTGCATCTCAGCCCTAAATAGACGACTGCTTTTATTCAATATGTCAGTGATCCAAAGCACAAAGGGATCTGGGAGTGCTAGTCGAGGATTCTCTAAAGGTAAACATGCAGGTTGAGTCCGTGATTAAGAAAGCGAATGCAATGTTGTCTCTTATCTCAAGAGGGTTGGAATATAAAAGCAGAGATGTACTACTAAGACTTTATAAAGCTCTGGTTAGGCCCCATTTGGAGTACTGTGTCCAGTTTTGGTCCCCACACCTCAGGAAGGACATACTGGCACTGGAACGTGTCCAGCGGAGATTCACACGGATGATCCCTGGAATGACAGGTCTAACATATGAGGAACGGCTTAGGATACTGGGATTGTATTCGTTGGAGTTTAGAAGATTAAGGGGAGACTTAATGGAGACGTACAAAATAATACATGGCTTGGAAAAGGTGGATGCTAGGAAATTGTTTCAGTTAGACGAGGAGACGAGGACCCATGGACACAGCCTTAGAATTAGAGGGGGTCATTTCAGAACAGAAATGCGGAGACATTTCTTCAGCCAGAGAGTGGTGGGCTTGTGGAATTCATTGCCACGGAGTGCAGTGGAAGCCGGGACGCTAAATGTCTTCAAGGCCGAGATTGATAGATTCTTGTTGTCTAGAGGAATTAAGGGCTACGGGGAGAACGCTGGTAAGTGGAGCTGAAATGCACATCAGCCATGATTGAATGGCGGAGTGGACTCGATGGGCCAAATGGCCTTACTTCCGCTCCTATGTCTTATGGTCTTATATCAATCTTGGAGTATGTGGCAAAATGCCCATATTCGGGGCAATGATAAACCTGGAGGATTGGCAAATGGTGAGGATGATGTGAATTGTCCAGAGTCACCACAGTGAACAGACAGCATCCAGTCAGAGGGGAATACAGAAGAGTGTAAGGTGATATGTTTTGGGAGAAGGATGTGGAGAGGTAATAGAAATGTAATGGCACAATCGTAAAGAGTGCGCAGGATTAGAGGGATCTGGCAATAAACATTCATCAACATTAGAAGATGAAGGAGGCCGTAAGAGGATAGAAAAGCAGAAGGCTTAATAAATAGAGGCATTGATGCCAATAAATGGTTGAGTTATGCTGCATGTCAAATTGGTTTAGCCTCAGTTGGATTGTTGTGGTCATTTCCGGTGACTATAAAACGATGTGAGGGCCCTCAGGACAGGGAGAAGAGGTGACTTCGCGGAATGGTGCCAGGGTTTAAGTTGGATGGCTCAGTTGGAAAGGTCAACGATGCTCCCATTGGAACAAAGGAGATTGGGGTGAGGTTTATTCAATGGGTAAAGGGTGAGCACTCGGTAATGAAGACAAGGAAATATACTTCACTGTTCACCGATTGTACAAATGCAATGGAATGCAGATGTAAGATTTTCGGTTAGAGGCATGGTGGGGAGATCTGAGGAATTGAAACGCAAATGAAGCCTAAACTACATTCGTATGAGATGATGGCAAGTTCCGATATTAGTTGGATTAAAAAAAAGAGATCTGTTCCCATACATACAAGGAACAAGAGTAGGCCATTAACCCTTTTGATCCTGTTCCACCATCTACATCCTGCATACCATCGATAATCTATCCTCCCCTTGGTAACCAAGGATCCATATCTCCCATGCATGATGCCACAAGGACCGAGGATAAAAGATATCTTTTGACACAATATGAATAAAGTGTCGTGTCTTGCGGAAGGGGTGGCACGGTGGGTCAGTGGTTAGCACTGTTGCCTCACAGCGCCAAAGACCTGGGTTCGATTCCAGCCTTGGGCGACTGTCTGTGTGGAGTTTGCACATTCTCCCCACGTCTGCGTGGGTTTCCTCCATGTGTTCTGGTTTCCTGCCACAGTTCAAAGATGTGCAGGTTAGGTGAATTTGTCGTGCTAAATTGCTCATATCGGGTAGGGTAATGGGTGTGGATGGGTTGCTCTTCAGAGGATTGGTGTGGACCTGTTGGGCCAAATGGCCTGTTTCCATACTGTAGAGAATCTAATGTGTGGTGTTCTTCACTCTGAGGGAGGAGCTTTGGATTCAAGTCCTACTCCAGGAGCTGATGGCCATAGGAAGGTGTCTTCATTGCTATTGTGAGACACTCAAGGGTATGGGCCAAGTGCTGCAAAATGGGATGAGAATAGCTCGGAGCTTGTCTTTTTGACCAGTGCAGACATGATGGGCTGAAGGGCAACTTATTATTTTAGTGCTCTAAACCTCAATAACCAGAGAGCACGGAGTCATAACATCATACAGTATGGAACAGACCATTCAGTTCAACAGGTCTGCGCTGACCAGTCATCCCGATCTGACTTGTCCCATTTGCCAGCCTTTGGCACATATCTCTCTAACCTATTCCTATTCATGTCCACATCTAGATGCCTTTTAAATATTGTCATTGTACCAGCTGCCTCCACCACCTCTTGATAGCTCATTCCAAGCACACATCACCCATTGCATGAAAAAGTAACCCCTCAGGTCTTTCCCCTCTTACCTTATACCTATGCTTCTAGTTTTGGACTCCCCCACCCTCGGGAAAAGACGTTTGGCTATACAGCTGACGTGGAAGGAATCAAAATGGGGCAAGAACAGAAATGGAGGTCAGCTAAACAATTCTGATCAGCAACAGAAAAGTGCAGCCAAGCACGTACGTACGCGAGCTAGCTTACTGAAACTGGCTCCAGTTAAGTGAGAAGACAGGAAGACCGAAACAACACTCAACAGGTGTTGTAGAAGTTTAAGATCAATGATCTAATGCTAAACATCACGTATCTAGATCAGGATCTGATTGATCAGTTGTGTTGCTAAGGCTTGGAATCAAAATGTAATTCGTGAAAGGGGAACGCCGATTTGTGTGTAAAAGTGTGATTGCAACTGCCTGTTTCAGACTCTCCAGGCAAGGTGGGCTTTGACCCGGCTGGTTGAGTCTTCTTGCATGTATGTGAAAAAGGAAGTTGTGTGAAGTGTACTATCATCCGGCTGATCATTTCAACATCTATCCATGCTCCTCCAAATTTTATGAACTTCTGTAAGGGTACCCCTCAGGATCCGACACTCCAGGGAAAATAGCCCTAGCCTATTCAACTTCTTACTGTAGCTCAAACCCTCCAATCTTGGCAACATCCTGGTAAATCTTTTCTGCACCCTCTCAAGTTTAACAACATCCTTTCTTTCGAAGGGCGACCAGAATTGTATGCAGTATTTTAAAAATGGCCTCACTAATGTCCTCGACAGACAATAGATCACACTTGGTAATGGCAAAGGCATATCAGAGATAGTCAAAGATATTCCTACTTATAGACAATACGTGCAGGAGTAGGCCATTCGGCCCTTCGAGCCAGCACCACCATTCACTATGAACATGGTTAATCATCCACAATCAGTATCCTGTTCCTGCCTTATCCCCATAACCCTTGATTCCACTATCTTTCAGAGCTCTATCCATCTCTGTTACAGCTGCAACATTACATCCCAACTCCTATATTCAATGCACTGACCAATGAAGGTAAAGGTATCAAACACCTACTTCACCACCCTGTCTATCTGCAATGCAACTTTCAAAGAACTATATCCCTGCACACCATGTCCTTCTCTCTGAGGCAAAAGCTCTGTGTTCAAGTCCCACTCCAGGAGTTGATGACCACAGGAAAGTGTCTCCATTGCACTGGTGAGGCATGAAAGGTGATGTTTCCCAGTGCTGGAAAATGAGACTGGAGTAGCAAGGAGCCTGTTTTGCCAGCGCAGTCACGATGGGCTCAAGGATCTATTTTTCTGGTGCTCTCAACCTTTATGACCAGAGGGCACAGTTTGAAGTGTATTTTTGAAGCCAGATCCACTGGGAGAGCTTGAGGATAAGTTTTATGTTTGCTCAGCGAATGAACATTGGGAGATGGTTTGGGAGGCAGGAATATGGGGAAATTGGCAGGTGACTGGCACTAGGCAATGGGAGTGAGAAACGCCTGAGGGGCTGAATGGCCTTGTTCTCCACTGTAAGGTGAGTAACTGAGAGAAGGAGTGTGCATGGATCTTGCTGGAGCTGGGGGCGAGGAGAGTGCAGAGGAGTTGGGGAGGGAAAAAGCCACAGGCGAAGTTGAAAAGCTATCATTTCTACTTTCTCGTCTCTCTCACTCTCTTGCGCTTGCCTTTTAGAAACGTTGGCAATACCACCACGATACCCTCGACCAAGTCGTCTTGACGGCGCAACTGAAAGACCAGCCGAACATCAGCACCTCCATCTTCGTGGGCAGCGCCTACTTCTTGGCCTCCAGAGAGTTTGTCGGCCATGTGTTTGACAGTGCCAATATCCAGGCCTTCCTCAAGTGGTCGGAGGATACCTACAGCCCGGACGAGCATGTGTGGGCTACCCTGCACAGAATGCCCAATGTACCTGGCTCCATCCCGTACACCCAAGGAGCCACCAGGACACTTGGCCGGGCAGTAAAGTGGTCCTTTGAGGCTGGTGACGTTGCGAGGGGTGCCCTATACCCTCCCTGCACGGGAAAGTATCGCCATTTGGTTTGTGTGTATGGGGCAGGAGATCTACATTGGGTGGTCCGTCAGAGATGTTTCTTTGCAAATAAGTTTGACCCCAACATGGACAACATGGCAGTACAGTGCATGGAGGAATATCTCCGAAACAGGACACTTGGTAAAACTGGGGCTGTGTTGGAGGTTGGGACAGAGTAAACCTCGGTGATGGTGGTAGAGATGGTGGGTGAGACATTGGAAACACAAAGACTGGGCACTGTGAAACTGGGCACTGTGAGATTGTATACTATAACACTGGCTGCTGTGGAGGCCAGGCACTGTGAAACTGCATGCTGTAACATGGCCACTGTAGCACTAGTCAGTGTGAGGCTGGGCACTATAGTGTTGGGCACTGTGGAGATTGGATACCTTAATACTATCCACTGTAACACTGGGCACTGTGAGACTTAGCACTGTAACATTAGTTACTGTGAGAGTCAAAATGTGTGGTGCTGGAAAAGTACAGCAGGTCAGGCAGCACCCGAGGAGCAGGAGAGAACCGATGTTTCAGGTATAAGCCCTTCATCAGGAATGTGGGGGAGTAAGGGGATTGAGAGATAAATAGAGTGAGGGTGGGGCTTTTGGGGAACATAGCTGGGAAGGTGCTCAGTAAATCCAGTTGGGGGTGTGATTGTGATTGTTCGGTGGGGAAGGTCGAACATATAGTTAAGAAGGAAGATGGACAGGTCAAGAGGGGAGAGCCGACTTGGAGGGTTGGATCTGGGATGAGTTGGGGGGAGAGGAGAGATTTGGAAACTAGTGACGTCAATGTTGATGCTATGTGGTTGAGGGTCCCAAGGCAGAAGATGAGGTGTTCTTCCTCCAGTCGTCGGATAGCTTGGATTTGGTGGTGCAGGAAGTGTCATTGTGTTGAAGTGGTTGGCCACAGGTCAATGGGGTTGTTTGTGCCCAGTCTCACAGGGACACATCCGCCAATAATACTCAACACTGCACGAGTGGGCACTGCATTACTGGAACACTGCACGAGTGGGCATGTACAGCTGGACACTGCAAGACCAGTGTTGTGACCATCACTATTTTTTTTATTTTTCTCATTTTGGTTTGGAACTGAGTCCAAATTGAGAATTGAACTTTGAACAGTGGCTAGTTCTTCTTTAAAAAAAAAATGGAGAGACAAAAGACTGATGTTTGCTGTTAGGATCTGGCCAGGAAAGGTAATTCAGGTGAATTACTGCTCTCTGAACACAGCAGATGCTTCAGCACCGAGATGTAGTTATGCTCAGGGACTGACAGCTGGATGGATATTGAATGGGTCAGTCATTGAGATGAATGCTGCCAGGCAGGTAACCACAGAGAATGGTGAGAAAAAAGCAAAAACCATGAGTGACCTCGCTCTGACTGGATTTTGGGCTTGGTGAAAGTGCTTCTTTGGAAGCTGCTGGACTGGTCTGGTGTTCTTTTTGGTTTGACTTTGTCTCGTTATTTCCCCAGTTGTTAACTTGTCAAAAGGTCAGAGATGAGAATGTGAGTCTTCGGGAATGAGTGTTAGTCTCCACAGGTCTGCAGAATTTGTTCACATTGACTGGTGACTTTAAGTTCAAACATGGTGTACAGTTCTTGTGCCTGTAATACAAACCAGCATCAAAGGATTTCATGATGGCCTACTATTTATCATTGAAACTGTTATCAACTGGCAAATTAAAATTTTTGAACAAGTTTATCTCTTAACTGTCTGCGAATTGGAGTGGTGCATGGGTTTATGATCATCTGTGTTCTGCTAAGGTGACATAAACAGAAATGAACAATTTATTAAGTTATAAACTTGATATCCAAGATCTGTTATTTGTAAATTCTGTTTAGGAACAATTGAACGATTTTGAGGGTCATTGAATGGTTGAATGTCACTGTGTTGCAAATCCAGTGATCGGGAGGCTGGTTTTGGTTCAGCTTCATTTTCCTGTGTCACTCCGGACACCGTACCTCCAGGCACAATAACTCTGGACATTGTCACTCCCTGTATGACACTATCACTCCGGTTACAACACTGTCACTCTGGACACTATCACTAAATACTGTGAGATCAGACTGTGACACTGGACAGTGTAATGCTGGACATTGCGATGTCAGATGTTTTAACTATAGACACTAACACCGGAAATAGTGACACTGGATGTCATTTGGATGCAGATAGAAATGAAAACAGTCAAAAAGAAAACAAATGAGATAGAATCTACTTGTAGAAATGGAAACTAAATGGGACTGAGTGAGAATGATTATGGCTGTTTAATGAACAGAAATCAGAACACTGCAATGATGTCCACATCTAATTGAGGGTCTCGGGGTGGTTTGTATAAAGAATATGCGGGAGTGAGTTTCAGACCGGAATCTAATCGAGGGGTTCACGGTGGTTTCTATACAAATGACGGAAGCTGACCTATGTGTTTGAATGTCTCGTGTTAGTCTAACATCCAGGGATTGTTTAATGGAGCTTGCTTCATACTTCAAGGACTCAGACATCTCCATTTTATCCGTCTCCCACCAAAATTGACAGGACAATGACAGCAGAAGATATACAAAGAGAAATGTTGCCTCTGTAATACCACATGTAATGCCATCTGTATACATCTAGGGCAGGAACAATCCTGGGATTGATAAGAGTAAATCTCCCTCACTCCATCCTCATCAAACACTCACAGGACAGAGACAGAATGGTGTTAGGCACAGAGGAAGAACTCACCTCGACATTGTTCCCATCACTGTTCCTTTGGCCATGGGTTTGAAATGCCATCCCCACACTGTCATTGACTATAGATCTGTCTCTGAATTTTGTTTCATCATTTAGGGATGTATTCAGCCCAGTGAGCGCTCACAGCTCTCTCTCCCTCATAGGCATAGACATTGTGTCTGTCTCTCATCTTCTGTCTCACCATTTCTCTCCTGTCTCTCTTTCTCTCTCTCTCTCTCTCTTTGCATCTCACTTCTCTGTCTCCCTCCCTCATCTCTTCTTTCTGTGGGTTCATGACACCATTGCGATGTTAAGAGAGACTGTACCATGAATGTCACGGTGTTTGCTGTGTCCTGGAGGGTGGAGGACTAGCTGGTGGGCAGTAAACAAGATCATTTCCAGCTTGGTGAGCTAGTACCACCCCAGCCTCAAATTTACCTGGACCGTCTCAGACTCCTCCCTCCCCTTCCTAGACCTTTCCATTTCTATCTCGGGCGACCGACTCAACACAGACATTTACTACAAACCCACCGACCGACTCCACAGCTACCTAGATTAAACCTCCTCCCACCCTGCTCCCTGTAAAAACGCCATCCCATACTCCCAATTCATTCGCCTCTGCCGCATTTACTCCCAGGAGGACCAATTCCACTACCGAAGAGCCCAAATGGCTTCCTTCTTCAAAGACCACAATTTCCCCTCCGATGTAGTCAACGATGCTCTCCACCGCACCTCCTCCACTTCCCGCACCTGCGCCCTTGAATCCTGCCCCTCCAATCACCACCAGGACAGAACCCCACTGATCCTCACCTTCCACCCCACCAACCTCCGGATACATCGTATCATCCTCTGTCATTTCCGCCACCTCCAAACAGACCCCACCACCAGGGATATATTTCCCTCCCCACCCCTATCAGCATTCCGGAGAGACCACTCCCTCTGCGACTCCCTCATCAGGACCACACCCCCCACCAGTCCAACCTCCACTCCCGGCACCTTCCCCTGCAACCACAAGAAGTGCAAAACTTGTGCCCACACCTCCCCCCTCACCTCCCTCCAAGGTGCCAATGGATCCTTCCATATGTGTTGAAAATTCACCTGCACCTCCACACACATCATTTACTGTATCTGGTGCACCCGATGTGGTCTCCTCTACATTGGGGAGACAGGCCGCCTACTTGTGGAACGTTTCAGGGAACACCTCTGGGACACCCGCACCAACCAACCCAACCAGCCCGTGACTGAACACTTTAACTCCCCCTCACACTCTGCCAAGGACATGCAGGCCCTTGGCCTTCTCTATCGACAGACCCTGGCCACATGACACCTGGAGGAAGAGCGCCTCATCTTTCGCCTAGGAACCCTCCAACCACACGGGATGAATGTAGATTTCTCCAGCTTCCTCATTTCCCTCCCCGCACCTTATCTCAGTCCCAAACCCCGGATTCAGCACCACCCTCTTGACCTGCAATCTTCTTCCCGACCTCTCCGCCCCCACCCCCCTCCGACCTATCATCCTCACCCTCACCTCCTTCCACCTATCGTATTCCCAGCGCCTCCCCCCCCCCCCCCCCTTTTATCTCAGCCCGCTTGGCACACTAGCCTCATTCCTGAAGTAGGGCTTATGCCCAAAACGTTAATTCTTCTGCCCCTCAGATGCTGCCTGGCCTGCTGCGCTTTTCCAGCACCACACTTTTCAACTCTGGTCTCCAGCATCTGCAGTTCTCACTTTCTCCGAGTTAGTAGCAAGTGGGACTGCCTGAAGAGTCACTGCTAAAGACACAGACACTTTCAATTGATAGCAATGAGTAGCTGAAGGGAACAAATGTAATGTTTCCAGGTTCACCGAAAAGATCTACAGTGGGTGGGAGAAAAAGCTGTGGGGACGACCAAAGATACGGGCAACTTCACTGACTGAGGAAGGAATTAGCTGATGGAATATAATGTGCAGCAGATATTTCCAAGCTAACTTAGTGACTGATTAAAATTCCCATTCCTTGCCCAGTCCATCCTTCTACACCCAAAGGTGATTTGTCCCTGTGGGACAGCAGTGTAGGTCAAACTGCGGGAAATGAAGATGGGAACTGTGAAGTGTTCCCAGACTGAGCCACAACATGAAGAGCACAAGGATTGAGATGATTATTCTGTCGTGGAAGTTGAATGAGTTTTGGAAACAGGGTTCCTGTGATTGACAACACTATAAACCTGGCAACATCCAGAACCAAAGTAAGGTGTCAGAGGAATCACAGGTGGAAGTGGGAAGGGACTGGGCAAGGGCAGAAAAAATCGAGTCAATGTTCTGGGGACATGAGTTTGAATCCTACAGTGGCAGATGGTGGGAATTGAATTCAATTTCAGTGGAAAAGGAAGGAGTCTTCCCCATTAGAACATTGTTGTGAACATAGTTTGATACACTAATGTGCTTTAGGTAAGGAAATTTGCCATTTGACCTGGTCTGGCTCACATGTGACTCCAGACCAACAGCAATGTGCTTGACCTTTAACTACCTTCTAGGCAATTGGGGATGGAAAGTAATGCCGGCCCAACAAATTAAATAAAGTTCTCCAGCTCTGGTACCCTCCTGGTAATCTTCCTGTGCCAACTCTCCAAGATTGATGAATTCTTTGGCAATGCAGTTCAGTTCAGTTCAGAACACTCTCTGCTCATTCCTGAAGAAGGGCCTGTGCCCGAAACGTCGAATCTCCTGTTCCCTGGATGCTGCCTGACCTGCTGTGCTGTTCCAGCAATAAAGTTTCAACTTTGATCTCCAGCATCTGCAGACCTCACTTTCTCCTCGAAGAGTTCAGTTCAGTTCCCAGTTCAACATTTAGCTCAATTAACAGGGTTTGTGTAGCTCTAATTTTTAATGTTTGCTTTAATGATTAATTGCATTAGGTACTTATCTGTGATCGTCACTCAACTTGTCAAAGATCAGAGAAGGAGAAAGTGAGGACTGCAGATGCTGGAGATCAGAGCTGAAAATGTGTTGCTGGAAAAGCGAAGCAGGTAAGGCAGCATCCAAGAAGCAGGAGAATCGACGTTTCGGGCATAAGGCCTTCTTCAGGAAGCCGGGCTTATGCCCGAAACGTCGATTCTCCTGCTCCTTGGATGCTGCCTGATGTGCTGCACTTTTCCAACAACACATTTTCAGCAAAGATCATAGAATCCCTACACTGCAGAGAGAGACCATTTGGCCCACTGAGTTTGCATCGACCCTCCACAACCCAGGCCCTGGTCGTGACACGGGCTGCTTCAGGCACAGCCAACTCCATTTTCACCTGTAGATCCATGGTACGCTTGTCTTTCTCCCTGCCTCACAATTATTCAACCCTTTGTCTGCCAGACTGCTCTTCTCTCTCTTTCTGGGCTCCATCTATTGGAGGAGTGGGACACAAGTAAGTTGTTCACTCTTATTGGTTCCCTTCAGGCGAGTTTCAGGTCTAATCTGGTTGACCATCTCCTCACGAATTGACGAATTTGGTCCCCAGTATTGCTACTGCGAATCTGATGCTCCCCAGTCAGAATCTGTTCTCCGTCCTTGCCATTTGAAGCACGTCTTTGAGGTAGTGTTTAAAGGGCAATCAACATTTAGGAGTGAAGTGATGTAATAATCAGCAAAAACAACCTAGACCATGTGTCCTGCTACCAGTTGTTAGGAAGAAGTACTTTACTGTGTTCATTGTGTGTGTTGCCAATTTCAATGTCGAAGCTGAAACCGAATAGCATTCCTGTTTTCATTGCTCACTCATGTCTGAAACATACATCTTTAACCATGCATTAATGATCAGTCAGAACTCTTTAATGTCTTCTGAAAACACTTCTGGGCCAGACCAGGTAAGATTCCCAGATTCCCTTTGGTGAAGGACATGAGTGAAGCAGATGTGTATTTACAGAATTGGTGTTAGGTTCTACAATGGGACTATGAAACTAACTTTCAATTCCAGATGGATTAATTATTTGAGATTAAATTCTGCCAATTGCTGGTATTTGTATTCTGGGTCACTGCATTACAAGTTCAGTGAGGTTCCCCCAGTCCAACTACATCACAATTTACATTATTCCCCCAAATATCAACACCTTAGTTTCCTACAGCTCTGTCTGTGTGTGCAACAGCTCATTTGATTCTCTCTCCCCCACCACTTACACCCATTTGTTACTGTGTAGCTGCTGCAGTTTGATCTCAAAATGTGTGCATTTCAGTTGGAAAAATACAAATGATTCTGTAATTTTAACTTTATTGGTTGGTTATTAATCATTTATTTCATTCTTAGATTATGGAGTATTCAGTTCATTTCAGATGGAAAGAGGTTGCTCTGAGCACTGAGAGAATGCAGGGCTGGTGTCTGAGTATTTGTGTGATCAAAGGATCAAGAAGTTGCCAACTATTTGGACTCGATATTACAGTGTGGTGTATTTCTCTCACCTCTATAAAGGATAAAGCAAAACACATGAGACATTACACTGACTCAAGAAAAGCAATTCCTGGAATTCCTGAAATAAAAAGGAAGTGATGTGGAGTCTTCCTTGTTTCAACAAGATTCAGTGGAAAATTTCAGTAGCAGCTGGTGAGCGTTGGGGTGTGGGTGATAGTCACTGTCAAGTAGAGGGAGATGGAGCTGTGATTGTGAAGGTTTTATGGAATCCTAGAGGTCTACAGCATGGAAACAGGCTTTTTGGCCCAATTGGACGATGCCACTCAGTTTTCACTGTTAAATAGTTCCATTTGCCTGTGTTAGGCCCATATACCCCCCCAGTTGTCCCTCACTCCCAGAAAATATGGATAAAGAGGACTCAGTAATAGCACTGCCACTGAATTTCATGTTAAAATGGTGAAACTTAACAATAAATCTCTAAACAGAAAGTAACCCTTCATGTCGAGGAAACAGCAGTAATGAGGTGAGATGATGTAATGCACGTGGGCAGGACAAACAAGACAAGGAAATACACAATGAACAATAGGACCCTGGGAAGCATTTACAATTAGAGAGATTTGGGGTGAATGTACACCAGTCTCTGAAGGTAGATAAAGAATGGAGATAATATACTTGCTTTTATTAGCCTGACATCTTGTTTCTGTCCTTGGGATTTTCACTTGCGATCTCTTCCTCCCTTGAACTCTCTTTCTCTCCTTCCCTCCCTCTGACTATCACAATCTCATTCTCTGTCTGTTGGTTCTTCTCTTTTTCTCTCAAAGCATTTTCTCTCCCTCTTTCGCCCTGGGCCCTCTATTCTGTCCCAGTGGCGGGGAAGGGGGATTGGGAAGATTTGGACTTAGTGCCACATGTTGCTGTACAGTTAATGCAGTAGGATACACATTTCCCCTGTTGCTCCCAGGTTTTACCCTCACTGTTGTCCAAACCGGGCCAGGGGGTGGAGGGATGAGTGGAAGGGGCATAAAGTACCTTTCTCATTGAGTGTGTGATTGGTTGGCTGCAGACTGGAATCTTGCTGTGCATTACAGCAGTCAAAAGACCAGTTAGTCTCTGAACATACTCACCATGTCCTTCAGCCCAGGGGTTGAGAGTCTGTGAGGGGAGGTGGAGTAGCCATGCCCCTGTTCTTGAGTTCTTGAGCGGAGGAATGGGAAGCAAGGAGGTGGTGAGAGAGAGCCAGGGTGAGGGGGAGTGTTTGATGGGGCTTGAGGGGGGAAGGGGCTGTTGTCGGAGAGAGAGAGATGGAGGGGTGAGAGGACAAAGAGGCAGAGTATGAGACAGGGCGGAAGAGCGGTCTCCCCAGGTAGGGGAGTAATAATGCCCTTCAGGGCAAGGCCTGAGTAGCTGGATAGCACCAGGATCATTTAATGGGAGGTGTGGGGGGAGGATGGGGGGTTGTTGGTGGTTGAGGTGGTAGGGAGGCATGATGGGCTGAAAGGATTATCTATGTGATGTGAAGCTTCCATAATTCTGGGACTGGGATCTTGCTGTGCACAAAAGCAGTCAGTTACAGGCCAGTTAGTCCAGACAAACTCATTAATCTCTGCGCTAGGAAGTGGGGCTCAGCATGATATGGGGGACAGCAAAATATTTGTGAGGGTACACATTTGGTGAGGAATATAATTGGGAGGGCAAAATAATTGGGGAAGGGCAAACATTTGGGAGCGGAGTACAATGGGAACAGAATAGGAGGATGCAATTTCAGATCTAAGAGAAAAAGACAGGGTGAGAGAGAATGTGAGAGAAAGAGACAGAGGGAATAAATGACAGAGAGAAGAGAGGAAGAGTGGGGCTGAAGAAACAAGAACAGACAGAGAATAGAGAGATCGAGGAGGAGGAGAGCAAGCGAAGAACAGAGACAGAAAGTGCTAGAGAATCTCAGGGAGGGAGAGAGAGAGAAGGGCAGAGGGAGAGATAGGGAAGAGAGAGAGAGAAAGAGAAAGATGGAAACAGAGAGAAAGAGAAGGACAGTGAGAGGGAGATAGAAAGAGGGAGGCAGACAAAAGGACACAGATAGAGAGAAGAGGAAAAGTCAGACAGGGACAAACAGAAGTTAAGACATGGACAGACTGAAGTGGTGATACTCATATTCCAGTTAGTCCCAGCTCTCTTGATGGTTCTTCACATTCCCTCTCTCCCATGAGGTTTGCTTCAGCCTGGGAATGTATCAGTGTGTTGTATATTTGTGAGTAATCTCTGTGTCTGTGTCGCTGTCCAATGGAGTGTCTTTTGTTTTGGGGATTAATTCCCTCTTTCTCTCTCTCTTGTGTTTACAATGATACCCGCTGCTGAACACCCCATGCCATTGCACAAGCATCAACAGCATTTTCTTCGAGTGAACTTTTTTGGAATTGAAGTAACAGGTTGTTATTCCATCAAAAAGTCTGATCCACTGCATTATTCCCTTGATGTAAAACATGCTGTGCCAGCAGCTGTCCTGCCATATACAATGTACTGGGGGAATGTTCAGCTCAGTGTTGTTGTTACTGCAAACATTTATAAACTTTCAATTGTTAGCTGGCAACAACAAGTCCCTTCAATACTACCTTACTCCCACCCTGATATACTTTCCAACCATCAATGACCACAAAGCAGTCTGGGGTTATTCAGCACCTAAGTGTGATCTTCAATAAATCACCTCACTTTCACACAGTGATTCAAATAACATGAAAAATGACAAATAAAAACTGAAAGAACTGAAAGTGGCGGCACGGTGGCACAGTGGTTAGCACTGCTGCCTCACAGCGCCAGAGACCCGGGTTCAATTCCCGCCTCAGGCGACTGTCTGTGTGGAGTTTGCACATTCTCCCCGTGTCTGCGTGGGTTTCCTCCGGGTGCTCCAGGTTCCTCCCACAGTCCAAAGATGTGCAGGTCAGGTGAATTGGCCATGCTAAATTGCCCGTACTGTTAGGTAAGGGATACATGTAGGGGTATGGGTGGGTTGCACTTCGGCGGGTCGATGTGGACTTGTTGGGCCGAAGGGCCTGTTTCCACACTGTAATGTAATGTAATGTAATCTAATCTAAACTGCAGATGTTGTAAATCAAAAACAAAAACAAAAGTTGCTGGAAAAGCTCAGCAGGTCTGGCAGCATTGGTGGAAAGAAATCAGAGGTGATATTTCAATTTAAGTGGCCCTACCTCAGAACTGTCATCCAAACAGGAGCTGAACATACTAAACTGCCCTATGTGAGGTCAGTTCCCTGAATAGCCATCCCCAACCAGCAAAGGTTCTAGTCATGAACAACTATCCATAAAGTGAACACAGGCGAGCAGTCATTCCCACTCACCTCCTTTTCAACCACGCAGAATGCAAGGAAGATACAATAAAAATTCTAAGAAGTAGATTGGCTAAAATTGCCCAGCAAGATCTTGAACTGACTTGTACTACAGCAATTATAACGGGTGGAATTTATATATCTATATAAATCTGCCTCTGTGGTGTGAATCACCATCACTGCTTGGACAGACATCCCATGTGACAATCGGTGCAATGATGTCCCATACCATGATGCAAAGAGCATCTTGTAAATCACAGTTGACAGATGATTCATATTCTTTTAGCAGTGTGCTGCTGATGGACTATGAATCAACTGATGATCCATTTACAGTTTCCAACTCATGAGTCTCTCAATGTTGTATTTCAGTTCAACTGGAGGGCACAACAGAGAGAAAGCACTGCAGATGCTGGAGATTAAAATTAAAGAGTGTGGTGCTTGAAAAGCACAGCAGGTCAGGCAGCATCCGAGGAGCAGGAGAATCAACATTTTGAGCATTAGCTCTTCATCAGGAATACACACTAGCAGCACCGACTTTCACTCTGTCGGGCCAAATGTTCTTGATCCTAATTGGAGCCTTGGAGCAGCACAAAAATATCAAATATCCTAAATCACACGTCATTCACCATAAACCAACTTGGCTTTCATCTGTGAAAAATCCTTTTGGACCAACCAATTTCCACAGCAGTGAGGCCTCTGGACAAGGTCCAATTACAGAGACTTCACAAAGTTGATGGAGTATTGCATCAAGGTGTAACACTATGGCCTCACAGTGAATTGGTCTAAAAATATATCTGGGCACTTATCTGTAAAATGTCAGTGCCAACAAAATAATAATAGCAATAATAAGTAATTAATAGCCTAAAATGAAATAACAATCCCAAGCAAATGTACATGGGAGTATCTTCACATAGACCATTATCGTTTAGGGAACATCAAAGGATAACAGCAACAAAGGACAAGATGGGAAACGTCCTATTTGACAAAGTTGTTTGATCCTCTGTGGGACAGCTGCTACCACAACACTCCAGATCTCAGTGTTTGTCCTGTTAAACTGTGCACCACAGCACTATGCCTCTTTCTACAAATAGCATAACTCACACGTCTTTTCGACAAACAAATAATTCAACAATACACATCATAAATGGAACCCTGTGCTTAACACCGCTCCCAGTGAGCTGTCCTCACAAATACTGTGTCTCCACAGATCCACTGATTGATGAAAACACGCAGATAGTCAATGCCATTCGTGCTCACCATCAGTTATCACTCCATAATGACTTGAAAAACTCACCTTTTGCTAATATTGTACCTGGGCTCCCATTTGGAGCAAGCTGCCTGAGCAAGATCCACTAACAACATCTCTTTCCATCAAGGAATGGGAAACACCAGGTGTCACTGAGAAGTGGGTCATTACAAAACCCATCTGAGAAATAGCAGGCTTTAAACTACTACAGGGAAAGACTGTCTTGCTGAACACTTTCTTGACCAGATAGGGTCAGTGCTCAGCTAAATTCCATCAATGTGGCCTCAGTGTATATACATTCTGTACAGCATAGAGAAACCCACAATACTGCATATTACTGAGGAGCCTCCAATCTGACAAACTATTCACTTTAAACTCAGTTAGTGAGCACACTGTCATCTGGCATATCAGGCGTACAGTGGAAATGTAGAGATTTATATAACTTAAGTTGTTACAAGATTTACCAGGCACACTAACAATGTGAAGGAAGACGTAGCATACTTTCAAGATAATTAGCCTTGGAAAGTACATGTTGTTGTTTGTGAAATAACCTCTCCCTTCCTGCAGCTGGCAATGTCTCAGAATTGGAGAATTATCTCAAAATTGAAGAAGAGACAGTTTCAGAGACTATTTTATCTTGTCTGGTATCTCATTATTTTTAAAATCATTGAATGACAGCAGGTTTATTTTAATGATGTGATATCATTGAGATTTATGTTTGTACTTCAATACTCCAAAGACTGGATTAATCTGATCCTATTAGGTCTCAAATGCTAATTCCAACTTGTATTTAAACAACAAGACTTGCAAGATTTCACCCACTATCAGTCCCAGCAATATTGAAATATCTTTCAATATTCCTTTCAGTGATGACCTTCATTTTGCTGAGGCTAGTCAGCCAATCCATACCTCACATTGTAGAACACCTTGAAAGCTGTTTTAATAAATACTGTTATCCCACTGCTTTTCTTGTTAATTCAGTTTTGCAACCCATTTAGGAAATTCTATCTGGGAATAAGCACTCTGGTACAGAACCAAAAGCTGATGCTGACTACAACAACTGCTCGAACTCACACTAGGTAATACTTTCTTAAAACAAATACAAAGAAAAACAGGAACAAATTCAGATCCTTATCCTCAGAATTCTCAAATGACAGAATAACATCGAACAGATCATCATGTTTGTCCCACCAAAATTACACTAAATCTACATCAGTCCCATTTTCCAGCACTTGGCCCATAGCCTTGAATGTTATGACATTTCAAGTGCTCTTCCAAGTACTTTTCTGAGGTTTCTGATTTCAATTTCAGGCCCCTTACCAACCTCTAGGTCCCCTCTAAACCTCCTGCCTTTCAGCTTAAAATTATACCACCCTGTTATAGGCCTTTGAGTAAGGGGAACAACTGCTTTCTATTCACCCTGTCTATGGTCTTCATAGATACTCCGATCTCTGTTCTTCGTGAAGCAACCTGAGCTTATCCAGCCTCCCTCTTCACAGCTAAATTGCTACACCGAAGCAACATTCTGCTGAACCTCCTTTGCACTCCCTCCAATGCAAATACATCCTTCCCATGCTGCGGTGACCAGAACGACACACAATCGTCCAACTATGGCCTAAACAAAGTCCAACAGCACTTCCCTGCTCTTATAATCTACGTCTTGACTAGTAAAGGCACATATCCTGTACGCCTTCTTAACTACCCTCGTAGCCAATCCTGCCACCTTCAGAGATCTGTTAACAAGCACCTTAAGATCTTTTGGTTGCTTTATGCAGCCTGGTGTCCTCCCATTCACTGAGTACTGCCTTGTTTTGCAACTTCTGGCAAAATGTATCACGTCAGGGTTTATCAGGATTAAATTTTATCTGCCGTTGATCTGCCTGTTTGACCAATCTACCTATTTTTGCTTGTCGTGTAAGAATATTTTCCTCACTGCCAACCACCCAGTCAATATTTGTGTCATCACAAACTTACTTAGTATCCCCAACCACCGCCACCTCCCAACAACACATTCACTCATATACATGAACACACACACATGCAGACATACACACACTCTTTATTATCATTTACGAATATCACAAACAATGAAAGATCCAAAATTGATCCCACTGGATACCAGTCTCCAATTTCTCTAACAGCCTTCTTTCAGCTTTGCCTCTGCTTCCTCTGACTGAGTCAATTTGCTAATTTATTCTGAATTTCATGTGTTTTTACTTCAGTTGTCAATCTCCTATGTGTGGCTTTGGGACAGTTCAGTGACTCAGTGCTTAGCACTGCTGCCTCACAGCACCAGGGCCCTTCGATTCCAGACTTGGGTGACTGTCTGTGTGGAGTTTACACATTCTCCCTGTGTCTGTGCGGGTTTCCTCTGGGTGCTGGATTTCCTCCCACAGTCCAAAGGTGTGCAGGTTAGGTGAATTGGCCATGCTAAATTGCCCATAGAGATAGGTGCATTAGGCAGGGGTAAAGGTAGGGGAATTGGTTTGGGTGGGTTAACCTTTGGAGGGTGAGTGTGGACTTGTTGGCCTGCATGGCCTGTTTCTATACTGTAGGGAATTGAATATAATCTTGTCAAAGGCTTTGCTAAGATTCATACAAACTACATCAATTGCTCTACTCTCATCCAAAGACCTGATCACTTCCTCGAAAAATTTCACCATACTTGTGATGCATTTTGTCCCTCTGACAAAACCACAATAACAAAAAAGAACAAAGAAAATTACAGCACATAAACAGGCCTTTCAGCCCTCCAAGCCTCTGCTGATCCGGATCCTCAATTAAAATCCGTCGTCTATTTTCCAATGATCTGTATCCCTCTGTCCCCTGGCCATTCATGTAGCTGTCTAGATACATCTTAAATGATGCCATCATGTCCATCTCTACTTCCTCCCTGTGTCAAGAACTTTCCACGAATATTTCCCTTAACCCTTTCCCATCTCACCTTGAACTTTTGACCCCTAGTAATTAAGTCCCCCACCCTGGTAAAAAAAAAGCTTCTTGCTATCCACCCTGTTTATACCTCTCATGGCTTTGTCGACTTCAGTCAGGATCCCCCCCTCAGACTCCATCTTTTTAATGAAAATAATCTTATTCTACTCAACCTCTCTTAATAGCTAGCACCCTCCATACCAGGCAACATCCTGGTGAATCTCCTCTGCACCCTCTCCAAAGCATCCACATCCTTCTGGTAATGTAGCAACCAAAACTGTATGCAGTATTCCAAATGTGGCCAAACCAAAGTCCTATACAACTGTAACATGACCTGACAAACCTTGTACTCAATACCCCGTCCGATGTAGGAAAGCATGCCGTATGCCTTCTTGACCACTCTACTGACCTGCATTGCCACCTTCAAGGAAATATGGACCTGACCACGCAGATCTCTCCGTATGTCAATTTCCCCAGGGCTTAAGTCCAAAGATGTGCAGGTTAGGTGAACTGACCTTGCTAAATTACCCATCGTATTCGGGGATATGTAAGCAAGGTGCATTAGATAGGGGAAGTCTAGACTAATTGATGCAGGGGACTGGGTTGGTGTGGACTTCTTGGGCCAAATGGCTTGTTTCCACACTGTAGGGATTCTAATTTACTGTATAGTTTCCTTGAGAACTGGGTCTTCCAAAATGCATCACCTCGCATTTGCCTTGACTGAACTCCATCTGCCATTTCTCTGCCCAACTCTCCAATCTCTCTATATTCTGCTACATTCTCTGACAGTCCCCTTCACTAACTGCTACTCCACCACTGGTCACAGTTCTTCATTTTGAGAAACTCCCTTCCACTATTACTCACAGCCTCCTGTTGTCCAGCCAATTCCCTATCCATCTAGCTACACCCTGGATCCCATGCAACTTCACTTTCTCCATCAGCCTGCCTTGGGGAACCTTATCAAACGCCTTATTGAAGTCTACGTATATGACATCTACAGCCCTTCTCTCATCAATTAACTTTGTCACTTCCTCAAATAATTCTGTTAAGTTGGTATTATCTCAGAGAATAGATAAGGGAGATCTAGTGGACGTGGGTACTTGGATTTTCAGAAATCTTTTGACAAAGCCCCACATAAAAGGTTAGTTTGCAACATCAAAGCAAATGGGATCAGGATAATATACTGACTTGAATTGAGAATTCATAGCAAACAGAACGTGTATTCTTTGGAGTGGAAGGTAATGACATTGGGTAGTATAAAGATCAGTGCTTGGGTTCCAGTTATTCGCAATAGCCTTCGTGAGTTTTTTTTTCATTCATGTGATGTATATACTGGGTTCTCTAGACTACTCTCAGATATGTTGTTTATTTATTAATTGGATAATTAATATGACTGGATACTTCATCATTTCTTTGACTTGCAGTCTGAATTTGAACTGAGTGTTTATGCAGCAATTTAAATTCACCAGTGAAACGCCAACCATTGCAAATATAAATTCTGAACTGTTGTAATGTCTCAGGTATGTTCCCCGAATGTTATAATAAAAGAATTCTGTCATTCTTGCACCGACCACAGAATGATGAAAATGTCGGACAACGACAAAAGTAAAATCACAGGCTTTCTTCTGCTTTCCACCTCTGGGTCACCGGGATTCTCTCCTTTGCTTTGGTCCTTCAGTCTCTGATGGGCCCGAATTGTCACAAAAATATGAGTCACTGCCAGTACTGAGCGACAGAATTAAAGTGTATGGAACCAAGGGCATTAAAACCCAATCAAAACAGTCAAATCCCACCCAACCGGCACAGAAAAATAATTCTGCTTTGGATAACAGAAACAATTGGCAATTACCTCTGTCGGTTCATATCGATAGTAGAAGGGGATGTTTTTAAAAATAGACCAGAATGCATGTTATTCAGAGGACGATAGCTGCATTTTTCTTGGCGCAATACTGTGTATCCATGTTCTGGAAACAGATGACAATTACATCGATCAAAGGAGGAGGTAACTGTCAACCAAACAGGATAGTTTTTGGCTGAATGAATCAGAACGTTGTGTACACTACACATAGTGGTGAGATCCAGGAAAGACAGGGGAAATTAATACATTTAATCTATCACAGAATAACCTCTGTGATTATAAAAAATAGCTCTGCCGTCACCACAACCACGAGGTAACGGCTGGTGCAGGTTGAGAGCTCCACTTTCCCCTCCCACTCTGCCGAGGATATGGAGGTGCTGGGCCTCCTCCACCGCCGCTCCCTCACCACCAGACGCATGGAAGAAGAACGCCTCATCTTCTGCCTCGGAACACTTCAACCCCAGGGCATCAATGTGGATTTCAACAGCTTCCTCATTTCCCCTTCCCCCACCTCATCCTAGTTTCTAACCTCCAGCAACACGATCCCCTTGACTTGTCCGGACTTGTCCGACCTGCCCAGCTCCTTTTCCACCTATCCACTCCACCCTCTCCTCCCTGACCTATCACCTTCATCTCCTCCCCCACTGACCTATTGTACTCTATGCTAATCTATCCCCACCCCCACCTCCTCTAGCTTATCTCTCCACGCTTCAGGCTCTCTGCCTTTATTCCTGATGAAGGACTTTTGCCCGAAACGTCGATTTCGAAGCTTTTCGGATGCTGCCTGAATTGCTTTGCTCTTCCAGCACCACTGATCCAGAATCTGGTTTCCAGCATCTGCAGTCATTGTTTTTACCTCCACTTTCCTTTGGCCAGTATCATAATTCCGAGTAAACAGGTCCTTCTCCTGTTTAAGATACCCCTTAAAATTCATGTCTTTGAATAAGTTATTGTCATCTTACATTATATAGACAATAGGTGCAGGAGTACGCCATTCTGCCCTTCGAGCCAGCACCACCATTCATTATGATCATGGCTGATTATCCTCAATCAGTATCCTGTTCCTGCCTTATCCCCAAAACCCTTGATTCCACTATCCTTAAGAGCTCTATCCAACTCTTTCTTGAAAGTATCCAGAGACTTGGCTTCCACAGCCTTCTGGGCAGAGCATTCCACACACCCACCACTCTCTGGGTGAAGACGTTTCTCTTCAACTCTTTTCTAAATGGCCTACCCATTATTTTTAAACTGTGTCCTCTGGTTCGGGACTCACCCATCAGCGGAAACATGCTTCCTGCCTCCAGAGTGTTCAATCATTTAATAATCTTATACGTCTCAATCAGATCCCCTCTCAGCCTTCCAAACTCAAGGGTATATATACAAGCCCAGTCGCTCCAACCTTTCAAGTAAGATAGTCCCACCATTCCGGGAATTGACCTCGTGAATCCAAGCTGCACTCCCTCAATAGCCAGAATGTCTTTCCTCAAATTTGGAGACCAAAACTGCACACAATATTCCAGGTGCGGTCTCACCAGGGCCCTGTACAGCTGCAGAAGAACCTCTTTGCTTCTATACTCAATTCCTCGTTATGAAGGCCAGCAAGCTATTAGCTTTCTTCACTGCCTGCTGTACCTGCATGCTTGATGAGTCAAAATTAACTTCATTGAATTTGTCATGATAAAAGTGGGTACATCAGGTCAGGATGGACTGAATGGAAACAGACCAAGTAAAGTATTGCTGAAAATACATTTGCAATCAAAAGACACAGATTTTAAAAAAGTATGTGATTTAATCTTTATAATGGAGCATGTTGTCCTCTAAATTCTCAAATTTACATTCTCACCTGTTTACCTGTATTCAAAATGTTCCATGTTCATCATTAATTTATTTACTTTCTTGGACAGGTGTGAATCACATTTTGTAAAATCTCTATGGAAGTGTTCGCGGTTCTGTTGTGATGTTAATGTTACCAGCTGGTGTGATCGTGAAAGAAATGACCGATTTCATAGAATTAAGTGAAATGAAATGCAGGTAAGAATGCCAGAAACAACAGTAAGTTTGACAATTGGGAACAATCCTGTGTCACTGAGCTGTCTAAACTTCTCGATTGCTTCTCTAAATCCTTCTGATTATCCAACTCCATCTCCTAAACCTATACCCTCTAGTTTTGCACTCCTCTCCCCTGGGAAATAGACCTTGGTGATTCACCCTATCCATGCCCCTCATGATTTTATTAACCTCTATAAAGTCATCCCTCAGCCTCCAATATTCCAGGAAAAATAGCCTCATCCTATTCAATTTCCCCCTGCAGCTCAAACTTTCCAACCCTGGCAACATCCTCGTAAATCTTTCCTGAAACTTTGGAGTTTAACAATATCTTTCCTACGACAGGGAGACCAGAATTGCGCACAGCATTCCAAACGATCTAACCAATGTCCTGTATAGCCGCAACATGACTTTCTAACTCTCATACTCAACACACTGAACAATAAAGGCAAGCACACCAAAAGCCTACTTCACTACCCTGTCTACCTGCGACTTCACTTTCAAGGAACAATGAACCTGCACCCCAAGGTCTCTTTATTTGACAACACTTCCCATTAAGTGTATTGGTCCTTTCCTGATTTGCCATACCAAAATGCAAAACCACATACTTCGCTGAATTAAACTCCATCTGCCACTCCTTGGCACATTGGCCCATATGATGACGATCCCATTGTACTCTGACATAACCATCTGTACTGTCCACTACACCATCAATTTTGGTGTGATTTGATTTTGATTATTATTGTATTGTCATGAGCATTTTACATAAAAATTACAATAAAATAGTGAAAACATTTCATTTGTCACCATGACACAGCACAATTTTGAATAATTTAAGAATAAGAAAAAATGGAAAGATATGGCTGAAGATGAGCCAGTTAAACATGGTAATCAATACCTATGCCATTATCCTTTCTCCACCACCACTTCACCATCATCTGCAGTGGACCCAACCAATATTGAAGTTGCTGATCCTTAGACATGTACTGCTCGACCATTGGGAGCCAATGGCTGCGCCAAACCAACCAACGTCAGAGCTGGATTTCTCACCGGTAGACCCACCTCGTCAATGTTGCCATCGTGCCTTTCTGCCACTGCTTCACTGGTGCTAGTGCTGGACCCAACCAACAATAAAGTCGCCAAACCTCAGGCACGATCTTTTGCCTCTGGGTTGATCTCGCTGATGTCGTCTCCACCGATATGACAGACACTGATTTTAGGTCCTGTGCATGCTCTGGAAAAGTAAGTAGCAGCTCACTCGAGGTGTGTCCTGGGCCCACTCTTCCCTGTGGTTGGACGCTTGCTGCCATGATACTGTCCAAGCTCAGGACAAGGTCAAGAAGAGAAATAAAAAACAGAGAAGCAAAAGAAAGAAAGAGAAAAGCGGTCGGAGCAAATGAGTTCTGGCACAAGAGCCACTCTGCCATATGGTGCTGCCATCTTAGGATGAAGCAAACTTGTTACAAACTTATTAACCATACCTCCTATATTTACATCCAAATCATTTATGTAAAATGATAAAAAGTAGTGGACCTAGCACCAAATTCTGTGGAGCACCGCTGGTCAGAGGCCTCCAGTCTGATAAACAAACCTCCACCACCATCCTCTGTCTCCTACTCCAAAGCCAATTTTGTAATGAATTGGCAAACTCACCCTGAATCCTGTGTGATCTAACTTTACTAACCAGTCAACCATTCAGAACCTTGTCAAAGGCTGCACTAAAATCCAAGTCAACAACTTCTGCTCTGCCCTCAATCTTATTGATTACTTCCTCAAAAAACTCAAGCAAGTTTGTGAGGTACGATTTTTCTTGCAAAAAATCCAAGCTGTCTCTACTCAATCCTTGCCTCTCTAAAAGCATATGAAGCCTATCTTTCAGAATCATCACCAACAACTTACCCACCACGAAGTTAGACCCGTGGGTCTATAGTTCCAGAACTTCTCCTCACATCCTTTCTTAAACAATAGCACAACATTAGCCAAACTCCAGTCCTTTCGTTCTTCACCCACGTTCATAGATATACAAATATTTCTACTAGGTGCCCCACAATTTCGTACCCAACTTCCCACAACATCCTGGGACACATATAATCAGGCACTGGAGGATTATCTATCTTTATGTTTTCTAAGATCTCCAGTTCTTCCTCTTCTATAATGTGAACTGTTTTAAAAATATCAATATTTATTTCCCGGAGTTCTCTAGCCCCCATTTCTTTTTCAACAGTAAAAATTGATGTGAAATATTCAGTTAGCATCTCTCCCACCTCTGGAGGTTCAACACAAAGACAACATTGTTGATCTTTAAAGGGTCCTACTCTCTCTCTCATTGCTCTCCTGCTCTTGAAGTGTTTATAGAATCGTTTTTGGGTTATCTTAAATCTTACTTGCCAAAGCTATCTAACTTTCCATTTTTGCCTTTCTGATTTCCTTTTTAAGCATGTTCCTACCCTCTTTCTACCCTTCAACCAATAGGACCATATGCTTCTGAACTCTCATTATCGCACTTTTAAAGACTCCCACTTGTCAGTCATACTTTTACCTGTAAACGGTCTCCTCTAATCAACTTTTGAAAGTTATTGCATCATTCCCTTAAATTTTGCCTTATTCCAATTAAGAGCTTTAACTTTTTTGGAAGATTTATCCATTTCCATAGCTATTTTAAAACTAACAGCATTACAATCACTAGTTCCAGTCACTTGCTCTGCCTTATTTTGCAAAAGATATTCAAGTTTTGCTCGTTCTCGACAGGAACATTTATATATTGAGAAAGAAAATTTTCTTGAACACATTTAACAAATTCTTCACCAACCAAAACTTTAACACTATGACAATCCCTCAGAAATATCTATTCTAATTGCAGTAGTAATGTATTCCTTAATTAAATATGCCATTCCCTCTCCTCTCTTACTATCCCTCCTATAACACCTAAAGCCTGGAATGTTGAGCTGCCTCTCTTGTCAATTCCTCAACCAAGCTTATCAGCCTTACCTGAAAGTTAAATCATTCTCTGACCGCTCATGTCTGTCTTTTCGAATTAACTTGCTCTTTTCTGATTCAGAACTGTTAGAAACGAAAATCGCTTCTCAATAATCGCTCTAGACAAATTCAGGAAAACAAAGTTTTATTAACAAGTCTGCAGAGTTGGGCACCCTTGAAAAAAAGGCGCGCCAGGCTAACAAAGGTTTCGATTAAATACAGTATAAGCCCCTCCTCTCTATAGCTCTAAAGAGTCACGAGGTTGACATTCTGAACATTCATTATTTTTCCATTCTGGGACCCTTATCACAAAGTCTGCAGTATATGTCTCCCTAGTTGTTTTTCTAGCCTGCAGTCTTATCAGTCAAGGACTTATTCTTCTCTGTCAGAGTTAGTGGTCTTATCAATCAAGGACTTGTTTTTCTACTCTGTCTCGTCCTTTATTATAGAGAAGCATGTTTTACCCTACCCCTATGGCTCTATTCCCCTTAGACTCTGGGGTCATGCACATCTTAACTGTTTGTACCGAAATCGTCTCTCACAATTCCACCCTTTCTTTTTTTAAGATGTGCATGACAAAGATAAGCCTCCTCCCATCAGGGGCCCGGGAAATCCTTGGTCTTTCGCAGCAACAGCACCTTACGTTCCTGCGTTCCATGTTGGGGTACCGCCACTGCCTGGAGTTGGGAAATATTTTTCTGGATTAAAGATTGAACACAGGGGATCAGGCAGGGTAAGATGAGTAGAAGCATTACGCCCCCCCCAGCCACCAGTAACGCCGTGCGCCACCAACTACCACCTAGGAGACCATCCCACCATCCGATGCCACCAAGAGGACGCCAGGATTGTACCGGCACATGGGCCAGTTTCCGAATTGTATCGGAAATCTTCAAAACCGTTTTACCATTATCGTCAATTTTCAGACAGCAGTTAGTCAGGTTAAACTTCCCGCACACGCCCCCTTCCGAGGCCAACAGATAATCCAAGGCAAGCCGGTTTTGGTATATAGCAGCCCTCATCTGATCCTGCTGCTTAGCCAGCAACTCCAGGGCCAGGGCGGTCTGATTAGTAATGACCTCTACGACTGCTTGGAGCCTGATAATTCGGTTTAACATATAGATAGGAGTACGGTATCCCCATGATCCGTCCTGTGCCCACGTAGCAGGCCCGTAGTATTCAATAATACGGGCCGGTGGCCACTCATCCCGCCAATCACCGACTTGGATATCCCTTGGCGACCTAGCAGGGAGTCAAAGAGTTTAACTCCCAAATCATCGCCTTCCTCCCGGGGTAATAGGAAGAATTCAGGTCTTATTAGACCCAGGAAGCATACTCCAGCCCATCCCATGGGCAGTTTGGAATATGCCTGATTACCGCATATCCAAAATAGGCCATCTGGAGCAGGCCCTCCCTGCCTCACAACGTCATCCCACAACTCCTTTACCCCAGGACGCCCTCATAAGGACCAGGACCACTGCAATTCCAGTATTCGGATTGTTGGCCCCGTGGCAGAGTCTGGACAGGATTATCCCAGCATTGATTCCCCTGACAACCACCGCTCCACACTCTTTTCATGCCATCGGAAGGGTCAGCACTTAGCTCGTAAGAGGAGGAATCAGTACGTAACCGAATGTAATTTTGATGATCTCGGTTTGCAATGTACCAAGCAATATTCTCAGGCCACCATACTTGTGTGGTGGCATTCAATACACTCTGACAGGGACTAATTCCTACCACCACGGTCCCCTTGCCTTCAACACATAACTGGCCCTCAGGGCTATTTGTCAGTCTCCACCCCTGGCTTTTCCTTTCGTTGACATGTGTCCAATTGTATTGAAGCAATTCCCATATGTCTAAGCTTTGCCCAGTCCACGGCCATTGTTCTGACATATGTGGCCCCCCACAAACCCAGCAATTGCTAACATTTAAAACAGTGGCAATCCTAGAGGTGAGATCAATAAACAGGTTTTGTGTTACATCAGGGAGCTCAATCTGCTCTTCTACCCCTTTGTATATAGATGGCACTTTAGAGACAACGACCGTTCTCTGACGGTCGTTCTCTTTCTCTAACTCCCGTTCAGTGTTCTGAACTCTGGTCTCCTTGACTCTGTCAACCTGCTCTCTGAGCAACACGGAGGGTAGGCCCCACTGCCCATCTTTGTTAACACACACCCAGCGGTCATTTTTAGGGCACCCACGGACTTTGCCACCGTACCCTTTATTATACATTTGATAATAGGGTTTTCCATCCTCCCAACATTCTTGCCGTGCATTCACATCATAACACCAATCGTTCACATGGGAGTGAGACACAAATGATCCCGAGTAGATCTGACTCCCAAGTCTCACCGTAGTCCGACATTTGTCACATCTCCCCTCGCCCTCCCCCACATACAGGAGTAAACCGATCAATATCCCCACCAATACAGTCCAGGTAGAGTTCATTGTCGCTGTCTTTTCAGCTTTACCACCAATGGCTTGTCCCCTGGCCCGCATGTCCAAGTGCTCTCTCCTTCTGGCGGAACAGGACCCTTTATCCTCGATGCGTGGGCCCACCCTTTTTCTTTCGTCCGAACAGCGGCTTCAGTTGTTAACAGGACCAGGAACGGTCCTTCCCACTGCGGCTGGAGCTTTTCGGCCCTCCAGGTCTTTACAAGTACCCAATCTCCGGGCTCCACCTTATGTAAGAGGAAGTCGAGCGGCGGAGTTTGAGCCAGGAGACCCTTCCTCCGGAGTTCTGCAAAAGAACGGGATAAGGCCAGTAAATAGCCTCTGACAAATACATCTCCCCCTTGTAGAGTGGGACACCCGATTATGGTAATCTGAACAGCATCTCATAGGGGGAGACCCCGATATCCCGGCGAGGTGCTGTACGTATCCTCAATAGGGCAATGGGAAGGCACTTTGGCCACGGTAACTTAGTTTCTAACATCAGCTTAGTCAATTGGGTCTTGAGCGTGCCATTCATTCTCTCAACTCGACCCGAGCTCTGGGGATGCCAGGGTGCATGGAATTTCCATTGGATACCCAGGGCAGTACAGATCAAATGGTGTAGCCTAGCAACAAAATGTGTCCCGCAGTCTGAGTCTATAGATTCCATCATGCCATATCTCGGGATTATGTTCTCTAACAATAGATGGGCCACGGTTGGCCCGCCAATCGGCTTTGGCGGTTGGGAAAGCCTCTACCCAGTGAGTGAAATGGTCTACTATTACTAGCAGATACTTCCATCTCTGTACTGGGGGTAAGTCTGTAAAGTCAATTTGGATCCTCTGGAATGGCCTAATTGCGAGGGGCTGACCACCAGCTGGCATAGAACGCATGGCTTTCTTGTTAATTCGCTGGCAAGTGGGGCATCCGACTACTTTTTGTTGGGCTAACGTGTATATCCCCCTACATACATAGTCTCTCAGGATCGTGTCACACATGGCTTGCACCCCCCAGTGGGTCTGATGGTGTAATCGGTGCAGAATACTCCGGGTGATCTGTTTGTTTAGTACTTGTCTCCCATCAGGAACCGTCCACTTCCCGTTAGTTTCTAGCCGGGCACCCAATTGATCCATTTTATCAATCTCCCCCTGGGTGAAGACGGGTTGTTTAGCGAGCCCTTCCCTCAACGGTATTAATGTTAATAATTGGACGGATTTTTCGACCGCTGCCCGCTTGGCTTCCTCATCTGCCAGCCGGTTTCCCACCGCTTCCGGTGTCGACCCCTTCTGGTGACCGGGTACATGGACTACTGCGAGTTCTGTAGGCAACGCCAGGGCTTCCAACGTTAGGCTGATCATTTGTTCGTGAGCTAATTCTTTTCCCCGGGAAGTTATCAATCCTCGCTCTTTCCAGATTTTCCCGAAAGTATGAACAATTCCGTATACATACTTTGAGTCAGTATATATGGTCCCCACTTTCCCCTCCAACAACTTCAGGGCCCTCTGGAGGGCGTACAACTCACAGGATTGGGCTGACCACTTCCCGGGCAGTCGTCCGGACTCGATCGTCCGTTTCGTTGCGCCATCTACGACCGCATAGCCACTGTACCGTACCCCATTTATGCACCGGGAGGACCCGTCGATGTACAGTTCATGTCCTTCACCCAGCGGAGCCTCTTGCAGGTCCTCTCGGCTTTTGGTCTGTAAGTCTACAAATTCCACACAGTCATGCTCCTGTTCCCCATCTGCAGGACGTCCGTATAGAAACTGGGCAGGGTTGCAACTGAGATCTTTTGCAAAATTGAGATCGTCTCCGGTCATCAAAATCGTCTCATACTTCAGGATGCGAGAGTCTGTTAACCAGCGGTGAGCCTTTTGAGCCAGTATGGTACTAACCGAATGTGGGGAATATACTGTGATTCTTCCTCCAAAGGTAAGTTTCCGGGCCTCTTCCACTAACATTGCCGTAGCTGCCACTGCCTGGATACAGGTCGGCCATCCACGTGCCTGGGTATTGGCATACCCGTAATCCCCGATATTCGTTCTGGCGTGATACGGCGATGCCCCTTACTGACCTGATGGCTCAGATATCTTACTTCTTGCTCCACAAACTGGAGTTTTGACCTGGAGACGCGTAGGCCCTGTTTCCCCAGGAAGTTCAGCAGGGCAACGGTGTCTGCTCGTACCTCCTCTTCTCCCGGTCCTGAGAGTAAGAGATCATCGACATATTGGAGCAATTGATTCTCCGCGTTACACCGAAATCCTCCTAAGATCTGTTCCAGTATTTGTCCAAACAAGTTGGGTGACTCCGTGAATCCCTGCGGCAAGACTGTCCATCTTAACTGTCGCTTTCGTCCTGTGAAGGGATTCTCCCATTCAAATGCAAAAAGGTTCCGACTTTCTTCGTCAAGGGGGCAACTCCAGAAGGCATCCTTCAGATCTATTACGCTGAACCATTCATGTTCGGGGGGAATTTTACTCATTAACGTGTAGGGATTGGGTACCACCGGGTATCTAGCCTGGACTACTTCATTCAACCCCCGCAAATCTTGCACCAGCCTATACGTCCCAAGCGGCTTTCTCACAGGGAGTATTGGAGTATTGAAAGGGGACATACATTCCTCCAGTAGTCCATCTGTGATTAATCTTTCTATCACAGGTTGTAACCCTTCCCGTCCTTCCATAGCAATCGGGTACTGTTTCCTTCTTACCGGGCCTTTTCCTGGTAACATGGTGATTTGGAGAGGTTTGATGTTTAGACCCCCTCTGTTCCCCTCTCGGTACCAAACTTCCGGGTCTATTTGTTGATCATCTTCTTCGGTGAGGGCGAACAACCTTACCACCATTTCCCCATTACTTGGTACCGTTCCGATCCCTAGTTTGACCTGCAAGTCTCTTCCTAACAAATTAAACCCCACCGATGGCAGTAGAAGGAGGTCTCGTTTAGTAGTTCTGTTTTCATACCCAATTTCCACGTCCTCCACTACTGGGACTTGCAATGTCTTTCCTCCAATGCCAGATACCCCCATAACTGTTCTTCCTGCTCGGGCGCCGGGGGGTATTTGGATTATACTTGATCTTTCGGCTCCCGAGTCCACCATAAATGTGATCTCCGACCCTTGGGGCCCTACTTTCAAGTTTACCAGGGGTTCCTGTCGATAGTCCTTTTGCCCCAAGGGTAGGAACCCCCGACCTCCCTAATCTTCCTCCATCAGGGCGTACGACCGCACTTCCCGCTTGTAGCGGGGGCACTCTCGCTTAAAATGTCCCTCTTCATTACAGTAGTAACATCTGAGTATCCTCCTCATTTCCCTGTTGCGGCCTCGAGTTCCTCCACCCTTCCTTTGTTCCGGCCCCGGTCCTCTTTTCCTCTGCTCTTGCCACAACTCTCCCCTCTCCGGTTCCTGCCACGGCTCCCCCTTTTCCCTCCTTCCAGCTGTCACTTGTTGCACCGTCTGCATCATTATCTTTGTCGCCTTCTTTTGCTTCTCATCGTCCCTTCTCACAAACACCTTTTGCACCTCCCGTAGTAGTTCACTCAGAGGTTTACTATCCCAATCATCCATTTTCTCTAACTTCTTTCGTATGTCCGGCCAGGCTTTTGATACAAACTCTACCCGTATGAGTTGCTGTCCCACTTCCGTCTCAGGGTCCACCCCAGCGAACTGCTGCAAGTTCTTCCTAATCCTGTCTAGGAAGTCTGTAGGGGTTTCTTCCGGGTTTTGATGATTCCCAAAGGCCTTGGTAAAATTGTGCCCCTTCGGGGCTGCCTGCCTTATTCCTTTTATCCAATATTCCCGCATATCCCTCATGTTGCGTCTTCCTTCTTCCGTTTGCTTATCCCACTCGGGGTCGGTGAGGGGAAATTTCTGCTCCCCTCCTGCTCCTCCCTCTCTCTCCCAGACCAACAGCGCAGCTTGTCGTATCATCTGTCGCTCCTGGCTAGAGAACAATGTTCCCATGATGGAATACATCTCATCCCACGTATAAGTATTTGGCCCCAGGAACTGATCTAATTGTTCAGCCAGACCCATGGGGTCCTCCAGTAGGCCCTTCATCTCCCTCTTGTAATTCCGCACTTCAGTACTCGCTAAGGGGACGTTCACATATCCCGTCCCTCCGTCCGCGCCTCCCATGGGCACTTCCCGGAGTGGATTCATTCTTGCAATCGGGACAGAGTTCCGTCTGTGACTCTTTTCAGCTTGAGATCTAGTCTGTACTCCTGAGGCACCTGGTGGTTCCTCCCCGCTTTCTTCCCCTTCCCCTGAATCGTCGCCACCCGAAGGACTATTTTGCGGGGCCGACGGGGTCACGTAGGGCGACGGTAAGTGATCTAAAGGGTCCCATTCTTTCTGCCCTTTCGAGCCTTCATTGGTTACCTTCATTTTGCAAGATAGTGTGACTGGTAGCCAACAAAGGGCGTAATCACTTTCCTCCCGAGTAACATTAGGTTTCGAATTGACATATAAAATTAGAGCTTGCCGGACCCAGTCTTCATCAGTGCCGAATTTAGGCCACCACACTGAGTCTCCCTGAATAGGTGTTTGGGACCACGTTTGACAGTATCTCACCATCTTCTTTCTAGATTTTCCTTTTCTCCTACCCTGATCCCCATTATTTAACATTATTCCTAACGGACTATCGTCAGGTACCCCGGGGTATTTTTCATTGTCTACGCTCAAGCCTACCTTTCCCTTATTTCCCATTGCCGAGGACTTTGTAAAATCGGAGATTCCTGTATTATCCCGTGATAATCTATCACTATTTAGCCAATTCCCGGACCTTCAGTCCCGTGATCGCCCAGGTCCCTTTGCAGGCATCCCCGGTCTTTGGATTCCCGTGTCCTACGTCTCTGTGAAACAGATCACAGGCACCCCGTAGGTCCACGTTCCTCCGCAAACACGGTCTCTGCAAAATCTTGCACATACGAGCCCCGGTCTCTAGATTCCTGAGTCCCACGTCTCTGTAGAAAAATCTACAGGCACTCCGCAGGTCCCCAGTCCTCCGGAAAGACGGTCCCCGCAAGTCTGTTCTTACCTGGGTTCGGTGCACCGAAATTACTCGATCGTTAACCGTCCCCACTGCCTCGGCCACACCCCTCCTTTGTTCTCCTGAGCCTTCCGGATATCACTCGCTCAAGCCGCGCGGGGCGACAAGCAAGGAATCAGGGACTGCCGAACTCGGCAGGGTGCACCTTCTCCGATGTCCTTCCTCAGCCCCCCTCGCGGCCGGAGTGTTGATCGGACGAGCCCCCAAGTTTGTTAGAAACGAAAATCGCTTCTCAATAATCGCTCTATACAAATTCAGGAAAACAAAGTTTTATTAACAAGTCTGCAGAGTTGGGCACCCTTGAAAAAAAGGCGCGCCAGGCTAACAAAGGTTTCGATTAAATACAGTATAAGCCCCTCCTCTCTATAGCTCTAAAGAGTCACGAGGTTCACATTCCGAACATTCATTATTTTTCCATTCTGGACCCTTATCACAAAGTCTGCAGTATATGTCTCCCTAGTTGTTTTTCTAGCCTGCAGTCTTATCAGTCAAGGACTTATTCTTCTCTGTCAGAGTTAGTGGTCTTATCAATCAAGGACTTGTTTTTCTACTCTGTCTCGTCCTTTATTATAGAGAAGCATGTTTTACCCTACCCCTATGGCTCTATTCCCCTTAGACTCTGGGGTCATGCACATCTTAACTGTTTGTACTGAAATCGTCTCTCACAAGAACCATCCTCATATTTCTGTCTATGCACTGTTACTTAAAAGCTCCCACCTCACCACTCTAAAAATGTTGACAGGATCCGAAACTAGAACTAGCAAATCTCCCCAGTCGGATATTGGTCCCTTTCCAGTTCAGGTGAAACCCATCCTTTTTGAACAGATCTTTTATGTCCCAGAAGAGACTCCAATGATCCAAGAAACTGAATCCCTGCACATTGCACCACCTTTTCAGCCATTGATTTATCAATCCTATCCTTCCCTCAAGAGAAACCCCCAAAACGCAGAAATGATGTGCCGTCCACATTTCGGAAATAAGCCCTTCATCAGGAATGTGACTTGTTTTCAATAGATTCCAGTATCTGCAGTAATCTGCTCCTACATTTTCCCCTGTATCAGCTTTTATTTCTCTCTGCCTCACAATTATCCATCCCCTTTATCTGCGTCTCTTCTCTCTCTTTCTGGGCTCCATCTCCACCTATTGCAGGAGTGAGAGCCACTAACTGCACTTTTTCCCGAGCTACTTTCAGTACTGATGAAGGGTCACTGAATCTGAAACGTTACCTTTGTTTTAACTCCACAGAAGCTGCCAAACCTGCCGAGTTTCTCCAGCGATTTCTCTTTTCATCCACATTCACTTCCAGATGACGTTCCCAACGCGGGACCGCACTTCTATTGGCTATAAGCACGAGATTGACAGATTTTCTGATCAATCAGAGCTGGATGAGAGTAAAGGCCCGCCCTGAGGGCTCATGAGGGGTCTCGAGGCGCGGCCGTTTAACCGACTCTGCGCGAGCTCGCGGACTGGGGCCTCGCGCTGGAGAGAAATAAGAGTTTATTTTTAAGTCTTTCCAGTGAAGGTGAGAAAACAGCTATGATACTAATCAGTAAACTGTTAATGTGCGGATACACTGAGGAGGAAAGTTTTTCTATCCAATTACCTGTCCAAATGATGTTGGCACTCGGGGTTAACAGGACACCAGATCAGGATGAGATACATCCAAGGATTCTGATTGAAGTGAGAGGGGCACTGGCCACAACATTACAGTCTCCTCTGGACTGAGAGGAGGTGTCAGGAGACTGGAGGGTTATCGACATTATGACCTTGTTCTGTGAAGACTTGTAAATTAATCCTGGAATTGACAGCCTTGTCAGTTTAACAATGGTGTTGGGAGAGCTTCTGGAAACAACTATTGTGATAAAACTGATAATCACTTTGATAAAGGTGGGTTGGTTAAAAAATGTCAAGGGGAAATTGTGTAAAACTATCTTGCTGAAGTGTTCTGATGACTTAACAGAAAGGGTCGATGAGGGCAATGTTACTGATGTGATTAACATGGATTTCCAGAAGATAGCATACAACAAATTGTGCAGATTATAAGTCATGGTACAAGAGGCACGGGCAACATGGATACAAGATTAACTGAGTGATAGGAAAGAGAGAGTCAGTGGTCAGTGGATTTTTTTTGGCTGGAGGAAGATTTGGAGTGGAGTTCCCGACGGGTCAATATTAGGACCAGCATGTTCCAGTAAGGAGAAAGGATAAGGATAGCAAGGTAAGGGAACCTTGGACAAAGAGGGAGGTTGTGAATTTAATCAAAAAGAAAAAAAAAACAAAGGGAAGGTTTAGGGAGCTAAAATTGGACAAGGGCTGTAAAGAATATAAAGAAAGCAGGAAAGAATTCAAGCAGGGAATTAGTAGAGCAAGAAGGGACCATGAAATTGACAAATAGTTTTAAAGAGAATTCCAAGGTATTCTAGGCATACATTAAAAAATAAAAATAAGAGGATAACGAGGGAGAAGGTCGGACCATTTGAGAATAAAGGAGGAACTCGTGCTTGGAGGCTTGCGAAATCCTAAATTAGTACTTTGTGTCAGTATTGATCCAGAAGAAGGATTTAGAGGATAGTGAGATTAGTATGGAGCATGCTAATATGCAAGGGCATTTTGAGATCAAGAAAGAAGTGATATTGGGTTTTTTGAAGAGCACTAAAGTTTGTAAGTCGCAAGGGCTTGATGCTATCTCCACCAAGTTTTTCAGTGAGGCAAGAGTGGAGATTACTGGGACCTTGACCAAGACATTTGTGGGCGGCACGGTGGCATAGTGGTTAGCACTGCTGCCTCACAGCGCCAGAGACCCAGGTTCAATTCCCGCCTCAGGCGACTGACTGTGTGGAGTTTGCACGTTCTCCCCGTGTCTGCGTGGGTTTCCTCCGGGTGCTCCGGTTTCCTCCCACAGTCCAAAAGATGTGCAGGGTCAGGTGAATTGGACATTCTAAATTCCCCGTAGTGTTAGGTAAGGGGTAAATATAGGGGTATGGGTGGGTTGCGCTTCGGCGGGTCGGTGTGGACTTGTTGGGCCGAAGGGCCTGTTTCCACACTGTAATCTAATCTAATCAAAAAAAAACATTTGTATCTTCACGAGCCACTAGAGAGGTACCGGAGGAATGGCAAGTAGCTAATGTTGTTCCTCTGTTCAAGACTCCAATTAGGGATAATCCAGGAAGTTTTAAACTGGTGAGTCTTTCATCTGTCGTTGGGAAGCTATTGACAGAATTGTCTGGGATCGGATTTGGAAAAGCACTGCCTAATTAGGGACAGTGAGCATGGCTTTGTGTATGGCAGGTCATGTCATACTAACTTGGTTGAATTTTTTGAGGAGGTGATCGATGAGGGTAGAGCGGATGGATATTGTCTCCATGGATTTTAGTAAGGCTTTTGACAAGGTCCATCTTGGTAGGCTCATCCAGAAGACTATAATGCATGGGATCCATGGTGACTTGGCCGCATGGACTCAGAATTGGTTTGCCCATAGAAGGCAAAGAGTAGTTGTGGAAGGGTGTTTTTCTGGCTGGAGAATGGTGACTAGTGGTGTTCTGCAGGGAATCATACTGGGACCTCTACTTTTTAACAGATATAAATGACTTGGATGAAGTTGTAGATGGGGGGTGGGTTAGTAAGTTTGTAGATGATGCAAAGATCAGTAGAGTTGTGGATATTGTAGAAGGTTGAGAGAGGATGTAGTGGCATATAGATCAGTTGCAGATATGGGCGGAGAAATAGCAGATGGCGTTTAATCTGTCTAAGTGTGAGGTGCTACTCTTTAGGAGATCAAATGTTAAGGAAAAGTATACAGTTAAGGGCAGAACCCTGAACACATTGATGTACAGCGGGATATTAGGGTTCACATTTGTATGTCTCTGAAAGTGGCCACGCATGTATATCGGGTATTAAGAAGGTGTGTGTCATACTTCTAGTATTGGTCAGGACATTGAGGCCACGAATCAGGATGTCATTTTGCAGCTGTATATGACATTGGTTAGGCCATATGTAGAATATTGCATTCAGTTCGAAGTTAAAAATCTCACAACACCAGGTTATAGTCCGACAGGTTTATTTAGAAGCACTAGCCTTTGGAGCGCTTTTGATGGTTGTGGAATATAAGATCGTAAGACACAGAATTTATAGCAAAAGTTTACAGTGTGATGTAACTGAAATGATATACTGAAAAAGACCTGGGTCTTTTACCTTATACTCCACAACCACCTGATGAAGGAGCAGCACTTCGAAAACTAGTGCTTCCAAATAAACCTGTTCGACTGTTACCTGGTGTTATCTGATTTTTAACTTTGTACATCCCAGTCCAACACCAGCATCTCCAAATCATGGCATTCACTTCTGGTTGCCACATTACAGGAAAAATGTGGAGGCTCTGGAGAGGAGGCAGAAGGGATTACCAGGATGCTGCCTGGAAAAAGGGTATGAGATATAAGTTGAGGCTTGGAAAAACTCCTGTTGTTTTCTCTGAAGTATCAGAGGCTGCGGGGAGACTTGATAGAGGTCTATTGGAGACAGTGAGGAACGTGGATGCTGGAGTCAGCTGAAAAAGTGTGTGGCACTTGAAAAGGTATAGCAGGTCAGGCAACATGCAACAAGTGATGATGTTTTGGGCAGGATCAAACTTCATGACTGGGGAGGAGGAACGGGGTTGAGAGATAAATAGGAGAAAGGGGGTTGGGGTTAGGGAAAGGTGGGCAAAGGTAGGAAGCGATAGTGACATGTCGGTGGGAAGGATGGAGTGGATAGGTAGGTAGATCAGGTCAAGAGGGCAGATCCAAGTCAAAGGGTTGGATCTGGGATGGGGTGGGGTGTAGGGAGATTTGGAAATAGGTGAATTCAATGTTTATGCCACGTGGTTGTAGGCTTCTGAGGTGGAAGAGAAGGTGTTCCTCCTCCACCTTTACATGTGGCCTTGTGTAGGCAGTGGAGGAGGCCCAGAATGGTGGGGTTGGTTAGTGCTTACAGACCAGAGATGTTCACTGAACCATTCCGCAAGTTTGCGCTTGGTCTTTCTGATGTAGAGACCACATCAAGAGCACCAGATGCAATAAACGAGATTGGAGGATATACAAGTAAATCTCTGCCGGATTTGAAATGATCCTCTGGGGCCTTGGATGAAGGTGAGGTGGGAGCTGAGGTCACAGGTTTTGCACCTCTTTCGGTAGCAGGGGAAGGTGCCAACAGTGCAGAGGGAGTTAGTGGGAGCATGGACCTAACAAGGGAATCACAGAGGGAACGGTTCCTACGGAATGCAGATAGAGGTAACGAGGGAAAGATATTTTTGGTGGCAGGATCTGACAGCAGATGGCAAAAGTGGCGGAGGATGATGCATGAGATTTGGAGATTGGTGCAGTAGACTGAAGCAGCTGAATACAAGGAATAACTGGCATTAAAGGAAACTAAAATATACACCAGCCAGAAAAATTTGAAGCTGGCAAATATATCACAGTGTAAAATCACACATTTCTTTCTACTCTCTATCTTTGGATCATTCTCTGTTTTTCTCTGACCCCTCAATCCTTTGTGCACCTTAATGTCCTTGAAAATATATCTGACTCAAGACATTGATAAAGAGAATAACAGTGAATGGGAACATTGGTTCATGGTGCTTCCAGGCTTTAAATTAAAGTAGTAAGGAGTGTTCTTCAAAAGAAAAGAAAGTACAAATTGTTGCTCGAATACTCATTGCAGTTTTTTCACTGCAATACTTAGTTTTCATCTGATGAGAATAAATGGCGACAAATTTATCAAAAGAAGAAAACAACAGTGAACCAGACAGAACAGTTAATTGTTGTGATTCTGTTCGCTGAGCTGGAAATTTTTGTTGCAAACAAAAATTTCCAGCTCTGCGAACAGAACCACAACAACGAGCACCCGAGCTACAAATCTTCACCCAAACTTTGAAGAACAGTTAATGGTCAAGTGACTGAGAATGTAGATTACAGTACAAGCAGGAGTGATGCCCGGAAAACATAATTGATAATAATAATATGCAAATCTGCAAAATATAACATAAAAAAACAATGAACAATAGATCAGATGGTGACATGGCCAAAACATGGTGAGTGTTGCATGTAGAAAGACCACACTTATCCTGAACCAAAAATATAATCACCACTAGACTAACTGTAAGAGAGAAAAACAAAGAGACTTGAAGTTACTGACCAAACATTCTCCATGTCTGAGGTCAGACAATAGGTAATGGCACAAAATTAATTGTTGTTCCATGTCTTGACGTTTAAAGAATCTGAATCACAGAAGCTCACTCTCTCTAAATGAATCGTTTGCAGTTTTAGAAGACATTGGAAAGAACAAGAACAGCACATTCCTTGCAGAAACATGGTCATGTACTTTTTTTTGAGGTTGGCAAATTTCACCTGCTTTATAGGTTACTTAACTGGCTGAAGTTTCCCATAAGACCACAATATCTAGGCAAAGACATCCCGGATCAATAAAATAATGGAAGCCAGGACGAGTTGGAATGAAAGGTTTGTTTCTGTGCTGTATATCTCTTTGACTCTATGACCGAACGTGGACATTGATTGTGAAGTTTCTACATTTGATTTTGGAACAACTCAGATTACCACCAGAATAGTATATTCACACTAGATGAACTACAGTACAGGGCACTGAATCACTCCACAGTGTTCACAAATTGACACACTCCACAATATGGATGAGCAAGTGATCAAGCATCGAGTCCCTCCATCGTGTACAGGACTGAACATCCTGACAATCTGAACCATGAATGTATTCAGAAATGAATCCAATCACCATGTCCCAAGTTGGATCCCCACCGTAATCAGAAGAACTTCAATATTCTCCCGACCTGTCCAAGACTATATTCCCCAGCGAAATAGAATCTGAATCCATGCACCATTAGTCATTGCAACTGTTCAGTTTAGAAATCAGACACTTTATCTGGGATTAAGCAAAGCTTCTATCTTTGGCCCTCTCCTTGTGAATGGAAAAGATCCTTCTCCTAGATTTGGAACACACACTGGGGCTGAAAGTTGCCATAGTTTCCCCAGCATTCTCCATAGAGATCATTACAGCTTGGAATCAAAGACGAATAAACACATAGCTAAGTTGATAGTCAAAGACAAAATAACAATCCCAAAGGAAGGCACAATGGTGTATCTTCATACACACCATAATTGTTCAGGGACAACAGCAACAATGAACAAGGTGGGAAACATCCTGTTGGACAAAATTGTTTGATCCTCTGTGGGACAGCTGCTGCCAAAGCACTCCAGACCTCAGTGTTTGTCCTATTAAACCCCACACCACAGTACTATGCACTGTTTTACAAATGGCACAATTGCATGCCTTTTTCATAAAACAATATATGTCATCATTGGAACCCTGTGCTTAAAACTCCTCCCAGCAATCTGTCCTCACAAATATCATGCTCCCACACATTCACTGACTGACAAAAACACACAAGATGATCAAACCATTCTGTGCTGAGCCTCACATTGTTCCATAACCACTTGCTCAACCCATCCATTGCATCTGGGCTCCCATTTGGAGCAAGCTGCTTGTGCAAGATCCACCAAGAAAATACCTTCGCATCAAGGAATGTGAAACATCAAATGTTACTAAGAGGTGGGTTGTTACAAAACCTATCTGAACAATAGCCGGCTTTGAACTATGACAGAGAGAGACTGATCTTGCTAAACTGCTTGCTAGACCAGTCAGGGCCAGTGCTCATCCAAATATCATCAATGTGGCCTCTGCAAACAAGTTATAGAGAAACAGACAATGCTGCACGTTGCTGAGGAGCCTCTTACTTGACAAACTATTCATTTTTAACCCAGAAAGTGAGGACACCATCGTCTAGCAATGGGATTTGCCTTGCTAAATGGAATAAAATAATTACCAGCCATCAGCAGATATAAATATGATTGAATACAGAAATTTATATCAGTTATGTTGTTACAAAACTTACCAGGGACACCAACAGTTTCGAGGCTGCATCCATCTTGGACTCTGAGGTATCCTCAACACTAGATAGGGCAGAGCCAATCAGCCTTTGAGCTGTTCTGAGGGGCCAGGTATGATTTCTTTTGATGACATTTGGCTGAGCACTGGCCCTGACTGGTCCAGCAGCAGTTTAGCAAGATCAGTCTTTCTCTCTCATAGTTCAAAGCCGGCTGTTGGTCAGATAGACTTTGTAACGACCCACCTCTTAGTGACCTTTGGTGTTTCACATTCTGTTTGTGAGGTCACAGCTTTCAAGCGTTCCACATGTTTGTTCTGGACTGTCTCACTGACCCAAATTTTGTGAGTGGCAGGACCTGACCTCAAGTTAAACTTGCCTCTTAACCATACAGGGCCATTCCCTTGGTTCAAGCACCAAACTTCATCCCGTTGATTAAATTGTCTCTCTCGCTGAGAGGAAGCATTGCTGTTCCTGCACTCATTTCACCCTGCCCTCAAGGTCTGGAAATATCTGGGTTAACCTGTTGCAGAGTCTTCTCCCCATCAGCAACTCTGTTGAAGCTCTCCCTGTTGTTGTGTGAGAAGTGGACCTATAATCAAACAGGAACAAGGATAGAACATAGAACAATACAGCACAGAACAGGCCCTTCGGCCCTCGATGTTGCGCCGACCTGTGAAATATTCTCAGCTTGTTCCCCTACACTATCCCAAAATCATGCATGTGCTTATCTAAGGATTGTTTAAATCTCCCTAATGTGGCTGAGTTGACTACCTTAGCAGGTAGGGCATTCCACGCCCTTACCACTATCTGCGTAAAGAACTTGCCTCTGACATCAGTCTTAAATCTATCACCCCTCAATTTGTAGTCATGCCCTCTTATACAAGCTGACATCATCATCCTAGGAAAAAGAATTTCACTGCCTACCCGATCTAATCCTCTGATCATCTTGTATGTCTCTATCAAATCCCCCCTTAGTCATCTTCTTTCCAATGAGAAAAGACCCAAATCTCTCAGCCTTTCCTCATAAGACCTTCCCTCCAGACCAGACAACATCCTGGTAAATCTCCTCTGCACCTTTTCCAATGCTTTCACATCCTTTCTGTAATGGGGCGACCAGAACTGTGCACAATATTCCAAGTGGGGCTGCACCAGCGTTTTGTATAGTTGGTATCAAGAGATGCTGCAGGCCACTTCTTTAAGCCTGTCTTCAGCATTTGGACCACTCTTTCTGCTTGACCAGCCATTCTCAATAGGCCCTGTTACATTTGAAGGGGGCCACAGTCTGAAAATCCTGAGAAGGGGAGCGCCAAAGGTTTATGGGGAGCCTGGTAACTGAACCGATGAAATACCTAAGCAACAACCTTCATTAGAGTCAGTAGTTTCCCTCCTATTTATAATATTGTTCCATCACACCGTTTGAATTTGGCGCACCTGGTAAATTAATTTCCTTCAGCTCCTCTCATGCAGCCTCACTTCAGAGTCAGTCACAAAGCAACATATTCAATCAAGGGTTCTCTTAGTAACTTTAAAGCATGTGTGTTTGGATATATCATATGCTAAGGTAGGTTGTGAAAAGTGCTTATTACTGTATATCAAGTCACTGAAAATTTTTTAAAACCCAAGATTTGGGTGACAGCAATTTTTGTCGGTAATGTATCTGTGTTTTGTGTGCTCATTCCCAAGTCAAAAACATTTAGGCAGCCTTCCCAAACCATTTCTCAGTCATGTTGTCAATTTAGCTAGAAGAAAAAGCAAAATCATTTTTTTTTCATTTTTGGCAGATTTTAGTGAATGCGTATGACAAGGAAAATTGAAAAGGGAAAATTATATTATTATGCATGTATGCTATGTCATTTGCTAAATCTCAGTTGAAATATTAAATTTCCACAATAATTTAGTTAATTTGGCAACTAAACATATGTAGTGAGTTTTCCCAAGTCACAACATCTCTCGTATGCTTCACTGAGGTAAGATGTTACGCAATGTTACATCATGACTACTGCTATTCTTTATTACACCTACACCTTAAAAGGATGTCGGGTGTATGCGTATTTCATATATATAATATAAGAAGAAGAAACAAAGCAAACAGAAGAAATTAGTTCCGGGGCAGGAGAGGTGTGCTGGAACCAGAGAAGAGCTCCTTGGAGGGGGGGGAAACTGTGGCCAAAAACAGTTGAGAATCACTGGACTAGACCATTGGACATTAGATGCATAGAGCTGTCGTTATATGCCGAATGCCTTTCGACTATAGGAAATATTCAAATTCCCTGCTGGTAAATGACATTCCATTGTCTGTGACCACTTCCAGGAGACTGTATATCACAAAAGATGCTGACAGCTTCTCAATTGCCATCCCTGAGTTTGCCAAACAGACTTAATGCATTATCCAACCACTTGAATGGGCATTCACACTGACCAAGAACATTATGCTGGTCCTTTCATCGGAACAATCAACTTGTAGGCAAAAGTGAGGACTGCAGATGCTGGAGATTAGAGTCAAGAGTGTGTTGTTGGAAAAGCACAGCTGGCCAGGCAACATCCAAGGAGCAGGAAAATTGATGTTTTGGGCAAAATAATAAGAAAAAGAAACAAAGCAAATAGAAGAAATTAGTTCCAGGAAGGCCATGGAACCTGAGAAGAGCTCCTAGGAGGGCAGTGGCCAAAAACTGGTTGAGAATCACTGGGCGAGACCATTGGACGATGGCTTTTGCCTGAAACGTCGATTTTCCTGCTCCTCGATGCTGCATTTCCAGCACCACACTAACCAACATCTAACTGAATCCAGGGATTTCGCAGTGGGAGCGCTGCTGGTAGCAATTGTTATCCTTCTTGGCACTCTGGGCATACCCAACCCTGGCCACCAGCCATAGCTTCTTGCTAGTATCTTCATCTTGGAAACCTCTGGATGACCTTAGTCAAGTTTGGTAGCAACCTTTACTCAGGATAATCACCCTTGCTCCCCATAATAGTATGCCGTTCTCTATGGTGATCTGGTTTCACTAGGCCTTGCTGGGTATGATGGCCCTTCTGTCTCCCCCATTACTACCAGCTGCTTTAGTTTTGCTAGGATAGCATCTTTTTGTGTCCCTGGTTGGATATTGTCAGCAGTGACCAGAAGGGTGTCCAGGAAGTTTAAAACCAAAATGGACAGTTTCAGGAGAGGCACCGCTAGAACATAGAACATTACAGCACAGTAGAGGCTCTTCAGCCCTTAATGTTGAACCGACCTGTGAAACCAATCTGAAGCCCATCCAACCTACGCTATTCCATTTTTATCCATTATGTCTATCCAATGAACATTTAAATGACCTTAGAGTTGACTACTGTTGCAGGCAGGCCGTACCACACCCCTTTTACTCTCGGAGTAAAGAAGCTACCTCTGACATCTGATCAATGTACATGGACACCGAGATCGCTCTGTTCATCTGCACTACCAAGAATTTTACCATTAGCCCAGTATTCTTTATTCCTGTTGCTCCTTCCAAAGTGAATCATCTCACACTTTTCTGCATTAAACTCCAGTTGCCATCTCTCAGCCTAGCTCTGCAGCTTATTTACGTCCCTCTGTAACCCACAACATCCTTTGGCACTATCCACAAGCTTAGCATCATCCGCAAATTTACTAACCTATCCTTCTACACCCTCATTCAGGTCATTTGTAAAAATGACAAACAGCATAGAATCATAGCCTTGCGGTACACCACTAGTAACTAAACTCCAGAATGAACATTTTGCATCAACCACCACCCTCTGTCTTCTTTCAGCTAGCTAATTTCTGGTCCAAACCACTAAATCACCCTCAATCCCATGCCTCTGTATTTTGTGCAATAGTCTACCATATCAAACACCTTACTGAAATCCATATATACCACATCAACCACTTTACCCTCATCCACCTGTTTGGTCACCTTCTCAAAGAACGCATGAAGGTTTGTCAGCTATGACCTACCCTTCACAAAACCATGTTGACTATCCCTAATCAATTTATTTCTTTCTCGATGGTTATAAATCCTATCTCTTATAACCTTTTCCAACACATTATCTACAAAGGAAGTAAGGCTCACTAGTCTATAATTACTTGGGTTGTCACCACTCTCCTTTTTGAGCAAGGGAACAGCATTTGCTATCCTCCAGTCTTGTGGCACTATTCCTGTCGACAATGATGACATAAAGATCAAAGCCAAAGGCTCTATAATCTCCTCCCTGGTTTCCCAGAGAATCCTAGGATAAGTCCTATCCACCCCAGGGATCTTTCCTATTTTCACACTTTCGAGAATTGCTAACAACCCCTCCTTGTGCACCTCAATCCCATCTAGTCTAATAGCCCGTATGTCAGTATTCTCCTCGACAACATCGTCTTTTTCCAGTGAGAGTATTGATGAATAATATTCATTTAGTGCTTCCCCTGTCTCCTCTGACTCCACGCATAACTTCCCACGACTATCCTTGATTGGCCCTAATTTTACTCTAGTGAAGTATCTGCTTGTGGGAGGTGGCTCAAGGCATCTGTATTAGTCGATTGGGTTCCTAGACAATGAGAAAAAATGAGGACTGCAGATGCTGGAGAGTCAGAGTCAAAAAGGTGGCGCTGGCAAAGCATAGCAGGTCAGGTAGCGTCCGAGGAGAAGGAGAGCCAATGTTTCATGCGTATGACCTTCATCAGGAATGGAGAATGTTCTAACTTGTACTTGTACGTGCTGGGAATAAGGGCCCAATCCTGAATTCTACAAGAAGCAGTGGGCAGCACCACCTTGTCTTCCTTCAGTCACCTTAGCAGGGATTTGTGATCTGTTACTAAGACAAATCCCCAAGCATAAAGGTACTGGCGACTGCCAAACCTTGTTTCTCTATCTGAGCACATTTGTGTTCAGCATCATCCAAGGTCTGGGAAGCACACACATATGGGGCGTTCCTCTTCATTTGGCCACTGTTGAGCCAATACTATCCTGCTAATCCACAGAGAGGCATCGCATGTCAGCACCACTTCTCGCTTGGATTGTGGTGGGCCAACACCCTAGATGATGATAGCTGCCTTTTCACTTCCCTAATAAGGGCTACTTCTTTGCTATGTGACTATTTCTAACGTTGATCTTTTCTTGTTGCAGGTGTAAAGGCACAAGAAGGAGGCTAGGTTCATATGAATTTCCTTTAATAATTCATTAACCCAAGGAAAGACGTAAGCTGCAGTCCACATGTGGGAGCTGGGCTCCTTTGATCACCTTCACTTTCTCTACCAACAGGTGTAACCCAGTTTGTCAACTCTTTAACCCATCCAAGATATCTGTTCACCTGGGAAAAACATTAAGCATGATGTCCAAGTTCTCAAAGTGCTCCTTATTGTTCTTCGCTGTTATTAGTATGTCATCCAGATAAATGGTAACCAGGGGTAGCCCTTGTAAAATGCTCTGCTGCCAAAAGGCACAGGCTGATGATACCCCAAAATGGCAGTCTTGTATATTGATATAAATGCTTATGGGTATTAAATATAGCATTCTTCTGGCACTCCTCATCCAGTTACAATTACACGTCAGTGTGGCTCAAGCCGAGCTTCATGAAGAACAGCCCACTCCCCCCCAGCTCCGCTCCCTCCAACCTTGTGTACAAGTCCCCTATGAAAGGGATTGGGCATTTATCCAGCTGTGGAAAGGAGTTTACCATTTGCCTAATATCCCCACAAAGACAAACTGTATTGTCAGGTTTCACAATTGGTATGACTGGTAGTGCCCATTCTACAAACTAGTTTGATGATTCCTTGGCTGTCCAACCTCTTTATTTTTACCTTTGCCCGCAATGCAAATGGCGCCCAGCAGACTGTAGAAAATCTCGGAATTGCTTCCTGGTCAGTATGGGGTCATGTGACTTTGGCCCCTTTGAAAATCTCAAGCCCTTCCTGAAATACTCCTTCGTATTTTACAAGGACTTCATTGTGGCAGCCATGTTCTGATCGAAAATTGTTGAGCCAATCAAGGTGAATCTTTCTCAACCAATTCCGTCCCAATAGGTTTGGGCCAGAGTCTTTTACTACCATCAGCGGTAACTGCACCAACTGCTTCTCACAGGAGACAGGAACTGAAGTCATTGCCTTAATCTGCAACATTTCCACAGTGGATCTTCTCAGGCTGGCTGAGATCTATGTAAACTTAAGGGTTGTACTCCTGAGTGGACAAAAACAGATTCTGCACTGACAGATACAGCTGCACCATTATCAACCTCCATAGGAACTCGGTGACATTTAACCAAACATTAATTTTAGTTGGTTCTGATTTGGATGTCACTAAGCAATTTGAATTGTTCCAAAGCACATATAGAGGGACTTTACAGAATGTGCACTCTCCTGGGTGCAGGCCTGAGATTTCTTAATCTAATCAGGCCTTGGAGCTCTCCATTGCTATCTCAAATCTGCATTCTGACAGCAACTACAATGGCTTGTCAGCCCATTTCCTGGAGAACTTTTGAGCCACGTGGCCGAGACTCAGCTTTGTTGTGAGGTTCTACTGTGGGCTGACCTGGGGACCTCTGCTCAGCATATACCCTTCGTTACACTCGGTGGTTGCCTACACTCGAGTGTTGTTCCCTTAGCTCAGTTGGAGAGGTAAGGGAGTCTATTTCCATCGGAATGCCCTGTAGCTCCCACAGTCCACTTGGTGCATTTTCTAATGACAACACCATTTGCAGTGTCTGTTTGAAGTCCAGTTGTGCTTCAACTAATAGGCACTTCTGTATGGTTACATCATTAATCCCACATACCAAGCAGTCTCTCAGCATCTCATTCAGTGATAACCCAAAATCACATGCCTCTGCCAGTCATCTCAACCTCGTCAAAAATCCCAATACGGATTTCCCCTGTTGTCTGACAATCGAATAAAACTGAAAGTGTCTCAGAATTAGAGGAGGTCTGGGTTGTAATGTTCCTTATTCAGCTCCGTAAACTATTAGAAGGTTTTAGTGTCTGGTGAGAAAGTTAAGCCTCTTAGAACGGAGAATGCTGCGTTCTGCAAGCATTCAGAAGGATTACTCATTGCTTTTAATCTGCCCCAATGTCATTTACCTGGAAAAATATTGCATTCTTTCCACATACTAGGACTAGGCTCAGTCTTTGACAGCAAGATCAAATGACTCAAGCCTCCTAAATAAAGACACGATGCCAGAAATGCTTACGTCAACTCCAAGATGATTGGAGCAAGTGAATGTCCTTCAGGCATGTCATGTTTTCTGTGAAGATTAGAGTGGTGCTGGAAAAGCACAACTGGTCAGGCAGCATCCGAGGAGCAGGAGAATCGACGTTTCGGGCAAACCTGCTCCTTGGATGCTGCCTGACCTGCTGCGCTTTTCCAGTACCACTCTAAACTTGACTCTAATCTCCAGCATCTGCAGTACCCACTTCCACCTATGTCATGTTTTCTGTGTCATTGGCACTGAAATAACTGCACGGAGACCAGTGTCCCGTCACCAAGTTACCCTTCATTTACTGTGCCCAGCACACTGACTGTGGCCAGCCAGCTCAGAATTAGTCACATGACTGAGGAGATTCTTATTACCTGGTTATATTTATATTTTAATTCAAAGTCCACATGAAGTTGCAACAGATAACAAGCACTGTACATCAAAGCTCAGCAGAGAAATGGTTAACATTGCACACCCCAAATCTCATTGTAAACTATAACATAAAACATTGTAACAATGCTGCCCCTTTAACAAGGTTATGTTGCCCTTGGTTTTTTTCAAGAGTTATAAAGTCAGTGGTGCTGCAATGATTAACAGAACTGCCTAAGTCAACAATCAGAGGAGACCTTTGTTTTTTTTTTAAAAAACACAGTTGTACAGGGGAGCGGCCATTTCTCAAATTCAGGCTTTTTCTAGTTTAATTTAGTTTAGCAGGCAGTCAAAAACTGCCAGCAGACAAAGAAGCAGCTACAGTGAAAAGAGTTCCATACTTCAACAAAGGTCTTGCCTAAAATGAAATCTCTCCTGCCTGTAAGAACCTGTATTTGAATTTACCAAGGGGTGTGTTTATGGGATGTTGCGGGAATTGGAACAGCTTTGTTAAGTTGCGTTTGAGTTGGTTGTGTTTTCAAATAGTTAAGTTATTCTAAATTCTGTTTTACTTTGTTTGTGTTTCAACTGTAATGTGTAAATAAATTCTATTTTCCTTGAAGCCATGTGGTTTGACCAGCTGCATCACTCCTAGAACATCCACTAAACATCTGCCTTTATAAAATAAAAGTTAGGGTCAGGGTTACCTTTGTAAAATATTTTGCAATGGTCCAGGCTGGTCCATAACAGATTGGAGACTCTTGGTGGGATTGATTCTACTTGGGTTAGAGTTATTGGTCTTTAAGGAGGTGAATGGTGGGTGTTAATGTCTTTTGTTCCGGCTATTGAATTTAGTTAGTTTAAGCAGTGCTTGGTATAGTAAGGGCTATTTCAGTCACTAAGAGTTTTCTGGGGGTGGAAGAAGTGAGTTTGTGGCTTGACAAGAGGTGAACAAGGCAAAGCTGCTGGAAATGGTAGACAAGCTGGCGTTAGGGTCACCTTGATCCCTGAGAAAAGGAGACAATTGCAGCAATACACAATTACAGTTTAATTTGCTGGAAATGCCATCAGAATCTTTAGAAATGGCTAAAATTAAATTGAAAATAAATCCGCCTGATTTAGAAGCAAAAGATAGAGAGAAAAAGCAATCAAATGGCTTGAATTACGATTTAAGGCAGAGCAAAAAGGTAAGGACGAATTGTTTTAGCAGAACAAAAAGAAATGGAAAGAGAAGGATGCATTCCTTGAAGAAGTTTTCCTCCGCTCTCTACAAGAATCTCAGTGAGTCTCGCTCTCTCACTGCAACCCCCAGGTCACCTCCTCTGCCCTGAAGCTCTTCTCCACTGCAGGCACCCTGCCTCTATTCCCGATGAAGTGTTTTTGGCTGAAACGTCGATTTTCCCGCTCCTCAGATGCTGCCTGACCTGCTGTGCTTTTCCCGCACCACTCTAATCGAGACTCTGGTTTCCAGTATCTGCAGTCCTTGTTTTTACCTAGTAATACAAAATAGTAAAAAAAAACATACAACTGACAGAACTGGCTATTGGTCGGCATATACCAGCCAGCTATTGGTCGGCCTACACACTTTCCAGCTATCGGATGGCTTACTCACCAACTAACAGTCTGCCTACACACGCACTGACTGTTGGTCCACCTTACACACCTTGTAGTTATCGTTCAGATTGCACACAGGCCAGCTATTTGTTGGCCTGCAATCCTCGCGGCCACGGGTCAACCTCCAGACCTTGCAGCTATCCGTCAGCCGACACTCCTTGTGGCTGGGTCGCCCGACACACGGGCCAGCTATCAGTCAGCATACATATCTTCCAGCTATTGGTTAGCCTACACACTTTCTGGCTATCAATTGGCTTACACATCTTCTGGCTATTGGTCCACTTACACACCTTCGAGTTGTCAATCAGCTTAATTACAGGCCGGTTATCGGTCGGCCTAAACACAGTCTGATTCGGTTGGCCTTCACAACACACAAGGACCCAGCCCATACACACAGGCCTGGTGCACCCACAAAGGCACAATACACACACTAAAACATAGTGCAACCATAAAGGCACAGCCCACCCACGAAGATATGTCCCACTCACAAAGGTCCAGTTTACTCATGAAGGTCCTGTCCACACACAGAGGCCCTGTCCACTCACTGAGGCCTGGTCCATACAAGAAGGGACAGTACACACATGAAGGCATGGTGCACACTCTAAGTCCTGGTCCACGCATAAAAACCCAGTATACACACGAAGGCTCAGTCTGGGGCTCATACACAAAAATTAAGCCCACAACCCATCCACTTAAATAAAGGCATAAAAGCTGGGTGCCATCACCAAGTTTTCCTTCAATTCTCTCGTTCACACAGTGGGCGGCATGGTGGCACAGTGGTTAGCACTGCTGCCTCACAGCGCCAGAGACCCAGGTTCAATTCCCGCCTCAGGCGACTGACTGTGTGGAGTTTGCACATTCTCCCCGTGTCTGTATGGGTTTCCTCTGGGTGCTCCGGTTTCCTCCCATAGTCCAAAGATGTGCAGGCCAGGTGAATTGGCCATGCTAAATTGACTGTAGTGTTAGGTGAAGGGGTAAATGTAGGGTTTATGGGCAAGTTGCGCTTTGACGGATCGGTGTGGATCTGTTGGGCTGAAGGGCCTGTTTCCACATTATAAGTAATCTAATCTACACTGACTGTGGGCTAGTCAGCTCAGAGTCAGTTGTCTGAGTGAGATTATGTTGGTTGGTAATGTTAGTCTGCCAGGGATGTTCCAATTGGCCCAGGTTAACCCAATTAGGACAAGAGTTGAAAATGTCTTGCTAGAAAAGCGCAGCAGGTCAGGCAGCATCCAAGGAGCAGGAGAATCGACGTTTCCAGCATGAGCCCTTCTTCAGGAATGACCTACTGCACTTTTCCAGCAAAACGTTTTCAGCTCTGATCTCCAGCATCTGCAGTCCTCACTTTCTCCTCCAATTAAGACAAGCCCAGTTTGACCTCATAGCCAACAAGGTAAACCTGATTCCAATCACAACAGGTTCTTTCTTTGTTTTGACTTTGTTGAGAAAATATTACCTTATTGAAGTTCCAGCTGTTCTTCTAGTCAGTACAGCCTTCAGATTCTGTATTAGAGTGCTCAATCACAGATTGAATTTCCCAAATGAGTTGTATAACTGAATTAACAAAGACAAAACAACAATCCCAAGCGAATTGCACATGGGAGTACCATCACATAGACCATTATCGTTTGGTGACCCTGGAAAGAGAATAGCAACAACAGGCAAGATGGGAAATATCCAGTTAAACAAAGTTGTTTGATCCTCTGTGGGAGAGTAGCTGCCACAACATTCCAGACCTGTGTTTGTCTGAGTGGATTCTGCACCACCGTACTGTGCATCTCTTTACAAATGGCACAATTCACTCGTCTTTTGACAATCAATAATTGTGATAAGAATGTGCAATAGAACAACTCTCAAGGAGCTCGACAACACGAGGTATTAAATGACTGAATACCCTCAGCAAAATGAAGGTTATCACTGAAAAAAAAACAGAAGATATTTAGATTTTGATGGGATTGATAGTGAGTGAAATAATACAAATACTGTTGTTTGAAGACAAGTTACAATTCACATTTGAGATGTAATAGGATCAGATTAATCCAGTCTTTGGGGTATTCAAACACAGTCTAAAATCTCATTGGTATCACATCATTAATCTGGTGTAATCTGTTTGTTCAAAATGATTTTTTAAAATTGATGATGTAATCACATTTTCCCAGGGGATATATCACACAACAAAATAAAGTTCCTGGAACTGTGTCAGCTCCAGCTCTAAGAGAATTCTCCAAATCTGACAGTTTGCCAACAGCAGGAAGGGAGTTTGTTTGACAAACAATTAAATGCATCTTCTCAGGGAAAAGGTTGAAAAAGTATACAACACCATCCTTGCCATTATTGGTATTCCTGGTAATCTTGGAAAATTTTAACTTGTATAAATTTCTGCTTTGAATCATACTTATTTCTACCTATGACTGATAATTATTTTCTTTCCATTTAGCAAGGCAAATACTGATGCCAGACAATACTGTGCTCACTCACTGAGTTTAAAGCAAAGAGATTGTCAATTTGGAGACTCATCAGTCATGTGCAACATTGTCTGTTTCTTTATACTGGGTTCTGTTTCTCTGGAATGCATTTGCACTGAGGCCACATTAATGAAGTTTGGCTGAGCACCAGCCCTGGCATTTCCTAGAAAGTGTTCGGCAAGACTGCACTCTGTGGTAGTTCAAAGCCTGTTATTGGTTGGATGGGTTTTGTAACAATGCACCTATTAGTGGCATTCAGTGTTTCCTATTCCTTGAAATGAAGATATTTTATTGGTGGATCTTGTTCAGGCAGCGTGCATCAAATCGGAGTCCAGATACAATGTGGGCAATGGGTGGGTTCAGCAGATCGTTATGGAGTGATAAGTGAGCATCAGTACAAAATGTTGTTTTCATCAGTGAGTGAATGTGTGGAGGCATGATATTTGTGAAGACAGATCATTGGGAGGGGTGTTGAGCTCAGGGTTCTAATTTTGATACATGTTGTTGAATTATTTGGTTGTTAAAAAGACATAGAACATAGAACATAGAACATAGAAGAATACAGCGCAGTACAGGCCCTTGAGCCCTCGATGTTGCGCCGATCCAAGCCCACCTAAACTACACTAACCCACTATCCTCCATATACCTATCCAATGCCCTCTTAAATGCCCATAAAGAGGGAGAGTCCACCACTGTTACTGGCAGGGCATTCCATGAACTAACGACTCGCTGAGTGAAGAACCTACCCCTAACATCAGTCCTATATCTACCCCCCCTTAATTTAAAGCTATGCCCCCTTGTAATACCCGACTCAATACGCGGGAAAAGGTTCATACTGTCGACCCTATCTAACCCCCTAATCATCTTGTACACCTCAATCAAGTCACCCCTAAACCTTCTTTTCTCTAGTGAAAACAGCCCCAAGTGCCTCAGTCTTTCCTCATACGATTTTCCTTCCATACCAGGCAACATCCTGGTAAACCTCCTCTGCACCCGTTCCAATGCCTCCACATCCTTCCTATAGTATGGCGACCAAAACTGCACACAATATTCCAGATGCGGCCGTACCAGAGTCTTATACAACTGCATCATGACCTCAGGACTCCGGAACTCAATTCCTCTACCAATAAAAGCCAGTACGCCATATGCCTTCCTCACCGCACTATTTACCTGGGTGGCAACTTTCAGAGATCTGTGTACATGGACACCAAGATCCCTCTGCTCATCCACACTACCAAGTATCCGACCATTAGCCCAGTACCCCATCTTTTTGTTATTCTTCCCAAAGTGAATCACCTCGCACTTAGCTACATTGAATTCCATCTGCCACCTTTCTGCCCAGCTCTGCAGCTTCTCTATATCCTGCTGTAACCTGCTACATGCTTCCTCACTGTCAACAACACCTCCGACTTTCGTATCATCCGCAAACTTGCTCACCCAACCTTCTAACCCCTCTTCCAGGTCATTTATAAAAATGACAAACAACAATGGTCCCAAAACAGATCCTTGCGGAACACCGCTAGTGACGGCACTCCATGAAGAAACTTTGCCATCAACTACTACCCTCTGTCTTCTTCCATCCAGCCAATTCCTAATCCAAACCTCCAACTCACCCTCAATGCCATATCTCCGTATTTTCTGCAGTAGCCTACCATGGGGAACCTTATCAAACGCCTTACTAAAATCCATATATACCACATCTACCGCTTTCCCCTCATCAACCTCCTTCGTCACCTTTTCAAAGAATTCAATAAGGTTTGTGAGGCACGACCTGCCCTTCACAAAACCATGCTGACTATCCTTGATCACATTATTCCTATCTAGATGTGCATAAATCCTATCCCTTACAATTCTCTCTAAGACTTTGACCACAACAGAAGTGAGACTCACCGGCCTATAGTTACTAGGGCTATCCCTACTCCCCTTTTTGAACAAGGGAACCACATTTGCTATCCTCCAGTCTTCTGGGACTACTCCTGTAGACAAAGAGGACATAAAAATCAAGGCCAATGGCTCTGCAATCTCCTCCCTTGCTTCCCAGAGAATCCTAGGATAAATGCCATCAGGCCCAGGGGACTTATCTATTTTCACCTTTTCCAGGATTTCCAACACCTCTTCTCTACATACCTCAAAGCCATCCATTCTACTTATTTGTGCCTCAGTATTCTCATCGACAACAATGCCCTGTTCCTGAGTGAATACTGAAGAAAAGTATTCATTCAGTGTCTCCCCAATCTCTTCCGCCTCCACATGCAACTTCCCCCTACTATCCTTGACTGGACCTATTCCTACCCTAGTCATTCTTTTATTCCTAACATACCTATAGAAAGCCTTAGGGTTTTCCCTAATCCTATCTACTAAGGACCTTTCATGTCCCCTCCTTGCTGCTTTTAGCTCTCTCTTCAGGTCCTTCCTGGCTACCCTATAACACTCAATCGCCCCAATTGAACCTTCACGTCTCATCTTGAGATAGGCCGCCCTCTTCCATTTAACAAGGGATTCCAATTCCTTATTAAACCACGGCTCCCTCGCACGACCCTTTCCTTCCTGCCTGACAGGTACATAATTATCAAGGACACTCAATAGTTGCCCCTTGAACAAGTTCCACATATCATTTACACTCTTGCCTTGGAGTCTACTTTTCCAAGCCACACATCCTAAGTCATGCCTCACCGCATCATAATTTCCCTTACCCCAGCTATAATTCTTGCCCTGTAGTACACACTTATCCCTCTCCATCACGAGTGTAAAAATCACCGAATTATGGTCACTATCCCCAAAGTGCTCACCTACCTCTAATTCTAACACCTGGCCTGGTTCGTTACCCAGAACCAAATCCAGTATGGCCTCACCTCTTGTTGGCCTGTCTACATATTGTGTCAGGAAACTCTCCTGCACACATTGAACAAACACTGACCCATCTAACGAACTTGAGCTATAGCTTTCCCAATCAATATCAGGAAAGTTAAAGTCCCCCATAACAACCACCCTATTACTGTCACTCATCTCCTGAATCACCTTCCCAATCCTTTCTTCAATGATTCTAGGACTATTAGGAGGCCTGTAAAAGACTCCTAACAGGGTGACCTCACCTTTCCTATTCCTAACCTCAGCCCAAACTACCTCAGATGGCAAGTCCTCATCCATCGTCCTTTCCACCGCTGTAATACTATCTTTGACAAGCAATGCCACACCTCCCCCTCTTTTACCCCCACCTCTGACCCTACTAAAACATTTAAATCCCGGAACCTGCAACAGCCAATCCTGTCCCTGTTCTAGCCATGTCTCCGTAATAGCCACAACATCGAAGTCCCAGGTACCAACCAACGCTGCAAGTTCACCTACCTTATTTCGTATACTTCTTGCATTGAAGTATACACACTTCAAGCCACTTCCCTGTTTACAGGCACCCTCCTTGGTAATTGATGCCATGTTCCTCACCTCCCTACACTCCAGGCCCTGCACCCTGAAGCTACAATCTGGGTTCCCATGCCCCTGCCGAGTTAGTTTAAACCCCCCCCAAGAGCACTAGCAAACCTCCCCCCAAGGATACTGGTTCCCCTCAGGTTCAGGTGTAGACCATCCTGTTTATAGAGGTCCCACCGTCCCCAGAAAGAACCCCAGTTATCCAAAAACTGGAACCCCTCCCTCCTGCACCATCCCTGAAGCCACGCATTTAATTGTTCTCTCTCCCTATTCCTCGAATCTCTATCACGTGGCACGGGTAACAAACCAGAGACAACAACTCTGTTTGTTCTAACTCCAAGCTTCCAACCTAGCTCCCTGAAAGCCTGTCCTCTCCTTCACGCTTTTAAAGGGGGAAAAAACTAACCCAGCTAAGCTTACACTAACTGCTTCCGGGTCTCGGCTGCCCCTCTGCTTGCCGTCACTTCCTCTGCTGCTCCCGCTCTTTCTGTGAAGGAGAGAGAAAACAAAACACCGATGCCCGCTACAGGTAAGTAATTTTGAAAAAAACTCTTACCTTAGCTGTAGTCTGCCGGGTTCACCTCAACTCGGCCGCTGCTCCCACTCAAATGACCGTTGGTGGTGAAACAGTGAGTATTTATACTCACAGTTCTCCTTCCCGGCTGCCCCTCTGCTTGCCGTCACTTCCTCTGCTGCTCCCGCTCTTTCTGTGAAGGAGAGAGAAAACAAAACACCGATGCCCGCTACAGGTAAGTAATTTTGAAAAAAACTCTTACCTTAGCTGTAGTCTGCCGGGTTCACCTCAACTCGGCCGCTGCTCCCACTCAAATGACCGTTGGTGGTGAAACAGTGAGTATTTATACTCACAGTTCTCCTTCCCGGCTGCCCCTCTGCTTGCCGTCACTTCCTCTGCTGCTCCCGCTCTTTCTGTGAAGGAGAGAGAAAACAAAACACCGATGCCCGCTACAGGTAAGTAATTTTGAAAAAAACTCTTACCTTAGCTGTAGTCTGCCGGGTTCACCTCAACTCGGCCGCTGCTCCCACTCAAAATCACGAGTGAATTGTGCCATTTGTAAAGAGATGCACAGCACTATGGTGCAGAATCCAATCAGACAAACATAGATCTGGAATGTTGTGGCAGCTACTCTCCCACAGAGGATCAAACAACTTTGTCTAACTGGATATTTCCCACCTTGCCTGTTGTTGCTATTCTCTTAGGAGAAAGTGAGGACTGCAAATGCTGGAGATCAGAGCTGAAAACGTGTTGCTGGAAAAGTGCAGCAGGTCAGGCAGCATCCAAGGAGCAGGATTCTCCCGCTCCTTGGTTGCTGTTCTCTTTCCAGGGTCACCAAACGATAATGGTCTATGTGAAGGTACTCCCATGTGTATTCGCTTAGGATTGTTGTTTTGTCTTTGGCCATCAGTTTAGATAACTATTTATTTTTTTAGATTAGATTAGATTACTTACAGTGTGGAAACAGGCCCTTCGGCCCAACAAGTCCACACCGACTCACAACCCACCCTCCTATATTTACCCCTTCACCTAACACTACGGGCAATTTAGCATGGCCAATTCACCTGACGTGCACATCTTTGAACTGTGGGAGGAAACCTGAGCACCCGGAGGAAACCCACGCAGACACGGGGAGAATGTGCAAACTCCACATAGTCGCCTGAGGTGGGAATTGAACCCAGCACTGTGCCACCATGCCGCCCACCAATTGTGCAAACATATCCATTTTTGACTTCATGATAGAGGGATGGTCATTGATGAAACAGCTGATGATAACTGGGCCAAAGACAGTACCATGAGGAACTTTTGCAGTGATGTCCTGAAGCCTGGATAACTGACATCTATCTTCCTTTATGCTCAATATGACTTCAACCCTGACTCCCTTTGACTCCACTTTGCTCGGACTCCTTGATGCCACACTAGGTCAAATGCTGTTGTGAGTCAAGGACTGTTACTCTCACTTTACCTCTGGAGTTCAGTTCTCTTTCTAATGTTTGAACCAGCCAGCAGATGCTGCTTGATAGCATAGTCGATGACATCTTCCATCACTTTACTAATGATCAACAGTAGACTGATGGTGTGGTGACTGGCTAAACTAAGTTTTTTTGTTTTTTGGTACAAGACACTCCTGGGCAAGTTTCCACCATGTCAGGTAGACCCCACCTTAGCAGCTGTACTGGAACAGCTCAACTCGGAATGCAGCAAGTTCTGAATTCTTCATACTTCATCAAAAGCCCAGCCTTACACAGCATAATTGTCAAAGTACTTTTACCTCATTTGTCTTCCACCATCATCTCAATGAACAACATTAATTTTAAGATTGTTCTTTAGCAGTTTTTATTTATATATTTATATCCCAAAAATGATCCAATTAAAACTGACATCTCAATGTTTCAATTTTAGTACAATCAGCCACATAATCTCAAACCATACTAGGAAAACTACAATTATCCTGGAGCTTGATGCTTAAGTTTGCAGGTTGCACTCATTACTCTGTTGTTGGTCTTCCCTCAACATAGTGCCATCGGGGAGAAGCTGTCTGTTCATCATATTTTCTGTTGATCCACTTATTTAACTCACATTTATGACATATTGGAGATTTCCACAAGATTAATGTACATAACAATCTACATAAGAAAAAGGTCAAACTCTTGACCAACGCAAGAGCCCAAATACAACGCACATGGTGACCATTTAGCAAAAGAGCTTCTTTTGATATTGTTCATCCTTGAGCAGCAAGAAGCCTCTGGCCTCCACTCAGATCTCTACTGCAGACGAAGTGACAGCAATTTTATGGGTATCAGATGTAGACGATATTAAGATCGCGAGGACCAAATATTAATCATGGCAAGCCATTTAGCTGTCCAAGAACTTTCCTTAAGAGATAAGGAAAGAAAACTGAGAAGGGGTTAGAGGTGAGGAGATGTGGCAATTGGGGGGGGGGGGGGGAAGAGAAAAGAGAATTGAGAAAGATGGAGAAGACCAATACAAAAGGCAAGAGCTACAGACTAACTATGCAAGCAAGAAATCAAAAATAAATCAAACAAGTTTCAATTGCCAGATCAACGAATTCAAAAATTGAAGGTTCAAATCAAATTTCACAGTTTGAGAATATTAATTCAGTCTTTAAAAAATTAAATAGCAAAAAAAATGCTGGTAAATGGTGAAGGTTCACAAAGTTAAAGATTGTCGTAAAAATCCAAGATATTAACCAAATGCCCTTTTGGGAAGGAAAGCTTCATTTGGCCTGTATGTCACAGTGAGTCCCAGGCCAATGAGATTAATATTAAATCCCCTTTAAAAAGTGGCTGACTGAATTTCTCAAGTTTAACCTACACTACTGGCTTTATTCTGAACTGCATTAATCATCTAGACAACTGAGCTAATCAATCCTCACATTAATGCAGTACACATCTCATAAAAAGTAAAGTGTTAGCCAATTATAAAAATATTGAATAAATCAAGTCATTTAACTTTCAAAGTTACTCAGTGAAACTAAAATACATTAATATTTTACAATTATATACATTCTCCATTCTTTTTGCTTTCAATTCATCCCCTTTTATTCCTTCTTCCCCACCTTCAGTCCTTACAATTCCTTTCTGCCCCCCTTTACCATCTCCCACTTCTCAACATCACCTCCCATATCCTTCTCCCTCCCCAAATCTCCTCTTCCATTCTTCTCACACCTCCTTCCCATTACTGTAAATAACTTTCAACACTCTCTCTTTGTAAACTCACCACTGCACCTCCACCCCCCATTCTCCATCTCTCTCTTCCCTTCCACCTTTCCCATTTCTAAGTGGGAATGGAAATAGTTTTGCAGTGTGTGAGGCACAGGAGGTAGGGGTGATATTTGTTTGGGGAGTAGATATGGAGGAGGTACTGGAGGAAGTATGGATGTTGGTGTGGTATTGGGAGGGTTGTGGGGGTATTGGAGTTATTTTTAGGGGATATTGGAGTTATTTTGGGCGTACTGGGGTGATTTTTAGGGGATATTGGAGTTATTTTGGGGGGTATTGGGGTGATTTTTGAGTATGGAGTGACTTTGGAGGGCACTAGGATAATTTGGAGGGCATATTGGGGTGATTTGGAGATATTGATGATATTTTGAGAGAGTATTGGGATGATTTGGAGGCTGAGATGATTTTGGGGGGTATTGGCGTGATTTTGGCAGAGTATTGGGGTAATTTGGGGGATATTGGAGTGATCTGAAGTGTTGAGGCAATTTGGAGGGAATATTGGGGCAATTTAGGGTATATTCCAGGGAGTATTGAGCGATTTGGTGAAATATTGGGGTGAGTACTGGCATGATTCTGGAGAGGATCGGTGTAACTTTGGGCGAGCATTGGGTAAATTGGGGACATTGGAGTGATTTGGGGGAGTATTGGAGCGATATTGGGATAATGTTTGGGGATACTGGAGTGATTTGGGGAAAGTTTGGGGTGTGTTGGTGAGATTTTGGGGAGATAGTGAAATGATTTTGAGTGAATAGGTGGGGGGGGGGGTGATGAAGGTCCTCACCTCCTGATTTTCTTTCGACGCCTCCGGCCCGCGCCGCCTCACACTTTGGCGCCTACCGCCGCCACCCACTCCCTCCGCGCTTCCAATATCGTTCCCGCCGCCGCCACCCAAACCTCTCCAATCGCATCTGCGTTGAATCTCGAAGTAGCCGGCAGTATATTTCGGGGAGGGGTGGAGAAGTAGGACTGAGGGTGAGACACTAGGGGCGATGGTTGGGTGACGAATTAAAGATGTCGACAAATGGCGGAAGGTTATCGCTTCCTCCTTGTGGGGTGGAAGTGTCACGCGGCCAAGCCTCTCCATTATCACATCAAAAGGGGGGAGGGGGATGGAAACGACGTCTTCACATATTGCATCACGTAATGTGAAGGAGTTAATTCTTTATGAGGTGCCAACGTTGGATCTAACAGTTTCTTCCCCGATCGCAGATGTATTCGAAGCTGTGGGATATAAATGAATTAATGTTATTTCTGCAAGTATAAATTCTGATACAGAACAGGAATGAGAAAATACATATTCAGCAAAAAGAAAGGATATGTTAGCATGAGACGTGAATACAGAACAATGGTGGATGTGTGGGCAAACAGGAAAACATCTGTTTTCCCCTACTCGGAGACACAGGAACAAGCCCTAATCAAAGAGGTCAAAGTGGCCTCTGGATGGAAATAGATGCTGATAGAAGAAAAGATATGCCTAATCAATAATCTACAATAGACTGACGTCAAACACCCTTATGGGAGTCAGAGATAAGAGTTTGTCACGGACAAGACAGGATAAATAGAAGTTGTAGGATAAGTCTTAAGGAAATCTGTGACGTAAGCGAAGCAGGGAACAGACAATGGAATAAGGAAAACATATGGGAAAAAACAGTATAAATTGCAAGGGTTTTTTGGGATATACTGTGCATTTTGTCATTGCCTTACCTGGTAATTAGACAAAGCACCCACCTATAGGTGTACAAATAAACGGCTGATTCAGATATTCGTCTCGGACTGAAATTATTAAAGTGAGTGAGCTTTTGTTTCTCACAATTGGGGGCTCGTCCGGGATTTTCTTCCATCACCGGGGGAAGTGGCTGGCCTTGGACACTGGGAAGACGCGTCCCGTTCCCCATTGAGGAGTGGTCTCGTGTCCCCGTTTGGTCTGCTCCCTTGGGTGACTGATGTGAATCCTATAAGAGAGACATCTGAATCAGACAGTGATAGGAGCTCGATAGAAGATACGTTGATAAAAGGGGCCAGGCAACTCTGTGCACAGACCAAGGTAAGAAAATTGACTTTTAAGTATTGCCTTGGTGGCTGGGATTGAGTTTTAGTAGTTAATAAGGGACTAACGAAGGAACTCACTATGGCTTGCGCTGTGGGTAAGGAAAAAGCCACCGGGGAAACAAAGTAAGGAAACAGCAATGGAAATGGAGGCGGGGTCCCTTACAACATTCCTCTGGAAAGTCCTTTGGGCAGGATGTTGTGGAAATTGGCAAAATAATACTTGTACAAGGGAGAAAGATGATTAAATTTTGTTGCTTTGTATGGACTAAGGACTCCATTCTTCATCCCGCTGTCTTCTGGCCAAAGTACAGATCGGACGAAGACTGGATTTGTGAATATCTGAGTTCATATGTCAATGAGCGAGAGAGAGAGAGAGAGAGAATGTACAGAGCTGTACAGCTGGTAGGAAGTTTAACCCTTTGTGATTTGGTTTGAGTGAATATTTGTTTGTTGGTGATTGAATGTTTGTGTTTTATTCCCTGGAGCTTGAGATCCAGGACTGTTTTGAATCTGATTTTTGTTATGGAAACTTAACATGATTTCTTTTAAGGTTAAGGATTCTATTGAGATTATGAAGAAAAAAAAAGGAATGATAACTCCTGTTCTTTTTACAGATCATGACTGCCTTACTATCAGTTTCAAACTAATCTCTTTTATATTTACATAATTATGGAGGACAGTTGAAGTTTCAGTTCATAATTAGATTGTAGTAAAAGCAAAATTCTATGGTTAATATCTGTGACCTTGGATTCAGCCATTGTTCATGCATTAGAAGTTTTTTAAAAAAAAACTTGAGTAGACAAATTCTTTTAAGGCAAGCTCTGATTATTTTACGACATATAGTATTGTAATTGAGCAATGATTGGTCAGGTCTATTTAAGAAAACTAATTTTGGATCTAAATTAAAGGACTAAAACTGGGTAATTACAGTGAATTGCAAAATTGGGAACTGTATGCATTGTGCATTTTGACTATTAAATACTGAAGAAATGAACGTAAATATATATAAATATATTTATAAGTTAGGAACAGGCTTTGAAGGTTAGTCAAGCATGAATTGATGAATTGGTGTTTGAAGTTATGGGGAGCTAGAAATATTGCAATATTTCTTTAAAAAAAAGAAAAAGGGGAAAAACGTAATGACTTATCCCCTTTGGGAGGTACCCATAGGGGACAAAGAGATTGGGTTTGTAAGTGCCCCCCTCACCAGTGGGGAGGTCAGAACATTTAAAAAGGAAATGAAGGTCCTGGTTGAGGATCCGGTGGGGTTGTCTGAACAAATTGATCAATTTTTGGGGCCCAGTCTGTATACCTGGGCTGAATTAATATCTATTTTGAATATACTATTTACTGGGGAGGAAAGGGGACTTATATGAGGAACTGCCATTAAAATATGGGACAGGGAACACCCGATTGGAGATGGGGATGCTGGACAGGGAGAGGTGAAGTTTCCCCTCAGAGACCCCCAGTGGGAAAACCAAAACCCGGAGCATAGAGAAGAAATGAGGGAATTGAAAGGCCTGATTCTAAAAGGAATAACAGAGGCAGTTCCAAGTCGCAGAATTTGATTAAAGCCTTTGAAATTAGACAGGAGAAAGATGAGACTCCCTCAGCTTTCTTGCAAAGATTAAGGGACTCAATGCGGAAATATTCTGGAATGAACCCTGAGGACCCAGTGGCACAGGGTCTTTTGAAAGTACATTTTGTGACAAAAACATGGCCAGACATACAGAGAAAGATACAGAAGATAGAAGGATGGAGCAGAAAACCATTAGATGAATTGTTGAGAGAGGCACAGAAAGTGTTTGTAAGAAGGGAGGATGAGAGACAAAAACAGAAGGTGAAAATGATGGTAGCTACGGTTGATGGGGTAATTAAGGGGAGAATGGAACCAATAGTGGGCAACCGGAGTGGCAGGAGGCAGCATGTAGAACAGAGAGGAAGAGGAAGAGGACAAGGGGGAACATTTGATAGAGGGTTTGAGCGACAGGGGCAGAGATGGAAGTCGCTACAGGCAGGATGCTATTATTGTGGAAAGATAGGGCATTTTAAGCGGGAGTGTCCTGATCTACAAAGGGAAGAAAAGGCAATTCCGCTTATGAATTATGATGAAGAATAGGGGTGTCAGGGGTTCCTGCCCTCGGGGGCCCACCAGGAACCCTTGATAAACTTGAAGGTGGGACCGTGTAGGGAGGAGGTAGTCTTCCTAGTAGATACGGGGGCAGCACGGTCATTGCTGAAATTTAAAACAAAGAAAGTAGAAATGTTAACACGGTCAATTATTGTTTCAGGGGTAAAAGGGGAGGGATTTACTGTTCCAGTATTTAAACCTATGATGATAGAAGATCCTAAGGATAGGATCACAGGGGAACTGCTGTATATCCCTGATATAGGAAGTAACTTACTGGGGAGAGATTTAATTATCCTTTTAGGACTGGAGATTGGAGTTCAGGAAAAAGAATTAGTTGTACAACTGGCGATGTTGACAGAGGATGCTGAGAGAAAGATAGACCCTATTTTATGAGCTAGAGAAGGGAATCGTGGAAAACTACAGATCCCTCCCCTTACAATAAATTTAAAACGAAAAGGAGACGTTATCTGTGAACGACAATATCCTATATAGAAGGTAAATGAGGACTGCAGCCAGTAATTGAGGGACTAATTAGAGATGAACTATTGGAACCATGTATGTCTCCTTATAATACCCCAATTCTACCAGTGCGGAAATCTGATGGAACTTATCGATTGGTGCAGGATTTGAGAACACTAAATCGGATAGTACAGGTCAGGCACCCAGTGGTGCCAAACCCCTACACGTTATTAAGTAAGATCCCTCATGATCACAAATGGTTTAGTGTGATAGATTTAAAGGATGCCTTTTGGGCTTGTCCCTTGGCGTTGGAAAGATTTGGGACTATCCCCCTATGAAATCTTATTTGAATGACCTTATCTGGGAACGCAGGGAGAATTGCCAATTCCCGAAACTAAAGATTTGTTTTTAAAGAAGTATATACTGGGCTTGTCCTCCTCTTTATCTTTCCTCAGAAAACAGGGTCTATTGGCACAGACTCCGCCCCTTTAATTTGCTGTTCTTCCCATCTGACCAGGAGATTGGGTCTTAATAAAATCATGGACAGAGACTAAGCTGCAGCCAGACTGGGAAGGGCCGTATCAGACTCTTTTGACTACCGAAACGGCAATAAGGACGGCGGAGAAAGGCTGGACTCATTATACTCGGATCAAAGGGCCTGTGGACCCTCCAGTTGAGGAAGAAGTCTGGACAGCCGAATCAACGCAAGACCCGCTGAAACTCAGACTAAAGAGACTTTGAGTAATTGACTATACAGTGGTGGCGCGAGCGCAGGATTATTTCTGTAAGATTGTATATTAAGCCTTTTTGTGTTTTAGCATAGTGATTAGAATACTGGGAATGCTTAGAGTTATGATGCTAGCCCTCTTGGTATTGGGATTTTGTCACATATCATTTTCATATGTATTATTAATGGTTCCTGAGTCTGATAATCCACAAGTAATAGACACTGATGTATGTAGCTTAGTAAATTGTGGGAATGTAGCTAATCAGAGACAATACCGCAACTCAGAGATACATCTTAAGTCCTATGGGGATGGCCTCGGGGATGGTACCTGGTGTAATGGTCTTGTCACAATACACCAGGCCCCCTTTCAACCAGCACCGATTGTCCCGATAAAGAGTGTAACCCCATATATTTAACGATAAGGAAAACCACATGGCACGAAGCAGTTTTGGGAGGTGGCACTTATGAGTACAATTAAATGAAACATTTGGGATTGAAATGAAAGCAAATGGGAAGGAGTTTGAGGGCTGTTGTTTTCGAATTAGCGTAGGACAGGGAAAACGGGTAGAATTACTGGGTAATGAGATACAACCTTTCACCCCTCCCGATGATCCTAAAGTAGTAAAAATTATAGAGGTAAAGGATTTGAAACAGACTATCGAGATAGAGACTGGGTACGGGGATGCAAATGCCTGGGTTGAATGGGTAAAGTATACTGTAAAAAGTCTGAACAAAAACAATTGCTATGGATGTGCTTCCGGTAGGCCAGTGGCCCAGGTGGTTCCCTTTCCGCTCGGGTGGAAGCGAGACAGGAAGGGCATGAAATGTATGATAGCCCTGTATCAGGATGAGACTGTATGGAATGATAGGAATTGTACCTCCCTATCTCTGATGTTCCCTCCCTTGGAGGAGAAAGATGCAAAAGTTCCCCCCACATTTTCCGCCGCAGTTGGAAATCGCACGTCATGTGTGCACAGGTCGGTCGAGACATTTGGGGGAGCTGAAATTATGTACAGAAATTAAGAATGTTACCGAAACGGAGAAGGGAGGGAACTACTCAGCATTAAAGGTTCCCGAGCGGATCTGTGGTGGTACTGTGGAGGAAAAATATTGAGACCCACCCTACCTCCGGATTGGAAAGGGATATGTGCAATTGTACAATTGGCAATTCCATTTACCTTGGCATTTGAGAAGGAAAAGATAGTAGGGAAAAAGGGAAGGGGTAAGAGATTACTGTTAGATACTTCTTTTGATGACAGGATTTATCTCGATTCGGTAGGAGTCCCTAGGGGAGTACCTGAATTCAACGCTCATAACCAGATTGCAGCAGGCTTTTAGTCAGCTCTCTTTTGGTGGGTAACAATTAATAAAAATGTAGATTGGATAAATTACATTTTCTATAATCAACAGCGATTTATAAATTATACAAGAGAGGTGGTTAAAGGAATATCAGAACAGCTTGATGCGACGAGTAGGAATGCATGGGAAAATAGAATAGCCCTTGATATGATTTTAGCAGAGAAAGGGGGTGTATGTGTGATGTTAGGAGGAAGCTGTGTACCTTTATTCCTAATAACACTGCACCTGATGGTTCAATTACTCGGGCCTTACGGGGATTGACTACCTTAGCAGAGGAACTGGCTGAGAATTCAGGAGTATACGCATCTCTCACAGGGTGGCTTGGATCCTGGTTTGGAAAATGGAAGGGGGTGGTGGTTTCTATCCTTACTTCCCTGATGGTAGTAGTCGGGGTATTGGTGGCCATTGGCTGTTGTATCATACCCTGTATACGAGGGCTCACCCAGAGGCTGATTGAAACAGCCTTGATGAAACAAATGCCCCTGAGGGGAATCAGACAGAGGAACTTTATCAACTAAATAATAAGGAGATGAGTGAGACTAAGATGGATGAAATCTCTGAAATGATGCTTGCGAATTTTGGGAACAATGTTTAAAAAAAGACAAGAATGCAGAAGATAACAGATAGTAATGAAAAGAAAAAAGGGGAAATTGTGGGATATAAATGAATTAATGTTATTTCTGCAAGTATAAATTCTGATACAGAACAAGAATGAGAAAATACATATTCAGCAAAAAGAAAGGATATGTTAGCATGAGACGTGAATACAGAACAATGGTGGATGTGTGGGCAAACAGGAAAACATCTGTTTTCCCCTACTCGGAGACACAGGAACAAACCCTAATCAAAGAGGTCAAAGTGGCCTCTGGATGGAAATAGATGCTGATAGAAGAAAAGATATGCCTAATCAATAATCTACAATAGACTGACGTCAAACACCCTTATGGGAGTCAGAGATAAGAGTTTGTCACGGACAAGACAGGATAAACAGAAGTTGTGGGATAAGTCTTAAGGAAATCTGTGACGTAAGCGAAGCAGGGAACAGACAATGGAATAAGGAAAACATATGGGAAAAAACAGTATAAATTGCAAGGGTTTTTTGGGATATACTGTGCATTTTGTCATTGCCTTACCTGGTAATTAAACAAAGCACCCACCTATAGGTGTACAAATAAACGGCTGATTCAGATATTCGTCTCAGACTGAAATTATTAAAGTGAGTGAGCTTTTGTTTCTCACAAAGCGCATGCTGGATTGAACAGCGGGATAATTGAAAAGAGACGTACTTGATTCTCCCCTACTCCTGAGTCCGTGAATGGTCTGAGCCTCCCTGTTATGTTGGCACTGAGTGTTTGGAGATAAATCTCCTGGATATATTTTCAGACCAATTCACTGTGAAGCCGTAGTGTTACACCGTGCACTCCGTCAACTTTGTGAAATCTATGTTATTGTTATTGTACCTTCTCCAGAAGGCTCAAAAAGGTAGAGAAAATGAGGTCTGCAGATGCTGGAGATCAGAGATGGAAATGTGTTGCTGGAGAAGCACAGCAGGTCAGGCAGCATCTAGGGAACAGGAGAATCGACGTTTCGGGCATTAGCCCGAAGAAGGGCTAATGCCCGAAACGTCGATTCTCCTGTTCCCTAGATGCTGCCTGACCTGCTGTGCTTCTCCAGCAACACATTTCCATCTCAAAAAGGTAGAGCTTGGTTAGTAAAACAGGATTTTTTTTGCTGACGAAAGACAAGTTGGTTTGCATGATTTAGGTTATTTGATACTGTTGTACTGCTCTGAGGCTCCAATCATGACCCAGAACACCCGGCCCTCAGTGAAAGTCAGTCCTGTCATTGTCCCCTCCATTTGACCTGATGTTCAGATTAGATTAGATTACATTACAGTGTGGAAACAGGCCCTTAGGCCCAACAAGCCCACACCGACGCGCAAATCACCCATACCCCTACATTTACCCCTTACCTAACACTACGGGCAATTTAGCATGGCCAATTCACCTGACCTGCACATCTTTGGACTGTGGGAGGAAACCGGAGCACCCGGAGGAAACCCACGCAGACACGGGGAGAACGTGCAAACTCCACACAGTCAGTCGCCTGAGGCAGGAATTGAACCCAGGTCTCTGGCGCTGTGAGGCAGCAGTGCTAACCACTGTGCCACCGTGCCGCCCACAGATTGAGGGACTGAGTAAATTGGGTCACCATCAGCAGAGAACTGATAAAAGAATATGAATAATCTTTCAACCCTGGTATAGAATAATGGCCTTTGTGTAGGACAGCAATGCAGTGATTATAACACAGGATGTCTGTACAAATAGTGATTGCAGTTTCCAGGCGAGGTGGTTTACTGGAGGTCACATTAAGTTGCTGAGTAACCCCAGACTCTTTTGTGACTATTGAGAGAGAAAAAGTATTTTAAAAGTACGAATAAGGTAATATTGAAGGGACTTACTGTTGCCAGCCAGCACATGGAAGTTTATAAATGTTTGCAGTAACGATTACATGGTGCTGAACATTCCCACAGTACATTGTAGATGTCAGGGCGGCTGCATCATCACTGATAGCTGGGACATATCTGGCACATCAGGGGAGTAACCCAGTGGATCAAACTCTTTGATGCAATAACGTACCATTTCTTCAACTCCAAAATAGTTCACTTGAAGGAAAGTGCAGTTGATGTAATGCTGGGTGGCAAGATATCCAATGAATTCCATGTGGTACCTGATAAGGCTGTGTAGGATTCTGAGAATGTTTATTCCTGCCATGATACCAGACGTTAGTACAATACAAAAGACTGAGTCTTCTGGGGCACTAGCATTTTATCATGGGCTCTCTTGGATTTTTTTATTCTTTCAAGTTTAGGCTTTACTTCCCCAGATGAACCACTTGATATCAGGTGCTGCCTGAACACTGACCCATTTCTGTGCATGACAGTTACATTTAACCATTGACTTACTGGGCATTGGTTGAGAGCAGTATCATTTCTTGATGTGTGATATCAATGTATGTAGTTAACATTTCCAAACAAACTCTGTGGTATAATTCCTCAAGTGAGGTAAAAGAGAACTTTTTCTCAGTAGCTCACAGGCACTCTGCATTTTCCAGTGCTTTACTGGAAAGTTGTGTACTGTTGATCTGAATCTCCAGGAATTACTCTGAGTGAAGGTATTACTGATTACAGAATTATACTGAACGGGGATCACGAACCTTAAGCTGGACCCATGATTGCTGTGGACTAATGTTGTTGGGAGGATGTGTCCTTGTAGTTTTATACGGAGTATGGGTAATTGCTTGAATAGAAACTTCTGACCCAGTACTCTTGCTTTTCTGTGGTTTCTGTCAGTGCAGCATTGTAGTAAGTGTGGAGCACTAACAGGATACCATCCATAACTCCACTTGCAAGTTTTGTTTTTCTGTGATACCTTTTATTGTAGAACTCTATTGCATGTGGGTCAATAGCCTGAAGAGAATACTCTGTTCCACTGGCAATGTGATTCAGTCAGCATCTTTCAATTAGAATGTTACTGAGTGTGGGTTCCTGGTCAAAGAGGAACAACTAACTCCAGTGTCCAAGTGTTACTGCAGGCATCTCTCAAAGTAAAATTATGCTGAATGGAGGTTACGAATTGGAGAAGAGCAACTTAATCCAATGGCCCTGTGCAAGGAGGAGTATCTCTGACTATAGAATTTAACTGCTTTTGGAAATCTAAATGAATCTGATCACAGTGGTATCTAGAACTGTGAGGATTTGAACCATGCAGTGCTTCATTTATATTACACTCCTGTTCTGTCCACTCATGGAGCTGTCAGTTTAGTGTGTAATTACACAATGGAATGCAACTGTGAAAATCTTTGCAGTGGGTTGAATGTGTTTCGTGCTAGGTTTACATAATGTCCCATTGGAGATGAACTGATGTGATGATTTTCATAAAAGGAAAATGGCAAAGTAACAATGTTAACTTGATCAAATGCCCCATAAACATATTATGTTTGCTGAAATAGTTGGGGTTGGTTAATCTTCCAGCACGATTAGGGCAAGTTGTGGGACATGTCTCCACTAATTTATTATCTGTATATGAATCAGGATGAATATCGAACGGGAAATGTTGACACAATTTCACATCTGTATCTGATTAGATTAAGATTAATACTTTTTATATCTGTAATATATAATTTTTCCACAGTTAACATTCCAGAGATTGCTGCCCTTCACTTTGTGATGTGTGTCCTCCTTGTGAGGAAGAGATTTTGGTGAAGAACATGCATCAATCAATTGTAAGGCAATATCTATAATTTAATAAAAAAGAAATAAAAATGTCTGTTTCAATGAATTACTAACTTCAGTATTTACAATATGAGTATGGTTAATAATTGAGTTGGAGAGCATTACATAGAATTAACAGGACAGAATACAGAACAGTTAACATGGTGCTTTAATATACCAAGCTAGCATCTGCCATTCCCAATTGTTCAAGCCCTGAGTCAGTATGCTATGTTAATGTTCTCCAGTTGTAGTCTCTCCCAATAGTGGAAATATCATTTCCATATTTGCATTGAAAACTCTTTTAATGTTTCATGCCCCACATTTGGGCTTTACTCAGCTCTCTTCAAGTCAAATTCAAGAGTCAGAGATACATACCTCTTTTTGGATGTGGTAAGTTAAATATAGAAAAGCATAGTTATTTTGTCTTTAGTATAATGATGATTTGATTCTGGCTACCATCTATGTACTCTATGTCACTAACTCAGCTCACATATCCAATTTCTAGAATTATGAGCATTTCTCTTCTTTTTGCGTGATAATAACAAATATTCCGACTCTGCTGGGAGGCAAAAGTCTATCACACATTTCTCGTTTTTGTGTCTCAGCCTCTGACCTTCCAACGCACGACAAATTAACTCTTAATTGTGACAAACTCAGGATTGTTTGACTTACATTTACAGAAGGATTGATTATTTGTTCCCCAATCAGTTATACAGTTACATTTAATTCTTGAGAAGAAATGTTTGGCTCTTAAAAATATAAATTACAAACACATACTCCACAATAAGGATCTCTGAAAAAAAAAAGTTGACTCAGTGAGATTACAACTCTCTTTGGTGTCATCCTGATTACAGATGAAGGTGGTTTTGGCTCTTGGAGGTCAATCATCTCAGCCATCATACATCTCTGCAAGACTTTTTCCAGGGTCATATTCTAGGCCCCAAAATCTGCAGCTTCCTCATTACTGCCCTTCCCTTCATCATCATTTCATTAATAGAGATGTTTGCTCATGATTGCACAATGTTCAGCACCAATTACTCCTGAGATAATGAAAACATATGTGTCTATATACAGTGAGATAACATCTAGCTTGGGCTGATCATTGACAAATAACATTCAGATTCGACCAGTTAATGACCATCTCAAAAAGAGAGGATCTACCAATCTCCCATTGGCTCATTATGACATGAACATCACAAAATCAATATTATTAACAACCTGGACCAACAGTTGACAAGAAAATGCCCTAGTTTAGCCATACAAGCGCTGTGGCTACAGAAGTATGTCAGACACTCTTATTACTGTGACAAGCTCCCTACCTGCCTCTCCAATCCATGTCAACCGTCCAGAATGCATAGCTCAGGAGTGGGATAGAATGTTCTCCACGTATCTAGTTGAGTGTCTCTCAATTGCAACACTGATTGCAACACTCATGAAGCTCCACATTGTGTAGGACAAACAGCTGATTGATTGCCATGCCAATCATCACATTTAGTACTCACTCCCTTCACCATTGACCAAAATTTAATACCACCTCCAAGATGCAAAAATGTTACACTCCAAGTCGCTTTAACAGCAAACCCATGATCTTCAGCACCTGGAAGAATGTGAACAAAAGATACATAGAAAGGTCATCACATACAAGTTCCTTCTCAAGCCAGATTTTATGCTGACCTGGAAATACATTGTCATTCCATCACTGTTGCTGTGTAAAAGTTCTGCAACTCTCCTTCAAAAGCATGTATGTTTCCTGCAACCCAGAGAATACAGGTCTTCAAAAAGGCAGATCTCCAACACCATCACAAAGGTGAATATGGATAGGCAATGAATGGTGGCTAGCCACTAAATCTCACATTGAACGTGTACGTTTTTTAAAAATGACTATTACCAAATCTTCAGAAGGATAACTTTGAACCCAACAGGTGGTAAGTGTCTGGAGGAATGTGCATATGGCATTACAGCAGGTGGAACGTCCAAAGTAAAAGAGTGACCGCTTTGTGCTGATGTCTTGCTGAATTTGGGGCATCAGCGATCCTAGCGGATAGTCCATGTCATATCTTATTTTGCTGAGTCTAATAAATTTCCCAAGTCTTGCTGGTCACAAAACTAGGAGACAGATCCATTTGCCTTGGTTGTCTGTGCTGGGTAATGGATTAAGTGTTGGTGTTCTCCACTCCAGTGTACGACCCTGAATCAAGTGGAGGTTCCCTTATCTTTGAAAGTGGATCAATTCTGGAGTGATCATTGCATATTTGTGGCAATAGATCCAGTGTGGCGATATCCAATCCCAAGGAATGGTCTAAAAAGAAAGCAGTCTTCTGTACTGGGGATGGAGAGTTCCATTTTCTTTTATTCATTGAAGGGATATGGGTGTTGCTGGTTAGGCCAACACTTAACAACCATCCATAATTGCACAGAGGGCAGGTAAGAGTCAACCAGATTGTCGTATGTCTGAAATCACATGTGGCCAGACCAGTTACGGATAACAGATTATCTTCCCTAAAGGACATTCGTGAACAAGACGCTTTTTTTCCCCCCAGGCAATTGACAGCCATTTCATCATCATCATTAGATTTTTAAGTCCAGATTTTAAATGAAATGAAATTCCACCATCTGCCATTGTGAATGTCGAACCCAGCTCCCCAGAGAATTACCAAGGTCTCTGAATTAACAGTCTAATGATAATACCATTAGGCATTGTTTTCCCAAATCGGTAGCATTGGCCTGAATCCATAAGGATTTATGATGGCACAGTGACAAGGTAGTTAGCACTGCTGCCTCACTGCATCAGGGACCTGGATTCCATTCCAACCTTGGATGAATGTCAGTGTGGAGTTTGAACATTCTCCCCATTTCTCCAGAGGTTTCTCCATAATGCAAAGATGTGGCCGTTTTAAATTGTCCAATAGTGTCCAGTGCTATTCCGATCAGGTGGGTTAGCCATGATAAAAAACACATCCATTGGGTTGGGGAGAAGGTCTAGGTGGGATGCTTTTTGAAGGGTCACTGTAGACACAATGGGTTGAATGACTTCTTTCTGCACTGTAGGGTATCTATAATCCTACCACAGAAGCAATTCTGGTGATCTCCATGGGAAATGCTGGTTAAACTACAGGGATTCCTAGCTCCAGATAGCTCTGAATCTGGGGTGGGGGCTGGTCTCTATTCACAAGGAGAGGGCCTATGAGAGGAGCTTGGGAGCATGAGCCTGAACATAGGTAGGAAGTTTTGCTTAATCTCAGATAAACAGCCTGATTTCTAAACTGGACAGCTGTAATGGCCAATGCTGCTTGGATTCAGATTTTATTTGGATGGGGGCCATAGTGTACAGTCTTGGACCGTTACTGGGATTCTTTATCAAATGATGAAGTTCTTTTGATTGTGGTGGGTATCCAACCTGGGACATGGTGGTTGGATTCACTGCTGAGTACCTTCATAGTTAAGATTGACAGGATGTTTAATCCAATGCAAGAGGGAGGGACTCAATGCACGATTATTTGTTCATCCATACTGTGATGGACCAGGCCAGACCCCATCAAGACATTTCAAGAAGGTAACCCAGACCCTAACTTTTCTGGTTGTTTTCAGTAGATATTCCCGAAGTGATGCAGCTGGTCAAAACTCTTTGGTTTCAAACAAAACAGAATCTATTTACAGAATATCACATGAAACTTAACAGGTTTAACAGAATACCTTAACCTATCTGAAAACCTAACAGACTATCACAACTCAACTTATGCCCGAAACATCGATTCTCATGCTCCTTGGATGCTGCCTGACCTGCTGCGTTTTTCCAGTAACACATTTTTCAGCTCTGATCTCCAGCATCTGCAGTCCTCACTTTCTCCAAAACAAACTAGATAAAAGCTAAGCAGGGAGAACTGGCCATTCCCCTTTCATTGTACAAGTGTGTTTTTTAAACTTAAAAGCTTCTTCAAATAGATAAATGCAGACAAAAATGGAACCTCTGAAAAACAACCAAGGACAACCTAATCTTGTTCAAGGAGCATCATCATCACAGTATTGTGGAGGACATCCATTCCTAGACACTGTGGAGTGATTCAATGCCCTGTACTGTCATTTAAGCATGGATATACAATTCTGGAGACAATCTGAGCTGTGGAGGCTCCAAAACTGAATACAGAAATTTTTCAATCAATGTTTGTGTCAGGTGTCTTTGTGTGGATGTTGTGGCCTTATGGGAAACTTCAGCTAATCTAAATAACCAACAAAGCAGATGAAATCAATCGGTGCCAATACCAAAACAAATTGAGTGCATGACCATATTTCTATGAGCAATCTGCTGCTTATGTTCTTCTCTGCCTTTTAAAAGTACTATTGATTCATTTAGAGAGAGTTTGCTGCTGTAGTTCAGATTCTTTAAACTTCATATAACATGGAATGACAATTATCTTTGTGGGATTATTTACAGTCTGGGCTCGGATATGGAGAATATTTCATCAGCAACTTTGTCTTTTTTTTTCCTTCCTCTTACAGTTAGTCGAGTGGTGATTACATTCTTGACTCGGGGCAAGTCTAGTTTTTCTACATGCACCATTCGCTATCTGGTGGCCATGTCAATGTCTGATCTACTGTTCATTGTTGTTTATGTTATACTTTGTCAATTTCCATATTATTATTATCCATAGTGTTTCCTGGACATCACTCCTGTTTGTAGTGTTCTCTTTGTCATTTGCTGCTTGACCATTGATTGTTCTGCCTGGTTCACTGTTGCTTTTTCTTTTGATCGATTTGCCACCATTTGGTTTGCATCAGATGAAAACTAAGTATTGCACAGAGAAAACTGCAATGAGAGCTCTAGCAATAATCGGCATTTTATTTTCTTTAAAGAACATTCCCAACTACTTTCGATATAAACCTGGAATGATCAGTAACAATGTTCCATGGTACTCTCAACCAGGCCCGGTTATTTTTATGACCATCGGTGGATAGGTTTTAAATATTTTGAACATTTTTTAAACACCTTTTTTCCCATTCGCATTTATTCTCTTTATCAATGTTCTGAATGTCAGACAGATCTTCGAAGCCAGTAAGATGCATAAAGGACTGAGGGGTCAAAGAAAAATAGAGCATGACCCAGAGATAGAGAGCAGAAAGCAATCTGTGATTTTACTCTTTGCCATATCTGCTAGCTTCACACTTCTCTGGTTGGTGTACATTTTATATTTCTTTCAAGCTGGTTATTCTCTGAATTCCAATGCTTATCACCTCTTTATAAAAATTGCATATATGCTGCGGAACCTTAGTTGCTGCACAAATGCATTTATTTATGTGGTGACCCAGAAAAACTTCAGAGATAAGTTAATGCGTGTAGTGAAATATCCAGTTATAAATATAATTCAATTGATGAATAAATCCAACTAACTGACAGCCAACATGAGATGCACAGATAATGGATGAGGAGCCCACAAAGGATGGAATGAAAGACGAAGGAGGAATAGCATCATGATAACATTCCTCTTGTAATGGGCAAGTGATGACTTGATCTGAGGAGCAAAATAAAAGAGAATGGAGGAGCAAAGCAATGTAAAAGCCTGACAGCAACGAGCAACAGTTAGTAGAAAGCTGAACAATAAAAGCAAAACTGAAACAGGAATTAGATATGCACAAAAGATACATTCATCGCAAGCAATTGTATTGTCAGTGAGTGAAGCAAATGAAAAAAAGGACTTGAGGCAAGGGTTACCATTTACTGCAGGCCAGAGGGGGAAATGCAAACACAGGCTCATCTCCATTCTTCTTTACTGATTTCTTTGATCCATTTATCTGGACAAAAGGGAGAAAAAAAAAGTTTCTATTATAAAGAATAAATAATATCCTGTAAAAATTGTCTTCTGATTATTTTCAGCAATAATTTACATTATTTCCATTCAAATAACTGATCTCATTTATTTCTTTCCTCAAAACAGCTGATGCATTGGTTGGGGAATCTAACACAACCAGAGCGACTTCTGGACTCCCTCTCTGCACCTTTTGGATTACACCTCACCTTCTCCTATTTAAGATGCTCCTTAAAATCCATGTCTTCGTATATGATTAAAAAAATCACTTTGGTAGATCATGCTATCTAAGTTATCAGGATAAAGATTTTTTTAAGTGTGTTTAGGCATTGTGTTGTGTGTTGAAGTCTACAGTAATATTAGTATTGTGATTTGGAGATGCCGGTGTTGGACTGGGGTGTACAAAGTTAAAAATCACATAACACCAGGTTATAGTCCAACAGGTTTAATTGGAAGCACACTAGCTTTCGGAGCGACGCTCATTCATCAGGTGATAGTTACCTGGATCATCAGGTGATCAGGACTATCACCTGATGAAGGAGCGTCGCTCCGAAAGCTAGTGTGCTTCCAATTAGTATTGTGGTGAGTGTAGCTGTATGAGAAGTAGGTGACCTGGGTTGACTCCTGGCAATCGCAAATTGAGAATTTTACATTGGGTTTTTCTATTGATCAAAGGCAAAAGGAATTTGATCAGTTTTAAAATACATATGGTTTTCATTCCAAAATTGTAAAATGCAAAGCAGCAGTAGACAAAGGCAGTCTGGATTAAACTATTTATCTACTGTTTGTCTCACAACTCTTCCCTCCCCCCTCTAATCCCACAGAGATGACTGCGGCTGTGCGGCTCAGGTACAGAAAGCTGGGAGTGGTTGAACGGGGATTTGGGCAGAGAGGCACTTTGAGTGACAGAACTGGGGCTATTTCAGATAGGTTCTGGCAGCCATTATCCCTTTCACCATGTACACTGCCCAAGGGGTGGTTGTGTGTGGTTAGTGTTTCAATCCCATCTCTAAATCAGCCATCCTGAAGCAAACCACTGGAGCAGGGACTGTCCCGAATGGGAGAGAGGGAGTATGAGAAACCACCGAGATCTGGGATCAGCCGGAATGGTGACTATCACCTCTTTAATCTCGCCATGCCTCTCCCTGCCTCCTAGTTGTACCTCTCTGATTTTTCCTTTCTGTCACATTATCACTCTCTCTCGGTTTTCTCTCTTGCCTCTTAGAGTCATAAAGATGTACAGCACAGAAACAGACTCTTTGGTCAAACACATCTGTGCCCACCAGATATCTTAAATAAATCTGGTCCCATTTGCCAGTATTTGGCCCATATCACTCTAAACCTTCCTATCCAGATGCCTTTTAAATACTGTCATTGTACCAGCCACCACCATTTCGTCTTGCAGCTCATTCCATACATGCACCAGCCTTTGCATTAAAAAATTGCCCCTTTGGTCCCTATTACCTTAAACCTATGCCCTCTAGTTTTGGATTCCCCAACCCAGTGAAAAGACCACGTCTATTTACCCTAAGTCCGTCATGATTTTATAAACCTCCATAAGGTCATCCCTCAGCTTCTGATGCTCCAGGAAAAATAGCTCCAATGTATTCAGCCACTCCCTATAGTTCAAAAACCCTACAACACTAACACCATCCTTGTGAAACTTGAAAGGGTTCAGGAAAGATTTACAACATCTTTCCTACAGCAGGGAGATCAGAATTACACAAGTAATTCAAAAGTGGCCTAACCAGTGTCCTGTAAAGCCACAATATGACCTCCCAACTCTGATACTCAATGTTCTTACCAATAAAGACAAACATACCAAATGCCGTCACTATCCTGTCTACCTGCGACTCCACTTTCAAGGAACTGTGAACCTACATTCCAAGGTCTCTTTGTTCAGCAAAACTTCTCAGGACCTTACCATCCAGTGTATATGTCCTGCTCTGATTTGCCTTTCCGAAATGCAAAATTCCGAAATTTAAAATTGAAAGCCGTCTGCTATTCCTCAGTCCATTGGCCCACCTAATCACGATCCAATTGTACTCTGACATAACCTTTTCTGCTGTCTATGAAGTATCCAATTTTGGTATCATCTACAAACTTACTATCCACACCTCTTATGTTTAAACCCAAATCATTTATATAAATGACAAAAAACAGTGGACCCAGCACTAATCCATGTAGCACACTGCTGGTCATAGGTCTAGTCTGAAAAGAACCCTCTACCACCACCCTCAATCTTCTTTGAGCCAGTTCTGTATCTAAATAGCTGGTTTTCCCTTTCTTCTTTCTACCTTTGTCTATGTTCTATTTCACTCTCTTCCTTTCTTCTTTCACTTTCTCTCCTCTTTTTCTTTTGTTCCATGTTTTGGTCTTTCAGTCATGAAACTGTCCCTCCTTCCAATTTTGCACCCCCTTCCAAAGTTTGAAGTCTTCTAAATTTAGCACCTCCTTCCAATTTTGCACCCCCTTCCAAAGTTTGAAGTCTTCCAAATTTAGCACCTCCTTCTCCATGGTCCCTGCTTAATTGCCCTCTCCTGTTTAGCTTCAACTTCCCTGAACGGTCCCCTCTGTAGTTCCTCCATTACACAGCCCACTGCATGTAAAAACCCCTCTGCATCTCCATCTGTTCACAATATCGTTCCCCCATGCTGTGTCCCAGCCCCTGGGCTGGAGGACAAAGTGAGCTTGTGCATGGACTAGATGGATTTTCTTTCTCTGTGGCAGCTGTAAAGTCCATCTCTCAGGAATGTTTCTAACAACAGAAATTCTTAAATGTTACAACATGAGTTTACAGGGAAATAGAGTCTTTTGACCTTGATTCCCTCTTAAACTGGGTCTACATTTCAGTTGGCCTGATATTTTGTGAGGCCCTCCTAGAGCGAAGACTCACACACAACATGTGGATTATTGGAAATTCTTACGTTCATTGCTGTAGGTTTACTCAGGAGACCGAGCTGGTGTATTTCTGCACAACATTGAGAATACCAAATAGTCTATTAAACCAGAATCTTTATCCCAGATGATTTTAGCTTCCAAGTTAATTTAAGTATCGATGGTGATCACAACAAAGGCACCCACTGCCAACACTTTTTTTTTTTACACAGCAGCAAGTGAGAAGTCTCTGAGTTTGCTGTCACTGATGCAGTGAGCTAACCTAATTCCACACTGTGGGACAAGCTAAGGTCCCTCATTTACAGATCATCGTCCAATGGCTGCTCTTTGCTTCCTCTTACTGAATATTTAGTGTTCATGCTCCAATTGACACATCAGTCAGAGGTTAGGATGCTCTGACAAAAGGACTGCAGTAATTGCTGCTCGTCTAGTGAATGTAACAGCGAAAAGCAAGCAGCTTTTTTCCTAGAATGTGGGACTCAACTGCAAGGGGTAACAAGTTCAAAGTGGGAGGAGTAAAGTTTAGGGAGGATCTGCATAGAAAGTTTTTTTATACAAAGGGTGGTGTGTGTCTGGAATGCATTGCTAGTTGAGGAGGTAGACACGGACAGGATAGCATCTTTTAAGATGTATCTAGACAGATAACAGTGACAAAATGGAAAAGTACCTCAAATTAACCATCTTACTCACTGAGATAGCTCCTGAGGACACTCTGCAGTCAGGAATTGTGTGTGAGTGCAGTTGTCAACTCTTGGCTGGTGACTTGTGGGAATGTGTAATGATGATTATGTGCACACAGAATCATCTCTCGACATAGTTCCATCATGAATCCAGACAGGAACTGGGGGTGGGGGGTTGCAGAATATACTGGATCAAATCTCCATTGCTAAACACAATCTTCTTCACGGAGGCCTGTGAAGGTTGTCTCACCAAGCTTCAGTAACACATCACAGGGGTTTTCAATTTCTCAGCAATGGTTTTGCAGAGTGTCGTAAATATAGTAGGAATCGAGTTGGGTTATGGTCTTGGAAACTTGCTGCTGTTCCCTGGCTCTGCGTGAGGGACCCAGTGACAGACCAAGGATCCAGCAGGGTTGGAGCACATAGTGTAAAGGATCTCCTCCACCATGTATTTAAAAACAGCTGTTGCCACCATCTGATATTCAAAGCACTTGCTGAAATATTCCTTCTGTGCATCACCAATAGATCCCAGAAATTCAACCCAGCCAATGATCTCAGCCTTTTCAAATAAGTGGACTGTAGGGGAATAGCTGGTCACCTGTACTGAACATCCTGGGAGTAGCTGGTGCTGGATTAAACTGGACACAATGTCAGACACTTCACATCAGCATTCAGGATCAGTGCACACAAACTGAAGTTCTGCATTTCTCCAGTTTTCAGAAAAATCAAATCTCTCCTTCAATTCATCCAAGCCATTGCAAATAAACAGCAAATCCTCTGGGTTTTTCCAGACCTCGCTGAGAACATTCCTAAAGTGAGGATACTGATCCAGCATCAGGTTCTTCAGGTTTATTCTACAGCTAATATTCAATCTGAGAGTATATTTTCCCAGTTACCAAATCAGAAAAAGTTTTTTTTGCACCATTAGTTGAAATTAGTGGAGTTGAAATGCCCATCAGCCATGATTGAATGGCGGAGTGGACTTGATGGGCCGAATGACCTTACTTCCACTCCTATGTCTTATGGTCTTATTATTTTCCCAGTCTCTGGGTCTCCAATCATTGCTACTGTGCTTCCAGATGTGGAATTTGTTTGGGAAAAGAAAGCAGTTCATCTTCTACAGCTTTTCAATTTCGAGATAAGTGTTAACTCAATTCATCAATCAACAGTCGAGAAACTTTGCAACTTCTCCTTTATTGGGATAGTGTTCACCTATGGTATTTCACTTTGTACCTGGAATATCTCCTGGTCTTTCTGAACACCTTCGACTGAAACAGAACGGAAGTTTAGCTGTACTGTCATTACAACATTTTCATTTGAACAAAATCTGCAGCAATCAACTTGTGTGCAGCATTTGAATTTGTTATCAGGAAATACTTGAAAGTATATAGAATAGAGCAGCCCAGGGATGCAGGTATATAATTCTTTGAAATTTGTATCACATATGGACAAGGTGGATAAAAAGACACTTGGCATGCTTGCCTTCATTGCTCAGTCCATTGGGTATAGGAATTGGGAAGTCTGTTGAGGCTGAACAGGACATTGGTGAATCCTCTTCTGGAGTGTTGTGTTGAGTTCTGGTCACTCAGTTATTGGAAGGATATTATTAAGCTGGAGAGGGCTCAGAAGAGACTCACCAAGTTATTGGTGGGTATAGAAGGTTTGAGTTATGAAGAATGGTTGGTTAGGCTGACACTATTTTTCACTGGAGTGCAGAAGGTTGAAAGATGATCCGATAGAACTTTATAAGATAGTGAGAGATTTAGATAGAGGTAATGGTAGTTGTCTTTTCCCGAGGATAGGGGATTTCAAAACTTGGAGGCACATTTTTAAGGTGAGAGGAGAGAGATTTAAAAGGCAGAGGTACAATTACAACATTTAAAAGATGTTTGAATAGATACATGAATAGGAAAAAGTTAAAAACCACACAACACAGCTTTCGGAGCTGGTGCTTCCAAACAAACTTGTTGGACTATAACCTGTATGATTTTTAACTTTGTCCACCCCAGTCCAACAATGGCACCTCCAAGTCATGAATAGGAAAGATTTGGAGAGAAAAGAGCCACGATCAGGCAGGTTGGACTCGTTTAGTTTGGGATTATGTTCAGAATGGACTGATGGATTGAAGGGTCTCTTTCTATGCTGTATGACTCTGTTTCAATAATGAACTGATTTTAATCTGTAATCAATGTGAAGACTTCAATGTTGGTGATACTTTCCCTCAGATTATTAATACTAACCACTCACCCCATATTCCAGACATTTCATTGTAAATCTACACATGGTCTGGCAACTGATAGTAGATATGAACAAGGAGAAGGAGCAGGCATTCAGTGCCTCAACCAGAGCCATCCATCGTTTACTTAGATCAGGTCGGGGTTATTCTCAGATTGTCAAGTGGGAGTCCTGAAGAGGGCCCTGCCCAAAACGTTGACTCTCTAGCTCCTCGGATGCTGCCTGACCTGCTGTGCCTTTTCCAGTGCCACGCTTTATCTTAAGTGTGAGCAGAGAGTCAGTACTTGGACCCTTACTGTTAACAATGATTTGGATGTGGGGACCGATTGTAATATTTCCAAATTTGCAGATGACATAAAACTTAGTGGGATTGCAAGTATTGAAGACGGTACAAAGAGGGTTCAGATGGACATAGATAAGCTGAGTGATTAGACAAGAGCATGGTCGATGGAATACAATGTGGGTAAGAATGAGGTTATCCCTTTGGTTGGAGGCAAAGCATTTTATAAACAGTATGTGCTGAGGTCCAAAAGGATGTAGGTATTCCTGTTCACTAGTCAACGAATGTTAGCATGTAGGTGCAAAAAGCAATTCGGAAGACAAATCCTATATTAACTGTCCATCATATCAGTCATGTTTTCTTTATATAGGTGAGATGTCAACTGGAGTATTGTATGCATTTCTGGTTCTCTGGCCTAAGGAAGGGCAATTTTTTCAAAGATGGACTGTAGCAAGTTTCACTAAACTGATTGCTGGCTTGGCAGGACTGCGCTATAAATGAGTTATTGAGGAGACTGGGCCTGCTTTCCCTGGAGATTAGAAAAATGAGCAACATTCTCAGAAAGTTACAACATCCTGAAAGGGATAGACAGAGTGGATATGGAAAGTATCCACCATCTACAAGGCACAAGTCAGGAATGCGATGAAATAATCTCAAACTTACTTGGATCAGCAACACTTAAAAAGCCTGACATCTGATAGTTCAAATCAGCATTTCATTTTGTATCCCATCCACCACCTTCAAAATTCACTTCCTTCACCACCAACCAGTGTGTGCCATCGACAAGAATCACTCCAATAACTCATCAAGGCTCCTTAGATAGCACCTTCCAAACCAGCATCCTCTATCATTGCGAAGGACAAGAGCTTAAGATACATGGAAGCACCTGCAAGATCCCATCCAAGTCACACACATGGAAGATTTGGAACAAGATTGCTCTGCCTTCATTGTGGCTCAGTCAAATTAGTGTTTAGCGATCAGGAGTCCTCATTAAGCAGCTGTTTTCTTTACAGGTTAAGAAGTTAAGAAGATGGAGAAACACCAAGACTTAGAGCTACCCAACACCTGAACAGAAGATTGTTGCCCCAAACTACACAGATCAATACATTCTACACCATATGGCTGTTTGGTCTCAGAGATCAGTAAACCACTCTGAACTATCATACATTTTTCCTCTCTATGCATCCTTTGTGAACAGTAGATTTGTCATAAATATAAAAAGCGAACTTAGAATGACTGGAGTTCTCAATTGTTACCCTGTCACTCCTAAACTTTCCTTTCACCCATCACTCTCACTCCTATTCCTATACTGCCATATGCCTCCGATTTCTCCCCTAATCAAGGTGCCCTCCTTCTCCGGTGACTCAGGAAGTCCACTCTACCATATCAACAATTGTCCTTCAGAGGGCTAGCACCTGTACGTGGAGAATCACACTCGACCACTCACTGCCTCACAGCCTCCCTTGTCCCTGCTCGCCAAATCCCAGCTTCTTCCCTTCATCCACCCAGATGGCATCTTGGCCCTTAAAATCTTCCACCACACTCACCTCTCACACCCTGCAGCCTCAACAACTGCTGCTCCTAGTACCCAAGCCTCAGGCTGAATAAAGCAAGGGAAGTTCATATAGGCTTGAAGCTTTTACAATTAGAGTTCTTTTCTCTCCCATAGTTGCTGCAGTTGCTCGTCTCACAGGTGAGAAATTGCTCTGAGTGAAGGAGCATCTCCTGACAGAATGTTTCACCTATGTTTGGAATGACTGTCATAGGTTGTTTAGGATATCTTGGAAATGGGCTGGACAATTTCGTCCTGGGGTTTAGTGGCAGAGGACAGTTTCTCTACTTATGGGTCAGAAAGCCAACATTGCTGTCTCACTTCAGAATGTGATGGCTACAGCAGTTTGCAATATCATTTTCAACCAGGTTCTAAACAACTTCTTGTGAAGCCTCAATCTGTCCATTGGGCCACATGATGAACAAGCCTTTTCTAAATGGTCACTTTCCTGTCGCATTCTGCTCAGCGCCAAGCCTGTTGCCTCTTCCAATAAGTTCTGAAGCCTTTTTATAGACAATAGACAACAGGTGCAGAAGTAGGCCATTCGGCCCTTTGAGCCAGAACTACCATTCATTATGATCATGGCTGATCATCCACAGTCAGTATCCTGTTCCTGTCTTATTCCTATAACCCTTGATTCCACCGTCTTTAAGAGCTCTATCCATCTCTTTCTTGAAGAAAGTCTTGGCCTCCATTGCTTTCTGGGACAGAGCATTCCATATATCCACCACTCTCTGGGTGAAGAAGTTTTTTCCTCAACTCTGTTCTAAATGGCCTACCCTTTATTTTTAAACTGTGTCCTCTGGTTCTGGACTCACCCATCAGTGTAAACATGCTTCCTGTCTCCATAGTGCCCAATCCTTTAATAATCTTATACATCTCAATCAGATCCTCTCTCATCCTTCTAAACTCAAGTGTATACAAGTCCAGTCACTCCAATCTTTCAACAAACGATAGTCCCGCCATTCTGGGAATTGACCTTGTGAACCTACGCTGCACTCCCTCAATACCCAGAATGTCCTTCCTCAAATTTGGAGACCAAAACTGCACACAGTACTCCAGGTGTAAAACCTCCTGGGAAAGAGTATTTCTTTCCCGGACAGAAACGATAGTTCAAAGGATTCTGTGAAAATACCTCTGCCATTATCATTATTGTTGAAGATATCAAATTGTCTATCCTGTTCAAACCTATAGCCATGGTAATGTTACACCTTCGCAAATGATGATGTTCTGGAATAAAAAATATTGGAGGGTTTTTGAAAACATTAACTTATTAAACCTTCCTCCAGGTCAATGCAACTATTGTTAGCTTTAAATTCTAACATTTCCCACATGTTACAATCAGACATCAGATGTCAGGGTTGGAGTATTTGAGCTATAGTGAATGGTTGCATAGGCTGGGACTGTTTTCCCTGGAGTGTCGGAGGCTGAGGGCTTTATAGAGGTTTATAAAGTCATAAAGAGCATGACTGAGGTAAACAGACAAGGCCTTTTCCCTGGGTGAGGGAGTTCAGAACTAGAAGCCAAAGGTTTAGGATGAGAGATAAAAAATTTAAGAAGGAACCTAAGGGTCAACTTTTTCACACAGAGGGTGGAATGAGCTGCCAGAGAAAGTGATGGAACTGGTACAATCACAACATTTAAAAGGCATCTGAGTGGGTAGCAAAATAGGAAGGGTTTAGAATGATAGGGGCCAATGCTGGCAAATGGGACTAAATTGGGTTTCGGATATCTGGTTGGCACGGACAAGTTGGACCAGAGAGTCTGTTTCCATGCTGTACATCTCGATGACTCAATGACAAAGACATTGAAACCCAGTGGGTTGTGTTCTCCCACTCAGGTCACACACTGTCTGATCTCACCATCACATAGCACAGAAACAGACCCACTTTATCTATTCTGACCAGGTATCCTTGTTGACTCAAACATTCTCGGACCACACGGACGTTACAAATTCAACAGCTTTATTTTTGATTAAGCAGGCAAAGGATCAATAGTCTGTAAGCCAGAGTGTCAATCAAGGTATCCCTGAATGTACTAATGATGGATCTCTGATTTCTAGCAAAAAGGCAGCATATTTTATAGCTCTTGGGCATGTTAACAATTTCATGTCTCAGATCCCACACAATGTAATGTTTCTAACTTTCCTAGTTGCAACCAACAGGGTTATGCAATACTTCCCAGGAGCTGAAAAACTACGCCACGCTCTTCGCAACCTACCAAGACCTTCCCCATGCCTCCACTTCTCGCCTTTAAACAACCAACAAACCTCAAACAGATCATTGTTCACAGCAAACTGCTTGGCTTTCAGGACAACACCATACAACCTTATCATGGTAGATGCTACAAGACATGTCAGAGTGTCAACACAATGCCTCCATCATGTACATTGCAGGTACTCATGTGACTCAGCCAATGTTGTCTAAATCATATGCTGCAGGCAAGGATGCCCTGAGGCATGACACATTGGTGAGACTGAACAGAGGCCATGGCAATGGATGAATGGTCACCACGCAACAATCAACAGACAGGAGTGTTCCCTCCCAGTCGGAGAACACTTCAGTGGTCCAGGACATTCGACCTCGGGCCGTCGGGTGACCATCATCCAAGGCAACAACGCAAAGTAGCCGAGCAGAGGCTGATAGCCAATTTCAGTACCCATGGGATGGCCTCATCTGGGTTCATGTCACAATGCAGGTAACCCCATACACTACCTACACACACACACACAGATAGTCACATACTCACATGCCTCCAGACCGTCTCTCATACACTCACGCATACACTCCATACTCACACGCAACCTCACAGACTAATACCCCTTTGCACTCACACACCTACATACTCTCTCTCACACCCTCCCCCCACTACCCCAACATACACACAAAAGTTTGTGGGGTGAATTTATATTTGCAGAATTACATTTTATTTTGCTCAAAAACTGCGTGAATCCACTTAAAATTCTGTAAGTCTCTTTTTAGATTAGAATCAGTCTGAACATTGGGGCACAAACGGCATCACACAGGGCACCTCACGCCTTCAATGTATTAGCTGGGCCAACATGGCACCTATTGTTAAAGCTCACTTGAGAATGTAACTTTCAGGAAGTTCTGGGATTTACATATGAAAGAACTGAAACCAACATGCCCATTCTAAAAGATGAGAGATAATCCAGGTCTTTTTCATAATATAATTTCAGTTACATCACGCTGTAAACTTTTGCTATAAATTCGGTGACCTACAATCTTATACTCCACAACCACTTGATGAAGGAGCAGCACTCCAAAAGCTACGCTTGCAAATAAACCTGTTGGACTATAACTTGGTGTTGTGTGAGTTTTACCTTTGCACACTCCAGTCCAACACCAGCAGCTACAGATCATGACCCTGGAAAAAAGCTTCTTGCTATCCACCCTGTCTATACCTCAATTTGTAGACCTCAATCAGATCTCCCCCTCCCCAACCCAACCTCCATCTCATAGAACATAGAACATAGAAGAATACAGCACAGTACAGGCCCTTTGGCCCTCGATGTTGCGCCGATCCAAGCCCACCTAACCTATACTAACCCACTATCCTCCATATACCTATCCAATGCCCGCTTAAATGCCCATAAAGAGGGAGAGTCCACCACTGCTACTGGCAGGGCATTCCATGAACTTACGACTCGCTGAGTGAAGAACCTACCCCTAACTTCAGTCCTATATCTACCCCCCCTTAATTTAAAGCTATGCCCCCTTGTAATACCCGACTCCATACGCGGGAAAAGGTTCACACTGTCAACCCTATCTAACCCCCTAATCATCTTGTACACCTCAATCAAGTCACCCCTAAACCTTCTTTTCTCTAATGAAAACAGCCCCAAGTGTCTCAGTCTTTCCTCATACGATCTTCCTTCCATACCAGGCAACATCCTGGTAAATCTCCTCTGCACCCGTTCCAGTGCCTCCACATCCTTCCTATAGTATGGCGACCAAAACTGCACACAATATTCCAGATGTGGCCGCACCAGAGTCTTATACAACTGCATCATGACCTCAGGACTCCGGAACTCAATTCCTCTACCAATAAAAGCCAGTACGCCATATGCCTTCCTCACCGCACTATTTACCTGGGTGGCAACTTTCAGAGATCTGTGTACATGGACACCAAGATCCCTCTGCTCATCCACACTACCAAGTATCCGACCATTAGCCCAGTACCCCATCTTTTTGTTATTCTTCCCAAAGTGAATCACCTCACACTTAGCTACATTGAATTCCATTTGCCACCTTTCTGCCCAGCTCTGCAGCTTCTCTATATCCTGCTGTAACCTGCCACATCCTTCCTCACTGTCAACAACTCCTCCGACTTTCGTATCATCCGCAAACTTGCTCACCCAACCTTCTAACCCCTCTTCCAGGTCATTTATAAAAATGACAAACAGCAATGGTCCCAAAACAGATCCTTGCGGAACACCGCTAGTGACGGCACTCCATGAAGAAACTTTGCCATCAACTACTACCCTCTGTCTTCTTCCATCCAGCCAATTCCTAATCCAAACCTCCAACTCACCCTCAATGCCATATCTCCGTATTTTCTGCAGTAGCCTACCATGGGGAACCTTATCAAACGCCTTACTAAAATCCATATATACCACATCTACCGCTTTCCCCTCATCAACCTCCTTCGTCACCTTTTCAAAGAATTCAATAAGGTTTGTGAGGCACGACCTGCCCTTCACAAAACCATGCTGACTATCCTTGATCATATTATTCCTATCCAGATGTGCATAAATCCTATCCCTTACAATTCTCTCTAAGACTTTGCCCACAACAGAACCCTCTGCCCTCTAAGGGCCAGCCAATTCTGAATGTGAGTGACCAAGTCACTGTGGATCCTATGTATCATACTCTTCAGGATAAGCCTACCATGAGGGACTTTGTTGAAAGCCTTATTAAAATCCATGGTAGAACAGTGGATACTGTCTACCTCATCGATCACCTTTGTCATCTCCTACACAAAACCATATGGACTGTCCCCAGTTAGGCCACACTTTCCTACTGCACATACATCCTAACCCTAAGAACACTCTTAAATACCTTCCCAACCACTGATGAGAGACTCACCGGTCTGTAGTTTCCTGGATTGTCATTCTTGAGTAGAGGAACAACATTAGCTGCTTGCCAGTTATCCAGGATCTCTCCAGTGGCCAGTAAGGATGCAAAGATCTTTGTCAAGGCCCCAGCAATCTACTTTCTTGCCTCTCTCAATAACCTGGGGTAGATATCATTGGGCCTGGGGACTTATCCATCTTAAGGCTCTTAAGAGACATAGCACCTCTTCTTTCTTGATCTCAAAATGCCCGAGTATATTAGCATTTTCCACATTAATTTCACTCTCCTCCATATCCTTCTCCTTGGTAAAGACCAATCCAAAGTGCTCATATCCTCTGCCTCCAAGCCCAGGTTCCCTCCTTTTTCCTTGAATGGTCCTACCTTCTCCCTAGACAGCTTTTGGTTTTTAATGTATGCATAGTCTGCCTTGGGATTCCCTTTAACTCAACTTGTCAAGGTCATTTCACGGCTCTTTCATGCTCTCCTCCCTGCTTGAGTACTTTCCTGCTATCTTTATAGTCCTCACAGGTGCTGGCCGGTTTAATTTCCTAAACCTTACGTATGGTTTTTTTCCCCCCTTTTGACCAAATTCATCACCTCACTCACCATGCAAGGGTCCCTTACCTTGTCATCCTTGTCCTCCCTGGAACATGGTAGTCCCAATATTGATCCCTGGGAACTCCACTCAGGAAACTTTATTCTAGCTAGAAAAAATGTCTGTTGAGTACAGGAGTTGGGAGGTCATGTTGCGGCTGTACAGCACATTGGTTAAGCCACTGTTGGAATAGTGTGTGCAATTCTGGTCTCCTTCCTATCGGAAAGATATTGTAAAACTTGAAAGGGTTCAGAAAAGATTTACAAGGAATTTGCCAGGGTTGGAGGACTTGAGCTACAGGAAGAGGTTGAGTAGGCTGGGGCTGTTTTCCCAGAACGTCAGAGCTGAGGGATGACCTTATTGAGGTTCATAAAATCATGAAGGACATGGATAGGATAAATAGACAAAGTCTTATTGCTGTGGAGGGGGTTGTCCAGAACTAGAGGACGTAGGTATAGGGTGAGAGGGGAAAGATATAAAAGAGACCCAAGAGGCAACTTTTTCATGCATAGGGTCTGTTTCTGTGCTGTACATCTCAATGACTCTATGTTTCTCTTTCCTATCACTCAGTTAATGTTGTATCCTTGTTACACTGCTTCTTTTACCATGACCTATAACATTTCACACAAATCTGCTGTGTGGTACCTTCTGGAAATCCACACATATCACATGGATTTCCAGAATCATATTAGCAGTATTGCCCTTACCGACCCTTTCCGTTAATTTATCAAAAACAAACTTCAGCAAATTGGTTATGTACTGCTAGCTTTATACTAAATAATCATTGCCAGACACTTCCTCACTTCCAGTGTTCAACAGACAAAGCTACAAATGGATGGATTACACTTAAAACCCTTTACAAAACAAAGCCGTAATGTTGATAACCCTCCAGTCTCCTGACACCTCCTCTCAGTCCAGAGGAGACTGTAATGTTGTGGCCAGTGCCCCTCTCACTTCAATCAGAATCCTTGGATGTGTCTCATCCTGATCTGGTGTCCTGTTAACCCCGAGCGCCAACATCATTTGGACAGGTAATTGGATAGAAAAACTTTCCTCCTCAGTGTATCCGCACATTAACAGTTTTCTGATTAGTACCATAGCTGTTTGCTTACCCTCACTGGAAACATTTGAAAATAAACTCTCCAAATTCCTAACCGCGAGCTCGCGCAGAGTCGGTTAAACGGCCGCGCCTCGAGACCCCTCATGAGCCAAGGGCGGGCCTTAGTCTCTATCCAGCTCCGATTGGTCAAAGCGTCTATCAATCCCGTGGTTGCAGCCAATAGAAAATGAGGTGCGGTCTAGGGATTTGACGTTTAGGAATGAATGTGGAGGAGACAGTGCTCAGTGTCAATGATGGAGAGTCAGAGTTTAAAAATGTGGTCACGTATATATTGGGTGTGGGCATTTGCACTCCCTTTTTGATTTCCCGAAAAACCTTCTCCTCTGTTTTTGGCTGCACTTCAGTCCCACGCTCCTGATCTTTGGGCACCCGGTGCGGAGGAAGGAGGGCAGGTCTGAAGACCTCCTCGTGGGTCTGCTCCTGGGCCTGGCCAAACTGGCCATCAACAGGTCCAGGCAGCGGGCCGTGGAGGGGGTTGTTAGGGCCGACTGCCTGCCCCTCTTCCGCGATTACGTTAGAGCCCGGGTGTCCTTGGAGAAGGAGCACGCGGTGTCGACCAACACCCTGGAGTTGTTCAGGGAGAGGTGTGCGTCGCAGGGAGTGGAGTGCATCATTTATTATACGTACTTGCAAGAACGGGTGCCTTACGAGTAAGCGCCCCGATCTGAGGGTTACATTCTGATTTATGCTGTTCAGCTGCGTCTCTCGGTCCTCCACTTTCACCCCATTGGTTACTTTTGCTGTAGCGCGTAGCCTATCACAAGCTCCAGCTTCACTCCACCTTTGTCTAGCTTTTCTCCGCCTCTGTTTACTTCTCCCATTACTCTCAGCCTGTCGCCCTTTACTCTTATTTATCTCATTCCTTATATGTGACTATCCTGGCATCGTTTGCTGTCTTCGTGCGATCATCTTGCCAAACTAAATTCCATCCGTTGGCCACTCCCCTCCTGAGACTGGCACACTATTCTCCTGTTACTGGTACATCCTGCTACACGGTCACTCTGCCCTATTAGTCACAGATAATTCTACCTGTTTTCGCTTCTCACTGTTTAGTATTTGCATGTGCAGCCTAATTGTATAATGTAAACTTTTGCAGAAGCAACACCTGTTCCCTTATTCTGTACAATTTTAACCCTATACCTTACAATCCCCCCTTTTCTTTTTGGTTACTAATTGTTATCTTCCGCATTTTTCTCATATGTCGCCTTAGCATCATTCCTGAGACTTCATTTATAGTGGCTAATTCCTGAAGGTCACCCATCCCCTCATTGTTCAAGAGGTTGAGTCCCTCTGCCTGAATACCTTTTAGAGGCATTTGTTTTGCCAAGACCGTCTCAATTTGCCTCTGGGTTAACCCCCGTACACAAGGTATGATACAACAGCCAATTGCTGCCAGTACCCCTGCTACCAGTATCAGGGAGGTGAGGATGGAGACGACCACGCCTTTCCACTTCCCAAACCATGATTCCAGCCATCTCGTGAGTGATTTGTCCACTCCTGAATTCTCAGCCAATTCTTCCGCCAAAGTGGTCAATCCTCGCAAGGCACGAGAGATTGACCCATCAGGTGCTGTATTATTTGGAATAAAAGTACAACAGCTCCCTCCTAACATCACACATACACCCCCTTTTTCGGCTAGGATCATATCTAAGGCCAGTCTGTTTTCCCAGGCCATTCTGCAGGTTGCATCAAGTTGCTCCCAAATACCCTTGACCGCATCTCTAGTATAACTGAAGAAAATTTGCTGGTTGTAAAAAAATATATAGTTTATCCAATCCACATTCTTGTTGACCGTTACCCACCAAAATAGGGCCAATTGAAAACCTGCTGCAATCTGGTTGCGGGCCTTGAACTCATCGGGGAGCCCTCTAGCTACTCCTATAGAGTCGAGATAAATCCTATCATCAAAGGAAGGATCTAATAACGACCTTTTACTCCTCTCATTCTTTGTTACTACAACCTTCTCCTTCTCAAATGCCAAGGTGAATGGGATTGCCAATTGTACAATTGCACATTTCCCTCTCCAGTCAGGCGGTAGGGTAGGTCGCAATATTCTGCCTCCACAGTACCACCAGAGATCCGCTCGGGGAACCCGGAGTGCTGAGTAATTCCCTCCTTTGTCTGTTTCAGTGTCATTCTGAGTTTCTATACATAACCTCAGCTCCCTCAAGTTACTAGACCGATTTGTACTCTGTCGGCCTATACACAATGTGTGATTCCTGACCATGGTCAAAACCGGATGTGGGGGGGGGGAGCTTTCAAATCTGTCTTCTCCAAGGGAGGGAACATTAGAGATAGGGATATACAATTCCTATCATTCCATGCAGTCTTATCCTGATACAGGGCTATCATACATTCCATGCCCTTCCTGTTTCGGTTCCACCCGAGCGGAAAGGGGACTATGTAGGTAACTGGCCCTACCGAAGGCACATGCATAGCAATTGCTTTCATTCAGAGTTTTAACAGTGTACTTTACCCAGGTATTTGCATCCCTGTATCCAGTTTCTATTTCAGTGGTCTGCTTCAAGTCATTGACCTCTATAATTTTTACCACCTTTGGGTTGTTGGGAGGAGCAAAAGGATGTATCTTACTATCAAGTTGCTTGGCTCGTTTTCCGTTTCCTACGACTATTCGGAAACAGCAGCCCTAAAATCACTTCCCAGTGGCAGCCATTACTATCTTTAAATTATTACTAAGGAGTCGAGACCCATTTTTACGGGGAAAGGAGTCTTCAGAGGAGGTATTTTTAATAGTGAGATATATTGGATGGCACTTTCTGTCAGGACAGTCTAGGGCTGTGTGAAAGGGGGCTCTATGGATAGTGATGCCAGGTGGTGGTTTTTGCGAACCATACCCTGTGTCCGGTTGGGTCTTAAGAAGGATTTCAGAGGAAATATACTCCCTCTGATACTTTACATCTGCCCATTTTACTCGGCTGCAAGCATCGACCTCTATTACTTGCGGATATTCAGACTCAGGGACCGTTAATAACAAATATGGAGATGACAGCATTGTTTGACAAAATCCCATTACTAAGAAAGCTAATATGGTAACCCTAAGCGTCCCCAGCATCCTACAATAGTATTGAAGGACCGAGAGATTTAACATGCAATACAATATATAGATATCAAAAAGAAACTATCCCGCGTCCGCATAAAAATCAGTTCTTTAAAGTCTTTTGAGTCTGAGTTTCAGTGGTTCTCCCGTCGATCCGGCCGTCCAGGCTTCTTTCTTAACCAGGGATTCCACCGGTCCTTTAATCCTGGTGTAGTGAGTCCAGCCTTTCCCCGCCGTGTGTATCGCTGTTTCAGTAGGCAAAAGAGTCTGGTACGGTCCCTCCCAATCCGGTTGCAATTTAGTTTCTGTCCATGACTTAATTAGGACCCAATCTCCCAGTCAGATGGGATGAACGGCGAATTCAGGGGGCGCAGTCTGTGTCAGTAATCCGTGTCTGCTAAGAAAGGACAAAGAGGAGGACAAGCCCAGTATATACTTCTTTAAGAACAGATCACTAGTCTCCAGGGCTGGCAGTTCTCCTTTCATTCCCAGATAGAGCAGACCAAAAAAATATCTCATAATGGGACAACCCCATATCTTTCCTTGGGGCCGTTCGCACCCGCAAAAGGGCTATAGGTAAACACTTAAACACTATAGGTAAGCAAAGGAGTCTGCTATCTATGACTAATTTAGATAACTGCTTCTTGAGTGTCTGGTTCATTCTCTCACCTTCCAGGAGTTCCCTGGAAGTAAAATGAGTTCCCTGATCAGAATCTATACATTCCACTATCCCGTATCTAGGAATTATGTATTATCTTGGACACCCCACTTGCAGTGGCAGTGTCTAAAGATACGCCTCCACCCATCCAGATCGGTGATCAACCATTACCAGCATATACCTCAGTCTTCCCACTCGGGGTAATTTGGTATAATCTACCTGAATGCTCTGAAATGGTCTTAGCCCAGGTTCTCTCCCTCCAGGACTTGTTTCCTCAATACCTTCTTGTTGATTTTCTTGCATGTTATACATCCCTCATATATCTCTTTGGCTAGTGTATAGATCTCTGTGTATCCATATTTCCTTAAGACCAAATCACACATTGCTTGCACTCCCAGTGACTCCCCTGGTGTAAGACAGCCAGAATTTCTCACATCATCATGTTATTTAGCATCTCCTGGCCATCAGGTAACATCCAGCACCTCTCTACTGTCTGTGTAGCTCCCAGTTCTTCAACTCTCTCTCTCTTCCTTAGCGCTAAATATCAGTCTCCTCCCAGGTTCCTGCACCATAGGTACCAAAATATATATATTGTAGCGGGCTGAGGGTTCAGAGCTGCCTCCTTAGCGACTTCATTCGCCAGTCTATTTCCCTTTGCTTCAGGATCATTTCCCTGCTGATGTCCATTTATGTGGACTATTGCTATTTCCTTTGGCAACAAAAGGGATTCCAACACTTGCTTTTCCAATTCCTCATGAGCTAGTTCTTTACCCCTGTTGTTTATCAGTCCCCTCTCCTGCCATATCTTCCCAAATGTATGTGCCACCCCGAAGGCAGACTTAGAATCTGGGGATACAGTTCCTTCTTTGCCTTCCAAGGTCTTAAGGGCCCTCCCTAATGAATAAAGTTTACAAGTCTAAGCCAACCAATCATTGAGTAGTCTACTAGCCTCAATAACACTCCCTTCTATTCCATCCACTACTGCATATCCATTGTGTCTTCTACCTTCAATCAGTCTGGAGGACCCGTCAATGAACAGCCTGGCCCCTGCATGTAGAGGGATATCGCTAAGGTCCATTCTTACTTTAGTCTGATATTCTATAATGTCAAGGCAGTCATGTTCTGGGTCTGAGGGAGCTTCATCTTCCCCTTTCCAGAGAAAGGTAGCTGGATTCAGACAAATGTCTGTGATCAATGTAAGGTCATCCCTCTCTATTAGAATTGCTTCATATTTTAGAAATCTAGAGTCCGTAAGCCACCGCTTTCTGATTTAATATGGTCCGTACCTGATGTGGGGTGCTGACTATTAAGGCTTCCCCTAAAAGTAAGTTTCCGACTCTCCTCTACCAATGAGGCTGTTGCTGCCACTGCCTGTACACTCTCTGGCCAGGAATGTAGCTTTCTATTCTTTAATTAACAATGAATTAATGCTATCATGTTTTAAATCAATATGACAGGTCACTGAGAAGGTGTGAAGGAATCCTGCCAATTAATATTGAGTCAGGCTAATATAATTTATTTATTATAAATATTAATTCTTAATTATATATTATATAAATAAAATAATCATTATCTGTAATTCAGCAACAAGTGACTAAAACATTTTAAAAACTCTAATTGCGCAGTTCTGTTTGTTTACCGGTCACTTGTGACTTCTCATTCTGTTTCTGTAATTGTTTTGCTGAGCACATTCATTTTTAAGACCCTCAACAGATTCCATAGCACCATTTGCAGTTAATTCAATCCCCAATTTGGTGGCAGTATCTTGTCATGAGCGCAAAACTGATTCTTTGTGCTTCTCATCACAAACTGTTGCCATAGTCCAATTAACTCTTTCGTTCCCGCTCCCAGGTTACATTGCCAGATCAATTGCTGAGCCGATTTAACCATTGAACAGCTTTAGGGCCACGTGATGACCAATCTTCATCACCCAATGTTTTGTTTAGACCTTGACTTTTTTTTTAAAGAAATATTGCAATAGCTTCAAATACCAATTTATCAATTTATGCTTGTCTATCTTTAAAGCCTGTTTCTAACTATACATTTTAGAATCCTACTTTTATTATATATTATAAATATATTATAAATTCATTAATTCAGTATTTAATATTTAAAATGTAAAATGCATACAGTTCCTAACTTTGAAATCCATTATTATTACCCGGTTTTAGTCCCTTAATTTAAATCCAAAATTAGTTTTCTTAAGTAGCCCTGACCAGTCATTGCTCAATTACAATGCTATAGGTCATGAAATAACTAGAATAATGGCCGAATCCAATGTCACAGATATTAACCATAGGATTGATTTATTACAATCTAATGTTGAACTGAAACTGAAAAGGAGTTAACATTTTATTTAATAATCACTGTAAAATCCTTAACCTTAAAAGAAATCATGTTAAATTCCCAAAAGAAATCAGATTCAAAACAGTCCCGAATCTCAAGCTCCAGGGAACAAAGTACAAACATTCAATCACCAACAAACAAATGTGCATTCAAACCGAATCACAAAGGGTTAAACTTTCAATTAGCTGTACAGCTCTTTTCTCTCTCTCTCTCTCTCTCTCTCTCACACACACACACACACACCGTGTCTCACACTCACGTTTGAGCTTCCCGCAACAACAACTCTAAAGGTTTCTCTTCCTCTCTCTTTACAATCACTCTCTGTGCCTCTCTTAATAATTCATCAAGTGATTTCTCATTCCACCCATCTATTTTCTGAATTTTCTGGATGTCTGGCCATGATTTAGTTACGAAGTGTATCCTCAGTAGCCCTTCAGCTACTAGCCCTTCCAACATAAAGCTTAATCTGATCCCTCCTGACTGAAAGGCTGTTTTCTGTTGACATATAAATTCAAATATTTACAAACACTTGGGCCAGAAGACGGCGGGACGAAGAATGGATTCCTTAGTCCATACAAAGCAACAATATTTAATCATCTTTTTCCTATCTTCTTCCCTTGTGCAAGTATAATTTTTCCAATTTCACAACATCTTGCCCAACAAACATTCTGGAGGTATGTTGTCAGGGACCCCACCTCCATTTCCTTTTTTTTCCCCCAGAGGCTTTTACTTTACCCCCGGCACAGCCCATATTGAGGTCCTTCATTAGACACTTATTAACTACTAGATCTCAATCCCAGCCACCAAGGCAGCACTTAAAAATCTCCTTACCTTCTTTGGTCCATGCTTGGAGTTGCCTGGCTCCCTGTGCCTACTTACAACCTTTCGCCTGGTTCAGAAAGACTGTCATCAGATCTCAATCAGTCAACCAGAAGGGGAAACCCACCGCCGAGGAACTCAGGACCGTTCCAAAAGGAATGGGATGCGTCTTCCCAACCATCGATGTTGCCTACCCCACTGTTGATGATGGACCTCCCAGACGAGCCCCCAAATTGTAAGAAACAAAACTCACATATTAATAAATTTCAGTCCGAGTCAAATTCTGAAGCAGCGAATTTTAGTGATACGCACTTGCAAGAACGGGTACCTAACAAGTAAGCACCCTGATCTGAGGGTTACATTCTGATCTATGCTGTTCAGCTGCATCTCTCGGTCTCCCCTTTCACTCCATTGGTTACTTTTACTGTAGTGTGTAGTCTATCACAAGCTCTAGCTTCACTCCACCTTTGTCTAACTTCTCCCATTACTCTAAGCCTGTAGTCCCTTACTCTAAGTTATCTCATTCTTTATATGTGACTATCCTGGCATCGTTTGCTGTCTTCGTGCGATCATCCTGCCAAACTAAATTCTATCCGTTGGCCACATCCCTCCTGAGACTGGCACACTATTCTTCTGTTACTGGTACATCCTGCTACACGGTCGCTCTGCCTTATTAGTCACAGATAATTCTACCTGTTTTCGCTTCTTCTTTTTTCCTATGCTTGGTATATCCTGCTACACGGTCGCTCTGCCCCATTAGTCATAGATAATTCTACCTGTTTTCGCTTCTCACTGTTTAGTATTTGCATGCGCAGCCTAATTGTATAATGTAAACTTTTGCAGAAACAACACCTGTTCCTTATTCTGCACAATTTAACCCTATACCTTACACTTCCCATTGAATTTGTTTTGTTTTTTTTAAACAAAGTACTTGCAACTGTCACTTGAAACAGACCTGAAGCTACTCAATTTTATTTCCACCATTAAAAAAAAACTTCCAAAGAAGCAATTCAGCAAAACAAATATCCCAAGATGTGTATATGCTTGTGTTTAAGCATAACCTCATAAGGCCATGTGTTCGGGCTGTGCAAGCTGATACCAGGATCCGGTCTCAGCCTCCAGCAGGACACCAACAGGCAGAAGGTGTAAACCTGCTCCTTCCGATGGTCATATAAATAGACAATAGACAATAGACAATAGAAAATAGGTGCAGGAGTAGGCCATTCAGCCCTTCGAGCCTGCACCGCCATTCAATATAATCATGGCTGATCATTCCTAATCAGTATCCTGTTCCTGCCTTATCTCCATAACCCTTGATTCCACTATCTTTGAGAGCTCTATCCAACTCTTTCCTAAATGAATCCAGAGAGTGGGCCTCCACTGCCCCCTGTGGCAGTGCATTCTACACAGCCACCACTCTCTGAGTAAAGATGTTTCTCCTGAGCTCTGTCCTAAATGGTCTATCCCGTATTTTTAAGCTGTGTCCTCTGGTTCGGCACTCACCCAACAGTGGAAATATGTTTCCTACTGCCAGAGTGTCCAATCCTTTCATAATCTTATACGTCTCAATCAGATCCCCTCTCAATCTTCGAAACTCAAGGGTATACAATCCCAGTCGCTTCAATCTTTCAGTATAAGGTAATCCTGCCATTCCAGGAATTGACCTAGTGAACCTACGCTGCACTCCCTCAATAGCCAAAATGTCTTTTCTAAAATTTGGAGACCAGAACTGCACACAGTACTCCAGGTGTGGTCTCACCAGGGCCCTGTACAGCTGTGGAAGCACCTCTTTGCTTCTATACGCAATACCTCTTGTTATGAAGGCCAGCATGCTATTAGCCTTCTTCACTACCTGCTGTACCTGCATGCTTGCCTTCATTGACTGGTGTTCAAGAACACCCAGATCTCTCTGTACTGCCCCTTTACATAAATTGATTCCATTGAGGTAGTAGTCTGCCTTCCTGTTCTTGCTACCAAAGTGGATAACTATACATTTATCCACATTAAACTGCATCTGCCATGCATCTGCCCACTCACCTAACTTGTCCAGGTCATCCTGTAATCTCCTAACATCCTCATCACATTTCACCCTGCCACCCAGCTTTGTATCATCAGCAAATTTGCTAATGTTATTGCTGATACCATCTTCTATATCATTAACATATACTGAAAAATGCTGTGGTCCCAGCACAGATCCCTGCGGTACCCCACTGGTCACTGCCTGCCATTCCGAAATGGAGCCGTTTATCACTACCCTTTATTTCCTATTAGCCAACCAATTTTCAATCCAATCTAGTACTTTGCCCCCAATACCATGCGCCCTAATTTTACTCACTAACTTCCTTGTGGGACTTTATCAAAAGCTTTCTGAAAGTCCAGGTACACTACATCTACTGGATTTCCCTCGTCCAACTTCATAGTTACATCCTCAAAAAATTCAAGAAGATTAATCAAGCATGATTTCCCCTTCATAAATCCATGCTGACTCTGTCCTTTCCTGTTATTACTATCCAGATGTGCCGTAATTTCATCCTTTATAATAGACTCCAGCATCTTTCCCACCACTGAGGTCAGACTAACTGGTCTATAATTTCCTGCTTTCTCTCTCCCATCTTTCTTAAAAAGTGGTATAACATTAGCCACCCTCCAATCCTCAGGAACCGACCCCGAATCTATTGAACTCTGGAAAATAATCACCAACGCATCCACGATTTCCCGAGCACCTCCTTCAGTACTCTGGGATGCAGACCATCAGGCCCCGGAGACTTATCAACTTTCAGACCTAACAGTCTCTCTAACACCAAATCCTGGCAAATGTAAATTCCCTTAAGTTCAGGTCCTTCAGCCACTGTTACCTCAGGGAGATTGCTTGTGTCTTCCCTAGTGAACACAGATCTGAAGTACCCATTTAATTCCTCTGCCATTTCTATGTTCCTAGTAATATATTCCCCTGTTTCTGTCTTCAAGGGCCCAATTTTGTCCTAACCATTTTTTTTGCCTTGCACATACCTAAAAAAGCTTTTACTATCCTCCTTAATATTCTTGGCCAGTTTACCTTCGTACCTCATTTTTCCTCTGCGTATTTCCTTTTTAGTAAACCTCTGTTGCTCTTTAAAAGCTTCCCAGTCCTCAGTTTTCCCACTTATCTTTGCTATGTTATACTTTTTCTCTTTTAACTTTATATGTTTCTTTACTCCCCTCGTCAGCCACGGCCACCCATGCCTCTTCCTAGGATCTTTCTTCCTTTTGGGAATGAAGTGATCCTGCAACTTCTGCATTATACACAGAAATATTCGCCATTGTTCCTCCACTGTCATCCCTGCTTAGGTATTGCACCATTGAACTTTGGCCAGCTCCTCCCTCATAGCTCCATAGTTCCCTTTATTCAACTGAAAAATTGTCACTTCCGATTATACCCTCCCCCTCTCAAATTGCAGATTGAAGCTTATTGTATTATGATCACTACTTCCCAATGGCTCCTTCACTTCGAAGTCTCTGACCAATTCTGGTTCATTACACAATACCAGATCCAGAATTGCCTTCTCCCTGGTCGGCTCCAGCACCAGCTGCTCTAAGAATCCATCTCTGAGGCACTCCACAAAGTCTCTTTCTTGAGGTCCAATACCATCATTATTAATTTCTTGAATATATTCCCCGTATACATAATGTTCTTATCATGATTGTATTTTGTTGTTTATTTGGTTAATTTTTTTGATGACAAGCAGGTTCGAAACTGTCATAAAATTTTCTTGCAGTGCTATATTTCATTCTGATGATTAAATTCTGAGTGTGTTTTATTTGATTCGGTTGACCTGAGTTGATTGGATTCTGACTTTGTTTTTATTGATTTTGTTGAATTGCACTGATTGGCTTTTGAATTTGTTTTATTTGATTCTGTTGAATCGAATTGGTTGGATTCTGATTATCATTCATTTAAATCTGTTGCTCTGAGTTGATTCCATTCTGATTTTATTTTCCTTCATTCTGTTGCATTGAGTTGATTGGATTCTTATTCAGTTTGTGGAATTGATCTGCGTTTTCATGCTTTCAGAAATTGGTGTTTTCTTTCTGGTGAGGAGGTGGTCTTTCTGGATTACTTTTAAATACCAATATTTGTGAAGTTATTTGTTTTTCCTGAATCGTTTCTGCATTTGTTTTAACTCGTATCGAAATTTTTTTCTCTGCTTGATTGAAAACATCACATCTGTTTGAAAACCAACTTAAGGCAGAAACACGGAAATGTGAGAAATGAAAATAACATTTTTGTGCATTGACGTTTTTTTTAATTCGCAGTTCTGATTGTAAACTACGTAAAAATTTGTTTTGAGTAGCTTCATTCAAAATAAAATTTGGGACTCAGATCTGAAACTGCAGTATTGAACAGATTACGTAATTGAAACTAAACTTACTATAACACACAATTATAATGTGGTCATGTTTGTCCATTGAACTAATTTTGTTTTGACCTTAAAGTGATTAATCAATATATGCCTTCAACTGCTCTACTGTGCACTGCACAAGATTGTCATGCTCAGAAAAGGTGTACAGGTTGGAACTAAATTGAACTGTTGCTGGAAACATTAAAGTTTTACATGTTGTTAAGTAAGTTCCCTCACAAGCAAGACTGCTGTTATGACTTCTTATTTCTATTCAATTTAATCATTAGTTTGCGTGATACTGAGCGGTTTTGTTAGAGTTCAATGTGAGATTTTTTTGTGAGGTTACATCATGTTCTTGGTTCTGTTGAAAATGTTTGCAGAGCCAGTTCTGCTGCAAACACATCGGTGTTCCTCAGTGTTGTGGTTTGGTGATCTTTGTTCTGTTGAGAAGGAAATGTGCTTGGGTAACATTAAATTTGTTATATTTGGGAAACTGTTTCTGGTTTCTACATTGTTATCACACTGTTTATATGGTTGGGAACAAGTCAACCCCTCCAGTTTCCTTATTCAATGCAATCAGCATGTGAGTTGAAATTTCATAAAGCTTAATGTTAAGTTAAAAGCAGATCGCAAAGGTTTTGGAAATGGAGGGCAAACAGATACCTTAGGGTGTGATTTTCACTTAGAATCAATAATTAAGGATTAATCTAATCCACTCTTTCCATTCCAAATTCAGAGCTTAAGTCGGGGCGGCACAGTGGCCCAGTGGTTAGCATTGCTGCCTCACAGCACCAGGGGCCTCTGTTTGATTTCACACTCGGGTGACTGTCTGTGTGGAGTTTGCACATTCTCCCTGTGTCTGTGTGGGTTTCCTCTGCATGCTCCGGTTTCCTCCCACAATCAATAAGATGTGCAGGTAAGGTGAATTGGCCATGCTAAATTGCCCATTATGTTAGGTGCATTACTCAGGGGTAAACGTAGGGAAATGGGTCAAGGTGGGTTACTCTTCAGAGGGTCGGTGTGGACTTGTTGGGCTGAAGGGTCTGTTTCCATGCTGTCGGGGATCTAATCTAACTGTCTAGCTCAATCACAAGGTCTGTCTTCAAATAGTTTACAAGTCATAGAGGAAAAATAAATAGAGTTTCAAAAGTATAATGTTCTAATAGTTCTTGCTCTATGCCTATGTTATAATTAACCAAGAAACATATTTCAATTCCAAGGTACACTACACCCAAGCTTTTTGGCTGGAAAAGATCATTGGCAAAGACCATTTGGAAATTCTGCTCAAAATATTTCGATGAAGAACAGATCAGTTGCACTGCTTTGATCAGTTTCACAATTAATTTGAGATAATAAATTGTTATATCCCTGATTAAGCTGGATTTGCAGGGAAAAAGAATAAAGGTTAACTGAATAATTTAATCTGCACAGTGCTTTAGGTGTTCCCAATCTGTGCGTTTTAAATAAAAAGTTACATTTTACAACAAAATATCAACTGAAGAATCATTCTTTCAGAAACAATTGCTATCTTGAATTATGTGACCAAGGCCAAATTCCGAATTAAATAAAATAATCCACTCATTAACTCACAGGGCAGCGCGGCGGCTCAGTGGTTAGCATTGCTGCCTCACAGTGCCAGGGGCCTCTGTTTGATTTCACCCTCGGGTGACAGTCTGTGTGGAGTTTGTACATTCTCCCTGTGTCTGTGTGGGTTTCCTCTGGGTGCTCCGGTTTCCTCCCACTGTGCGGGTTAGGTGAATTGGCTGTGCTAAAGTGAACACTGTTCAGGGATGGGTAGGTTAGGGTGCATTAGTCAGGGGTAAGTATAGGGTAGGGGGAATGGCTCTGGGTGGGTTACGTACTGTTCGGAGGGTCAGTGTGGAATTGTTGGGCCAAATGGCCTGTTTCCATACTGTTGGAAATCTACTCTAAAACTATGGAAATATTTGCTGCGAAAGCAGAGAATGTATTTTACATTGATGTGTTCAGACATATGCAGAGTTTATAAATTTGCAGAAGACATGAACTAGAGGATAACAGAGCACATTGTTTATTCAAACTGAAAATGGAGTAATATTTATTTTAATTAATATACCTGCATGATTATAGCAATGCACCAATCTGAAGGAGACTGCTCGCATTAGTTAAGTGTGACAATCATTTAGATGAGATTTCCTGCACTATGGAAATGGGCCATTTGGCCGAACAAGTCCACACCACTCCTCTGTAGAGTAACCCACCCAGACCCATTCCCCTACCCTATATTTATCCCTGAGTAATGCACCTAACATTATGGACAATTTAGCATGACCAATTCACCTAACCTGCACATCTTTGGGCTGTGGGGTGACACCAGAGCACCCGGAAGAAGCCCACACAGACTGTCGCCCGAGACTGGAATCAAACCTGGGTCCATGGTGCTGTGAGGCAGCAGTACTAACCACTGAGCTACTCCATGCCACCCACATTTATTTAGACATCAGTTAAAGCGGGCACCTCTGGACAGAAACATGTTTTCAATTCATACCTTTACTAACATTTTCGTTCATTACAAAGCAGCGAACAAGAAAATGAACTTGCCTTTGTGAAGCAAACCTGACAGGAAATACTTGCCCTAATTTCTTCAACAGAAATGCATTTCCACACTGGAATGCAGTATTGGCTTTATGCTGTGCATGCAAAATCTCCAAAGTTCAAGACATGTTTTAAGAATATGCAAAGATAATTTAGAGAATAATCCATTTCCTCCAGAGTTGTGCTTAAATTGGCAATATGTCCCACCTCAATAATTTTGTTGATTGCAGTGACTTACTCAGTTTATTAAGTCGGTGGTTATCTATGTTCATTGTGAACACATTCTCGTTCACATTAATGGCTATCCTCTGGTTAGTTCCTATGATAATGTTAAATTACAGTGAATATATTTGACGTGAGGAATTGAGCAGATGTATCTGCTAGGATCAAGACTGTTGTACAGTTTGTTTCAGTGCTATCTCCGACTAACTTGTCAACCGGTCCTGACCATTTTCACATTGTCCGGTTCAGATACCTGAATCTCAGGCAGTTCAATTTCATCTCATGCTTCAAAACCACTTATATCTGCCAGAAATGCAATATTTGATTAGGTGCCCCAGCATTGAGAGCCCTGACTAAGTTGTTCCAATCAGAACGAACACTTCAGTAACAAAAGGCAGATTGCAAGAGTTTTGAAATTGCTTGCTGGCAACAAGAGATATGTGATTGAGCGAGGCAAAGGGAAATATGTTGCTTATTTTCTTTGTGGCTGGGATGTGTTTAGTGGCACAGTGTAGAATCAGAAATTATTTTGCATCTTATTATTTGAAAACCTACCGTGAGCTTTTAATGTCACTGGCAACGGTCATGATACACTTCAAAACATTTTAATTATTTCAAACTAAGTAGACCATCTGGTGCAGCAACATTCACAGGGGTAAGAGGAAGGGAGTTCTAGGTTGAAATCCAGTGACAGTGAATTTATGGTAACACAATTCCTAGTTTTATTCCTCCGTAGTTTCCAGAGACTTTGAACAATTCAGAGATGCTGCCAAAGTATTCTTGGATAATTGTTGCAGTGCTACTTTGATTATGTAATCATTCTGGAACAATATCGGTTGTTGGAAGGTGTTAATGATTAACATGGTTTATGCACTGTCAAACAGGTGGGCTGTGTTCTCCAAGATAGTGTGGAGCTCATTGTGTTCAGATCTGTTGTGATGTTATAGTAATGTCCCTCACTCTGAGCCAGGTGGCCTGTATTCATTTACAACCTGTTAGAGAGATATGTAATACCATCTCTTATCAGGTTAATTCGTGAAAAAAAGAATATTGATTTATGTTGGGTGTTGTTAGAATTCCACTCTCAGAGGCTGGTGAAATCTATTCAATCACTGTTCTGACTTGTGTCTCTTAGATATTAAACAGAATTTTGGTGGTTAGCAGCTTTTTCCAAATCAATATTTGTTCACAAGCTTTTGGGCATCGCTAGCTGGGGTTAATGGAGTAAGTCCTCAAAAAAATCCCAGCTTTTTGACTTGCTGTTCAAACAATATAATTTATAACTAATCCACAATGAATTGTTTTCGAAGCATATTTGACGAGATTAATCCTAGGCTGTGTTACATTATATTAAACCAGTGCTGTGGCTGGATGTGATTGTTCAGTACGGTGGGGTTTCTGCTGAATCCAACACTTGCAGCAGATGGTGATAGCTTTTCAAATGGTCTTCAATCGCTGTCTCAGATCATCTAGTACCTCTGCTAAGAATCCTTTTCCAACAGGAGTCAAGCAAACGCAATCGCTGTCTAACTCAACAGGCGTGAGTTCTTGTGCCAAAAACATGAAAACAATTTGCTGAAGAGGGGATCTCTAGGTGTGAAACGTTAACCTTGCTTTCTCTCCACAGGAGCCGCCAGACATGCTGAGTTTCTTCAGAAATTGCTGTTTTTATTTTCAGTTTTCTAGCATTCAAAGTTTATTGTTTCATTTTTTAAAAAATGTTCTGTTCAATGAAACAAGTTGTTCAGAGAGAAAATGCATTTGAATAAATTGAGAATGTTCAGAAATATTTAATATCAGAGAATCGTTGAATGTGAGCGCACAGATCTCAAGCTGTAGTTTTACAAGAAACTAGCATGAAGGAACAACACGCTCCAGAGAGCAGTGGCTGCTGTAATTGGGTGGGAGTTATTATGATCACTCAAGTAGAGAATGTCAATACTCCCATTCCAAATACCTGTAATCAACAGAAGGTTTTTAAAGAATGTGTGAAACAATTAATTTGCTAAAATATTTTAATAAAAAGGGTTCACTGCCAGTGCTAGCCTAACGAATGACACAATGATAGGAAGGGGCAGGAGAAGGGCACTCAGTCCCTTGAGCTATTCCACCACTTACTGAGATCATGGTGCCTCTGCGCGCTAACTCCACAGGCCTCCCTTTGGCTAAAACTCTTTACCACCTTTGATTAACAAGCACAAACTATTCCAGATTTAATGATTCGACTGCCCATAACAAAGGGAGACACCGTTTTTGAAAGACATTTCAGTGAGAAGCTAAAGTGACACAATGAGGCTGAAATTAATTGGTCATGAAAATAAGCTTTAAATGTCTGATAATTTCCCATTTAAACATCTCAGTCATCACATTGCAATAATTTAGCATTATACCTGCCTGGAATAAAGAAATATAATTTGTGTTGCCGTGCTAAAAATGAGGGAAGCTTCATTCCCATTATATGATTAAGAATTCCCGCTTCAGGCGACGCTCTGTGTGGAGTTTGCATATTCTCCCCGTGTCTGTGTGGGTTTCCTCTGGGTGCTCTGGTTTTCTCCCACAATCCAAAAATGTGGGTGAATTGGCCATGCTAAATTGCCCATAGTGTTAGGTGAAGGGGTGAACATAGGGAATGGGTCTGGGTGGGTTGCGCTTTGGCGGGTCGGTGTGGACTTGTTGGGCCGAAGGGCCTGTTTCCACACTGTAAGTAGTCTAATCAAGTAGCACTGTTTGTTCAGTGAAAACACAGTCAAACCGCACAGAAGGAAACCATTCACAAGTCCCTCAAATAATTTTCAATTTTTCCAGTGATTATCTGCATCTCTAGACAGGTGTGGAATTGCCGGACTTTTTATATCTCCTTGAGAAACCAGTCGTCATCAGCCAACTTGAATTGCTGAAGTTTGTGTGGTATGAGGACATTCACAGCGCTGTTAGAAAGTGAGTCCCATGGCTGTGAGCAAGGAAGAGCAAAGGGGAAGGGAAATAGTTGCAAGTCAAGATGGAGTCTAATTTGGAGGAAAGCTCTCATTTACATGCATGCACGCCCTTATCCTCCAAGATCACAGTTTTGGAACATGCTGCCGAAGGGACATGTCAGCATACAAATTAGAAGCTGAAGAAGGCACCTCAGTCCCTCCAGAATGCTATTCCATTCATGGGACCATCCTAAATCTTGCTGCTCACCAGTCTTTCCAACACCTGATAAAATTGAAGACGATTGTTCAATGAAAGAATGGTGAACCTTTGGAGTTCTCCGCCACAGAAATTGATTGAGGTCAAAACATTAAATGATTTCAAGAAGGAGATAGGTTCCTTCAATCCTTAAAAAAAATGTTACAGATATGTGGGGAAAAAGGCAAGCAGGGTACAATATTGGTTAAAAGTCTTGAAAACATTGAATGGGGCATGATTTGTAAGTTTGCACATGACACCAAAATTGGTGGTATAATTGGCAGTGAAAGTTATCTAAAAGTACAACAAGATCTTGATCTGCTGGGCCAGTGGGTTGAGGAGTTGCAGATGGAGTTTAATTTAAATGAATATGACGTATTGCTTTTTGAGAAGATAAATCAGGTCACAACTTACAGATTTAATGGTAGGGCACTGGGTAGTTTTGTCGAACAGAGACCTGGGGGTTCAGTTACACGATTCTTACAGAGTTAATGGTAGGGCACTGGGTAGTGATGTTGAACAGAGGGAAGTGGGGGATCAGACTCATAGATTCATGAAAGCATTGTCTCAAGTAGCTAGCATATTGAAGGTGTTTGGCACATGTGCCTTCATTGGTCAGAGCATTGAGTGCAGCAGTTAGGGCTTCATGTTGTAACTGTACCAGACATTGGAATGAACTGCCAGGAGAAGTGGTAAATGCAGAGATAGGTACAACATGTAGAAGGCATTTGGACAGGTGCAGGAGCTGGATAGGTTTGGATGGATATGGGCCAAAGGGAGACAAATGGAATTAGTTTAATTTGGCTACTCTGGTCAGCATGAATGGGCTGGACCAAAGGAACTGATTCTGTGCTATATGACTTTATGACTCTCTGGCTTTGTGGTGGAGTAGGCTCAAAGTTGGAAGCTGGTGAGCTAGTGAGGGGATAGATTGGGAATGTGGGAGGGTTTGGGCTGGTAGGTTGTGAGGTGTCGGGTGGCTGCTGGGTAAGCTTGCATGCACCCTGTCTGGCAGGGTGGCATCAAGGCAAATGGTAATGGTTACAAGGATAATTTGGTCGCATTGTGTTTGGTAGGTGAGGGATATTTGAGCTGAAATGTAGGAGGTCTGTCTTTGCAAAGCTTGTTAGTGGTGAGATTGGCAGGGTGCCAGGCTGGTTAGTGGAGGGATTGGCAGGGTGCCAGGCTGGTTAGTGGAGAGGTGGGCAGGGTTCCAGGCTGTTTCAGGGGGTAGAAGGTCACTGTAATGAAGTAGTAGGTGGACGTGATTTCAAAATGCAAAGCTCAGAGTCTGGCAAAATGACAGGTGGTAAAGGACAGATGTGAAAGGAGCTAGGATGCAAAGTGCTCAGGTTGACTTGGGTAAGTTGAGATGTCAGTGACCAAGGGCTGAGGTCATGTCTGGGGAAGTGGGGTTCTGTCAGAAGTTGTGAAAATAATGGTGCCACGTCCAGTAAGGGCCAGATTCAACCTGGACCAGGTGCAGGGTGGCAGGAGAGGAATTGAGTGAAAGGAATTGAGATTATATGTCCACCTGGATTATAGAACGTAGAATGTTCCAGTGCAGTATAGGCCCTTCGGCCCTCGATGTTGTGCCGACCTGTGGAACCAATCTGAAGCCTATCGATCCTGCACTATTCCATTTTCATCCATATGTTTATCCAATGACATTTTAAATGCCCTTAAAGTTGCAAGGATACTATTGTTGCAGACAGTGCATTCCAAGTCCCTACTACTCTGAGTAAAGAAACAACCTCTGACATTTATCTACCAGCCCTCAATTTAAAGTTATGTCCTCTCCTGCTAGCCATCACCATCCAAGGAAAAAGAGCCTCACTGTCCACCCCATCTAACCCTCTGATTATCTTATATGTCTCAATTAAGTCACCTCTCAACCTTCTTCTCTCAAACAAAAACAGCCTCAAGTCCCTCATCCTTTCCTCATAAGACCTTCCCTCCATACCAGGCAACATCCTGGTAAACCTCCTCTGAACTCTTTCCAAAGCTTCCACATTCTTCCTATAATGTGGTGACCAGAAGTGTACTCAAGACTCCAACTGCGGCCACACCAGAGTTTTGTACAGCTGCAGCATGACCTCATGGTTTTGAAATGCAGTCCTTCTACCAATGAAAGCCAACTCAAAGTATGCCTTCTTAACAACCCTATCAACCTGACTGGCAACTTTTCGGGATCTCTCTGCTCATCTACACTACCAATATGGATTGCCTTGGATGTGTTTCTTGTGATAGGGGATGGTGTATTCAGGACATGAATGGGTGAGTAACAGAGTAGGGTTTGTCAATGTGGGTGGGAATTTAGGTCGAGACAAACAGGGAGTGGTTAGTCTGAGAGATGAGAGTTTTGGTGGTGAACTGCGTGTCAGTTTGATAGTTATTAAAGTTAAAGAATACTTGTTAATTTCTCAAATCATATTGACGTAAATACTCAGCTCAGTTCGCTGTAATGCTTCAAAGTCTCTGAACCTTAATGGTCCTCCATTTTTCAGAGACCTCCAGAATCAAGATAATTATAAATTAGAAGTTTCAACTTCCAGCCAATTGGCATGAGGTCAGTTGTGAGAGCCATCCTCCCAGTCCCAGTGCTCAGCGCCTGCCTGTGCTGCTGCTGCTGCTGCAGTGACCTTCCTCCCAGAGAGAACATTCTGCCTTGTATTGCTACATGAGGGAGGCTCACTGGATCTGAACTGTTCACTCTGATTTCTGTCCAGAGATACTGCCAGCTGTTGGGGTTTTCCTGCAATTTCTGTTTTTGTTTCTGATTTCCAGCAGCACGGTGCCTAGTGGGGCGGCACGCTGGTTCCATAGTTAGCATTGCTGCCTCACAGCGCTAGGGACTCTGGTTCGATTCCAGCCTCGGGTGACTATCTGTATCGAGTTTGCACATTCTCCCCATGTCTGTGTGGGTTTCCTCCCAAAGTCCAAAGATATGCAATCTGGGTGAATTGGCCATGTTGTGTTCAGGGATTCGGAGGTTAGGTCCATTAGTCAGGGTTAAATGTAGAGTAATAGGATAGGGGAATGGGTCTGGATGGGTTACTTTTCAGAGGGTGGGTGTGGATTTGTTGGGCCAAATGGCCTGTTTGCACACACTGTAGAATTTTGATGAATCCGCATTTCCTTGGTTTGTATTTTGTGAAACCTCTCTGCTCTTCACTTGCAATCCAGTGAAAGTGTCAGTTGGAGCGATTTTCAAACAATTACTGGTGGTGGATTCAGATGTTCTTCTTCCCAAATTATATGGTAATGGCCAAGGTAGAGGGAATGTTTCTGAAGAGGGAACCAATAGATCATGATCAGCACCTGGTAAGAAACCTGGCAGGAGCATACTGCCAAACGTTTACAGCTGAGGATACACTTGAGTAACTGATAAGGTCAAATTAACAGGAACTAATGTGCTCAATTGGTCATTCTATCCGAAAGGCATCATCTCCCCCCTCGCTTTATGGCCTGGTTTCCTCCGGTCAGGACCACAGCACCGGTTCTGTGATCTTTGGTTGTTTGGCGATGGACTATTCCCCTGCCGTAACCAAGGTAACCTGGAAGAAAGGTGGGGAGCTAATCACGACTGGATTGAAGACTTACCCATCAGTGAGAAACAAGAAGGAAACCTACACCCAGAGCAGCTAGTTAACCCTGCCCGGGTCAGTGGTACATTGCCCCAGCAAAATCTACTGTGAGGTTCAACACAGTGAATCACACAAGAGAAAAGAAATGTCATGTCCAGATAAGTGTTGTGGGAACTGAGATAAACAGAACATCTGTGATTAACATGAATAAGGCATTATTTATAACAGTTTTCACAGAATCACCTTATAGAGCACAGGAAAAGGCCCTTTGGTCACGGTGGTTAGCACTGCTGCCTCACAGTGCCAGAGATGCCTCATTCTGATCCTCTATCTTATGATCTTGTGGTCTCAAAATGACATGGTAAAAATAGGCAGTGACCTTTACTTGAAAATAAATCAAAATTTGTTCAATACTTCATTCCCTGCTCAGGAATGACTTATTAGCCTTGGGCATTGTATGACACAGATTTGTTTTAATATCTGGTACTGAGCTCTTTAACTTCATTTATGGGATCAGACCACAGACCAAGTGGGTTTCACATTTGATTAACTGGGATAAATGTGCTCTCACTGAGCTACTTTAAGACGCTCTCTGTAATTACTGAGTGAGGCAGGAGAATAAATTCTGGTGGGAATGCTACACTTGGGATAAATGAACTAGGAATTCGAGACATGCTGATTCAGCCTGATTTGGGATGGAGATGTTTACACAGTGAGTATTAGACATCTGAATAAAACCTGTGCACATTTCCATCGAGTTTGTAGATTAATTTAAGATGCTTCTGCTTGTTTTTTTGTTCAATTAAGAAAGTAAAAAATGCAGCTTGGTAAAGAAAGTGAATGTACAGACCAGTCATGACCTCATTGAATGGAGGGAAAGACTTGAAGGGATGGGTGTCCTTCATGATGTCCAGTGCTGCACTCAGTCTCTTGTTTTCAGATCTCCTCCCAATTCAGCCCAAGAGGAATAACGTCATAAATTAGAGAATGATCTCACACCAATAATGCCAAGTATTTTTGATCATATTAAATAAAAGGAACAGAATTTCCATGGCCATTCACTGCTCCTGTAACACTTTAGAACCTCTGCAAATGCAGGAAGACAAAGACAATAATTAGGATTAATACAATTTGTCCAAAATTCGGGATCTGATTTGGCACTCAGCGTGACAAGCAGCATTTGCACGGAACGTTCATGGACATAGAAATGAACTCATTATATACAGATGACTCTTGTCCCAAGTATCAATAGATGGTCTTAAGTGAGAGACCAACTCTGAAAGAAAGGTAACTTCATGGATTACATTGTGGTATCTTCAATGGTTTCACATTTTTCACAGGTTTCACTTGTTACAAAGCCAGTGTTCTTTAGGAATAATTACACAGGTTATGTTATAGGTAATCACGAATGCTTTCACAGATCAAAGTACATAAACAATAGTAAGCATCATTTCAGCAATAGTTGGAAGTCGCCATTTCGAAGGTGGTTACTTCACCTTGTGAGGAAATAACCTGAAGAGTGGGTGTTTTCATCCTAAAGAGGCATTTTCCATTGATTTTGATTTCTGTTTCATAGGAGGTTCTGTGTGCCATGATTACACAGTTAAAATCCTCCCGCCGCCAGGAGAACAGGTCTGAGTGGAGGCGACGGTGACGTTAACCTGCATTGTGTCCAATCTTCCTTCTGGATTCAGGATCACCTGGATACAAGAAAAGAAGCCTCTGAAATTAGAAATTGCTGACCAGCCTGGACAGAATCCCGACAGCGTGTTCAGCAAATTAGACGTTTCTACTGAAGCCTGGCTGAGTGGCGTTACTTTTGAATGTGTACCACAGAATCTACCGACTCCGCTGAGAGACTCCATCCACAAGGAGAAAGGTGAGCGGTGAGATTAAAACACACAGGATCCCATGTATGATCCAGATCCAGTTACATCAATGGCAGGCTTTGATTGGTAATGAGTAAACACCATTGGGAGCATTAATGATGCGTCTGATGGCAGGATAGCTAAGTAGCTGATTAAGAAAGAGACAGACCAAAGGATATTCTATTCTGGTTAAGTCAGACAAGGTGGGTAGAAGCCTGGGTTGTGAAGTCACCATCAGCAATGACAAATGGCCAGAATGTCCTCGTTGTGGGCTGGAAACGTGGAGGCGACTTTCAAATTAAACTTTTTACATCTTTTACTGAACATCATGGATACCATTCTGCTCCTTTTAGAAAATGAAAGTGAATACATCCCAAATTAAAAATAGCATATTTTAATATTTAGTGAAATCGCGATATTGATTCTGGATTTTTATAGTTGATTCATATTTGTCTCAAATATTTTGCAGTGATTAATCCACGGGAGCCATCAGTGTCTGTGCTCCTGCCACCAACAGAAGAAATCTCCGCTGAAAGGGTTCTCTCCCTCACCTGTTTAGTGAGAGGTTTCTCCCCCCAAGAGATCTTCGTCAAGTGGACAAACACTGGCGAGCCTGTAAATCCCAGTAACTACAAGAACACGTAAATTTAAGAGACTTTTAATCTCTTAAAGAGATACCAATTGTAAAGAGTGCAGAGCAATTTGAATGTAACCTTTGTTTCTGGGAAACTGCCAGGATCTTGCCCCAGCGCATGTTTTGACAGAATGTATCTTCACTTTCACACCAAAGAGAACCAACAGATAAGTTGTTGTGGAGCACAGGGAAGAGGAGAGTGGAACGATGAACGGTCTGTACTCTTACTCCCAGTGCAGAGTTTTCACAGTAGAGGTCCTCTGTAATGTAACCCAGTTACTAACAGGAATATTCAGCTTCTTGTTTACTTTTGAAGATGTAAAATTTCCAAGCAAAATAATACCTTTGGGGCATGTTGGACATGCTTGGCCCTGTTAACAAATTATTAACAGTGACTCCCACAATCCGAAACTGTGTTTGCATCATCCCGATTTGTATTCCATAGTCTTGTCTCCGTTTTCTGGAGCACATGGGATCAATTGTAGTATTCGAACACCTGATGTTGCATTGTTTCAAATACAGAACACGAGTCACTATTTTCTAATAAACATATTCAGAAATGTTATCCCTGGGGCAGTGGGGATTTGAACTCAGGCCTTTTGTCTCAGAGACAGAAATTCTCTCACTGCAACAGAAGAGTTGCTCATAAAATCTCTTCACGACGATGGGAAATGTTTCCTACAACACCAAGGCCAGATCAAATTGTGGGCAACCATTAAAATTAGAACAATAAAATTAGAATGATAAAAATTGCAGTCTGGTATAAGAGCAGAAACACACACACATACAGAGAGATGCTCACAAATGACACACGTAAAGACACATATGCAGGCTCTCACCTAAAGACACATTTATGTACACACACACAGATGTGCATTCAATAAGACGTCACATACGCATACACGCACAGAGCCACACATGCAAATGATACTTGAACATTCATCTGAGCTCTTACAAAAACTGACATGCACCGAAAGAAAAGCTCATACACAGATGAACAGGGGTACTCACACATAACCATGAAAAACATAGACACACGGTAACACACAAATGGACACAAATACATATGCATTCATACAGAACAATGCATACGGACATAGATGCATGAACACAGATACAACATGCCCTCCTTCATGTTGACTCACACAGGCACATAAATGCACAGAGATCAACATTAATATCATTATTCTCCCATTTTCATAATCACAAACATATGATGACAGAGGCACCTTAATTATTTATTTTTAAACCACTTTGATCAGCACATATATGCGGTCACACATACACACAAATTCAGACACGCAAGTGCGCAGATCAACAAAACGTGGGGCATTTATTAAACAAGGATAATGGCACAAGCATCAGCAACCATCCACACACAATAAAACAAACAAGCTTATCAGGATATGGTTTAGGATAGATTGCCACACAGGCAGACATCATCACATAAATACAAACATCCATCGTTTTGTTATGGTCTGACGATGGAGGAGTCCAAAGACCTGCATATCCTTGTGGAGTGGGAGGGGGAATTGAAATGTTGAGCCACAGGGTGGTTGGGTTGGTTGGTCCGGGTGTCCCAGAGGTGTTCTCTGAAACGCTCCGCAAGTAGCCGGACTGTCTCTCCTCCGGATATGCAGGTCTTTGGACTCCTCCATCGTCAGACCACAACGTTGGAGGAGGAACACCTCATCTTCCGCCTAGGAACTCTCCAACCACAAGGGATGAACTCGGATTTCACCAGTTTCCTCATTTCCCCTCCCTCCACCCTGTCTCAGTCAAATCCATCGAATTCAGCACCGCCTTCCTAACCTGCAATCTTCTTCCCGACCTCTCCGCCCCCACCCCAGTCTGACCTATCACCCTCACCTTGACCTCTTTCCACCTATCACATTTCCGACGCCCCTCCCCCAAGTCCCTCCTCCCTACCTTTTATCTTAGCCTGCTGGACAAACTTTCCTCATTCCTGAAGAAGGGCTTATACCCGAAACGTCGATTCTCCTGTTCCCTGGATGCTGCCTGACCTGCTGCGCTTTTCCAGCAACACATTTTCAGCACAGTTCATGGATGTGTAGGTTAGGTGCATTAGTCAGGGGTAAATGTAGGGGAATGCATCTGGATGGGTTACTCTTTGGAGGGTTGATGTGGACTTGTTGAGCAAATGGCCTGTTTCCACACTGTCGGGCTTCTATTTTAAAAAAAGCCTTGAGAAGAAAAGGACACTGATTTAAGATGATCAGCAAAAGAAAAACAACAGTATGGTTGGTTTTTGTTTAAAATAACATAGTTCCGAACTGGAATGCTCTGCTTAATAGAGTAGTGGTGGAGACAGCTTCAACTGAGGTCTTCAAAAGGGAGCTACCATTTTCTGAAGGAGACGTTTTGCAGTAGTACTTAGTAGAGAGACTTGGGAGTGAATGGAGGCAAGTTCCTATTTGAGAGCTGGTACAAACACAATCAAACCATTGCCTCCGAGCTGTTACCATTGATAGTTGTATAACATTGTACAAACTGCCAGCTCTCCAGCTATTTCCTAAAGGTTTGCTATATTCTGAAATATGACAAACTTAGTCATGCATGGAACTAAAGTTACTTTGTAAACACTTCACTTGATCCTGGAGAAACTGCATTCCCATTTTCCTCACCGTTTGCACTGACAATGTTTCCAGAAAAGTAATTGATCAAAGAACACAAATTAAGTCATTTAACATTAGTAAACTTATCCAGAATTAAGTCCAAAGCAATTTAACAAAAAAAAATCACAGATTTGAGATTCAGTATTTCAAATCTGGTCAACTAGTTTTCTTAAGTTAGTCAATGACTGTGTAAAGATTAGAGTAATGCTGAAAAAGCTCAGCAAGTCATGCAGCATCCGAAGAGCAGGAAAATCGATGTTTCAGGCAGGAGCCCTTCATCAGGAATGACTGTGTAAGATGGTCATGTTGGTATAGGGTTCCTTTGACTTCCACAGGATGTCTACAGGACATCACGATGAGGCAATGCCTGGGGTTGGGGTGTGGAATAGACAGTACAGAATAAAAAGAAGAGAAAACCATTTCTTCAGTATGTCACCCTTGTTTATAGCTGTTTGTGGGCTATGCAAGACCTTCACACTGAAAGACAAGCAACATTCAACTGACCATTGAAAAACTTTGGATGTTTTATGCTGATTCAACATTGTCTACTCTCTCAAAATAAACCAAACATTTCAGAACCAGTCAAGTAGTTGTTTTCTGAAATTGCTGTAGCCTGGGTTGATGCCTCCCTGAGGCAATCCTGGCATAATTTTACAAGAACTGCCAGCAGTTCCCTTTCATATTATTGGATCCCAAATATACAGCAAGTTTAATCTGATATCAGACCAAACTTACTTACCACTTAGTTTCCTTTAGTTTCTGACAAACTTAGGTTTCCACCTACTTCACAGGGTGAGCTATCGACATTTTCACAGCTGCAACTGGTTATAAAGTACCAGTTACAACATTTTAAATATATGCATGATCACAAAGTTAATATTCGGTACTTCTTATCAACATCCAGATTTTTGGCTGAGGGCAGGAGCTGGTGGCTGGGGAGTAAAGAGGTCAAACGAAGAACCTCTGTACTGAGACGGAGGGAAAATATCCCAAATGCAAGGATTTAAGTTTCACTTCCTTATCTTGGAAAAAGAAACTCAAGTTCTTTATAAACTATTGCTAATTTAACCCTGAACTTGTAACTCAATGTTTGATTCAGAATGTAATATAATAATTTCTCATTGCTCAAATTCACTGATGGGGCATGTCATATTAGTCAGTATTGGCTGTTCTGCTGAAAGGAGAATTTTATTCCTTTTACTTTTCTGCCGCTTTAATAATTCTACGTTTAGTGAAAGATCTGGCCGTAATAAACCCAGGAGTAATTACAGGTCTCTGACCCAGAGCAGTGTCATGACCTCAGTATTTAGGCTTCTATTAATTGATGACATCAGTAAAATGGTGTGAATGTGATGTTGCCGATATTAAATTCTCCTTAGATGCTGCCTGACCTGCTGTGCTTTTCCAGCACCACTCTAATCTAGACTGTTTCTGTTAGCACCTGGGATCAAGCCATTTCAATAATGGTTTGTGACCACGCAGCAATTTCTGTATTAGCTGCTGTCAGTAGCATGCCACCTTTACATAGAACATAGAAGAATACAGCACAGTACAGGCCCTTCGGCCCTCGATGTTGTGCCGATCCAAGCCCACCTAATCTACACTAGCCCACTATCCTCCATATGCCTACCCAATGCCCGCTTAAATGCCCATAATGAGGGAGAGTCCACCACTGCTACTGGCAGGGCATTCCATGAACTCACGACTCGCTGAGTAAAGAATCTACCCCTAACATCTGTCCTATATCTACTCCCCCTTAATTTAAAGCTATGCCCCCTTGTAATAGCTGACTCCATATGTGGAAAAAGATTCTCACTGTCGACCTTATCTAAACCCCTAATCATCTTGTACACCTCCAACAAGTCACCCCTAAACCTTCTTTTCTCCAATGAAAACAACCCCAAGTGCCTCAGCCTTTCCTCATACGATCTTTCTACCATACCAGGCAACATCCTGGTAAATCTCCTCTGCACCCGTTCCAGTGCCTCCACATCCTTCCTATAGTATGGCGACCAAAACTGCACACAATACTCCAGATGCGGCCGCACTAGAGTCTTATACAACTGCAACATGACCTCAGGACTCCAGAAATCAATTCCTCTACCAATAAAAGCCAGTACGCCATATGCCTTCTTCACCGCACTATTTACCTGGGTGGCAACTTTCAAAGATCTGTGTACATGGACACCAAGATCCCTCTGCTCATCCACATTACCAAGTATCCGACCGTTAGCCCAGTACCCCACTTTGGAGCCAGCGACCATAATTCTGTTCATTTTAAAATAGTGATGGAAAAGGATAGACCAGATCTAAAAGTTAAAGTTCTAAATTGGAGAAAAGCTAATTTTGACGGTATTTGGCAAGAACTTTCAAAAGCTGATTGGGGGCAGATGTTCGCAGGGAAAGGGACGACTGGAAAATGGGAAGCCTTCAGAAATGAGATAACAAGAATCCAGAGAAAGTATATTCCTGTCAGGGTGAAAGGGAAGGCTGGTAGGTATAGGGAATGTTGGATGACTAAAGATATTGAAGGTTTGGTTCAGAAAAAGAAGGAAGCATATGTCAGGTATAGACAGAATAGATCGAGTGAATCCTTAGAAGAGTATAAAGAAAATAGGAGTATGCTTAAGAGAGAAATCAGAAGGGCAAAAAGAGCTCATGAGATAGCATTGGCAAATAGAATTAAGGAGAATCCAAAGGGTTTTACAAATATATTGAGGACAAAAGGGTAACTAGGGAGAGAATAGGGCCCCTCCAAGATCAGTAAGGCAGCCTTTGTGTGGAGCCACAGAAAATCGGTGAGGTACTAAATAAATATCTTGCATCAGTGTTTACTGTGGAAAAGGATATGGAAGATATAGACTGTAGGGAAATAGATGGTGACATCTTGCAAAATGTCCAGATTACAGAGGAGGAAATGCTGGATGTCATGAAATGGTTAAAGGTGGATAAATCACCAGGACCTAATCAGGTGTACCCGAGAACTCTGTGGGAAGCTAGAGAAGTGATTGCTGGGCCGCTTGCTGAGATATTTGTATCATTGATAGTCACTGGTGAGGTGCCGGAAGACTGAAGGTTGGCTAACGTGTTGCCACTGTTTAAGAAGGGCGGTAAAGACAAGTCAGGGAACTATAGACTGGTGAGCCTCACCTCAGTGGTGGGCAAGTTGTTGGAGGGAATCCTGAGAGACAGGGTGTACATGTATTTGGAAAGGCAAGGGCTGATTCGGGATAGTCAACATGGCTTTGTGCATGGGAAATCATGTCTCACAAACTTGATTGAATTGTTTGAAGAAGTAACAAAGAAGATTGATGAAGGCAGAGCAGTAGATGTGATCTATATGGACTTCAGTAAGGCGTTTGACAAGGTTCCCCATGGGAGACTGATTAGCAAGGTGCGATCTCATGGAATAGAGGGAGAACGAGCCATTTGGATACAGAACTGGCTCAAAGGTAGAAGGCAGAGGGTGGTGGTGGAGGGTTGTTTTTCAGACTGGAGGCCTGTGACCAGTGGAGTGCCACAAGAATTGGTGCCTGGCCCTCCATGTTTTGTCATTTACATAAATGATTTGGATGCGAGCATTAGAGGTACAGTTAGTAAGTTGACAGATGACACCAAAATTGGAGGTGTAGTGACAGCAAAGAGGGTTACCTCAGATTATAACAGGATCTGGACCAGATGGGCCAATGGGCTGAGATGTAGCAGGTGGAGTTTAATTCAGATAAATGCGAGGTGCTGCATCTTGGGAAAGCAAATCTTAGCAGGGCTTATAGACTTAATGGTAAGGTCCTAGGAAGTGTTGCAGAACAAAGAGACCTTGGAGTGCAGGTTCATAGCTCCTTGAAAGTGGAGTCGCAGGTAGATAGGATAGTGAAGAAGGTGTTTGGTATGCTTTCCTTTATTGGTCAGAGTATTGAGTACAGGAGGTGGGAGGTCATGTTGCGGCTTTGGTTAGGCCACTGTTGGAATATTGTGTGCAATTCTGGTCTCCTTCCTATCGGAAAAATGTTGTGAAACTTGAAAGGGTTCAGAAAAGATTTACAAGGATGTTGCCAGGGTTGGAGGATTTGAGCTGTAGGGAGAGGCTGAACAGGCTGGGGCTGTTTTCCCTGGAGCGTCGGAGGCTGAGGGGTAACCTTTAGAGGTTTACAAAATTATGAGGGGCATGAATAGGATAAATAGACAAAGTCTTTTCCCTGAGGTCGGGGAGTCCAGAACGAGAGGGCATAGGTTTAGGGTGAGAGGGGAAAGATATAAAAGAGACCTAAGGGGCAATTTTTTCACGTACATGTGTGGAATGAGCTGCCAGAGGATGTGGTGAAGGCTGGTACAATTGCAACATTTAAGAGGCATTTGGATGGATATACGAATAAGAAGGGTTTGGTGGAACATGGGCCTGGTGCTGGCAAGTGGGATTAGATTGGGTTGGGATATCTGGTCGGCATGGACAGGTTGGATTGAAGGGTTTGTTTCCATGCTGTACATCTCTATGACTCTATGACTAGAACCTCCAATTTGCTGTCATTCGCAAACTTACTAACTGTACCTTCTGTGTTCACATCCAAATCATTTATATAAATGACAAAATGTAATGGACCCAGCACCCATCCTTGTGGCACTCCACTGGTCACAGGCTTCCAGTCTGAAAAACAACCTCCACCACTACCCTCTGTCTTCTTCCTTCAAGCCAGTTCTGTATCCATTTGGCTAGTTCTCCCTGTATTCCATGTGATCAAACCTTGCTAACCATCTACCATGAGGGAATTTGTCAAACACCTTACTGAAGTCCACATAGATCATGTTCACCGCTCTGACCTTATCAATCCTCTCTGTTACGTCTTCAAAAAAAATTCAGTCAAGGAATTGAGACAAAGCCATGTTGACTATTCCTGATCAGTCCTGACATATAGAACATAGAACATTACAGCGCAGTACAGGCCCTTTGGCTCTTGATGTTGCTCTGACCCGTGGAACCAATCTGAAGGCTAACTATCCTGCACTATTCCATTTTCATCCACTTTTATCCAATGACTATTTAAATGCCCTTAAAGTTGGCAAATCTACTTCAGTTGCAGGCAGTGCATTCCACACTCCTACTACACTCTGAGTAAAGAAACTACCACTGACATCTGTCCAATATCTATCACTCCCCAATTTATAATACCTTTCCAAATATATGTAAATCTTCTTCCTCAGGATTTCCTCCAACAACTTGCTCATCACCAATGTCAGGCTCACTGGTTTATAGTCCCTTGGCTTCTCCTTGCCACGTTTCTTAAATAGTGGCACCATGTAAGGTATCCCACAGTCTTCTGGCACTTCACCTGTGACTATTGATGATACAGTTATCTCAGCAGGGGCCCAGCAATCACTTCCCGAGCTTCCCACAGAGGTCTAGGTTACTCCTGATCAGGACCTGGGGATTTATCCGACTTCATGCATTTTTAAGATATCCAGCACCTCCTCCTCTGTCACGTGGATATTTTTCAAGATGCCGCTATTAATTCCCCATGCTCTTTACCTTCCATGTACTTCTTCACAGTAAATATCGATGCAAAATACTCGTTTAGTAGTCCCCATCTCCTGCGGTTCTACACATCGGCTGCCTTGCTGATCTTTAAGGGGTCCTGTTGTCTTACCCTTTTGTTCTTAATATATTTGTGGAATCTCTTTGAATTCTCCTTAACCCTATTTTCCAAAGCTATCTCATGTCCCCTTTTTGCCCTCCTGATTTCCCTCTTAAGTAAACTCCTATTGCCATTATACTCTTGTAAGGATTCACTCGATCGCACCTGCCTATACCTTACGTATGCTTCCTCCTTTTCCTTGACCAAAACCTCAATTTCTCTAGTCATTCATGATTTCATACACCTACCAGTCTTGCCCTTCACCCTAACAGGAATATATTGTCTATAGACTCCCATTATCTCATTTCTGAAGGCTTCCTATTTTCCAGCCGTCCCTTTATCTGTGAACATCTGCCCCCAGTCAGCTTTTGAAAGTTCTTGCCTAATACCGTCAAAATTACCCTTCCACCAATTTAGAGTTTTAACTTTTAGATCCGGTCTATTCTTTTCCATCACTATTTTAAAACAAGTAGAATTATGGTCACTGGCCCAAAGTGCTTTCTTATTGAAACTTCAGTCACCTGCTGTACCTTATTTCTCAAGAATAAGTCAGATTTTGTACCTTCTCTCGTACTTATATCCACAAACTGAGTCAGGAAATTTTCTTCTACATGCTTTGAAAATTCCTCTTTATCCAAGCCCTAACTCTATAGCAGACCCAGTCTATGTTTGGAAACTAAAAGCCCCGACCATAACCACCCTATTATTCTTAAAGGTAACTGAGATCTTCTTGCAAATTTGTTTCTCAATTTCCTGCTGACTATTGGGGGTCTAAAGTACAATCCATCTAATGTGATTATCCCTTTTTTAATTTCTCAGCTCCATCAAATAGCTTCCCTGGATATATTCCCAGGGAATATCCTCCCTAAGTACATCAGCAATGTTATCCCTAATTTATGGAAAGAAATGAATAAAAAAAGGGAATGATATTATCTATCAGGCCAGAGTGAATGGAGAAACAAAGTAAAGTGTTTCTAAAGATATATTTGTAATCCAAAGACACAGATCTTTTTCCAGTATATTATTCAGCCTTCAAAACAGGAAACCTCTCATGTTTGTTGCTTTTGCCCAGAGGTATGGATCAGACAATTTTGTGAGTCAGAGTGTACAGGAGTGTGTCACAGCAGGCCAGAGAGGGAACAGTAGGGAATGATGATGCTTTCCTCCAGATCATTTAGTTTTGTATCCAGTCACTTAGAGAATTGATTGCTTGGGATGAATTCTATTTACCCCACATCTGATTCCTCTTTCAGTTATTCTTTTGTTGCCCCACTTCCTACTAATTGTTGCTGATTACTAACAGCACTTTACACTGGCTTTACCCCTCCAGTCTCTGTCATTTTGCCCCTCAGATGGAGTCATTCCTTGCCCATGAGGAAAGGAGTGTTATCATGTTGCTGCTCCTCCTTCTCCTTTGGGTCCATTCCTCACGTGGACTCCTCGTTCCGTTCTCTGCTGCACCTAATGTTGGCTCTCAGTTACTTGGATTTATTCATCAATTGAATAAATTTTATCAGTGGATATTTCACTGCATAATTTAACTGGTCTCTGAAACTATTCTTTGTCACCACATAAATAAATGCATTTCATAGAATCCCTACTGTGTAGAAACAGGCCCTTTAGCCCAACAAGTCCACACTGACCCTCTGAACAGTACCTCACCCAGACTGATTCCCCAACCCTATTATCATACATTTACCCTGCTTAATGCACCTGGCCGATGCATTCCTGAACACTATAGGCAATTTAATATGGCCAATTCACCTAACCTGCACATTAGATTAGATTTTTAGATTAGATTACAGTGTGGAAACAGGCCCTTCGGCCCAACAAGTCCACACCGACCGGCCGAAGCGAAACCCACCCATACCCCTACATTTACCCTTACCGAACACTACAGGCAATTTAGCATGGCCAATTCACCTGATCTGCACATTTTTGGACTGTGGGAGGAAACCGGAGCACCCGGAGGAAACCCACACAGACACGGGGAGAACGTGCAAACTCCACACAGTCAGTCGCCTGAGGCGGGAATTGAACCCAGGTTCTGGCACTGCGAGGCAGCAGTGCTAACCACTGTGCCACCGTACCGCCCCTAATCCCACATCTTGGATTGTGGGAGGAAACCAGAGAACTCGGAGGAAACCCACACAATATGGGGAGAATGTGCAAACTCCACACAGACACCCACCCAAGGCTGGAGTCAAACCCAGGTCCCTGGTGCTATGAGGCAGCAGTACTAACCACTGCATTTGTGCAGCAACTTAGGTTCCGCAGCAAAAAAATAACTTGTACAAAGAGATAATTAGCAGTGGAACCCAAGGCGTAACCAGCATTACAGAAATATAAAATATACCAGCATGAAGCTGGCAGATATGGCAAAGCGTAACATCACAGATTTCTTTCTGCTTTCTGTCTTTCTGTCTGTCATTCAGAAGCTTTAACCTCTGTATTGTTGGACAGAATTGCTTCAAGGTGCTTTACTTTATTAAACTAATGATCTTGCTTTGTACAGACTGCCCTCTGTTAATTATTTGACCAATCCCAAACCAAAAGACCCCTGAAGAAGGGTCCATATCTTCATTGCCTCCAGGCATATACACCCAAAATATATTAAATACAGTACAGGTCAATGAATCACTCCACAGTGCCTTTGAATGGAGGCCCTCAATAATATGAATGAACAAATGCTAGGGTATTGAGTCCCTCCCTTGCAACATCCTGACCATCTGAATTAAGAAAATATTCAGCAGTGTCCCAGTTTGGACACTCACAGCAATCAGAAGAACTTCAACATTGAACATGGACTCCTCACCTCCACACCTGTTCAAGACTGTAAACCACAGCCTCAACCCAAACAAAACCTGAATCCATGAAACGTTGGTGATTATGATTTCCAGTTTAGAAATCGCATACTTTATCGGGGATTCAGCAAAGCTTCCTGCCTGATGTCCAGGCTCCCACCCCAAGCTCCTCTCCTTGGCCTCCTACTTATGAACAGAGTACCTCCTCCGAGATTTGGAGAACACACTGGGACTAGAAATCTCCACAGTTTAACCAGCACTTTCCAAAGAAACCACCAGAATTGTATGCAGCTTGTACGAGGAGACCCAAACATTGTACCATTGCTTAGTATCACAGATTGCTTCTATAGACCACAGGTCAAAACTAAAGATTTGAAGACAATGGCCTCACAGTCTTATCACGAGACTATTAATTCAGGAACCTGGGCACCTGGGTTCGATGTCTACCATGGCAGATGTGGAACTTAATTCAATAATAATCTGGAATTCTGATGTCGAATACTGATGAGTGTAACGATATTGTCACTTTACGAGGTTATTTTGACCAGGATTTTCTTCTGAAGAGCAGTTGCAAGAGAGAGGTACAGAGCTGTCTCTAAGAAAGTAAACAATTTGTGAGGCCTTGAGGCGATTTATAAAATTGGGACAATGGAAACATAGGTGTGGCCAGCTCTCACAGATCAGGATTTCTGTGTTTTTTAGTTTTTAGGTTTAGTTTTAAGCAGAAGCATTGGGTTGTCAAAAGAATGGCCCCAAAAATAGAGTTTCAGTGAATGTCTCCGAGCTGCTACTTTCTCTGATTTTCTCTTGATGTTTCTTTCCTCCTGGATTAGAGAACTGCATGTGAGAATCTGTTTTTGAATTTGCTTTTTTGCCAAGAGAGGTGTTTGTGGAATACTATATTGGAACAGTTAATTAGTAACAGGCACTGTATCAATTATTTCATCAAGATTTCCAATCATTAAGTTTTTTTTCCCAAATTCACCTTACCTTGTTTTACTTAAACACCATTGTTAAAATACAATTGTGTTTTGCTTCACATTGAGTCGTTTGAACCAGTTGCATTGCATCTGGAGTATAGCACTTCATATTTGGGGGTGGCATGGTGGCTCAGTGGTTAGCACTGCTGCCTCACAGCACCAGGGTCCCAGGTTTGATTCCAGCCTTGGGCAACTGTCTGTGTGGAGTTTGCACATTCTCCCAGTGTCTGCAGGGATTTCCTCTGGGTGCTCCGGTTTCCTCCCAGTCCAAAGATGTACAGGTCAGGTGATATTGCCCATGCTAAATTGCCCATAATGTTAGGTGCATTAGTCAGAGGGAAATGAGTCTGGGTGGGTTACTCTTTAGAGGGTTGGGTTGGGCTGAAGGGCCTGTTTCCACACTGTTAGGGAATCTACTCTAATCTAATTTACCTTTAAAATAAGAAAAGATTAGTGTCTAGGCGACCTTCTTGAAATATTTTGAAGAGTTCTGGTCAGGTCCATAACAAATTAGGGGCTCTTGTCGAGGTTGAAATCTATAATTCCAAGTTGGGGGGTTTAGGATCGTTGCACTCAAAGGCAGCAAGTGGTAGTTGTTTGTGTCTTTAGTTTCGGGTATTGAATTGGGTTGGTTTAAATAGGGTGTGCTTTGTGTAATTATGACTCTTTCAGTCACTGCGTGTTTTCTGGGGTGGACAAAGTGCCTTTGGGAGTTTTACAAAAAGTGAACAAGGTAAAGCCATTGAAATTGGCAAGCAAGATGGAGTTGGGGATGCATGGGTCTATGATACAACAGCATTTAAGATTGTAGGACATGCTCTTAGAATCTTTGAAAATGGTTAAAATGTAATTGCAAATGAAGCAGCTTGAATTAGAGGCACAAGGAAAGCAAAGGATAGCCCTGGCAGAACAATAAGAATGAGAAAAGAAAATGAAACAGTTCAAATTCCAATTAAAGGCCAGGAAAAAAGAAAAGGAGAGGAAAGCCCTAGCAGAAGAAAGAGAGAGAAGAAGAGCAGAAAGGGAACGAATTTGAACTTCAAAGTTGGCAATTAAAGAGGAAAGTCAACTTAAAAGGGTAATTAAAATAGATCAAATATGACGCTCTTCGGCGATTATTTTGGAGGAGTTCAAAACTTCATCTCCTCAAGTATTGAGAGCTCACGTGGAAGAGCAGACACTTAAAATAGCAAGATTAGCGGCTGAAATGGCCAAACATTATAAGCTGACTCATGAATCTGAGCTTGGATTCCGATATCAATTTCAGTCTGTGAGGAAGAGAGATTGGGAAAAAGAGAAATACTCAGGTGTTAAGGGAAAAGCAGATCTCGGTGAATATCATAAAGACAATTTATCAGAGGGTAAAAAGGAAACCCATGAAAAGGAAAGAGAAGTTAAAAGACTCAGGTGTTTTCACTGCCACATTAAATCGCAGGACTGGTGCTTTAGAAAAAAGCACTGGGGAGACAGATGGAGGAAAACAGGAGAAGCCAGTGAATTTTGTTTGAGTGGGAAAGAAAAACCCAGTGGAAACTAAAAAGCTGCACCGACAGGGGTTGGTTGAGAAGAAAGTGTCAGATCTTCTTAAATTTGTGAGGGTATGTCAGGAGCAGGTAAAGAAATTACAATTTTAAAAGATACGGGATCACGTCAATCTTTGATACTGAGAGATGAGGAGATATGTGATTCAGGAAGCCTATTGCCTGAAATAGTGGTACTATGTGGAAGTCATGGTGAGATGAGAAGTGTTCCATTATGTAAAGTAAGATTGGAGTGTCAGGTGAAAAGTGAAGAAGTGGTGGTAGGAATACTGGAGAAACTCCCAGCTCCAGGAATACCGCTTGATCTTGACGATGTTGCTGGATCATGGGTGGGTGTGCTGCCTACTGTGGTTGAAAAGCCAATACAAAATCAAGAAACACAGATATTACAGGAAGTGTATCCTGAGATGTTTCCTGACTGTGTGATAACAGGGTCACATTGCCACAGTTGGAAGCAGGAATAAACAAAGAATAAGCAAAATGAAGTTGAAGTACTGAATTGAGTTGAATCTGAATTTAATTTATTATCACGTGTACTGAGGCACAGTGAAAAGCTTTGCGCTTGTGAGCATTACAGGCAGATCACATAGTTAAATAGCATTGATAAGCAAATAATAGGTAAACAGTGGCAAAAACAAACATACAGGTACAGGCGAATGCTAAGAGTTTGTGAGTCCATTCAGTATTCTAATAATAGCAGGATAGAAGCTTTTTCGAAACCGGCTGGTGCATGTGGTCAGGGCTTTGCACCTTCTCCCCGATGGTAGACATTGGAGAAAGCATTGCCAGGTGTGGGATAGATCTTTGAGAATGCTGGCAGCCTTTCCTTGACATCAGGCCTGGTAGATGGATTCTATAGATGGGAGGTTGGCCTTTGTGATTGTCTGGGCCGAGTTCACCACTCTCTGTAACTGTCTCCGATCTTGAATGATACAGTCACCATACCAGGTAGTGATACATCCAGACAGATGCTCTTGATGGTGCACTTATAAAAGTTGGTAAGGGTATTCACCATCACGCCAAATCTTCTCAGCTGCCTGAGGAAGAAGAGACATTGTTGGGCCTTTGTAACTAGTGCGTCCATACATGAAGAGTCCAAGATAGTTTGTTGTGGTTGACTACTCCCAGGAGCTTGACACTGTCCACTCATTCCATCTCTGTGCTGTTAATGTGTCGGGGAGTATTAGTAACATCCTGTCGAAAGTCAATAATGAGCTCCTTGGTTTTGTCAGCATTGAGAGCGAGATTGTTCTCAGTACATCATTTTTCCAGGTCTTCAACCTACCATCTGTAGTTTGTTTCATCACCATCTGAGATTTGACCGACGATGGTGTCATCACTGAACTTGTAAATGGCATTAATCTGGTTTTTGGGGACACAGTTGCAGCTTTACAATGATTACAGTAGGGGGCTGAGTATGCACTGCTGGCAGGCTCCAGTGTTGAGTGTTAGCGAGGATGAAATATTGTCCCCAGTCTTCACTGATAGTGACCTGTGGGTCAGGAAACTGAGGATCCAGTTGCAGAGAGTGGGGCTTAGTCCAAGATCACTAAGTTTAGTAATCAGTCTTGAGGGGATAATAGCATTGAAGACTGAACTGTAGTCAATGGCTAAGATTCTTACATTAGCTGTCCTTGGTGTCAAGATGTTCTGGGGAGGAGTGAAGGGCAAGTGATATGGCATCTGATGTGGATCTGTTGGTCCAACAGGGAAATTGGAGTGGGTCACGAGTAGTGGGGAGGCTGGAGTTGACAAATGCCATGACCAGACTTTCAAAGCACCTCCTGACCATGAGGTTAGGGCCACTGGGCGGTAGACATTGAGACATGCTGTACGAGCCTTCATAGGCAGAGGGATGATGTTGGCCCTCTTGAACAGGCAGGGACAGTGGTCTGGTGCAGGGAGAGGTTGAAGATGTCCAAGAAGATCTCTACCAATTGTTCTGCACATGCTCTGAGTGCACGGCCTGGTACCCTGTCTGGTACCATCGCTTTCCTTGGATTCACATGAAGGAAAACTGATCTGACCTCTGATGCAGTGACTTCTGGGATAGGTTCGTCATGACTTGTCTGAATAGGTGTTACCTCTCTGCCAAAAGTATGCTCAAAGTAAGCATAGGAAGCATTAAGACGATGTGAGAGGGACATGTCATCGTCTGCTATCTTGCACCGTCTCTTTTTAGAACCTGTGATGTCATTCCATCTTTGCCATAATTGCCAGGTGTCAGTCTGGGTCGCTGGATTGGTCCTTGACTGTCTTAATGGCTCTATGAAGGTCAGACTTGGATTCCTTATGTTTGAGTGGGCCTCCTGATCTGAAGGCCTTGCGCCTGGTTTTTAGCAGGTTCCGTATGTCCTGATTCATCCAGGGTTTCCTGTTGGCGAACACCCAGATTGACTTCCTCAGTGTACAGTCCACCACACACTTGCTGATAAAGTCTGTGACGGTGGTGGCGTAGTCATCCAAGGTACCTGCGGCCTGTTTGAACATGGCTCAATCAGCTGATTCCAGGCAGAGTTGATCCTCTGCCTCCTCCGACCAGCACTGGACCTGTATCCGTGAAGAGGTCTTCTGTTTGAGCTTTTGCCTTTTGGCCGGAAGATGAAACACCGCAATGTGGTCGGAGTTCCTGAAATGATGGCGGGGTTGGAGCGGTAGGTACCTTTCACAGGGGTGTAGCAGTGGTCTAAAATGTTCAGGCCCCTGGTGGGACAGGTAATGTTCTGGTGGTACTTGGGCAACACCTTCCTTAGATTGGCTTGATTGAAGTCACCAGTTACAATAAACAGGGCCTCGGGCTGTTCCGTCTCCAGGGTGGTAGTGGGGGAGTACAGCACATGCAGAGCTTCCTCAACCTTTGCTTGTGGTGGTATGTACACAGCAGTTAGTATCGCAGCAGGAAATCCCCGTGGGAGAATTATCAGATTGTTTTAAAAAAAAACAAGGGCAGATCGAGGTCAAAGAGAAATTAACTGACTTAAACATAAAGATGAAAAACTGAGGTATTTGTTTTAAAAAGTGTACATAGCAGAAGAATCTGAGTATATGCCCAAATGTTACTCTCTTAAAAATGATGCCTTGATGAGAAAATGGAGACCATGATATATTCAGGTGGATGATAAATGGACAGAATTTCATCAAGTTGTATTACCGGTGGGTTATAGAAAGGTGTTGAGGGAAGCACGTGAATTACAAAGAGGAGGTCATTTGGGAGCAAGGAAAACTCAAGCCAAAATACAAAAACATTTTTACTGACCTGGAGTACACAAGGATGTAGTTGAGTTTTGACAGACATATCATATGTGTCAGGTTATTGGAAAATCTCAGGCAGTGATAAAACAAGCACCTTTAATACACATTCATGCATTCGAGAAACCTTTCATAAGGGTCTTAATTGATTGCGTAGGATCCCTACCTAAAACAAAAAGTGGGAATTAGTATTTGTTTACCATATTGGATGTGTGCCCTAGATTTCCAGAGGCCAGTCTATTATGCAATATCATAACTAAAAGAATTGTGGAAGTGTTGTTCAATTTTTTTACTTGCTCTGGTTTCCTCTTATGATCTAAAAATGTGCAAGTTAGTTGAATTGGCCTTGCTAAATTGCCCCAGAGTGTTCAGGGATGTGTAGGTTAGGTGTATTAGGCAGGAGTAAATGTAGGGTAGGGGAATGGGTCTGGGTGGGGTAAACTTCAGAGGATTGCTGTTGGGTGGAAGGGCCTGTTTCCACACTGTCGGATTTCTAAAAAAGAAATCTGGCATTTGATTATCTGAATATTGGACTATCCAGCAATATCGCTAAACTATATTATCTGCATTCCATTATCCAGAATTCGATTAACCAAATGAAATACTCCCCGCCCTTGCCATTCCGATAATCGAGGTTCCTCTGTAACAAGATGTGAATACTAACAATGGCAACAATACAGCCTCCTATTAAACACATCCTGGCCCATTAACACAAGGTTATGAGAATAATCCTGTAACATGCTTAGGTGAACAATATGGTATTTGCAACAGGATGGCAGCAATAATTAGTCATGTAAGGTTGGGAAATACCTGTTTAATGATGTACTAGCGATTAACCATGTGATGTTAAGAAATTTGCATTGGTCACCCCCATAAGGAATATAACGTATACTGCTTGCATGTAATGTTCAGAGATCTGTGGAGGAGTGTCATCCCAAGGAGGCTCTGAGGCTCCTTTGATGTTACTCGGATCTCTCGCTGGCTGACGAGGAATAAAGTGTGTTTCAAAACTGAACTTTGTGTGGTCTAGAATCAAGAGTCAACCCTAGCGGAGAGCCTGTCGCTAACTGACACTAATGGTAAACCATCATACCAATGGAGGCCGTGACATTAGCAGGGACCATTACACTAATGGAGCCCCTGCTTAACAAATCTCTTTAAGAAAGGACACTTGCAAATAAGCATCACTTAAATAATCCTGCTCTTAGCCCAAAAAGGCCCTTTTTTTAATGCGCCAACGTTATTGACAGTGATTTCACTTTGACTATCTCCTGCTCCTTTGTCATGTCAGGTGGGTGGATAGGGTCGATCTGTCAGTGTCCAGTGGAGAGATTAAAGGGTCTTTCCAGGCCATTGCTGTCATCCACGAAACATGAGTTTGTTGAGTTAAGGAAGGGAAAAGAGTGGGAGTAATGTGTGCATTTTAGTCAGACATCTTCATGTTGGAATCTCCAACTCAGCTTCCTCCTGGACAGGCCACATTGCCCTGAATGAAGATGAGTTGGTGTTGAAAGGTAAAGGATCGAAGGGAATAACTCAGGAGAGAATGCTTTATGTGAAGAAAATTTCAAATTCATAGCAACGTATTCATTTTTCCCCTCATTGAAGTAGTTGGATTCTAGTTCAAAAAGTAACATTTTGTGAATATGTTATTCTTAGTCATATATTCTGCAGTTTTGATTGGGCAAGTGAATAATCACATTTACAGAGCAAGTTCCAGCCACAGAGCAGCCCCAGACTACAAGAGAGTGTGAGGGAGACAGGGACAGAGAGATAAACATAGAAAGAGAAAACACAGTGTTAGACACACCGGCAGGGAGAGAGAGAAATAAAAAAACAGATAGCGAGGTAGACTGATCGACAGAGAGGTGTTGGGGGAAGACAGAAAGACAGAGAGAGAGAGAGACGGACACATGGAAAAATGGAAGTGTTGCAGACAGACTGCTGGAGAGGAAGAGAGCTACAGAGAGACAGAGTGAGAGCTAGACGTAACGACAGGTAGGGAAAAAGTCTTGACCACATATAATTTAATGATTGAATGGCCATAACGAAAGGATGAACATTTAGCAGTAAAATTGTGTTGTTTTCGAACGAATCATTTGATTCAACACCATTAATGTCATCAGGATCCAACTCCCAACTTTCATTGGCCATTTAGCATAATTAGATTGTACTTTGGAGTTTCAGCCCAAAATAATTTTAATCACAAAAGGGAATTGACTCACTATCGTCATCTCTTTGTTCATTACAAAATAAGCCGAAGAGTGGCGATGATGTGACCTGAATGTGACCGCACAAGTTATAACAGAAAAGATCTGTGAATGCATCACCTCAGAGAAAATTGGCAAGACACCGGTGACGGCGGGAATAAACTCCTCAAAACATAATGAACATGGTTGAAACATTCAACAGTGCCAGGAAATTATATTACCTGATCCTGGCCATCATTGGTGTACCAGGTAGGAGAATCAATGAATGTCTCTGATTATTTCTGGGCACTGGTCTGGAGGCGGTGACTGACAATGTGACCTGGTAACCTATTGGTCACCTTTCAACAGTCATCTACTCAACACAACACTTTCTAATGTCAAATATCCGGAATTAACTTGGGGGATTCATTTTATTGTTAGAACAAAATCATTTTATGTTTAAATTTGCAATATCATTGAAATGTTATAAAAATTGATCTATTTGGAATTGTGCGCATTTGAATGAGACATGAGCGTAGAAACACTCAGACATAGTGCAGAACAGGTACAATCCATCAGTGTTGAACTGAACTGCGAGGGAGCACGATCCAACTGCAATACTTCGTCCAAATGAACAAGTATGTCTGGAAGTATTTGTGAGTTTTGGTTTGAATCCAGCGTTGGTCAACAGCCGCAGGCGAAAACCTGGTTCCACTGTCCCTGTACAACTGTGAATATCTTTCTTTCACTGTTGAATGTAGGTGCGGAGCTGGAGTTAAATTAGTTATTCCTATTTTGAAATCGCCCTTTCCATTGGAGCTGATCCTCTGTTTTACCAGATGAGGCACTTAACAGAAGAAGAGTTTTACTTTGCACATGTCCGATAGTTAATGAGGGTATATGGAGAAATGCCTCAGTATTTCTCACCTTTCTGTTGAACTGTGCTATAGGGAACAGGCATGAATTCATTCCTGACTTTTAGAGAACCGAGCTGTACTCAAACTATTCAAATCTCCTGTAGAATGTCTGTGCAGTCACTGCAAACACGCTCTCTCTATATATACATTCTTTACCTGTCAATCCCCTAATACTGAGGAGATTCTAACTCTCCTGGTTATATATATATCTTTTTTCTTTTACACCAGCCAACAGAGTCAGTGTTCGAAACTGTGGAGACTCGAAATCCCCTGTTTACGTATTTTATTCTTACCGCCACAGTCCCGCCTAACTGCGGTAGTGCTTATATTTTCCCCAGCCCCATGTTGTGTGTGTGCAGGTGTTAGACACAGAGAAAGACACAAGGTACACAAATCTTTATTCAATTTCCACCACCAGGAAGAAAGGAAACTCCAGGGTGGCCAGTGACAAGCAGTGCCCTTCTCAGAGGGCTGTATGATCAAACAGTGAGGGGGGAGGGCAGGGATCAAATCAAAATAGAGTGGGAAGGGGAAATACTATACTCCACTCCCTGCAGCGCCCACCTCTCCCTGAACAACTCCAGGGTGTCGGTGGACACCGCGTGCTCCTTCTCCAGAGACACCCGGGCTCTAACGTAACCGTGGAAGAGGGGCAGGCAGTCGGCCCTAACGACCTCCTTCACGGCCCGCTGCCTGGACCTGTTTATGGCCAGTTTGGCCAGGCCCAGGAGCAGATCCATGAGGAGGTCTGCAAACACTCCATTGGTTTAATTACTGATTGAGTCCCTTCCCCTGCACGGAGCTGCGAGTCCAAGGGCGATGAGAGCTCAATTGTTCATGATTAATACTGAGTTCGATTTACTAAATTGTGCTCCCTTTTCTGACTCAGATTTTAAAGTTCAGTTCTTACCAAAAATTCAGAACGGTCGTGTCACCCATCCCAATATCTGGCCTTAGTTCGAATGTTGTGACTGTTTGAAAAGAGTCACCTAAAACTGAAGAACAGGTAAAATGGGTTATCGTAATAGTGATCACAACGAGAGCAGTAAATAAGAAACTATTTAATACACTAAACCCGACGGAGAGAAATGGATCACAAATTTCAATTTGAATGAGTCACATTTGATTGGAGACATTAATTCTGTTTCTGTCAACAGTCGCTGCCTGAGATGACTATTTAAACACTTTTAAAGAAAAAAATTAGATTTGGAGCATTCGCAGTAATTTGCTGGCATTTCTTACCTTAAACGATCGTATGAACATATTCTTAATGACAAAAAAGAGGTTTCATTCCTCCCACTCTGGGCAACATTGTTTGTGTTGATAACACCCTGCGTGGTGCATCGCTAAACTCCAAACACTCTCAACACACAAATCAGTTTGTAAATCTGATAGTCTTGTTGATCAGTTTCAGATCTTTCACTGTTAGTGTTCCATTCCTTGGGGGAAAAAACACTCAGAATTTTTTTGGTGTTTGGTGTTTTGGTGTCTCGTTACCATGTGTAGCTATATTCAATCCATGATAATTCTGCTCCAACAAACCCTCGAATCCCTCAGCATCATCGAAGTTCCGAATGTCGCTTTAGGAAACTTAGAATTCCCACTGAAATGCAGCAGCTGCTGCTTAACAATAATAAAATGTTGTGCAGGTGCCATTGTTGGACAGAGGTGGACAAAGTTAAAAATCACACAACACCAGGTTATAGTCCAACAGGTTTATTTGGAAGCACGAGCTTCCGGAGCGCCACTCCTTCATCAAGTGGTTGTGGGAAGTGCACCCAATTCCAGCTCCTTGAAAACTGTTAGTGAACTCGAGCTGGAGCTGCATGAGTTTCGGATCATTCGGGAGGCAGAGGGCATATTGCGGGGGATGACAGTTACATCTCAGGTACAAGAGAAAGGTAGCTGGGTTACAGTCAGGGGATGGAAAAGGGAACTGGCAGACAGTGCAGGAATCCCTTGTGGCCATTCCCCTCAATAACAAGTATACCATTTTGGATACTGTTGGGGGGAGGTACGACTTACAAGGGATAATCCATGGGGTACAGATCTCTGGCACAATGTCTGTCCCTGTTGCTCAGAAAGGAAGGGGCAAGAGGAGCAGAGCATTAGTCACTGGGGCCTCCATAGTTCAGGGGTCAGACGTGAGGTTCTCTGGGAATGAAAGAGATTCATGGTTGGTGTGTTTACTCCCAGGTGCTAGGGTTCGTGATATTTGTGATCGTGTTTTGGGATCCTTGATGGGGAGGGGGAGCAGCCCCAAGTGGTGGTCCACATAGGCGCTAACGACATCGGTAGGAAAAGGGATGGGGATTTAAGGCAGACAGTCATGACGTTAGGGTGGAAGTTTAGTGCTCGAACAAACATAGTTGTTATCTCTGGTTTGTTATCTGAGCCACAGGCGTGGAATACGGAGAGAGAGGAGCTGAATAAGTGGCTACAGGGATGGTGCAGGAGGGAGGGATTCAGATATCTGGACTATTGGGGCTCATTATGGGGTAGGTGTGATCTCTATAAACAGGATGGTCTTCACTTGAACCAAAGGGATACCAATATCTTGGGGGGAAAATTTACAAATGGTCTTCGGTAGGATTTAACCTAATTCAACTGGGGAATGAGAACTAAACTGTAGTTCCAGTGTCCAGGATGTTGAGAGTAGTGAGGTCAGAAATGAGGTTTCAAGGTTGCAAGAGTGCACTGGCAAGTAGGAAGTTGGTTTGAATTGTGTCTACTTCAATTCCAGGAGCATCCGGAATAAGGTGGGTAAACTTGCAGCATTGGTTGGTACCTGGGTCTTCAATGTTGTGGCCATTTCAGAGACATGGATAGGGACAGGAATGGTTGTTGCAGTTTCCAGGATTCAGATGTTTCAGTAAGAAGAGAGAAGATGGTAAAAGAGGGGGAGGTGTGGCATGTTAGTCAAGGACAATATTACAGTTGCAGAAAGGACGTTTGCGGATTTGTCTACTTATGTAGTATGGGCTGAGGTTAGAAACAGGAAAGGAGAGGTCACCCTGTTGGGAGCTTTGTATCCTCCGAATAGTTCCAGGGATGTAGAGGAAAGGACAGCAAAGATTATTCTGGACAGGAGTAAGAGTAACAGGGTAGTTGTTATGGGGGACTTTAATTTTCCAAATATTGACTAGAAATATTATCGTTTGAGTACTTTAGATGGGTCAGTTTTTGTCCAATATGCACAGGATGGTTTCGTGACACAATATGTAGATAGGCCAACAAGAGGCAAGGTCCCAATGGATTTGGCACTGGGTAATGAACCTGGCCATTTGTTAGATTTGGAGGTAGGTGAGCACTTTGGTGATAGTGACCACAATTTGGTTACGTTTACTTGAGCAATGGAAAGGGATAGGTATATACCGCAGGGCAAGAGTTATTGCTTGGGGAAAGACAATTATGATGCAATTAGGCAAGATTGAGGATGCAAAGGAAGCTCCAAGGTATGGGCAGAATAGAACTGTGGAGCTTATTCAAGGAAAAGCTACTGTGCGTCCTTGATAAGTATGTACCTGTCAGGCAGGGAGGAAGTAGTTGAGCAAGGGAGCCGTGGTTTACTAAATAAATTGAACCTCTTGTCAAGAGGAAGATGAAGGCTGATGTTCGGATGAGACGTGAAGGCTAGTTAGGGCGTGTGAAAGTTACAAGTTAGCCAAGAAAGACGAAAAGAGAGAGCTAAGGAGAACCAGGAGGGGACATGAGAAGTCATTGGCAGATAGGATCAAGGAAAACCCAAAAGCTTTCGATAGATATATGAGGGATGATCTCGAGAAAGATTAGTACCAATCAAGTATAATAGTGGGAAGTTCTGTGTGGAGTCTGAGGAGATCAGCGAAGCGCTAATTTAATATTTTTCATCAGTATTCACACAGGAAAAAGACAATGCGGTCGAGGAGAATACTGAGATACAGGCTACTAGGCTAGATGGGATTGAGGTGCACAAGGAGGGGGTGTTAGCAATTCTGGAAAGTGTGAAAATAGATAATCCCCTGGGCCGGATGGAATTTATTCTAGGATTCTCTGGGAAGCAGGGAGGAGATTGCAGAGCCCTTGGCTTTGATCTTTATGTTGTTATTGTCGACAGGAATAGTGCCAGAAGATTTGAGGATAGCAAATGTTGTCCCCTTGTTCAAGAAGGGGAGTAGAGACAACCCTGGTAATTATAGACCAGTGAGCCTTACTTCAGTTGTGGGTAAACTTTTGGAAATGGTTATAAGAGATAGGATTTATAATTATCTAGAAAAGAATAAGTTGATTAGGGATAGTCAACGTGGTTTTGTGATGGGTAGGTTGTACCTCACAAAACTTATTGAGTTCTTTAAGACGGTGACCAAACAGGTGGATGGGGTTAAAGCAGTTGATGTTGTGTACAGGGGAACCTCAATTATATGAACAGCAATTATCCGAAATTTGGATTATCCGAAGGAGATCTCGAGGTCCCAATAGAAAAATTACATCAAAGACGTGTTTCCAACTGTGATCGTGTCTTTTGTTTACAGTGATTAAACAGACACCGTCTTCAAATGACTGACCTCCCACCCTCTCTCTCTCCGCATACATTCCCTGGAGTTCTACAGAGGGGTGTACCCTAAACCGCTCCCCCCTCTTCACCAGATAATCTGAACAATATTGTCCTGTCCAGGGCAAAGGTGGAACCTGTCAAAAAGGTGCAGTATAAAGGTGTGTGTGTGTGTGTGTATGGGTGTGTGTGTGTGTGTGTGTGTGGCTGTGGGTGTGTGTGTATGTGTGTGCGTGTGGCTGTAGCTGTGTGTGCGTGTGTGTGTGTCTCTGTGTGTCTCTGTGTATATGTTTGTGTACCTGTGTGTATGTGGCTGTGTGTGTGTGTGTGTGGCTGTGGCTGTGTGTGTGTGCATGTGTATGTGTGTGTGTAGCTCTGTGTGTGTGTATATGGCTGTGGCTGTGTGTGTGTGTGTGCGTGTGTATGTGGCTGTGGCTGTGTGTGTGTGTCTGTGTGTGTCTCTGTGCATATGTTTGTGTATCTGTGTGCATGTGGCTGTGTGTGCGTGGCTGTGTGTTTGTGCATGTGTATGTGTGTGTAGCACTGTGTGTGTGTCTGTGGCTGTGTGTGTGTGTGTATGTGGCTGTGTGTGTATGCGCGTGTGTGTGTCTGTGTGTGGCTGTGGCTGTGTGCATGTGGCTGTAGCTGTGTGCGTACATGTGTGTGAGTGTCTGTGTGTGCGTGCGTGTGTGTGTCTATGTGTGTGTCTGTGTGTGTATGTGTGTGTCTGTGTGTGTGTCCGTGTGTGCGCGTGTGTGTGTGTCTGTGTGTCTGTGTCTGTGTGTATGTGTGTGTGCGTGTGTGTGTCTCTGTGTGTGTGAATCTGTGTGTATCTGTGTGTGTGTGTGTCTGTGTGAGTGTGTCTGTGTGTGTGAGTGTGTATGTCTGCGTGCGTGTGTCTATGTGTATGTGTATGTGTGTGTGTCTGTGTGCACATGTGTGTCTGTGTGTGTGTATGTGTGTGTGTCTGTGTGCATGTGTGTGTGTGCCTGTGTGTGTGTCTGTGTATGTGTGTCTGTGAGTGGGTGCATGTGTATGTGTGTGTGTCTGTGCGTGTGTGTCTGTGTGTGTGTGGCTGTGTGTGTGTGTCTATGTGGCTGTGTGTGTGTCTGTGTGTGTGTGTCTGTGTGCATGTCTGTGTGAGTTTGTGTGTTTGAGTGAGTGTGTGTGTGTCTGTGTGCGTGTGTGTGTGTGTGTCTGTCTGTGTGTGTGTTTCTGTGTGTGTGCGTGTCTGTGTGAGTTTGTGTGTTTGAGTGAGTGTGTGTGTGTGGTGTGTGTGTGCGTGTCTGTGTGTGTGTGTGTGTGTCTGTCTGTGTGTGTGTGTGTTTCTGTGTGTGTGTGTGTGTCTATGTGTGTGTGTGTGTGTTTCTGCGTGTGTGTGTGTGTCTATGTGTGTGTGTGTGTGTTTCTGCGTGTGTGTGTGTCTGTGTTGTTGTTGGTGTCCGGTCCAGCTGCCCCAGAGAGAGTGTCGGGGTGAACTGGGGGGCACACGGGGTGGGAGGTAGGGGAGTGCAGTGTTGGATGGAATTGGGGTGGGAGCGGTGATGGACGGGGGCGGGGATCCATGGAATGGAGTTGGGGGCAAGGGGTCGTGCGCTGTGTGCTGCTACAGTCTCCTGAATGGGGAGCAGACTTTAAAAACTCCGAGCCCCAGTGGAAAGGCATTTAATCGATTAACCGAATAATCGATTATCCGAACGAAATAGTGCCCGCCCATCTCGTTCCGATAATCGAGGTTCCCCTGCACATGGATTTCAGTAAGATGTTTGATAAGGTTCCCCATGGTCGGCTATTTCACAAAATACGGAGGTATGGGATTGAGGGTGATTTAGCAGTTTGATCAGAAATTGGCTCGCTGATAGAAGACAAGAGGGTAGTGGTTGATGGGAAATGTTCATCCTGGAGTTCAGCTACTAGTGGTGTTTTGCAAGGATCTGTTTTGGGGCCACTGCTTTTTGTCATTTTTATAAATGACCTGGATGAGAGAGTATAAGGATGGGTTAATAAATTTGCAGAAGATACTAAGGTCAGTGGAATTGTGGATACTGCTGAAGGAAGCTGCAGGTTACAGAGGAACGTAAGTAAGCTGCAGAGCTGGGCTGAGAGGTGGCAAATGGAGTTTAATGTGGAAAAGTGTGAGGTGATTCACTTTGGAAGGAGCAACACTGGGCTAATGGTAAGATTCTTGGTAGTGCAGATGAACAGAGAGGTCTCGGTGTCCGTGTACATAGATCCCTGAAAGTTGCCACCCAGGTTGACAGGGTTGTTAAGAAGGCATACAGTGTGTGAGCTCTTATTGGTAGAAGTTTAGGGTGTAGGTTTGCTCGCTGAGCTGTAGGTTTGATATCCAGACATTTCATTACCTGGCTAGGTAACATCATCAGTGGCGACCTCCAAGTGAAGCGAAGCTGTTGTCTCCTGCTTTCTATTTATATCTTTCTCCTGGATGGGGTTCCTGGGGTTTGTGGTGATGTCATTTCCTGTTTGTTTTCTGAGGGGTTGATAGATGGCATCTAGATCGATGTGTTTATTTATGGCATTGTGGTTGGAGTGCCAGGCCTCAAGGAATTCTCTGGCATGTCTTTGCTTAGCCTGTCCCAGGATAAATGTGTTGTCCCAGTCTGAATGGTGGATTTTTTTTCATCCGTGTGTAGGGCTACAAGGGAGAGAGGGTCGTGTCTTTTTGTGGCTAGCTGGTGTTCGTGTATCCTGGTGGCTAACTTTCTTCCTGTTTGTCCTACGTAGTGTTTGTGGCATGGAATTTTGTAGATGACGTTGGTTTTGTCCATGGGTTGTACTGGGTCTTTTAAGTTTGTTAGTTTTTGTTTGAGAGTGTTGGTGGGGTTGTGTGCTACTAGGATTCTGAAGGGTCTTAGTAGTCTGGCTGTCATTTCTGAAACTTCTTTAATGTATGGTAAGGTGGTTAGGGTTTCTGGCTGTGTTTCTGACCAACAGCTTCGCTTCACTTGGAAGTCACCACTGATGATGTTACCTAGCCAGGTAATGAAACGCCTGGATATCAAGTCTACAGCTCAGCGAGTAAACCTACACCCTAAACCTCAACCTGAACTACAAACCTTCACAAACCTTGCATTGGTGGAAGTATTGAGTTTCGGAGACATGAAGCCTTCCTGCAGCTGTACAAAACTCTGGTACAGCCGCACTTAGAGTATTATGTACAGTTCTGGTAACCGCATTATAGAAAAAACGTGTAAGCATTGAAAAGGCTCAGAGGAAATTTACTAGGATGTTGCCTCGTATGGATGGAAGGTCTTATGACGAAAGGCTGAGGGCCTTGAGGCTGTTTTCATGCGAGAGAAAATGGTTGAGAGATTACTTAATTGAAACTTATAAGATAATCAGAGGGTTAGATAGTGTGGACATTGACAGCTTTTTTCCTAGGATGGTGATGGCTTGCAGGAGGGGTCATAGCTTGAAATTGAGGGGTGATAGATATAACTTTATTGCTGGAACAGCACAGCAGGTCAGGCAGCATCCAGGGAACAGGAGATTCGACGTTTGGGGCATGAGCCCTTCTTCAGGAATGAGGAAAGTGTGTCCAGCAGGCTAAGATAAAAGGTAGGGAGGAGGGACTTGGGGGAGGGGCATTGGAAATGCGATAGGTGGAAGGAGGTCAAGGTGAGGGTGATAGGCCGGAGTGGGGGTGGGGGCGGAGAGATCAGGAAGAAGTTTGCAGGTTAGGAAGGCGGTGCTGAGTTCGAGGGATTTGTCTGAGACAAGGTGGGGGGAGGGGAAATGAGGAAACTGGAGAAATCTGAGTTCATCCTTGTAGTTGGAGGGTTCCTAGGCGGAAGATGAGGCACTCTTCCTCCAACCGACGTGTTGCTATGGTCTGGCAATGGAGGAGGCCAAGGACCTGCATGTCCTTGATGGAGTGGGAGGGGGAGTTGAAGTGTTGAGCCACAGGGTGGTTGGGTTGGTTGGTCCGGGTGTCCCAGATATAGGACAGCTGTCAAAGGTAGTTTCTTTACTCAAAGAGTAGTAGGGGTTTGGAACACACTGCCTGCAAAAGTAGGAAACTCACCAACTTTGAGGGCATTTAAATGGTTATTGGATAATCATATGGATAAAAATGGAATAGTGTAGGAGGGATAGGCTTCAGATTGGTTTCACAGGCTGGTGCAACATCGAGGGCCAAAGGGCCTGTACTGCTCTGTAATGTTCTATGTTTTGTGTCCATACACCTTCTGTCTTTACACTCTTCTAAGGACTCACTTGATCTCTGCTATCCATACCTGACATGTGCTTCCCTTTTTTCTTGACCAAAACCTCAATTTCTCTAGTCTTCCAGCAATCCCTGCATCTACCAGCCTTTACTTTTGCCCTAACAGGAATATACTGTCTCTGGACTCTTGTTATCTCATTTTTGAATTTTCCAGCCATCCCTTTATCTGCGAACATCCGCACCCAATCAACTTTTGAAAGTTCTTGCCTGATACCGTCAAAATTGGCCTTTCACCAATTTTGAACTTTAACGAGAACTTTAGATCCTCTCTATCCTTTTCCATCACTATTTTAAAACTAATATAATTATGGTCGCTGGCCCCAAAGTGCTCCCCCACTGACACCTCAGTCACCTGCCCTTATTTCCCAAGAGTAGGTCAAGCTTTGCACCTTCTCCAGTAGGTACATCCACATACTGAATCAGAAAAATCTCTTGTACATATTTAACAAATTCCTCTCCATCGAAACCCTGAATACTATGGTATTCCCAGTCGATGTTTCAAAAGTTAAAATCCCCTACCATAACCACCCTATTATTCTCACAGATCACTGAGATCTCCTTATAAATTTGTTTCTCAATTTCCCACTGACTATTTGGGGGTCCATAATCCAATCCTTATAACGTGTTCATCCCTTTCTTATTTCGCAGTTCCACTCAAAGAATTTCCCAAGGTTGGAGAGCCTGTATTTGTTTCTACTGGAGTTGAGAAGAGTGAGGTGTGGATGTGGGAACAATATTTATCCTTGTGGGGGAACCCAGAATTTGGGTACACTATTTTGAAAATAAGATGGAGATGAGGAGAATATTTCGAAGAGTGAGAAGGGTCCCCATTGAAGTATTGTCGTGAATTGTCTTGCCAACATGAAGGTTGAAAAGGTGTTCGCTTGTGTAGTGAATCCAGAACTAAGTGGCAGAGTTTAGAAATCAGGGCTCCCATTTTCAGCACAGGGATGCTGAAAATTATTCTCCCTTGGAGTGGTGTGAGAGGTCGGAACTCCCTGCCTCAGAAAGTAGTAAAGATGGGGAGACTTTCATCAGATAGCAGAGGATAGTTTTGTGTTGGACATAATAAATGGGATTAGTGGAAAGTGGAATTTGAAGGTTAAATGGAACAGCTCCAAACTTTTAAAATTGGAGGTAAATTCATGGAAATCAGTGGCATAATTCTGCTTCTCATCTATATGCGTGTTTGTGTGTTTGTCTCTGAGATTAATCAGGAGATTGTTATCTTATAAATTATTCAATTCCTTAACAAAACCAAATTATAATTTTGAACAGTTATTCCATAATTCAATAGTTAATAAAGTTTGCTATTTAGAATTTATGATGCCAGTTCTTTACTTTACTTTGTATTTCTAGGCATTTTCATTCTATAAAGCCAACTTATGTTAATGTATAAAAACTCACATCAGCTGCCTTTTATTTCATTGATGATGTTTAAATGATTATTGATGAACAAATAAATCTCTCTTTGTCTCTCCCTACTGTGTCCTTTAAATGCTTTGCTGCCATCCAGTCACTTTTTGACCCTGTCTTTGATTACTTCATCAAGTATCTGTCTTAAAAGTATGGAGGCTTTTGGTTTGAACTTATTCATATTGATTTGAGTTTCGTTCCTCCTGAAGAGATCTCCCTTCCTTCTTCAGTCTCTGAATCTGCAACCAATGCTTCGTTCCACCTCCACTGTCCCATAATACAATCCACTTTCTGAACCTGAAGCTGTGCTCAAGGATCAAAAGGTTTTCACAGAGCAGGAGGAAGGCCTTCAGGCCATAGATTCTGTGCCAGCTTGCTGAATGATGTGATGATAAGACATGTGTTCTATCCTGTTTCTCTTGCAGAGGTGTGTTGTCTCCTTCAGACAGGGAGTTGGTGAACAGATTTGGAGTTCTCCCTGGCTGGTTTTCTTTGAAATGTGAGTGGGTGAGGCCAGGGGCTCAGACAGAACCAAGAAGATCCATAGTTTGGCTTTCTGTTAGTTTAGTAAGTTTTTGCTGCCTGCTGGAGCTGAAGGCTTGAGTTCTCTGCAGCTCGAGTGAAGTCTTAGACAGCGAGGGTGCCCCTTAAAATTCAAAAAGTGCAAATGCTTTCCTCTAGACTGGAGACAGACAGCGTGTGAGAATTATAACTGATTGGCTGAATTGCATTTTACCCAAAGGGTTTGTTTACAGGATGCTGCCTATTGTCCCGATGCAGAGGTCCAACCCCTGTGCTAATTAAAATTTAAAAGCCCAGAAAAGCTCATCTCCCATTGTTGAGTTGTGTTGCCATAGTCTTCCCAGACCATAGGGGCTGCTCTCTCATTAGAGAGAAGTGACCGGTGGAGATTTAACCTGAGGGTCACCAACCCTCAGGCGAGGGAAGAGTTTGAGAAGGAGAGTCCCTCAAATCGGTGATGGGAATTGAACCCATGCTGTTGGCATTTGCTAAAAGTGTAAATGAGTGAAAGAAAACCCTGACTTTCCACCTTTTAATGAAAAATAAAATTTATTTTCCGAACTCTAATAATAAAAACCAAACAAAATCTATTAACAAATCCAAGCCCCCTAGGGCAGTATGGTGGCTTAGTGGTTAGCACTATTGCCTCTCAGCACCAGGGACCTGGGTTCGATTCCAGCCTCAGGTGACTGTCTGTGTGGAGTTTGCACATTCTCCCTGTGTCTGTGTGGGCTTTCTCCGGGTGCTCCGGTTCCCTCCCACAATCCAAACATGTACAGGTTAGGTGAATTGGCCATGCGAAATTGCCCGGAGTGTTCAGGGATGTGTAGGTTAAGTGCATTAGTCAGGGGTAAATATGGGATAGTACGGGAGGGGAATCGGTCTGGGTGGGTTACTCTTCGAAGGGTGGGCATGGACTTGTTAGGCAGAAGGGCCTGTTTCACAACTGTCGGGATTCTGTGATTCTTACCTAATCACTATCTGACCCCATCTCTATTAAAATGCTGCTCCAGTAACACAATCATTAAATATTACATTAACTTAATCTCTCAAAGTCCATACTGGCTCTTACACTGTCTTCCTTCTGTCCTTCTGAATCTACTGTTTCCTTCTGTCCTTCCGAATCTGCTGTTTAATTCTGTCCTTCCGAATCTGCTGTTTCCTTCTGAATCTGCCGTTTTCCCTTGGCAGACTGCTATGATTTTTCTTTTTTTACAGAGTGTCTTTGTATAAAATTTCTTGATATCTTTAATATCTTTTACAGGAGCCCTGTAAGAGATTTCTTTGAGAGTGTTGCGAGCCCTTTCAGATGCCATGTACTCTCATGTTCGATGGACTAATTTTCAAACTTCCCTTTTTTTAATCCCCAAGACTCATAGCCTCTCATTAATCCACTGTTGTCAAATTCAATTGTTTTTTTTTGGTATCCCGGGCAATATTTAAATGAATTGGTTAAATTCAAATACGGTTGCCTTCACAACAAAACACTACCCGAAGGTGGTTCCACATGATCAATTCTCAGCACTGTCTGCACCTGTCAGCTAGTCACAGGCTCATGTACTATCACAACCTGTGCTGTCACAAGCTCAGAAAAGGCACCTCTCTCTTTCAGTGACCATACACTCTTTTGACTTCATAATACTATCTTGGAATAGTTTATAATTAGTGGTTAAATAACATATGATCTTGTTAAGTATTGCAATAAAGTGAAGTTATGCTAATTCTTCTTTTTGTTATATTTTAACTGTGTTATAAGAATAAAGTGTGTTTTGATTAAAGGTTAATGGTGGACCAATCAATTGAATCTGGAAAACAGCATCTTACACTTGCCTTTTAAAAACAATAGGAAGTAAGGTCTAGGTTATCTCCTTAATGTATGTTTGGAGTCTGGTGTCATCCACAACAAGGCATAATTAGCTTTCACCATTCTCCTGCTGACTGCCATGTAACACTGAGCCATCTAATTTCCTTTGAAAACCTTAATTGAAACTGCCTACAAGACAGTCACTGACATTGCATTTTAGACCCAACCACAAGCAGCAATTTGAAGTATTTCCACACATCACTTCTGCTTCTTTTACCAAAGACTTCAAATCTATGTCTTGTCGTTTTCAATCCTGTCAGCATTCTGCCAAGGTTCTCCCTGTCTGTGGTATCCTGACTTCTTGTGATTTTGAAACTGCCATCAAATCTCTTGTCAGGCCTTTTATCTCCAAGGCCAACAATCCATCTGAGATTCATTGGTCTTCTAGAGACAGATTGAATAGTTTAGGTTCAAACTCTATTGAGTTTCGAGGGAGAGGAGATCTAGTTAAGGCATGTAAGATGCTAAATGGGATCGAAAAAGTAAATGTAGAGAAGATGTTTCTTCATGTAGGGCAATTCAGATGAGAGGTCACAGTTTTAGGATAATGGCAGCACAATTAAAACTGGAGAAATTATTTATCTTAAAGGGTCATGAATCCATGGAAATAATGACCTCAGGGTGCAGTGGATGTCAGAAGTTTGGCTTAATTTAAGGAGGCGATAAAAAAGTTATGAATTAGTAATGTGTTGAAGAGAATGGGTAGGAAAGTGGACTTGAGGCTGAGATGAGATCAGCCGTGACTGTATTAAATTGTGGAATAGGCTCAGGGGACTAAATTGCTGACTCCTGCTCCTATTTCTTATGTTCCTTTTTTCATTATAGCTCAGAGCGAGGTATGTTGACCTGTGGCCATGTCAGTCAATGACAATCTAATGACACAAATCCATTTTACAGCTTTTGGCCCAATTTCCTGGAGTTTATGGCAGTGGAAAACACTGCGTAGGTAAGATGAAAGCTTTTGACTCAAACACCCATTCAAGCAGTGAGTGTGAGACTTTTATGTTCCTCTGGGTGCAAATAATTCTCCTTGATTGAGCTTTTAGCTTTCTGCTTGTTATCTTAAATCAATCCCATCTTTGTTATAGACCAGTCTACTGATGGAAAAGGTGCCTCCTTTCCCAACTATATGTGGCCCTTATAAATTTATGCACTTCGATTCGTTCTCTGAGCAACAGTCTACAGTCCAAAGGGAACAACCCCAGTCTCTTCAATTATTCCTCATAGCTCAGAGCATCCTGATGAATCTCTTTGCCATTGTCCTGTGTAATCACTCCCTCCTATAAACTGGGGATAAGATATGGCCTAACCAGCATTTTACGAAGTTCCAGTTAACCTCCTTGCTCCTGCAGTTGATAAAATAAGGTAGCCCATCTACCATCTTAACCACCTTACCTACCAGTCCTGCTCCCTTCAAGATCTGTGTATATGTACAACAAACTCCCACAGATCTTCAGTTCCTCCAGAATCTGACCAATCAGAATGAGATCAGAATGTCATCCCTCCCCAAGAGCATTGTATCAGGCTTTTCTATGTTGAATTATATTTGCCACTGCTCTCTCCATGTAACCAGTCCATTGAGGTGTGTGAGCAATTTATGGATATTGTCCTAACTACTCAACACTCACAATTTTTGTGTCATCTGAGAACTTATTGATCTTATCCACTACGCACATCACAAACAACCATGGACCTAGCACTGAATCTATTGCAAACAAACACCCATTCTACCATTAGGCCAGTTTTAGAATACTGCATTCAATTCAGCTCTTCATGCTATAGAAAATTTGCTGTTAAACTTGAAATGGTTCAGAAAGGATTTACAAGGATGTTGCTGGAATTGATGGGTTTGGGCTATGGGGGGAGGCTGAACAGGCTGGGGCTTTTCCACCCTGGAGCACGGGAGGCTGAGGGGTGATCTTGTAGAGGTAGATAACATCATGAGGTGCATGCATCGAGTGATTAGCCAAGGTCTTTTAGTGAGGGTTGGAGATTCCAAAACTGGAGGGCATAGATTTAAGGTGAGAGGGGAAAATCTGAAAAAAGACCTGAGGGGTATCATATTAATGCAGACCGCAGTGTGCATATGGAATGAACTGCCAGAGGAAATGGTGGAAGTGGGCACAACTACACCATTTAAAATGCATCTGAATGAGTAGGAAGAGTTTCGAGGTTTATGGACCAAATGCTGGCAAATGGGACGAGGTCAAACTGGGATGTGTGGTTGGCATAGATGCGTTGGACTGAAGAATTTGTGTCTGTGCTGTATGACTCTATGAGTAAGAGGTGACTTGATGAAAGCATGAAATTTGATCTACAACTAAGAGACCATTGTCTAAAAGTAAGGTATCGCATCATTAAGCCAGATTTAAATGGTTGTGTTTAAGGGGAGTATATTTTCTTTTCTCACAGAGGCTCATGAGTCTTTGGAAATTCCTTTGCAATGGAAACAGAGTCCTTGAATATTTCTAAGATCGAAGTTGATATATTCTTGGCAAGGAAGGGGATCAAATGTTGGGGTAGATGACAATATCAGATCACTAAATCAGCCATAAATATATTGAGTCGTTAGGCAGATTTGAAGGTCTTCTCCTGCTTTTGTCCATATGTTGTACATACTTTTTTTCCTAAAGCTACTGTTTCTAAGAGTTTTCAAGCTGAAGTAAAATGATCTGATCTGTCGTTCCTTGCTGTATCCCTCTCGCCTTTGTTGAGCAACAGTATAGCTATAATGTACATAATTTTCTGAATGTTTGGATTTCAATTGACTGTTATTTGGGGTAACACCCAAATAATTTATTTTTGTAAGAGACTTTGAAAAAACTAGGTCAATCTTTCATAAACATACTTTCATTTCAGTATTCATAAGACATCAGGTGATTGAATGTTTTTGGAACATTTAGTGTAGTTAATATGTACTTTGGGATTTTGTGACAGGAAAATTAAATAATAAAATAAGTTACCTAGTTTTAGGGTTGAAAATACTCAATAATTCCTTTCAGCTTCTAAAGCTCGAAAGTTGGGAAATATTTTGGTTCTGTTTGAAGATGACCTGACGAGTTTCAATGAGAGCTGAGAGATCACCCAAACTGGAAGGAAGAGAAACACGGAGAAAAGATGCTATGGAGGATCGACAACAGGAGAAAGAAAGCTGAGCATTGATTATGCTGAGAAATCAGAATTATGTCAAAAAGACAAAGCTAAGGATGCTCCCCTTGCATGTTTCTAGCATTCTCCAGGTAGATGACTTAAAGGCACAAATAGACATACATGAGTATGGTTTTATTATCATTACAGATACATGGCAACCTAAATATTCAGGAATATTCAATGTTTAGGTAATACAGACAGGAAGGAGAAAGAGATCGAATTGTGCTGATAATAAGAGTTAATAACTAAGTTATTTGGGGGAGATCTCAGATTTGAAGACCAATATCTGTAATCTGTTTAAGTGGAGCTGGAAAACAGCAAATGACAGCAGATATTGGTCAGAATTAATTTTATCAGCCAACAAATGATACTGGCCGTGTGGATCATGGTATTAATCTGGTGATGGAGATGCGTTTAGCGTGGGCAACACAATTATCAGATGTGACTTCACTGCTCAAATCTTTCCTAGTTTTTTTTTCATCTCTGTTCCATTTAATCTGATATTGCAATATTCCCAATTATCAGGGAGGTTTAAAAAATGGATTACAATACCCTTTTCATTTTGATAGGTGGCCTACTCTGCTAACAGAGGAGTGGAATGGGGTGAGGGCTGGTCTGGGGTGAGGTATCCACTACTTGGAGACAGTTGATAGGCTTTTCCATGCCCCTGGTTCAACTCCATCTCCCCATTCCTGACACTTCACACTTCCAGTTGGAAGATTGTCCCAGATTTCCAAAAGCAAGAGGAGAGGTCTCCTCTACTTATGAGATCTGACCCCAGGGATGGACTGTTATTTTGGGAAAGCTGCCTGATCCTGGGAGGATCTCCTTTAGTGGGAGTGGGTCCTTGACTGTTCCTGGCAGGGTGTGACACTAGGGAGGAGTCTGATCATGGCATTTCAGTGATTATACAATTGAATGTGACCCAATCTCTCTAAGAGTGTTATCCCAGCAAGGGACTGCTTTTTTTTCAAGAGAGTGTTAATGGCTGAGATCACCAATCCTGGTTATCATTGTGTGGGATATGGGGTTTGATGGAAATACCAGGTGGGTCAGAGTTAAACCTGCCAAACAGATTGAATCAAACATTTGTGACCTCATGAAAGTAATTACATTTCCAATCTGCACTTATGGGTAGCTGATTACCTGATCCCTATAAAAATGAAAATGGGTTTTTTGGTGGTTATGCTGTTTAAATTTCAAACTTCCATGCTGGGTTGTTGTCATAAAATCCTGGCATTATTGTCTGAGCTGGAGAATATGTTTAGTAAATATATTCTCTCTTTTTCTCCCCTCTAATCTCTTACAGTTAATTTACTGGGAATTGTGATTCTGTCCAGGGAAAAGTGCATCACTCGCTACTTGGTGGCCATGGCGACAGCGGATCTAATGTTCATTAGCATTGGAATCATACCTTTACTTTTCCCCAGGGCTCATCCTGCACATAACCCCTGTGTGTCGTGTGAATTCTTTCCTACAGTCTGCAGTCACAGACCTTTCTGTCTGGTTCACCGTCAGTTTCTCCTTCGATCGATTTGTGGCTATTTGTTGCAAGAAGCTGAAAACAAAATATTGCACTGAGAAAACTGTAGCTGTGGTTTTAGCAATTACTAGCTTCTTGCTCTGTATAAAGAATATTCCATATTATTTTATTTATGAAGCTAGGATGATAATAGATGGTATACCATGGCACTGTACTGTGAAGCCAAACTCATACATTGACCCTTGGTGGGTGGCATTTGACTGGTTTGATACAGTCTTAATCCCATTGATCCCATTCCCTTTAATTCTGTTGGTCAATACTTTGACTGTCAGACACATTTTAGTGGCCAGTAGAGTGCGGAATGGACTCAGGGGTCAGAGCAATGGAGAGATTCGCAGAGATCCAGAGATGGAGAGCAGAAGGAAGTCTGTGATTTTACTTCTGGCCATATCAGGCAACTTCATTCTTCTGTGGTTGGTTAATGTTATAGAATTCATTTATTATAACATCCAAGGAACAGATCCTGCGGATTACACCCCACGTGAATATATATTTGAACAAGTTGGAGAAAAGCTACTGAATTTAAGTTGCTGTACAAACACTTTTATTTATGCTGTGACTCAGTGTAAGTTCCGAGAGCAACTGAAGAATGCGATGAAATATCCAATCACAATAATTATTCAATTGATGAAGAAGCAAAACAACTGAGACTCATCCAGAGGAGGGTGGCAGCCAATTAGTGAGTGATGCCCAATGTTTGATAGCCAGTTGAACCAATCAAAGAGCTCTGAATGATGCCTTCACAGCAGCTTCAACAATTCATGGAGATCTGACAATTACTGACAGCAATATCTACAAAGCTGGGCATGACTGACAGCCAAGTGAACCAATCCTATAATCCCATCATTGTCCACCATCAGCACATCTACTACAAACCCATAGCTCCTCCCACCCAATGTCCTGCAAGAACTCCATCCCATTCTCCCAATTCTTTCACCTCCACTGCATCTGCTCGGACAAGGAGACATCCCAGATGTCCACCTATTTTGAGCATTGTGCTTTTCCTTCCTCCGTCATCCAGACAGCCCGCTGCCGCACCACTTCCATTCCCCGTTCCACTGCTATAAACAACCCCCGTCTCAACGCAATAAGGACAGAGATGCCTTTGTCCTCACCTACCACCCTACTAGTCTCCGCATGCAACACATCATCCTCAAACACTTCTGCCAGATCCATATAGACCTCACCTAGAACATCTTCCCCTCCCCTCCCCTCTCAGCTCTCTGCAAGGACCGTTCCCTCCAACAGTCCTTGGTTCAAGCCATCCCCACCGCCGAAACCCCAGGTACCTTCCCCTGCAACCAGAAAAGATACAAAACCTGCTGGTACACCGCCCTCCACCTTCACCTCCATTCAGGGCCCAAGACATTCTTTCCAGGTCTCTCCTCTAACCTGGTTTACTGCATCAGATGCTCCCAATGTGGACTTCTCTACATTGGGGAGACCGAACATAAACTTAGGGAACGGTTCGCTGAGCATCCCATCCTGGTCAGCAGGAGCTGAAAGGACCTCCCAGTCTGAACCCATTTCAATTCCCCCAACCACTTCCTTTCCAACATGACCATCCTTGGCCTTCTCCATTGCCAAAACAAACCACGGCGTCTTTTGGAGGAACAACACCTTATCTTCTGCCTGGGCACTCTGCAGCCCGGAGGACACAATATTGAGTTATCCAATTTCAAATAACCTCCCTCCCCATCTCCCAATTACCTTCAAAGCCACTTTCCCCCACCCTGCCCCCTCCCCACCCTTCTACTGCTCTCTGCCACCAACCAGATTCATTCCTCCCATTGACCAACTAGGTCATACCCTCTACCTGTCCTCACCTATCCCCACTTCACTACTCTGCTCCTGCCACCCCCTTTATTTGCAGGTCCCCCCACACCCACCCCCAGTCCTGAAGAAGGGTTAGACCCATTTCTCTACCTCCTGATGCTGCCTGGCTTGCTGTGTTCTTCCAGCCTCCTGTCTGTCTAATTAGCACATATCCTGTCAGCCATGTTATGACTTCGACAGTTTTAACCAATCAAAATGGGACAGGTTGTAATGGTTATTCCTTTTGTCCAATGGTTGCTGAGTTCTTACAGTGTAATGGCTGCTTTAACCAATCAGAAATCTCCAAACTCCCCAGCAGACCCAAGAACAGTAAGAAAGGAGCAAACACAAACAAAGCACTTTGATGCTGGAAATCAGGAACAACAAAAGAGGCTGGTTACTTCTGATGAGGATCGCTGGACCTGAAACATGAACTTGCTTTCTTTCCACAGATACTGCCAGACCAACTGAGTTTTTCCAGCAGTTTGTGCTTTTGCTTGTGACAATGAGAAAGATGTTTCAACATTGACACAGAAACATGAACAGAAAAGCTAGAAACATTGGGATCATTGTGTCCATGTTAACAAATAGCTGCTACAATCATCCAATTTTCCAGGTTTGCTTACAAAGCCCTGGAGGTTGTGGTAAAGTAATTGAAAGTGGAATGAACCTCCTGAAGAAGTGGTGGATGTGGGTACAATTACAACGTTTAAAAGCTATTTGGATAGATACATGAGTAGGAAAGGTTTGGAGGGATATGGGCCAGGTGCAGGCAGGTGGGACCTATGTAGTTTGGAATGATGTTCAGCATGGACTGGTTGGACCAAAGGGTCTGTATGACTCTATTTAGGTGCTGCTTAAATATCACATCAGTTTCCAACTCAAACACATCATCAGGCAGTGGCTTCCATTTTCCAACGACACTCTGAGTGATAAGCCTACTCCCAAACTGTCCTCTAAGCCGTCTTCATCGAAACATAAATCTGTGCCCCTGGTCGTTGAATCGTCTATTGATGGAAAAAGGAAATACCTTCTGATGCACCCCGTCCATCCCCTCATGACCTTATAAAATTCTATCAGATCCCCTCACCAACATCCTATTCAGCTGCAGCATGCCCTGCCTGTTTTTAAGCACTATCCATCTCGCAATAACGGCACTATTCTGTTTGCCCACTGCACCTGCATACTAACCTTCTGTGATTCATGCACAAGGACACACACATCCCTCTGCACAGCAGCATCCTGCAATTTTTCACTATTTAAACAGTAGCCTATTTTGACCAAAATGGATGTATTTGTATTGTGTCGCAACAGCCTTACCAGATCATAGGACTGCCCTCTCATTATAGAGAAGCAACTGGGGATGATTTCACCTGAGGGCCACCAGACCTTGAGCAAGGGAAGTGGTTGTGAAAGAGCATCCTCCATGCTAACCTCAAACCACTGATGGGAATTGAACCCATACTGTTGGTGTCACAATGCTCTACCAACCACCAATCCAGCCAAGTGAGCTAAACTGACTCCCACCAAAATGGATGACCTCACATTTACCAACATTGTACTTCATCTACCAGACCCCTGCCCACTCACTTAACCTATTTATATCCCTTTGCAGACTTTCAGTGTCCTCTGCACTGTCCCACTCATTTCAGTGTTATCTGCGAACTTTGATGCACTACACTTGGTCCCCAACTCAAAATCACCTTGGCTAAATCATGCAAATATATCAGGAATTCCTGATGAAGGGCTTTTGTCCAAAACATTGATTTTCCTGCTCTTTGGATGCTGCCTGACCAGCTGTGCTTTTCCAGCACCACTCCAAAAATCACCAATCTGGCTTCTGAATCACTTTCCCTTCCTGCCCTCTACCTTCAGGGACCTGTGGATTTGTAGACCAAATACCCACTGATAGTCACTACTTTGCATGGCCCCACTGTTCATGGTGTCATCCTTGTTTGCCTTCCACAAGTACACAGCCTCTCACTATTTCCCAAGTTAAATTCCATTTGCCATTGCTCTGCAAAACTGAACAATCTGTTGGTGCTCTCCTCCAGTTTATGCCATTCTCCTCACTATTGATCACCTGGCCAATTTTCATGTCATATGCAAACTTCTTCATCATAGCACCTGCAGTTATCTCCAAATTCTGAAGATACACCATAGATAGCAAGGGCCTCAGCACCAAGCTCTGTGGGATCCTATTGGAACACACTTCAAATAACGAGCTGCCAGAGGAATTGGTGAAGGCGGGTACAATTAAGACATTTAACAGGCACCTCTATAACTATTTGAGAAGGAAGGGTTGAGAGGGCATGAGGAAAATGCTGGCAAATGGAACTGGATCAGTTTAGGATATCTGGTTGGCATATACGAATTTCTGTGCTATATAATTCTAATGCAGAGAAACATCACTCTGCCGTCTCCCTCAGTTTTTTTGCGACTCAACCAATTTTGCATCTAATATACAACTTTCCCTTGCATCACATTGTCCTTGACTTGATCAGTCTTCCATGAAGGAATTTATCAGAAGTTTGCTAAAATCCATGTCGCATTAATCAACTGCATTACCCACGTCAACAATTGTGGTTCCCTCCTCAAGAAAAACAAGTCTGTCAAACACAGCCTAGCCTTATGAAATTCTTACTGGCTCTCCCAGACTAACATCAGTATTGACAAGAATTATTTTTAATAACTTCCCCATCACTGCTGTTACACTGATTGGCTCTAATTACCTGGTCTACCACTTTCTCCATGATTGTGACACTTAGATAATGCTAGCAGCTCCCCATTATCTTGCACTTCATCTGTGGACAGAGAGAATTTAAAATTATTGATAGGGCCTTTCATCTATCCTTTCTTGACTTCACTGACAGAACAGGATACAACTCAAACATGCATTCAGCTTATTCCTTTTTCAGGGCAACTGAACTCCCTAATATTTTCACGCTATAGCAATTTCATCTAATTGCTCAGTCTATCCAATCTGATGTCCATAACTCTGATGTCCTTTTCAATTGTGAGTACAAATGCAAATTATTCACTGAAGACTGTGTCCATGTCTTATCCATCCACTAGCAGATTGCCACAGTGGTCTGTAATGGGTCCGAACGCTTGCCCCAGTTATTCTCTTGCTCTTACAATATTAAACAGCTTCTATGAGTTTTCCTTTATTCAATCTGTCAATGGTTTCTCATGAATTATTTTGTTTTGATAATTTCCTTTCTAAAATCCTCTCATTGCACTGATTTTACTCCTCCAGATTGTTGTCCATGTTGAATGTTTCAATTTTGACCCAAGGTAAAGCTATTTAGAAATAAAGTCATTCTATTTAGCTCACCAATGCCTTATCCTCACTCAAAATATGTCAGTTGTTTCAAACTATCACAGAGTCACGACATTTTACAGCATACGTTAACACGCAGATTGGTCTTAGTCATTATAGTGTGTGTGTGTATTTGTGTGTGTGTGTGTGAGAGAGAGAGTATGGCTGTGTTTGTATGTGTCTGCATAAGTCTCCGTGAGTGCATCGTTATTTGAGTGTGTGGGTGTGAGAATGTGTGTGTATGCGTGAGTGAGCCTTTGTCTGTCTCAGTGTGAAGTGGGCATTCCAATGAATCCAAGTGAATGATTTTAAAAGGTTCAGCATATTCCATGTTAAGACACAAATGTCCATCTTGGGGATAAGTGAGAAAAGTTCAAATGTTGGTGGATGTAAGTTACCACATGTTAAAATAATTCCAGGTTGAAATTAATCTGACCACTGAGATTAGACGGGATAAACTGCCACTAATTTCCCCAGTCTGGCAGACTGCTGACTATAGATTCACGAAGTACAATCCCAAATAAAGACTGAAGATCCATCTATACTGATACCGACAACCCAACACCTCAACACAGCGCTCAACTCCTCCTTGATGGATCCCTGACCCAACACGGCAATCCCCCCACCCTGACTGATCCCTACCCAACACTGTAATCACCCCTCCCTGACTGATCCCTACCCAACACTGTAATCCCCCCTCCCTGACTGATCCCTACCCAACACTGCACTCACCCCCTCCCTGACTGATCCCTCCCCAACACTGTAATCACCCCTCCCTGACTGATCCCTCCCCAACACTGTAATCTCCCCCTCCCTGACTGATCCCTACACAACACTGCACCCACCCCCTCCCTGACTGATCCCTCCCCAACACTGTAATCACCCCTCCCTGACTGATCCCTCCCCAACACGGCAATCACCCCTCCCTGACTGATCCCTACCCAACACTACAATCACCCCACCCTGACTGATCCCTACCCAACACTGTAATCACCCCTCCCTGACTGATCCCTCCCCAACACGGCAATCACCCCTCCCTGACTGATCCCTACCCAACACTGTAATCACCCCTCCCTGACTGATCCCTACCCAACACTGTAATCTCCCCCTCCCTGACTGATCTCTACCCAACACTGTAATCACCCCTCCCTGACTGATCCCTACCCAACACTACAATCACCCCTCCCTGACTGATCCCTCCCCAACACGGCAATCACCCCTCCCTGACTGATCCCTACCCAACACTACAATCACCCCACCCTGACTGATCCCTACCCAACACAGTAATCACCCTTCCCTGACTGATCCCTCCCCAACACGGCAATCACCCCTCCCTGACTGATCCCTCCCCAACACGGCAATCACCCCTCCCTGACTGATCCCTACCCAACACTGTAATCACCCCTCCCTGACTGATCCCTACCCAACACTGTAATCTCCCCCTCCCTGACTGATCTCTACCCAACACTGTAATCACCCCTCCCTGACTGATCCCTACCCAACACTACAATCACCCCTCCCTGACTGATCCCTCCCCAACACGGCAATCACCCCCTCCCTGACTGATCTCTACCCAACACTGTAATGCCCCCACCCTGACTGATCCCTACCCAACACTGTAATCTCCCCCTCCCTGACTGATCTCTACCCAACACTGTAATCACCCCCTCCCTGACTGATCCCTACCCAACACTGCACTCTCCCCCTCCCTGACTGATCCCTACCCAACACTGTAATCACCCCCTCCCTGACTGATCTCTACCCAACACTGTAATCCCCCCACCCTGACTGATCCCTACCCAACACTGCACTCACCCCCTCCCTGACTGATCCCTACCCAACACTGTAATCTCCCCCTCCCTGACTGATCTCTACCCAACACTGTAATCCCCCCACCCTGACTGATCCCTACCCAACGCTGCACTCACCCCCTCCCTGACTGATCCCTACCCAACACTGTAATCACCCCCTCCCTGACTGATCCCGACCCAACGCTGCACTCACCCCCTCCCTGACTGATCCCTACCCAACACTGTAATCACCCCCTCCCTGACTGATCCCTACCCAACACTGTAATCCCCCCACCCTGACTGATCCCTACCCAACGCTGCACTCACCCCCTCCCTGACTGATCCCTACCCAACACTGTAATCACCCCCTCCCTGACTGATCCCGACCCAACGCTGCACTCACCCCCTCCCTGACTGATCCCTACCCAACACTGCACTCACCCCCTCCCTGACTGATCCCTACCCAACACTGTAATCTCCCCCTCCCTGACTGATCTCTACCCAACACTGTAATCCCCCCACCCTGACTGATCCCTACCCAACGCTGCACTCACCCCCTCCCTGACTGATCCCTACCCAACACTGTAATCACCCCCTCCCTGACTGATCCCGACCCAACGCTGCACTCACCCCCTCCCTGACTGATCCCGACCCAACGCTGCACTCACCCCCTCCCTGACTGATCCCTACCCAACACTGCACTCAGCCCCTCCCTGACTGATCCCTACCCAACACTGCAATCCCCCCTCACAGACTGATCCCTACCCAACACTGCACTCTCCCCCTCCCTGACTGATCCCTACCCAACACTGCAATCTCCCCCTCCCTGACTGATCCCTACCCAACACTGCACTCACCCCCTCCCTGACTGATCCCTACCCAACACTGTAATCACCCCCTCCCTGACTGATCCCTACCCAACACTACAATCACCCCTCCCTGACTGATCCCTACCCAACACTACAATCACCCCTCCCTGACTGATCCCTACCCAACACTGTAATCACCCCTCCCTGACTGATCCCTACCCAACACTGTAATCCCCCCTCCCTGACTGATCCCTACCCAACACTGTAATCACCCCACCCTGACTGATCCCTACCCAACACTGTAATCCCCCACCCTGACTGATCCCTACCCAACACTGTAATCACCCCTCCCTGACTGATCCCTACCCAACACTGTAATCACCCCTCCCGCACTGATCCCTACCCAACACTGCAATCACCCCTCCCTGACTGATCCCTACCCAAAACTGTAATCACCCCTCCCTGACGGATCCCTACTCAACACTGCAATCCCCCCTCTCTGACTGATCCCTACCCAACACTGCAATTTCCCCTCCCTGGCTGATGTCTGCCTCAGCACTACATTACCCCCCTTACACCCTCGCTCCCCTCCCAAAGTTCTGTCCCCTCCCCTGTGTTTCTCTCTCTGCTCCCCTTTCATCTTTCTCTCCTAATCTCTGCTCTCTCTCTTCCTGTCCCCTTTCCCATTCTTTCTCTGTTCTTTCTCTCTCCTTTCCCTCTTCTTGTTGAGCCGACTATTTACCTCCTGAGTTGGATGATCCTGTCTTGGTCTTGGCTATCTAGCTAGCATAGTGACCATTAAGGTGGCTTTTCAGTCTTCGGCTGCAGTAGTTGGTCTGTTGTCAGTGTCAGTCGGTGAAGTCCTTCCCAAAATACCAGAGGAGGGCCGTACCCAGGTTAGGAAGTCACCGTTACAACCACCAACACAAGTTAAAAAAAAGCTCAGAAACACCTGAGAGGGAATTGGGAGAATGTGGCCACAGGGAGTGATGCTGATTGCCTGAAAGAGTGATGGAAGAAACTGACAATATTCTGCCATCATTCATTTTAAAATTGGAAGTGGATATATATTTAAAACAGGAAATGTGTGAGACTGCAGGAAATGAGCAGCAATGGAATGAAATATTCATTTAAAGAGCAAGCAGGAAGACAATGGGCCAAATGGCCTCTCACTGTGTGGGAAGATTCAATGAAACACCTGCAACAGAAACAGTCTCATAATATTAACAGGGCATCAAGTCCATTTTTAAGATTTAAAACTGACCATGATTTGTTCAGGAGCACCTAGTTATTTTGTTTGTATTGTGACACACGACAGAAGATGGGATTATTTAGTGTGGATTGGAACAGCATTTCCAACAACAGGATGAATTCTCAGTGCTGTCTCTTTCTTGTTCTCTCAATCAGCTGGTGTCAGACCCTGCCCTCTGCCTCCAGCTCCTGGCGTCTTCAGCAATAGGCCAATGTCGTTCTGATATTGATAAAACACAATGGTGGGGGAGTTATACCCATATATCTGAAAGCAAGGCAACTATTTCTGTCAACTGTATTCACTCCTCACAATGTGGTCTCCTCTACATTTTGGAGACCAAACACTGATTGAGTGACTGCTTTGTGGAACACCCCCTTTCTGACTATGGCCTCCTGTCAATTTTAAATCTCCACTTTGGTCTCACACTAACATTTCTGTCCTTGATCTAGTGCACTGTTCCAGTGAGGCTCAACATAAACTTCAGAAACAGTCCCTCATCTGTTAATGAGATACTTTCCAGCCTCTGGATGAAAACTGGGTTCTGCATTTTGACAGAAACTTTGTCTCCATTTGTTTCCATTTCTTTGTTTGTTTCTGTTTGATTTCTTTTAGTCAGCAGCACACCTACTCCATGCACATCTTTAGTTTTTATAGTGTCATAGACATGTACAGCATGGAAACAGACCCTTCGGTCCAACCCGTCCATGCCGACCAGATATCCCAACCCAATCTAGTCCCACCTGCCAGCACCCGGCCCATATCCCTCCAAACCCTTCCTATTCATATACCCATCCAAATGCTTCTTAAACGTTGCAATTGTACTATCCTCCATCACTTCCTCTGGCAGCTTATTCCATACATTTGCGTTTCTTGTCTGGTCCATCATCATTCCCTTTGAGCCAGGAAGACTCACTCTTCTGTCATTCAATCTTTCTTGTCTTTACCCCAATCACAGACCTTCCTTTTGACCTTTTCACACCCAGGCCTTCCTCCGACATCTCCGACTTTTCCCTGTTCTAATGAAAGGTTACAGACTCAAAACATTAACTCTGTTTCTCCCGACACAGATGCTTCACTGAACTCCCTCAATAGCAAGAACGTCCTTCCTCAGACTAGGAGACCTAAACTGCACACAGTGTTCAAGGTGTGGCCTCACCAAGGTCCTGTATAACTGCAGCAAGACATCCTTACTCCAGCATTCAAATCCTCTCACTGTGAAGATTAGCATGTCATTAACTTCCCTCATTGCCTGTTGTACCTGCGTGTCAATGCCTGTCCCACAGTGACACCCAGATCTTGTTGCACCTCACCTTTTTCCTAAACTGCCACCATCCAGATAACAGGCCTATTATTTTTGTGACCAAAGTGGAAAACCTCACATTTATCCACATTATTTTGCCTTTATCGAGTATTTGCCCAGTCAGCCAATCCATCCTGCAGCCTCTTAGCATCCTCCTCACAACACACACAGTGCCACCCAGCTTGGAGTCATCTGCACATTTGGAGACACTGTCTTCAATGCTTTGTCCAAATTGTTAATGTATATTGTTAATAGCTATTGTCACTATCTGCCATTCTGAAAAGAACATGTTTATTCCAACTCTCTGCTTCTTGTCTGCCATCCAGTTCTCTAGCCATGTCAACACACTGCCTCTGATACCATGAGCTTTAATTTTCCTGACTAATCTCTTGTGTGAAGCCTTGTCAAAAGCCTTTTGAAAGTCCAGATACACAACATCTACTGATTCACCATTATCTACTCTACTGGTCACATCCTCAAAAATTTCCAGCAGATTTATCAAGCACTGTTTCCCTTTAATGAATCCATGCTGACTAGCACCGATTCTGTCACCATCTTCCAAATGCTCAGTTACTACATCCTTAATGATTGATTACAGCATTTTCCCCACAACTGATATCAGGCAAACTGGCCTATAATTCCCTGTTTTCTCTCTCTCTCTCATATTCCTATTTACCAGCCTCACATTTTCTAGGTGGAGGATTCCCACTTCTGCTGTTTAAAGAGATGTCTCACTGAATGACACATATCAGAAATCCTCTCAGTGTACTCTGCCTGTCAGTGACCACACTAATAGCTGGATACACTCAGCAGGTGAGAGTGAACAGGTGAAAACAAACAGAATGAATGGTTCAAGCTGATGACTGTTCATCATAACTGATGGAAGCTGGGAAGATAGTGAGCATTGCAGAATCTTCAGAATGTCTGTGATGGTGGGGAGCACGGGACAGGAGATGTCATGATACAAATGGCAATGTCACTTCTGTTATGGACCAGGCCAGACCTCTCAAAACATTTCAAGAAAGTAACCCAGACCCTAACTTTGTGAGTTGTTTTAAGGAGGCGTAGGTGGATATTCCCAGGAAGGATGCAGCTCGTCAAACCACTTAGTTTAAACAAAACAGAATTTATTTGCAATATTACTGAATGGATCACAAATAAAAAAGAACAGAATATGGAATAACAACATATCCAAAAACCCAACAGATTATCTCAACTTAATGGTGCTGTTCCAAATTCCTGCAAAAGTCCTCATAAATACCCCTTGGCACAAAAGCAGGTAAAATAAAACACAGGGTCTTATAGGAGAGAGGGAGAGAGAGAGAGAGAGACAGAGAGAGAGAGCAGAGGGATTCGGCATGGAATACTTTCTTCCATGTAGCTGTTTCTTGGAGCAGCAGTCTCAAACCGAATGACTGCTTTCAGTAAACAGCCAAACTGCTAAAACCCAAGCCAAATCAAACCAAACTAAAGCTGAGCCGGGAGAACTGGCTACTCCCCTTTCATTGTACAAGTGTTTTTATAAACGTTTTCCCTGAAGCAGTATCTGTTAGCTACAATCACATTTGCCCTCAAACCCTTCAAACTTAGACTTTTCAGAATTGATGCTTTTATGACCTCTCTGACAAAAAACAAGCCAAGGACAGCATAACCTTGCTAAAGGAACAGCATTGTCACACTTGCAATTCTGATAAAACAAAGAACCACAATATGTACTCAGACAAGTTTGTGATTATCTGCATACCTGTCCTTGAAGTCAGCAAGAAAGAAAAAGGTCTTTGCTTATTTTTGAACATGCTTCTGTCCCTTTATTCCGTTTGGGTCTTCTGATGTTGATCACGTCATTGAGGAAGGAGCAGCATTCTGGACACATTCTTAATTCTATCACTGACTGGTTTGTTCTGTTATTGCATATGGCTCTCCGAGCCTCCCATAACCCACTCAGGGTCTGGATTCACACTGAAGTCGAGTCACAAATTAATTAATGAACAACTGGATTTTATTAACACATTCCATGATCATTGCATGGTTAGTATTGTGAGTAGGTTTATATTCGAGATTTCCACCATGATTGAAAACCATTAGATGAAGCCCAGAACAAGGGGTCGAACATCCAGTCTCTCCAGCACCAATGCTCAGTAGCAGCTGTGCGTTTCACGTTCAAGATGCAATGCTGAAAATCAACCTCGCTCCTTCAACACCACCTTCCAAATCTGTGACCACAATCATCAAGAGGGACAAGGGCAGTAGGTATTCGGGAACCCCACCCTTTGCAAGTTCCTCTCAAAACCACTCGGCATCATGACTTACAGATACATCACTATTCCTTCAGCGTCACTGCGTGTGTGCTTTTAACAACCTGTAATGAGTTGTGTGAAAGCTTGTGTTGATTTGTGTGAGAAAGCAAATATTAGCAGGACTTATACACTTAATGGTAAGGTCCTAGGGAGTGTTGCTGAACAACGAGACCTTGGAGTGAAGGTTCATATGAATAGGAAGGGTATGGAGGGATAGGGCTGGGTGCTGGCAGGTGGGACTAGATTGGGTTGGGATATCTGGTCAGCATGGACAGGTTGGACCAAAGGGTCTGTTTCCATGCTGTACATCTCTATGATTCTATGACTCTATGTGTGCTTTGTCTGCAAAAGGTTTGAAACTGCAGCTTTATATCTGGGTGTATAGCAAGTCAGTGTCCGTGAGGGGGATGAGGGGGGAATGTGAAGGGCAGAAAGAGGCAGCCTGGGATAAACCATTTTTCTGCTGTTTCTTCCTTCAATCCCTCTAGGCCCACTCAAACTGGGGACTTTAACTTCCCCAATATTGACTGGAATACTGCAATGAGCAGGGATAGGTATATACCGCAGGGAAAGAGGTACAACTGGAGGAAAGGCAACAATGATGTGATTAGGCAAGATTTAGGATGCATACGATGGGGAAGGATGGATACACTGCAGGGGATGGATATGCTTGAAAGGTGGAGCTTATTCAAGGAACAGCCTATTCGGCAGGGAGATAGTTGTCGAGAGAGGGAGCTATGGTTTACGAAAGAAGTTGGAGCGCTTGTCAAGAGGAAGAAGAAGGCTTATGTGAGGATGAGGCTTGAAGGCTCTATTAGGGGGCTTGAGAGATATAAGTTAGCCAGAAAAGATCTAATGAGAGGGCTAAGAAGAGCCAAGAGGGGACATAAGATGTTGGTGAATAGGATCAAGCAAAACCCTGAAACCTTCCACAGGTATATCAGGACTAAAAAAATAACTGGAGTAAGATTAAGGCTAATCAAAGATAGTAGTGGAAAGTTGTATGTGGAATCTGAGGACATAGAGGATTCACTTAATGAATACTTTTAGTCAGTATTCATCTTGCAAAAGGACAATGTTAGTGAGAATACAGAGATACAGGTTACAAGAGTGAGGTTGACAAAGAGGAGGTTTCAGCAATTCTGGAAGATCTGAAAATAGATGAGACCCCTGGGCTGAATTGGATTTATCTTAGTATTCTCTGGGAAGCCAGGGAGGAGATTGCAGAGCCTTTGGCTTCAATCTTTAAGTCATCATTGTCGATAGGAGTAGTGCCAGAAGATTGGAGGATAACAAATGTTGTTTCCTCATTTAAGGAGGGGAGTCGGGACAATCCTGATAATCATAGGCCAGGAGCCTTACTTTGGTTGTGGGTAAGGTATTGGTAAAGATTCTAAGAATAGGATTTATAATCACCTGGAAAGGAATAATTTGATTAGGGATAGTCAACACGGTTTTGTGAAGGGTAGTTCGTGCCTCACCAACCTTATTGAATTCTTTGAGAAGGTGACAAATCAGGTGGACTTTAGTAAGGTGTTTGATAAGGTTCCACATGGTAGACTAATGCACAATATATGGAGGCATGGGATTGAGGGTGATTTAGCAGTTTGGATCAGAAATTGGCTAGTTGAAATAAGACAGAGAGTGGTGGTTGATGGGGAATATACATCCTGGAGCTCAGTTACCAATGGTGTGCCACAAGGATCTGTTTTGGGGCCACTGGTGTTTATCATTTTTATAAATGATCTGGATGTGGGTGTAGGTGGATAGGTTAGTAAATTTGTGGATAACACTAAGGTAGGCAGAGTTGTGGATAATGCCAGAGGATGTTGTGGGTTACAGAGGGACATAGATCAGATGCAGAGCTGGGCTGTGAAGTGGCAAATGGAGTTTAATGCAGAAAAGGGTGAAGTAGTTCACTTCAGAAGAAGTAACTGGAATGCAGAGTATGGGCTAATAGTAAAACTCTTGGTAGTGTAAATGAACAGAGAGATCTCGGTGTCCTGGTGCGTAAATCCCTGAAAGTTGCCGCCCAGATTGATGGGGTTGTTAGGAAGGCATTTGGTATGTTAGTGTTGATTGGTAGGAGGATTGAGTTTCAGAGCCACAAGGTCACGCTGCAGCTGTACACCACACTGGCTAGGCTGCACCTGGAGTACTGCGTGCAGTTCTGGCAGGATAGGCAGGATGTTGGAGTTTTGGAAAGGGTTCAGAGGAGATTTACTAGGATGTTGCCTGGTATGGAAGGAAGGTCCCAGGAGAAATGGCTGAGGGAACTGAGGCTGTTTTCGTTGGAGAGAAGAAGATTGAGAGGTGACTTAATCAAAGATAATCAGAAGATTAGATAGGGTGGACAGTGAGAACGTTTTTCCTTGGATGGTGGAGGCAAACACGAGGGGACAAAGCTTTAAATTGAGATGCGATAGATTTAGGCCAGATATCAGGGTAGTTTCTTCATTCAGAGAGTAATGGGGCATGGAACGGCCTGCCTGCAACAGGAGTAGACTCACTGATGTTAAGGGCATGTAAATGGGCATTGGATATACATATGGATAATAATAGAATGGGTACGTTAGATGGGTATTGGATTATTTTCACAGGTCAGCACCACATCGAGTACCGAAGGGCCTGTACTGTGCTGTAACATTTTTTTGTTCTGTGCAAATAAAAACACTTGATGTTTCCACCCATGGGGGAGGTGTGCTCCAGGTAGAAGGTGCTAGGAGTTGATTGGATGAAATGGGATTTGGTGGTGAGTGGCTTTGAATGACAGCGCAGGGAGTACATTACTCTGGCTCTGGCAGCCAATCTGTCTCTTTCTGTGTGGACTGACCATGTATCTGTGCGTTTCTGTCTCCGTGTCTGAGAGAGAGTGAGTAGTGTTTGAATCTCAAACACATTTTTGATCACTTAAGTTCATCCTGAACACCCTGGAACATGGACTGTCTCTGATGTGAGAGAGGAAATGTGAGGGACTGTCGAGAGGGCACAGACCAGCTAGAATGGTCAGTATCTTTAATCCTAATCTCTCCATGTCCGACCGCACCTTATCTTTGTCTCTGTGTCTGATGTTTTCCCCTTATTTCTGTCTCTATGTCTCTATCTCTCTCTCTCTTCATTTTTGTCTCACACCCTTTACCCATCTGTGAAGGTATCTGTTCCACACTCTCTCTCCATATCTCTTTCACCTTCCTCACACTGTGTTTCTCTCTGTCTTTATCTCCTCTCCTCTACCTCTAAAGAAGCATGTCTAACATCGTCTCTTCATCTTTATGACTCACTTTACCCTTAATCTCATTTCTCTCATTTTGCATCTCTTTCTCTCTGTGTTGCATGCTACTTGCCCAAACAAATCTTGCACTGCCCTACAATTTTGTATTGGCCCCCTCTTGCACAGTCTCAATACTTATTGTCTATTCCCTTCCCAAATACATTACTTCACACCATTTGATTTAGATCATCCTGCAGTCTACAGACTTCTTATTCACTGTTAATGATTAGGCTAATTTTTATGTCATCTGTAAATTGCATCTTCTACATCCAATTCCATATCAGTGGTGTATATAACAGGAAAAAAGATACCAATTCGCAATTCAAAGGAAGCTTTATGGAAACAAGCTTCCAATCATACAAATGCACTTCTCCCATTGTCTTTTTTCAATCTCATTCTCGGTATTCCAGGCTTCAACCTTATTTTGCAAAAATTGTCACTTCACCTTTACTCAGATGATATGTTAAATTATTGACCAGCCTGTAACATTGGTGCAGAAATCATGGAAAATGTACAACACAGAAAGAAGCCTTGCCACTCATCGTTCTGGCAACAGTTAAGCAACAACAATTCTTGCCAAATTCCAGGACTGAATGAGTGATCTTTAGATTTTCCCAGTCAAATGTTCACCCAACTAAGCTGTTTCTGTCAATCACACCCAACAACCTTTCCAAAATTAATTTGCTCCACATCAAAATCAGATCACTGTGATCAAACTAGTTCCTGCTAAAAAAAGTCAGTCATGTTCATCAGATACAATTGTCCCTTAACAAATGTATATTGAAGGTCCTGGATTAATCTCTCCCACTGTCAGAGGTCTTCCTGCCAAAGTTAAATTAGGAACCCGTTCAGTTATCAGAACTCCCTGATGCCTCCAATGCATGTAAATAAAGTTTTGTACAAATAAGAGATGCCTTTGGTTTGTTTGTTGGATAAACTCAAACTCCAATGCTTGTTTGTTTCCTCATATGCTCCTATACAGAACCAGACTGCTTTTGTGGCTATGTATATATGCAGATTTTCTAATGAATAAAGTACATTTATGAAATTAAAAAAGGCACCCACTGTAAATGGTCATTTATAATGTCTTTCAGAGTTATTTTCCACTCATTTTCCTGGCCCTGGAAATGTAATAGCACCTGGTCCCCACCCTTGTTATTTCTCCCTCACACTGTCCAACACAAGGGGAATAATTCTTGTCTGTTGTCTCCATCTCTCTGATCCTGGAGCTTCACTGTTCCGCAGGTTACTGACCGCTACTGGCCACAAGTGGGAACTACAACCAAACTGCAGAAATGCTCAGAAGCTGTCAGGGGTAACAAGGCTGCTCACGTAAACAAACAGGTTCTGTGTGTCCTCTCCACACTCAGACTGGTACACTTTTCGATTTACAAACAAAACAATCTATTATATATAATGAAGAATGGTGTTTGGATATTTGTGAACTTGCCCTGTTATATGTTACTCAAGATTGTGCAATATTTGTACAATAGAAAACTCTGAACATTAGTTTGGACGGTATGTAAGTATTAATTTTAAATACAAATGAGAAACTCAGGTGTTTTGGCTATTTCAAAGCTCCAGATTGAGTAGCCATATGTTAAGCCATATGATCTGCAGCATCTGAGACCTCACTTTCTCCTAGCCATATGTTAAGCTTTTATAGATCTGATATTTTAATCTTCCCTCAGCCTGTCTCCACAGCAGCTTTTAGGGTCATAGACTCAAACATCAGAGAAACTGACCCTTTGGCCCAACTTATCCACTCCAAACAGATAACTTAAACTGATCTATTGCAGTCCCATTTGCAAGCATTTGACCCCTAACCCTCTAACTACTTCCTGTTCATGTTCCCATGCAGAATCCTCTGAAATGTTGTAACTGAATTGGAAATACTCATCTACTTATTTAAGTTTCCCAGTGTGAGCAGTATCTCGCTGTTAGAACAACAGAACAGCCCCTATACAGGAACCAATAATTTAATAAAAAATGGGAAGCAGCACAGGTAAAATATTCAGAGAATCAGAAAAATTCTGACCCAGCCCCACATGATAGATCATGGAAAACCATCATTGCCAGCACCAAGCAACAATTCAATTGGGAGATAACGGGAGGCTTGATTTGTTCCTCGTATAATGAAACTGCATGTATTTTCAGAGCAGAGTTGACGGTCGATCAAATCCATTATATAGTGATTGGATCATGTGAGTGGTTTTTGCACTCAGTTTTAATCCAGCCTGGAACTGTCCCATGGAGCTCATGAGGTTATCTTTATTGACCAGCCTGCTATATTGGCGCAGAATATGACAGTATGTTTAAGGAACAGCAGGAGAACGCTGAATCCATCATGTCTGCACCTGCTAACGAGGAACAATCCTGGGATTATTAATGGGAAACTTGTAATCTTGGATCTAACAAAGTCTTATATGAAATATTTTAGCCCATCAATTCATAAGCTTTCATAAAAACAAATTAACATATCTCAGTGAGTTATAAGATTTGTCGACATAAACCATCAAAACTTTACCCTCTCTTATCTTTATTGCATTCTATGCTTACGCGAAATATACCTGAAGTAATGTCACCCACTCAAAGATAGTCCCTCTCTGGCAATTCATTCACAAGACCAACTTCATTTCAGAAGATTAAATCGAGAATTGTTCTCCCTCTCACTGTGTGCAAAAGAGGTTAATGAAATATAATACAAGGATTTTGTGCTCTGAGTGCCTTGCACGCTGTTTCTCTCCCAAATTGATATTTGAGAAATAAAATCCCCAACTATTCCTGCTCTATTGTTTAACATTTAGAAATGTCTGACATACTGCTACTCGGTTTTCCTCAGAGGATTTGGTTATCGACAATAAACCACAAGCAGTGTGGCTGCCACCTTTTTTAAAGTTCTCAGCTGAACACTTATTGCCTCTTTTGTTGATCCATTGAGTATATCAGTGAGGTCCCTGTTAACCAGAGTGGAGGAGGGGAATCCTCAGTTAAGGATAAAGAAGCTCATGTTGGATACATGGGGGTGGAAGGTGACACCACCAGAACAGCTGAAGATGGAGTTACAGGGAGAATGGAGTGGAATCTTTACAGGAATCAGGCTGTGAGGAAGTGTATTCCAGGTAACTGTGGGAGTCAGTGGGTTTGTAATGGATATTGGTGTTCAATCTTTCTCCAGAAATGGAAACACAGAGGCCAAGGAAAGATCAGGTGGCAATGAGAGAAGGATCGAAATTCAAAATTAATGTGTTTTTTTAAAATTCTGGCAAGAGCAGGAATAGCACCAATGGGTACAGCCCCAAATAAAACTTGACCAAGGAATATCCATAAAATCCAAAAAGACACAGATACAACTGGGACCTGTGCAGGTTGACAGAACCACATCTTTGACATGGAGAAGTCACAGAATCATAGATGCTGACAGCATGGAGAAAGGCCCTTTGTGCCAAACTGGTCCATGTCATCCAAAATATTCATCCGCACTAACCCCATTTCCCAGCATGTGGCCCATGTCTTTCTAAACCTTTCCTGTTCATGTATTTGTCCAATTGCCTTTTAAATGTTGTTCAGGTACCTGGCTGAACAACTCCTCCTGGCAGCTCATTCCATATGCACATCAACCTCTGTGTAAAAAAAGTTGCCCCTCAGGTCCCCTTTTATTCTTTCCCCTCTAGTCCTCGATTCCCCAACTCTGAGAAAAAACTGAGTGCTTTCTCCCCATACATACATCTCATGATCTTGTACACTCTTTTACACTCCAACAAGAAATCCCACTCTGTCTCCTATGCTCGATCGAAAAACGTCTCAGTTTGTCCAACATCCCCAAAAGTATCATCCAGCCTCTTGCCGTGATCTTGGATATATCTGGTCAGAACCAGGAAATTTATCCACCTTCATACATTCTAATATACCCAGCACCTTCTCTATTGTGATTATGGACTGAGCCCAAGATATGACCACTGACTTCCTCAAGTTCCCAGTCTTCATGTCTTTCCCCAGAGTAAACACAGGGGAGATATATCCATTGAGGACCTTGCCCATCTACTGCGGTTCTACACATACATGTTCACTTTCATCCTTGAGGGGTCCTATTCCCTTTCTAGTTATTCTTTTTCCTTTAATATACTAAAGGAGCCAATTTTGAATCACTCTAATCTTCTCAGCCCTCATTTCACCCGTCTGATTTCCTTCTGCAGTAAACTCCAGTATCCTTTGTAATAACCCCTGCCTGTATGTGACCCACACCTCTTTCTTGGTGCTGGTCAAAGCCTGATATCTCTTGTTATCCATGGCTCCCTACTCCTACTAATCTTGCCCTTTCCCCCTCACAGGAACATATAGGTCCTGAACTCTCACTAACAAGGCCTCCCACTTGCTGGAGGTCCCTTTGCCTGCAAGCAAACTACTCCAATCAACCCCTGCAAGCTCCTGTCTAATTCCATCAAAATTCACCTTTCTCCAATTTAGAACTTGAATCTGTGGACCAGTTTTGTCCCACTCCAAAACTATTTTAAAATTAATGGAGCTACAACCACTGTTCCCAAAAACACTCTCTGACTGTCACCACCATCACCTGCCATGCCCTATTTCTCAAGAGTAGGTCGAGTTTTGCCCCTTCCTGAGCAGGACCCTTTCTGTACTGCTTGAGAAAACTTTCCTAAACACACTTAGTGTCATAGTGTGGTAGGGATATATAGTGCAGAAACAGATCCTTTGGTCCAACCCATCCATGCCGACCAGACATCCAAACCTAATCTAGCCCCATTTTCTTTTAGATTAGATTCCCTACAGTGTGGAAACAGGCCCACTGGCCCAACACAAACAGTTGCCCGAGGCTAGAATCGAACCTGGGACCCTGGTGCTGTATGTGCTAACCACTGAGCTACTGAGCTGCCCAATAGAATATGGAATTCATGTTCCACCATCTGCTGTGGCAGGATTTGAATCCACTTCCCAAGAACATTAGTTGAGTTTCTGAATTACTAGCTGAGCAATAATATAATTAAGTCATCTCCTCTGTCAGCACTTGGCCATATCCCTTGAAACCCTTAATATACCCATCCAGCTGCCTTTTAAATGCTGTAATTTTACCAGCTTCCACTACTTCCTCTGGCAGCACATTCCATACATGTGCCACCTTCTGCATTCAAAAAAGTCCCGCTTACACCTTTCCCCTCTCACCCTAAACCTATGCCCTCTATTTCTGGACTCCCTCTACCCCAGGGAAAAGACTTTGTCTATTTATTCTATCCATGGCCCTCATCATTTTATAAACATCTATAAGATCACCTCTCAGCCTCCGATGCATCAGGGAAAACAGTCCCAGCCTATTCAGCCTCTCCCTATAGCTCAAATCCTCCCACCCTGGCAACATCCTTGTTAATATTTTCTGAACCCATTCAAGTATCACAGCATCCTTCTGAAAGAAAGGAGGCCTATATTGTACACAATATTCCAAAAGTGACCGAACCAATATCCTGTACAGCCTCAGCATGATTCCCCCAACTCCTATAGTCAAATCTCTGACAGTAAAGGAAAGGATACCAAATGCTTTCCTCACGATCTTTTCTACCTGCGACTCCAGTTTCAAGGAGCTATCTATGAACCTGCACTCCAAGGTCAGCAACACTCCTCAGGATCTTAACATTAAAGGTGTAAGTTCTGCTCTAATTCGCAGCACTTCACATTTACCTAAATTCATCTCCATCTGCCACTCCTCAGTCTATTGACCCATCTGATCAAAATCCCGTTGTGCGCTGAGGTAACCTGCTTCATTGTCCAGTGCATCTCCAATTTTGATGTAATCTGCAAACTTACTAACTATACCTCTTATGTTCACATATAAATCATAAATCCATAAATGCTGAAAAGCAGTGGACCCAGCAGTGTGCCACCGATCCTTGTGGCACACCACTGATCACAGGCTTCCAGTCAGAAGGGTAACCCTCCACCACCACCCTTTAAGCCAGTTCTGTATCCAAATGGCTTTTTCTCCCTGTATTCCATGTGATCTAACCTTGCTAAATAGTCTCCCACGGGGAACCTTGTCGAACGCCTTACTGAAGTCAACATAGATTACGTCCACTACTTTGCGCTCATCAATCCTCTTCGGTCCTTCAATCAAGTTCATGAGACATGATTTCCATGCACAAAGCCATGTTAACTATTTCTAATCACTCTTTGCCTTTCCAAATACATGTAAATCCTGTCCCTCAGGATTCCCTCCAACAACTTGCCCACCACTGACGTCAGGTTCACCAGTCTATTGTTCCCTCACCTTTCTTCAATTGTGGCATCCCATTAGCCAACTTCTAGTCATCCAGCACCTCACCTGTGACTATTGATGATACAATGATTTCCTGTAGAGGCCCAGCAATCACTTCCCTAGCTTCTCACAGGGTTCTAGGTTACACATGATCAGTCCTGGGAATCTATCTACCTTTATGTGTTTTAAGACATCCAGTACCTCTTCCTCTATAATAGGGGCATTTTTCAAGATGTCACCATCTATTTTCCCCACATTCTATATCTTCTGTGTCTTTCTCCACAGGAAACACTGATGCAAAATATTAATTTAGTATATCCTCCATTTCCTGTGGTTCACACTTAGGCTGACTTGCTGATCTTTGAGGGATTACTCTTTTGTCTTCAATCCTTTGGATTCTCCTTAACTCTAAAGCTGTCTCATTTCTCCAATTTGCCCTCCTGATTACCCTCTTAAGTAGAATCCTACTGTCTTTATACTCTTCTGTGGATTCACTAGATCCCTCCTGTCTATACATGGTATATGCTTCCTGCTTTTTCTTAATAAAAACTTCAATTTCTCTCATGATTCAGCATTCCATACACCTCTAATCCTTTCACCCTAACAGGAATAAACTTTCTCTGGATTCTTGTTATCTCATTTTTGAAGGTTTCCCATTTACCAGCCGTCCCTTTAACTACGAACATCTGCCCCAATCAGCTTTTGAAAGTTCTTTCCTAATAACTGTCAAAATTGACCTTCCTCCAATTTAGAACTTCAACTTTTAAATCCAATCTAATCTTTTCATCATTATTGTAAAACTAATAGAATTATGGTCACTGGCCCCACAGTGCTGTCCCATAGATATCTCAGTCACCTGCCCTGCCTTATTTCCCAAGATTAGGTCAGGTTTTGATGTAGGTACATCTACATAATGAATCAGAAATTTTTCTCATGCATACGGAACAAATTACTCTCCATCTAAACCCTCAACACCCTGGCAGTCCTGGTCTAGGTTTGGAAGGTTAAAATCCCCTACTATAACCACTTACAGATATCTGAGATCTCCTCACAAATGTTTTTTCTCCATTTCCCACTGACTACTGGGGAGTCTACAAGACAATCACAATAAGTTGACTATCCCTTTCATATTTCTCAGTTCCATCCAAATAACCTCTGTGAATGTATTCCCAGGAATATCCACCCAAAGGACAGCAGTCATTCTATTCCTTAACAAAAATGCTCTTCCCGCTCCTCCCTTGCCCCCTTTTCTATCCTTCTGATAGCACTTGTATCCTGGAACATTAAGCTGCCAGTCCTGACCATCCCTGAGTCATGTCTCTGTAATTGCTATGATATCCCAATCCCATGTTCCTAACCATGCCCTGAGTTCATCTGCCTTCTCTGTTAGGCCTCATACATTGAAGTAAATGCAGTGTAATTGATCAGTCATACCTCACTCTGTGCTTTGTTCCTGCCTGCCCTGACTGTTTGACTCGCTCCTTTTCCCAACTGTACAAGTCGCAGATTGATCTCTTTCCTTACCATTTCACTGGGTCCCACCTCCCACCTTACTAGTTCAAATCCTCTTGAGCAGCTCTAGCAAATCTCCCTGCCAGTACATTCGGCTCCTTCCAATTCAGGTGCAATCCATCCTCTTGTACAGAAGAGATTCCAGTGATCCAAAAGTGTGAATCCTTCTCCCATACACCAGCTTCTCAGCCATTTGCGGTATCCTTCTATTCCTCCCTCACTAGTTCATAGCACCAGAAGTAATCCAGATATTACTGACCTGGAGGGTCCATCACTCCCTACGTTTTCCAAAGCAGCATACTTGTTTGAGATGGGGATAGCCACAGGAGACTCCTGCACTACCTGCCTCCCTCCTGGAGTTAACCCAAGTACCTGACTTTTCTCCCTTCCTATAACTGCCATCCATTACACTCCCTAGTTCCTGGAAATCCCTCATTGTCTCTAACCGGTGCTCCCACCAATCCATGCGATATGCTAGGATTCACAACCAAAGACACTTCCTGCAGACATAATCATCAGTAACATGGAAACTCTCCCTAAACTCCCTCATCTGACAGGAAGAGCATATCATTCTGCTAATATCTTCCAGCAGTTTCCCTGTGACATGTTAAACTAACTGGCCTGTGCTTCCTGCTTTCTGTCTCCCCTTTTTAATATAGGGCTTCCACCCACTATCTTCCCTTGCACTGGGGCTAAACCATGAATCACCAGGAACAGCAACAGTTTCAAGAATCAGATATTAAAGCTCTTTCACTAGCTAAGTCGCAGTATCCCCATTCTCCACCAGAGTGGATGATTTCTTTCGGAGATTAAACATCCTGACTGGTGTATGGCGAAGGCATTGGAAGTGAGACTATATTTTTGCAGGTGGTGGAGGAGAATGGGTGACTTTGTACAGTTTTCACCTTTCTCATGTAATCCTGTACTTCTGCAATCAAACCCCCAAGGAGTCAATTTGGTAAACTAAAAAGTTACACAATTTATAGTCATTTAGCAAATATAATCAGGTAAGGTTAATTTTATATACATCAAATTGAAAGAAAGAGTTGGCAATGACATTAGATAACTCATTAAGACAATAGTTCCACCCGGACAGTGAGGGTTTGAAGTGCTGACAGTGAGCCAATCCCCACAATTTGCTGAATTCCCTTACAGTAATGGTCATGACATTGAATTTTCTGGCAGCCATAATCATGGTTGTCAAAATGTTTTATTCAGATATGTTTCATCAATTAACTGAGGGGACTTGATTTTGATGGCTGTGTCAGAATTCACTGCCCGTGAGAACATGGTGGTAGATACTTTCTTGTGCCACTGCAGTCCTGATGATGTGGGAGCAAGCAGTCAGTGGTGTGATGGGAATGGGGGGGAGAGGGATTTTCCAGGATTGTGACAGAGGGACACTGAAGGAATCAGCGTAGTTCCAGAGGGCTGTTCTCTTGTCCTAAAAATCACCTCACCTCTCTACATCTCACACCAGCCATCCAGCCAACTGTGCTAACTGACTCCTTGCAGCAGTGGTGGTTGGACGGCTGGTTCATGATGCAGAGTGACAACAACAGCACAGGTTCAGCCCACACACTGTCTGAGATCACAATGAAGGTCCCAACTCCTCATCCTCACCCCTCCCCTGAGGCATGGTGATCCTCAGTTTAAACGCACAACCACCTGTGCCTCACTAATGTGAGAGCAGTGCTATGGTCCACTGGGACTATGGTGACTTTACTGAAGGAATATATACCCAAGTCAGAATGGTGAGTGGCTTGGAAATGAACATGCAGGTAGAGGTGTTCTCACACTCTACTGCCATTGTGTTTAGGATGGTAGTGGTGGTTAATGTCAATGATCTTGTTGAAGGAGCAGTGCATATTGTCAATGATACACAATGGTGCTACTGAACATCAGTGGTAAATGGACCTGAATGTTTGTAGGTATGGTGACAATCAAACTGTCTTATTGTTATAAAAGAGAGAATGCTGGAGAAACTCTGCAGGCCTGGTGCAACTGCAAAGAAAGTTGTTCCCCTTAATTGAAGGGGCCAATAACAGGGTGGTATAATGTTAAGCTGAAAAGTAGGAGGTTTCAAGGGGATATGAAGGAAAATGTTCTCACCTTAAGGATGGTAGGAGCCTGCAATGTACTGGCCAGGAGGGTAGTTGAGACGGGAACCCTCACAACCTATAAAAGGTACTTGGATGAGCACTCTTAATGTCATAATGCTATGGGCTAAGGGCTGGAAACTTGGACTGATGTAGATTTAGTGTCGTTTTGGCGGGATAAATCCTATGGGCCAAAGGGCCTCTTCTGTACTATGTGATTCTGTCATTCTCAGATTCTGAAGTTAACGATCTGAATTAAATTCTGTTTATTTTTGTATTTGTTTTGCAAAATATATTGCTTGGTATAAGTTCCAGCAGTTGTTGGCATCAGTATTAGCTTCAGGTTCTATATGAAAGTGCTCATTCACAGATAGAATTTCCCAAAATGAGTCGAATAGCTGAATTAACACGGAAAGCTGTGGGATAACAGTGTGCAGTCGAAAAGCTGTCAAGACAATCTGCACAATGAGGTATTGAATGTCTGAATAGCCTCAGCAAAATGAAGGTTAACACTGAAAGGAATGTCAAAAGGTATTTAAATATGGAGGGACAGATAGAGAGTGAAATAATGTCAGTATTATTGCTTGAAGACAAATTGTAACTAACATTTGGAACTGTGTCAGCTCCATCTCTGAGAGAATTCTCCAATTCCAACAGATTCCCAGCAGCAGGAAGGGAAAGGTTGTGTTCTTCAAAGTAAAAAGGATATCAAAGTCAATAATTGTCTCAGTTACACGCTGTTAAACTGAAGTGATCTCACTGTTAGAGTCAGCAACAGGACAGATTGTAGATTGGGAATTCAGAGACCTTGATAAGCAGATCAGGAAAACCGACGGGGTCCACAACTCATTCACTTAACCTGGAAAAGAGAGAGAAAGCAATGACGTAGATGTTTATGGTCAGGGGCATTCCAGTTTTAAATTTTATTCATACTTAGAGATTTCACAAAACATATTGGGCTGCTTGGCGTGTGAAAGATGTGATTATTCTCACCTTCACCAGGGTGACGGCAGCGCTGTAGAAAACACTCAGGAAGACCAGGGTGATGAATGTGGAAGCAGTTGCCATTATCATCCTCATAATCTTCAATCCAGATGCGATCTACTGAATCTACAAATATAAAGCCGAGAGGACGTACTTAAATAGTTTATTGATCCAATCCGATCTATCTGCATCCAAGTCATGTAATTAGAGACCATTACATCTTCATAACGCAGTCAGATGTTTCTCAAATGTGACTATCTGTATCTATTAGTGCAGTACTGACTCTCAGCAAGAAATTGCAAATACTAACTGCACATGTTCTTTCTTCACTGTGCGTGTCAGAACATTTTAAATTATTTTTTTCTTTTAATCTATTATTGAAGGATATTATTATTTGAGGAATGCCTATTAGGAATGATTATTTTAATTATATTATTATATTTTAAATATAGGCTGTGACAGCAAATTAGTTAAAAATTGTGGCCATCATTGGATAAAAATTCAAATGTGATTCTCATCTTTAGTTATTGGTGGCTAATTGCTTGGCAGATCAGAATATAGCTGAAAATGTGTTGCTGGAAAAGCACAGCAGGTCAGGCAGCATCCAAGGAACAGGAGAATCGACGTTTCAGGCATGAGCCCTTCTTCAGGATGCTTTGGATGCTGCCTGACCTGCTGCGCTTTTCCAGCAACACATTTTCAGCTCTGATCTCCAGCATCTGCAGTCCTTACTTTCTCCTAGAAGATCATGAATATAAGTTACACCCACAGTAAGGACATTGCTTCATATATTTGTTTGTCGGGTCTCTACATTTAGGAATACGTTTTTGTGCATGTGTACCTTAACGTATTTGATCTATACTTGATGTGTATGGTTTTCCTTTAATGTTTGTGTATGTGGTTACGAGGTACTCTGACTTCACTCTTGCCCATGTTGGAGGCTGTGCATGAATAAACATATTCATGCTCCTTTACTGCTGGTGTGCTCACATGTTTGTGCACGTGCATTTTGTTCAGTTCACAATTATAAGCATCATCATGCTGATATGCCACTTTGTTGATGCCTATATTTATCTGGTAATGTCTTTGTGACTGTTCACTTTTTGTTAGTGCTATCTAAAATGTGTGTTTATGTGTCTATTTCAGATCCAAGAAACGAAAATCGCCTCTCAATAATCGCTCTAAGACAAATTCAGGAAAACAAAGTTTTATTACAAGTCTGCAGAGTTGGGCACTCCTTCAAGAGAAAGAGCGCGCAGAGGCTTACAAAGTTCTCGTTTAAATACAGTATAAGCTCCTCCCCTCTATAGCTCCAAAGAGCCACGAGGTTCACATTTTAAAAGAAATCATTATTTTAAAGTCTGTAACAAATGTCTCCAGACCCTCCCCTCCCTGGCTCTAATGAGCTATAAGGTTCACATTCCTAAACTGTCACGATACTCCAATTTTCACCCTTATCTCAAAGTCCGCAACAAATGTCTTCAGAGTCTCTAGAGTTGTTGTTTTTCTCACCCCGTAGTCTCATTAGTCAAAGACCTATTCTTCTTTGTCTGTCTAGGGTCTTATCAGCAGATGTTTTCTGCATTAATTTGTAACTGATGTCTTCTCGAGTCGTTTCGCTATCCTCAGTCTTATCAGCCAAGGTCTCATTCTTCCCTGTCTGTGTTCATCAATCAAGGGCCTGTTTGTTCTTACTTTGCAGCTTGAATTGTTAGACACTATTCTACTTTTAAATATATAAAATGTTAAAATGTTCTAAAGGAAACACAAGCTTTGTCTTTTCTGTGGTTCAGGCACATCTTAAAGTTCAAACCAAAATCACTTCTCACAATTCCACCCTTTTCTTTCTTTAAGATGTGCCTGACCAAGATAAACCCTCCTTTTCAAGGGCCCGGGAAATCCTAGGTCTTTCGCAGTAACATCACTTTAAGTTCCCGCGTCCCATGTTGTGGAATCACCACTGCCTGGAGTCGGGAAATATTTTCCTGAATTAAAAACTGAATACAGGGAGTTAGGCAGGGTAATACGAGAAGAAGAATCATGCCTCCCCCTACCACCAGCAACGCCGTGCGCCACCAGCTACCACCTAGGAGACCATCCCACCATCCGATGCCACTAAGAGGACGCCAAGATTGTACTGGCACATGGGCCAATTTCCGGATTTCATCGGAAATTTTCAGAACCGCTTTACCATTATCGTCAATTTCTAGACAGCAGTTTGTCAGGTTAAATTTCCCGCACACACCCCCTTCCGAGGCCAACAGATAATCCAAGGCAAGTCGGTTTTGGTATATAGCAGCCCTCATCTGATCCTGCTGCTTAGCCAACAACTCCAGGGCCAGGGCAGTCCGGTTAGTAATGACCTCTACGACTGCTTGGAGCCTGATAATTCGATTTAACATATAGATAGGAGTACGATATCCCCATGATCCGTCCTGTGCCCACGTAGCAGGCCCGTAGTATTCAATAATCCGGGCCGGTGGCCAGTCATCCCCCCAATCACCGACTTGGATATCCCGCGGTGACCTACGCAGGGAGTCAAAGAGTTTAACTCCCAAATCATCGCCTTCCTCTCGGGGTAATAGGAAGAATGCTGGCCGTATTAGACCCAGGAAGCATACCCCAGCCCATCCCATGGGCAGTTTAGAGTATGCCTGATTACCGCATATCCAAAATAGGCCATCTGGAGCAGGCCCTCCCTGCCTCACAACGTCATCCCACAGCTCCTTTACCCCGGGGACGCCCTCATAAGGACCAGGACCACTACAATTCCAGTATTCGGACTCCTGGACCCGAGTCTGGACAGGAGTATCCCAGCATCGATTCCCCTGACAACCACCACCCCAGACTCTCATCATGCCATCGGAAGAATCAGAACCTAGTTGGTCAGAGGAGGAATCAGTACGTAATGGAACGCAATTTTTATGGCCTCGGTTTGCAATGTACCAAGTAATACTCTCAGGCCACCATACTCGCGTGGTTGCATCCAATATATTCTGACAGGGACTAATCCCTACCTTCACGGTCCCCTTGCCTTCAATACAGAACTGGCCCTCAGGGCTGTTTGTCAGTCTCCACCCCTGGCTTTTTCTGTCGTTGTCATGAGTCCAAGTGGTTCGCAGTAATTCCCCTATGTCTAAGCTTTGACCAGCCCACGGCCATTGTTCCTACATATGCGGCCCCCCACAGACCCAGCAATTGCTAACATTTAAAACAGTGGCTATTCTAGAGGTGAGATCAATAAACAGGTTTTGCGTAACATCAGGGAGTTCAATCTTTCCTTCTACTTCCTCGTATACAGATGGCACTTTAGGGAGCACGACCATTCCCTGACGGCCTTGCTCTTTCCCCAACCCCCGATCAGTGATCTGTATCTTGGTCTCCTTAACTCTGTCAAACTGCTCCCTGAGCGCCACGGAGGATAGGTCCCCCCTCCCGGTTTTGCTAATACATAACCAGCGGTCATTTATAGGGCATCCATGGATTTTGCCACTGTATCCTTTATTATCTACCTGATAATAAGGTCTCCCATCCTCCCAACATTCATGGCGTGCACTCACATCGTAACACCTATCGTCCACATAGGAATGGGACACAAATGATCCCGTGTAGATTCGAATCCCAAGTCTTACTGTAGTTCGACATTTGTCACATCTCCCCTCACCCTCCCCCACATACAGGAATAAATTGAGCAATATCACCACCAATACAGTCCAAGTAGAGTTCATTATTGCTGTCTTTTCAGTTTTACCACCAACGGCTTGTCCCCTTGCTCGCATGTCCAGGTGCTTTCTTCTTCCGGCGGAACAGGCCCCTTTATCCTCAATGCGTGGACCCACCCTTTTTCTTTCGTCCGAACAGCTGCTTCAGTTGTTAAGAGAACCAGGAACGGTCCTTCCCAGCGCGGCTGGAGCTTTTCGGCCTTCCAGGTCTTAACAAGTATCCAGTCTCCGTGCTCCACCTTATGCAGGAGGAAGTCGAGCGGCGGAGTCTGAGCCAGGAGACCTTTCCTTCGGAGTTCTGCAAAAGAACGGGATAAGGCCAGTAAATAGGTTCGGACAAATACATCCCCCCCTTGTAGAGTGGGACATCCATCAACCTTACTCCAATACGGTAATCCGAACAGCATTTCATAGGGGGAAACCCCGACATCTCGGCGAGGTGCTGTACGTATCCTCAATAGGGCAATGGGCAGGCACTTTGGCCATGGTAACTTAGTTTCTAACATCAGCTTAGTCAATTGGGTCTTGAGCGTGCCATTCATTCTCTCAACTCGACCCGAACTCTGAGGATGCCAGGGTGTGTGGAATTTCCATTGGATTCCCAGGGCAGTACAGATCAAATGGTGTAGCTTAGAAATAAAATGTGTCCCGCAGTCGGAGTCGATAGACTCCATTATGCCATATCTCGGGATTATGTTCTCTAATAACAGTCGGGCCACGGTTGGTGCATCGTTTTTGGCAGTTGGGAAAGCCTCTACCCAGTGAGTAAAATGGTCTACTATTACTAGCAGATATTTCCATCTCTGTACTGGGGGTAATTCTGTGAAGTCGACTTGGATCCTCTGAAATGGCCTGATCGCGAGGGGCTGACCACCAGCTGGCATAGAACGCATGGCTTTCTGATTAATACGCCGGCAAGTGGGGCATCCGACTACCTCTTGTTGGGCAAATGTGTATATCCCCCTGCATACATAGTCTCTCAGGATTGTGTCACACATGGCTTGCACCCCCCAGTGGGTCTGCTGGTGTAATCGGTGCAGAATACCCCGGGTGATCTGTTTGTTTAGAACTTGTCTCCCATCAGGTACCGTCCACTTCCCGTCAGTATCTAGCCGGGCACCCAATTGATCCATTTTATCAATCTCCCCCTGGGTGAAGACGGGTTGTTTAGCGAGCCCTTCCCTCAATGGTATTAACGTTAACAATTTGACGGATTTTTCGACCGCAGCCCGCTTGGCTTCCTCGTCTGCCAGCCGGTTTCCCATCGCTTCTGGTGTCGACCCCTTCTGGTGACCGGATACATGGACTACTGCAAGTTCCATAGGTAACGCCAGGGCTTCCAACGTTAGGCTGATCATTTGTTCGTGAGCTAATTCTTTTCCCCGAGAAGTTATCAATCCTCGCTCTTTCCAGATTTTCCCGAAAGTATGAACGACTCCGTATGCATACTTTGAGTCAGTATATATAGTTCCCACTTTCCCTTCCAACAACTTCAGGGCCCTCTGGAGGGCGTACAACTCACAGGATTGGGCTGACCACTTCCCGGGCAGTCGTCCGGACTCAATCGTCCGTTTCGTTGCACCATCTATGACAGCATAGCCACTGTACCGTACTCCACTGATGCACCGGGAGGACCCGTCGATGTACAGTTCCTGCCCCTCACCCAGCGGAGCCTCTTGCAGGTCCTCTCGGCTTTTGGTCTGTAAGTCTACAAATTCCACACAATCATGCTCCTGTTCCCCATCTGCAGGACATCCGTACAGAAACTGGGCAGGGTTGCAACTGAGATCTTTTGCAAAATTGAGATCGGTCCCGGTCATCAAAATCGTCTCATACTTCAGGATGCGAGAGTCTGTTAACCAGCGGTGAGCCTTTTGAGCCAGTATGGCGCTAACCGAATGTGGAGAGTACACTGTGATCCTTCCTCCAAAGGTAAGTTTTCGGGCCTCTTCTACTAACATTGCGGTAGCTGCCACTGCCTGGATACAGGTCGGCCATCCACATGACACAGGGTCTAACATTTTTGACAAAAATGCAACCGGCTGACGTTTCCCTGCCCGCAGCTGAGTAAGCACACCCTGGGCAATTCCGCCGGCGCTATTGACATACAACTGGAATGGTTCCTTCAGGGTGGGTAAAGCCAATACCGGAGCTCGAATCAGTTTACTTTTAATAATATTAAATCGCTGCTCGTCCTCATCTGACCAGTCCAGTTTTTGTCCTTCTTGTCCCAGTTTGTCGTACAAAAATTTTACTAAAGTGGTGTAACTTTCAATCCATATCCGGCAATACCCTACCAGTCCCAGGAATTGTCTGACTTCCTTCTTCGTCCTGGGTATTGGCATACCCGTAATCCCTGATATTCGTTCTGGCGTGATACGGCGGTGTCCCTTACTGACCTGATGGCCCAGATATCTTACTTCTTGCTCCACAAACTGGAGTTTTGTCCTGGAGACGCGTAGACCCTGTTTCCCCAGGAAGTTCAGCAGGGCAACAGTGTCTGCTCGTACCTCCTCTTTTCCCAGTCCTGAGAGTAAGAGATCATCGACATATTGGAGCAATTGATTCTCCGCGTTACACCGAAATCCTTCTAAAATCTGCTCCAGTATTTGTCCAAACAAGTTGGGTGACTCTGTGAATCCCTGCGGCAAGACTGTCCATCTTAACTGTCGCTTTCGTCCTGTGAAGGGATTCTCCCATTCAAAGGCAAAAAGGTCCCGACTGTCTTCGTCAAGGGGGCAACTCCAGAAGGCATCCTTCAGATCTATTACGCTGAACCATTCATGTTCGGGGGGAATTTTACTCATTAACGTATAGGGATTAGGTACCACTGGGTATCTAGCCTGGACTACTTCATTCAACCCCCGCAAGTCTTGCACCAGCCTATATGTCCCATCCGGCTTCCTCACAGGGAGTATTGGAGTATTGAAAGGGGACATGCATTCCTCCAGTAGTCCGTCTGTGATTAATCTTTCTATCACGGGCTGTAACCCCTCCCGTCCTTCCATAGCAATCGGGTATTGTTTTCTTCTTACCGGGCCTTTTCCTGGTAACATGGTGATTTGGAGAGGTTTGATGTTTAGACCCCCTCTGTTCCCCTCTCGGTACCAAACTTCCGGGTCTATTTGTTGATCATCTTCTTCGGTGAGGGCGAACAACCTTACCACCATTTCCCCGTTACTTGGTACCGTTCCGATCCCTAGTTTGACCTGCAAGTCTCTTCCTAACAGATTAAATCCCGCCGATGGCAGTAGAAGGAGGTCTCGTTTAGTAGTTCTGTTTTCATACCCAATTTCCACGTCCTCCACTACTGGGACTTGCAATGTCTTTCCTCCAATGCCAGATACCCCCATAACTGTTCTTCCTGCTCGGGTGCCGGGGGGTATTTGGATTATATTTGATCTTTCGGCTCCCGAGTCCACCATAAATGTGATCTCCGATCCTTGGGGCCCTACTTTCAAATTTACCAGGGGTTCCTGTCGATAGTCCTTTTGCCCCAAGGGTAGGAACCCCCGACCTCCCTAATCTTCCTCCATCAGGGCGTACGACCGCACTTCCCGCCTGTAGCGGGGGCACTCTCGCTTGAAATGTCCCTCTTCATGACAGTAGTAACATCTGAGTATCCTCCTCGTTTCCCTGTCGCGGCCTCGAGTTCCTCCACTCTACCTTTGTTCCGGCCATGATTCTCTTCTCTTCTGGTCTTGCCACGACTCTCCCCTTTCCTGTCTCTGCCACGGCTCTCCCTTTTCCTTTCTTCCAGCTGTTGTTTGTTGCGTTGTTTGCATCATTATCTTTGTTGCCTTCTTTTGCTTCTCATCGTCCCTCCTCACAAACACCTTTTGCGCCTCCCGTAGTAGTTCACTCAGAGGTTTACTATCCCAATCATCCATTTTCTCTAACTTCTTTCGTATGTCCGGCCAGGCTTTTGATACAAACTCTACCCGTAGGAGTTGTTGCCCTGCGTCAGTCTCAGGGTCCACCCCAGCAAACTGCTGCAAATTCTTCCTAATCCTGTCTAGGAAGTCCGTAGGTGTTTCGTCCTGGTTTTGAAGATTTCCAAAAGCCTTGGTAAAATTGTGCCCCTTCGGGACTGCATGTCTTATTCCTTTTATCCAATATTCCCGCATGTCTCTCATGTTGCGTCTTCCTTCTTCCGTTTGCTTATCCCACTCGGGATCGGTGAGGGGAAACTTCTGCTCCCCTCCTTCTCCCTTCTCTCTCTCCCAAACCAAGAGCGCAGCTTGTCGTATCATCTGACGCTCCTGGCTAGAGAACAATGTTTTCATGATGGAACCCATCTCTTCCCACGTGTAAGTATTCGGACCCAGGAACTGATCTAATTGTTCAGCAAGTCCCATGGGGTCCTCTAGTAGGCCCTTCATCTCCCTCTTGTAACTCCGCACTTCAGTACTCGTTAAGGGGACGTTTACATATCCCGTCCCTCCGTCCACGCCTCCCATAGGCACTTCCCGGAGTGGATTCATTCTTGCAATCGGGACAGAGTTCTGTTTGTGACCCCTTTCAGCTTGAGATCTGGTCTGTACCCCTGAGGTAGTTTGTGATTCTGAGGTAGTTTGTGATTCCTCCCCATTTTCTTCTCCTTCCCCTGAATCGTCGTCACCCGAAGGATCATTGTGTGGGGCAGACGGGGTCATGTAGGGCGGCGGTAAGTGATCTAAAGGGTCCCATTCTTTCAGCTCTTTCGAGTCTTTATTAGTTATCTGCATTTGGCAAGATATTGTAACCGGTAGCCAACAAAAGGCATAAGCGCTTTCTTCCAGACCAACATCCGGTTTTGAATTGACGTATAGAATAAGGGCTTGCCGGACCCAGTCTTCGTCAGTACCGAATCTAGGCCACCATACTGAGTCGCCCTGAATAGGTTTCTGGGACCACTCTTGACAGTATTTTACCATCTTCCTTCTAGATTTTCCCTTTCTTCCACTCTGATCCCAATTATTTAGCATCCTCCCTAACGGACTATCGTTAGGTACCCCGGGGTATGTGTCATTGTCCCTGTTTAAGTCTACCTTTTCCTTAGATCCCTTATTTCCCATTTCCGAGGACTTCGTATTTCTCCCGTGATAATCTATCACACTGTAGCCAATTCCCAGACCTTCAGCCCCGTGATCGCCCAGGTTCCTTTGCAGGCACCCCCCGGTCTTTGGATTCCTGTGTCCCACGTCTCTGTGACACAGATCACAGGCACCTCGTAGGTACACGTTCCTCCTCAAACACGGTTTCTGCAAAATCCCTCACAGGTGAGCCCCGGACCCTAGATTCCTGAGTCCCACGTCTCTGTGGAAAAATCCACAGGCCCCCGTAGGTCCCAGTCCTCCGGAAACACGGTCCCCGCAAGTTTTTCTTACCTGGGTTCAGTGCACCGAAATTACTCAATCGTTAACCTGCCTCGGCCACACCCCTCCTTTGTTTTCCTGAGCCTCCCGGATATCACTCGCTCAAGCCGCGCGGGGCGACGAGCAAGGAATCAGGGACTGCCGAACTCAGCAGGGTGCACCTTCTCCGATATCCTTCCTCAACCCCCTCGCGGCCGGAGTGTTGATCCCGGACGACGAGCCCCCAAGTTGTCAGAAACGAAAATCGCCTCTCAATAATCGCTCTAAGACAAATTCAGGAAAACAAAGTTTTATTACAAGTCTGCAGAGTTGGGCACTCCTTCAAGAGAAAGAGAGCCCCGAGGCTTACAAAGTTCTTGTTTAAATACAGTATAAGCTCCTCCCCTCTATAGCTCCAAAGAGCCACGAGGTGCACATTTTAAAAGAAATCATTATTTTAAAGTCTGTAACAAATGTCTCCAGACCCTCCCCTCCCTGGCTCTAATGAGCTATAAGGTTCACATTCCTAAACTGTCACGATACTCCAATTTTCACCCTTATCTCAAAGTCCGCAACAAATGTCTTCAGAGTCTCTAGAGTTGTTGTTTTTCTCACCCCGTAGTCTCATTAGTCAAAGACCTATTCTTCTTTGTCTGTCTAGGGTCTTATCAGCAGATGCTTTCTGCATTAATTTGTAACTGATGTCTTCTCGGGTCGTTTCGCTATCCTCAGTCTTATCAGCCAAGGTCTCATTCTTCCCTGTCTGTGTTCATCAATCAAGGGCCTGTTTGTTCTTACTTTGCAGCTTGAATTGTTAGACACTATTCTACTTTTAAATATATAAAATGTTAAAATGTTCTAAAGGAAACACAAGCTTTGCACATCTACTTTTGAGTATATAAAATGTTCTAAAGGAAACACAAGCTTTGTCTTTTCTGTGGTTTCTAAAGGAAACACAAGTTTTGCCTTTTCTGTGGTTCAGGCACATCTTAAAGTTCAAACCAAAATCACTTCTCACACCAAGGTTACGATGGTGGTTATTGGGGGATGGAGGGAGAGTGGACTGTGTCAGTAAAGTCCTGTTCCTGAAGGTAATGATGGTGGACATTGGGGGCTGAGGGGGAGGGGATTGAGCCTGGTCCCCTCCCCACAGTGAGACATCTTGCCGGTTAGCGGGGCCGGGGACCACCCCCTCCCCCCCTCACTTAGCTTCAAGGGTTTTTATTTACAGTGGAGGATATTGTGTGATAGTGGGGAGCTTGTGCTGGTGAAGGAAGAGGGATGGCTGACCACCGCGACAGCGAGGACCACACCGTTTTATTTTGCCGCTGGGACACGCTCCAGATGCAGGAGGATGCCCGGGGACTGAGGAAAGAAAGAGAACTTGGAGATGGGAAGAGTTGGTAGGGTTTGGGATTCTGTACCTCAAACTACAGACTATACCAATTCAATTGTTAAATTTATATTTGACATAAGCAATGATTTTTATTATGGGGTCAAGGCAGACAAATGAAGTGAGGCCACAGATCAACCCCGATCTTATTGAGGGATTGGAACAGGATCTAGGGGCGAATGGCCTCTTCCTTTTCCTGTGAAACTTGTTTACAAATTTACCAGAACTCTTCAGTAAAATTGGAAGGTGATAAATTAATAAAGATGGATAATCTCGTGCCCTGGGGCAGCACAGTGGCTCAGTGGTTAGCACTGCTGCATGACAGCACCAGGGCCCGAGGTTCGATTCCAGCCTCGGGTGACTCTGTGTGGAGTTTGCACATTCTCCCTGTATCTGTGTGGGTTTCCTCCGGGTGCTCCAGTTTCCTCCCACAGTCCAAAGATGAGCGGGTCAGGTGGATTGGCCAGGCTAAAGTGCCCATAATATTAGGTGTATTAGTCAGAGAGAAATGGGTCTGGGTGGGTTACTTTTCAGAGGGTCGGTGTGGACTGGTTGGGCAAAAGGGCCTGTTTCCGCACTGTAGGGAAATCTAATCTAAGACAGGGTTCACTCTGCTGAAACTGCTGGGATAGGACTGTGCATTTCTCATCTAATAGTTACTGTGTCACTGACCCCACTGTGTCAGTATCATTGACTCCAAGGAGAGCAGACTGATATATTGTCCCTTTAAGGACTATGTGTTCTGTTTCTCTTGGTGAGGGATGTTATCAACCTGGTGCCAGGGTCTATGTTCCATGGAAAGCAGAGTAAATAACTTTGGGTTTTCTTAAATTATGACCAAAGCAGCATGAGGAAGTGGAGTCTGGCTCTCACTGATCCAGGGGCTCAGTGCTGCTCTCAGATTCTGAAGTTGCATTATTTGGGTATTGAAGCTATTAGTCACAGCTGTCACCTCTCTCTGCTGTAGGAAAAAAGCTTGAACTCTCTCTGTTGTGAGATTGCTTGTTTGTTTTGGTGTTCCCATCTTTTGGATTGGAGGATTGAGGGAAATCTGTTTTGCTGAATTTGCCTTTACTATGGGTCTGTTTATAGGGTGTGGCAGAATTGGAACAGTTGATTGGTAGAATTAAATAATATATTATTTTGTTTTGTATTCCAACAGGTTCAAGTTGTGTTTTTTTTCATTGTTTGCATTTTAATTGTGGTGTAAGAATTAAGTGTGTTTTGTGTAAAGCTCAACATTCTGATCAATCGAATTCCATCCAGAACAGAACACTCTAGAACTGTCCATGATGCTACCAGCGATGTCTAAGGTTCGACATGACTGTTCTCAAACTCACTTGAAATATTGGCCAGCAGAGTTCTGTACATTGTAGAAGGGATGTGAGTGCATTGGAGAGGGTGCAGAGGAGATTGACCAGGATGTTCCCTGGGCTTGGAGAGTTTTCGTTCTGAAGAGAGTTTGGACAGACTGGGATTGTTTTCATTAAAGCAGAGGCGATGGAGAGGAGACAGGACTGAGATTTATAAAACTATGATGGGTGTAGGGTATACAGGAAGGGAACATTTCCTATGGATGATTAAGGACCGGGGCATAGATTTAAGTGAAGAAAATTGAACCCTTTAATTGAAGGAGGAGTAGCGTGTCAACAACTAAAACCCTGGAGGATAAGAGAAAGAGCTGGAAAGCGCAGCGTAAATGAGTGGTAGAGGTGTGAACCCTGAAGACAATTCAGAATTATATGAATAATATTTTGAAATGCCACAGTGGACAAGGCTGCAGACTGATGTAGACAGTGAAGCAAGAGGATATGACAGACAAGGAGTGAAACCCACATCCCTCTGTATAGTGGGCCCAGACCCATACCCTCCCTGGCCTCACCCCTCCATCCCCCTTCAAACTGCTCCATCATCAGTCAGCTGTTTTGGGTTTCGAGACTGAGCATGCCCAGTCCACTGCAGGGAACAAAGAATGAGATTCACCCCCATTTGCTGCCGTACAGATCGTGTGTGTCTCAGAGTCAGCTCTGAAACATCTCCAGGGCAGTCTGAATCTCTATCTGTGTGTCTCTGACTCCGTGTCATTGAGCATCACCCGTACACCCTAATGTCTATGTCTAGAACCGCTTTGTATATTCTGGAATATGAACACATTGTAACCTGAGAAAGGTGAGGGTTTCGGTCCTCCCCGGCTTACTCCCTGTTTGATCGCAGTGAGGCCACTTGAACTGGACAGGTCAAAGTGTGACCTCACAGAACAAGTGTGACCTCACCGTGTACATCACAGAGAGAGTTCTGACATCACAATGGGTTTGTAAACTGGCTTCAACTGAGACACGAGGCTGTCAGGAAACACAGGGAAGGCTCGGACATTGCACTGACCGTGTCTCGGGCTGATCTGTCTGGGAGTGAATGTGATCAGAGAGATCATCAAAACAGCTGGACTTTACAAAGAGAAAACAAAGCTTCGAAAACACCATCAGCAATCTGATCAGGCAGAAGCTGGGGAGGTTTGAAAGGTTACTGTAAAATACTTCGTCTTGCACTGACTGAGGATTTGGGAGTAATTATAGAGTCATAGAGTTATAGAGATGTACAGCATGGAAACAGACCCTTCAGTCCAACTTGTCCACACCAACCAGATATCCCAACCCAATCTAGTTCCCCTTTGCCAGCACCCGGCCCATATCCCTCCAAACCCTTCCTATTCACATACCCATCTAAATGCCTCTTAAATGTTGCAATTGTACCAGCCACCACCATATCCTCTGGTAGCTCATTCCAAACACGTACCACCCTCTGTGTGAAAAAGTTGCCCCTTAAGTCTCTTTTATATCTTTCCCCTCTCGCCCTAAACCTATGCTCTCTAGTTCTGGACTCCCTGATCCCGGGGAAAAGACGTTGTCTATTTATCCTATCCATGCCCCTCATAATTTTGTAAACCTCTATAAGGTCACCCCTCGGCCTCCGATGCTCAAGGGAAAACAGCCTCAGCCTGTTCAGCCTCTCCATTTAGCTCAGATCCTCCAACCCTGGCAACATTCTTATAAATCTTTTCTGAACCATTCAAGTTTCACAACATCTTTCCGATAGGAAGGAGACAAAAATTGCTCGCAATATTCCAATAGTAGCCTAACCAATGTCCTGTACAGCCACAACATGACCTCCCAACTCCTGTACTCAATACTCTGACCAACAAAGGAAAGCATACAAAACACAGCCTTCACTATCCTATCTACCTGCAACTCCACTTTCAAGGCGCTATGAACCTCCACTCCAAGGTCTCTTTGTTCAGCAATACTCCCTAGGACCTTACCATTAAGTGTTTATTTCCTGCTAGGATTTACTTTCCCAAAATGCAGCACCTCACATTTATCTGAATTAAACTGCAATCTGCCACTTCTCAGCCCATTGGCCCATCTGGTCCAGAACCTGTTGTAATCTGAGGTAACCCTCTTCGCTGTCCACTACACCTTCAATTTTGGTGTCATCTGCAAACTTACTAACTGTATCTCTTATGCTCGCATCCAAGTCATTTATGTAAATGACAAAAAGTAGAGGGCCCAGCACAGATCCTTGTGGCACACCACTGGTCGCAGGCCTCCAGTCTGAAAAACAACCCTCCACCACCACCCTCTTGCTTCTACCTTTGAGCGAGTTCTGTAACTAAGTGGCTAGTTCTCCCTGTATTCCATGAGATATAACCTTGTTAATCAGTCTCCCATGGGGAACCTTGTCGAATGCTTCACTGAAGTCCATATAGATCACGTCTACTGCTCTGCCCTCATCAATCTTCTTTGTTACTTCTTCAAAAATCTCAATCAAGTTTGTGAGACATGATTTCCCATGCACAAAGCCATGATGACTATCCCTAATTGGTCCTTGCCTTTCCAAATACATGTACATCCTGTCCCTCAAGATTCCCTCCAACGACTTGCCCACCACTGAGGTCAGGTCCATTAGTCTGTCGTTCCCTGGCTTGTCTTTACCGCCCTTCTTTCTGGCACCGCACCTGTGACTATTGATGATATAAATATCTCAGCAAGAGCCCAGTAATCACTTCTCTAGCTTCCCACAAAGTCCTCGGGTACACCTGATCAGGTCCTGGAGATTTATCCTCCTTTAACCATTTCAAGACATCCAGCACTTCCTTCTCTGTAATCTGGGCATTTTGCAAGATGGCATCATCTATTTCCTTATAGTCTATATCTTCAATATCCTTTTCCACAGTACATACTGATGCAAAATATTAATTTAGTATCTCCCCCACTTCCTGTGGTTCCACACAAAGGCAACCTTGTGGTTATTTCAGGGGCCCTATTCTCTCCCTAGTAACTCTTTTGTCCTTAATGTATTTGTAAAAACCCTATTGGGGAATAATGCTATAGAGATTTATTCTGAGAAAGATTGGGGCTTATTGAAACCGGTGAGATACACAGAACTGATTCTTAATGAGGGACAGAAACTGTCTCAAATGTTACTCTTTTCCTCAGACCTTGGCCAATACCTATTTTCGTCCTTTTGAAAAGGGTGGTAAAAATCGTTCAGTAGAGAACTGGTCTGCCAACAATTTGAGGAGAACCCAGAGACAATTCATGTCACTTGGAGGAAGACGGGTCAGAAATTGAGTTGGAGAGGGATTGATTGAAGTGGAGCTCCCTGTGAGAGATTAGGGTGGGAGAGGAATCTGATGGTGAAGATTAGAGGGGAGGGTATTGTGGAGAGATAATGCCCTGCTTCACATCATCATTGCCCTCATTCCACCAACATTACCAAGGGTGCCAATCTCAAGAACTTGTGGAGATGCTAACCATTCTCAGCATGGGGCCATAGTACTCAATATTCCTCATTAGCTTTTAAAAAATATCTTTCCTCTCAATCTTGAGATTTGTTATTTACTTAAATCTACACCTTTATTCAGTGTAGATTTGTTACCACGAATTGCTGAAAGTGGTAATATCCAGGATGAACGAGAATGTGTGTTTGTGGGATTGATTCAGACACTTTTTTTTTTAATCTCATGATGTTCACTCTCTGCTGGAATGAACACCCAGCCCGCTGCCATTCCTGTGACATTCTGTGAGGCCCTGACCTTTCAGTGGTCACCATAACGACTGACATCTGACGACTTCATTCATTTTCACCAGTCAAATGCTTACACCGTGCACTCGATGTATCCTGCTCTGATTGCCATCCAGTCAGACCCAGGATCTACCATGGAATGTTTTTACCTTCTTTCTGTAAAATAAGAAACATTGAAGCACACCTGTGTCTTCCTCTTTTCCACAATTTTGTTTTCTGTTTCACCATCCAAGTTTATTGATGTGCCTCATGAGCTGGATCATCTCGAGCTTCAATTGATTCAGCTTTGATGCTCTGAACCCAGAGCATCGATGCACAAATTACTGCGTGTTCCGAATCTTCTCCCAGACCCAAACTCCAGTTCATATTTAATCTTTAATTACGTGTGAAGCAGGCCATTCAGACCATCAAGTCCACATGCATCCTCTGAAAAGCATCCCAAGCAGACCCACTCCATCACCATATTGTTCTCATGGTCAATCTATCTCGCCTGCACATCTTTGTGGGAGAAGATAGAGCGCTTGGAGGCATGGAGAGAATGTATAAACTCCAGTAGGACAGTTACCTGAGGGTGGAATCAAATTCAAGTTCCTAGCACCATGAAGCAGTAGTGCTAACCACTTCACCACTGTGCTGCCCTGATCTGTAATAGGTCCCCACATTGTGATTTCTCCCTGTCTCCTCGAGTCTATCACCAGTCCTAATCTGCTTGGTGTTTTGGGTAACAGACCAAATCCCCTCTCTCCGTCTTTCTGTTTGTCTTTCTCTCTTTTTTCCCCCATTGCTTGCTCCTGGATCCATCCTAACAGGGTTCAGGCTTAACTCTGGACATCAACTTTTAGTCTCAGTTTTAATTTGGCTCTGAGACTTTTACTGCTTCAGGCTCCAAACCAAAGCACCGTGGATGTAACCTTCCAAAAATAAAAAGACCACTGTCACTGAAAAGGGCAAATTCCACAGACAGTGAGGAATCCAAAAATAGACTATATCACACTAGTTTGAATTTAAACTATATCGCATTCCGTTAATGTTATTTGATCAAAAAAGTCCCAGAAATTCCTCCTTAGTAATCCCATGGTTTCTGTCCATCCTTCAGTCAACATTCCTTCAGAAAGAAGGATTTTCTCAGTTTAGTACATCCCAAAGGGATTTGCAAAGATAAAGTTTATTAAGCCAGCTGAAGTGGCAGTCCCTGTTGTAACGTAGGGAAACGGCAGCTACTTTATACACCCCAAGCTTCCACAAACAGTAATATCATTGGAATCAGATCCTCTTTTGTTTCTTGAGTGCTCTGTTGTGAGGAAGAATTATTGGCCAGAAGACACATGGGCTGTTTCTTGTATCTTCAAAGTTTGGGAGAAGATTTGTAGCTCGGGTGCTCGTTGTTGCGGTTCTGTTCGCAACACAAATTCCCAGCTCGGCGAACAGAACCACAACATTTCTGGTATCTTTTGCAATAGTGAGAATGGTCTGAGAGAAGAGATGGAGCACTTCATTTAAATGACTGAGACAATGCAACATTTCCTTTTGTAGTGATCCTCCAATAGTGCAAAAGCTCCTCATTAATGAGCATGCAACTTTTTTCACTACCTTTAAACAAATTATCTGGAATGCGTTCTGATACACTCTCAGTACCACTTGCTGAATTGCAGCTTTGATTGTACAATGTCCTGAATCACAAAAGTAGAAGTCCTGCACAGATTCACAATGATCAAACCCAGCTATATCTCGCAATTATTATCAGATCACATTATGTCAAAATATCTCCAGTTTTGTCAAGAATTGTCAAAAAGTCATAACTTTGAGGTTTTATGATCATAAAAGTTATTTATAAATGTTGGAAGTGCCCAATCGATCTGGACTGGGTGTTCACAAACAATTTGGAATGGTGAGGACAGTGAAAGGTGAGAGTTTCCTTTAATTCTTATTGTAACAGGCTTGAGCAGGACAGCATACTATACAACTGACCAATGTATCCAGCGATGGTCAGGTAACTGAACAACACAGATAGGTAAAATTTGAATAGCAATACATGCAACAGCATAACAATTTTATTGAAAACTATATTTAGTATTATTCAGGGCACAAAAATTATATATTGTTAACAAATTATTGACGATGTGATCCAGGAGATCCAGGGCACTTGTTGGTTACCGTTATTCGTTGGAACCTGATGCTTTCGTCCCTCTCCATTGATGTAGATAGGGGTCTGCCCTCCATCTTGCTTCCTGAAGTCAATGATCAGTTCTTCTGTTTTGCAGACATTGAGACAAAAATTGTTATCATTGCACTATGAAACCAAGCACGCTATCGACTTCCTATATTGTGACTCATCATTATTCGATATGCAGCCTATAACCATGATGTCATCAGCAAACTTGTAGATGTTCGTATGAAATGTGGCCAATCAGTCATGTGTACAGGGAGTGTTTGGGGGCTGAGGATGCATCCTTACGGGGCCGCAGTGTTGAGAATTATTGTAGAAGAGGTGCAGTTAGCTACTTTCACTGATTGCGGTCTGTGCATCAGGAAACTGAGGATACAGTTGCAGAAGTTAGAGCCATGCCCTAGGTCTCGGTGTTTTGAGATTAGTTCAATTGGGATTATAATGTTGAAGGCGGAGCTGCAGTTGATTAGTAGGAGCCTGATGTAGGTATCCTTGTTATCTCGATGTTCCAGGGACAAATGTAGGGCGAGGGAATTGTGTCCACTGTGGGCCTGTTCTGCTGACCAGTAAATTGCAAAGGAATGAAGTAGTGTTATCATGTTGCTCCACCTCTTTCTCCTTTCATTCCATTCCTCATGTGGACTCTTCGTTCCATTATCTGCTGCATCTAATGTTGGCTCTCAGTTACTTGGATTTATTCCTCAATTGAATTATTTTTATAACTGGATATTTCACTGCAAATATTAACTGGTCTCTGAATGCTCTCTGCGTCACCACATAAATAAAAGCATTTGTGCAGCAACTCAGGTTCCGCAGCATGAATGCGATTCTTTCAAATGTACGAAAAGCGGTGTAATTCAAAGAATTAGCAGCGCTAAACTTATATAAAATGTACCCCAACCAGAGAAGTATGAAGCTTGCACATATGGCAAAGAGTAAAATAGCAGATTTCTTTCTGCTCTCCAGCTCTGGGTCATTCTGTATTTTTCTCTGACCTTTCAGTTCCACACGCACCTTAATTGCCTCGAAGATTTGTCTGACAGTCAGGACATTGATAAATAGAATAAAAGTGAATGGGAACATTGGTGTTAAAAATTGTGCAAAATATTTGAAACTTGCCCACCGACGGCTATTATAATAACTGCGTGTGATAAAACAGTACCATGGAACATTGTTGATGATTCTTCCAGGTTTAAATCGGAAGTAGTTAGGAATGTTCTTTAAGGAAAAGAAAATATAAATTGTTGCTAGAACTCTCATTGCATTTTTCTCTGTGCAATACTTAGTTTTCATCTGATGAAAACAGATGGCAACAAATCGATCAAAAGAAAAAGCAGCAGTGAACCAGACAGAACAATCAATGGCTGAGCAGGTCAAGACATAGATAACTCTGCAAACAGGAGTGATGTTCAGGAAACAGCGTGGATAATAATAAGGCACAAATCTATCAAGTACGATACAAAAAACAATGAACAGTAGATCAGATGTTGCCATGGCCACCAGATAGCGAATGGTGCATGTAGAAAGACCACACTTGCCCCGAGCCAAGAGTGCAATCACCACTAGACTCACTGTAAGAGAGAGAAAGGAGAAAAAGAGACTTGAAGTTACAATCTGAGCTCAGGCACAGAGAGTAAGTAATGGCAAGAAGGTCGTTGTTATAAACCACATGAAGTCTCGAATCTGAACCTCAGTAGCAAACTCTCTAAATGAATCATTTGCACATTTAAAAGACAGAGGTAAGAACATGAGCGACAGTTTATTCATAGCAAGATGGTCACATATTCAATGTTTTGTTCGGGTTGGCAGTGGTTGGTTTGAGCTGATTTATAGGTTACACTTACTGGTTGGATTTTCCTATAGGACCACAACATCTACACAAAGGCACCTTGCATGAGTAAATCAACAATGTTGTACATTTAGCACAAACATTGATTGCAAAATTCTTGCAATCAGTTTTGGAGTTTCCACAGCTCAGATTGTGTCTAGAATTTTAGGTCCACACTGTATGAACTATAATATGGGATATTAAATCACTTCACAGTGACCGGGAGTGGATGCACTCCACAATATGAAATTTTTAAAAATGATAAACTTTTGAGTCCATCCCACGTGTACAGGATTGAACATACCAACCATTTTATCCATGGAAGTATTCAGCAGTGAATCCAAGCACCATACCCCAGGTTAGGTGCCTACCACAATCATAAGAATTTCAATATTTGGCACGGAGTCCCTGACCTGTCTGAGACTGTACTCCACTGCTCCCATCCAAATCCATGCAGCATTGGTTATTGCAACTTTCTAGTTTAGAATTCACACTTTTTATCTGGGATGAAGCAAAGTTTCCTGCCTGATGTCCAGGCTCTCTCTCACAAGCTCCTCTCCTTGTGAACAGAGATCCTCCTCCCAGATTCAGAGCACATGCTGGGGCTGAGAATGTCCATAGGTTACCCAACACACACCTTGGAAATCACGAGAATGGTACTAAAGCTTGTTGTGGGAGACCCAAACATTGTTCCAATGCCTGGCTTCAGAGGCTCTCTCTGAATTCAGGCCAATATTAAAGGTTAGGGGAGATGATGGGCTCATGATGACTCTAAAATGATTGCTCCCTTTTTTTAGACCACTTCTTGTGATAGGATATCCTTATGTGATGTTCATTTTCACGAGCGTGCAACTCCCAAAATCGACCCAGTTTTGAAGATAAAAGATCCTGAATTTGATTGTGTAATTTTCTAAAGTAAGGAACACCAACGCATAAACCCATAGACGACAGGGAAATGTATCTGTCTTCTGGCTTCTAGACCAGTAGTAGTTGGGAAATTCGTTGGACAAGACAAAATAAACTTTGACATGGACCATCCATTGGAATAGCTGACATCCTGAATCCAGCAAGATATCAGCACCAAGCTTTCCTACTTTCCCCTTGGTTATTTCTCCTGCTATCTCCCATGTGGGACATTCTTTTGGACAATAACCACAGCTCAGGTTCCGAGCTATCTTCTTTCAAATGTGGGAATATTGGTTAATTTTAAATATACTCACACAAAATGTGAGTTTTGGTGTCTGGACCAATAATTCTTGCCCAATTCTAATTGCTTTTGAGATAGTACTGGAGAGCAGCATTTTTTAACACCTGCATTATCTTGTGGATAGGAAAACCTTGTATATTTTGGAGCAGCGTTCCATAATGTTTAGACAGCAGTAGTAATGGAACAATGATGTAGAGTAGATTAGATTAGATTACTTTACAGTGTGGAAACAGGCCCTTCAGCCCAACAAATCCACACCGACCTGCCGAAGCGCAACCCACCCATACATTTGACCCTTACCTAACACTATGGGCAATTTAGCATGGCCAATTCACCTGACCTGCAATTTTTGGACTGTGGGAGGAAACTGGAGCAGCCGGAGGAAACCCACGCAGACACGGGGAGAATGTGCAAACTCCCCACAGTCAGTCGCCTGAGGCGGGAACTGAACCTGGGTCTCTGGCGCTGTGAGGCAGCAGTGCTAACCACTGTGCCACCGTGTCGCCGAAGTCAGAATGAAATCTATCCTGAAAGGGAAGTATCATGTGATGGTGTTTCTATGCAACTCCTGCTCTTGTTCTTCTAGCTATTAGGGGTCATGGTTCTGTGAGGTACTGTCAAAAAACACTTGGAGTGTAATGTTTTGCATCTGTGGATGGTATTCATTGTGGGTCATTCATGTTATTAGTGAAGAGAGTGAGTATGGAATGTGGTAATTGGCAATCTGATCAATCAGCTGTTTGTACTGCAAAATGTGGTGCTTTGTAAATGTTGTTGGAGATGCTTTCAGAGAGACACTTGGAAAGCATTCCATCCCACCCAAGCTATACTTTCTGGATGGTAGAAATGGATTAGAGAGACAGACAGGGAGCTTATTGCTGCAGTAATCAATATCTGACATACTCCTGTGTCCATAGCACTTGCATGGCTGGACCAGATCATTTTCTTGTCAATGGTTGGGCCAGGTTGTTGTTAGCCATGCATTCAGTGACAGTAATGTCACTGTAAGCCAATGGCATATTGGTAGATTCTCACTTCTTGGCGTTGGCTATTCCCTTGTGCTTGTGGGATACGAATGTTACTTGTCAATTACCAGACCAAGCTAGATGTTATCTCACTGTATAATGACTCCGTTAAAAATCACACAACACCAGGTTATAGTCCAACAGGTTTAATTGGAAACACACTAGCTTTCAGCGCGACGCTCCTTTATCAGGTGATTGTGGAGGGCTCGATCGTAACACAGAACTTATAGCAAAAATTTGCAATGTGATGTAACTGAAATTATACATTGAAGAATTGATTGTCTGTTAAGCCTTTCATCTGTTAGAATACAGTGATAGTTTCACTTCTTTCATGACAGAAGTGAAACTATCACTATTCTAACAGATGAAAGGCTTAACAGACAATCAATTCTTCATTGTATAATTTCAGTTACATCACACTGCAAATTTTTGCTATAAGTTCTGTGTTACGATCGAGCCCTCCACAATCACCTGATGAAGGAGCGTCGCTCTGAAAGCTAGTGTGCTTCCAATTAAACCTGTTGGACTATAACCTGGTGTTGTGTGATTTTTAACTTTGTACACCCCAGTCCAACACCGGCATCTCTGAATTATAATGACACAGATCTTTTCATTATCTAAGGAGATGTAAATGGTGCAGAATATTGTGCAAGCATGAACAAACCTCTCTACTTTGGAAATGGCATTGGAGGGAAAGGCATTGATGAGGCAGCTGCAGATTTTAAGGCCAAGGTACAAGTGTGAAGAACTCCTGCAGAGATGTGTGATGGCTGAGATGATTGACCGCCATCAACCGTAACTATCTTCATCTGTGGTCAGGATGAAATGCGAGAGTTGTAATCTTGGTGAGTTCAGTTTTTCAAGGAGTCCTTATTGTGAATATGTGTTGACAATAAGAGCTGAGCATTTGTTGTCAGTAATTAAAATTTAACTGTAAAAAGAGAAGCATCTGATTGAGATAAATACAATCAGTATATCTGTAAATTCAAGTCAAATGATCCCGAGTTTGTCACACTAGAATAAAGATGTGGTTGTGCTGGAAGGTCAAAGGCTGAGGGAAAAAAACAGGTCAATGTGTGACACAGTTTGAATGCCCAGAAAAAGTCAGAAAAGTTTGTCATTATCACACTAAAGGGATAGAAATACTCCAATACTAGAAGTGGGAATTGTCTTAGTGACATGTCTACCAAGGGCAGGCAGAAATAACTCGTTATGTTGAAGGTAAAATTAATCAGTCATACTTTACAATATTTCATGTACAGGTTGTTCTGTTACAGTGTGTTTCATTAGCACAAAATCGCTATAATGCCAACTGACAAATTGAAGACACTGTTTCTAAAGTGCAAAATTTTAAGGTGTGTCTTAGTTATAATACTATTCCAGCCCCATTAGTTCAAATGGTGCTCTTATTACGAAATTTTCTTAATGGAATTACCACATTATAGCAGAACTGACTGTAAGTGTCTCCTTATTCTGCAACTATGTTCCTTTGTTCAAGACCCCTACATAAATGGAAACATCATCTCAACATCTACCCTGTCAAACCCCCTCAGAATTATGTATATTTCAATAAGATCACCCCTTACTTTTTCAAAATGCTAATTAGTAAAGACTTAATCTGGTTATCATTTTTCCTAAGTCAACCCTTCACCCCAGGAATCCCTCTAGTGAATCTTTTGAACTGCCTCCAACACCAGCATCTCCTTTCATAAATATGGAAACCAGAATCATACACAGTACTAAAGGTGGAGTCTCAACAATCTGTACAGTTGTAATTAGACTTCCCTATGTTTACACTTCAAACCCATGGTAACAAAGCCCAGATTCCACTTGTATCCTTAATTACTTGATGAACATGCTAACCTTTTGTTTTACACACAAATCTCACTTTGCTGACCTCTTTGAAATCTTCCTCCATTTATAATAGTTTGCTTTTTGATTCTTCCTAGCAAAGTGTTTGACCTTATACTTTCCAGCATTAAAGCTCCAGCTTCCAAGTTTTTTTGCCCATTCACTCCATGTATCTACATTCCCTTGCAGATTCCTTATGTTCTTACTAGAATGTACCACAGCTATTTATATATCATCAGTAAATTTGAATACATTATACTCTATTTCCTTCAAGTCATAAACATAGATAGCAAGGAATTGAGATGCTGGGACAGGTTCTGATGGCACTTCACAAATTACAAAATGTCTGTTAATCCCAACACCCCATCTTCTGTGTGTCAATCCAGTCTCAATCCATGCTAATACATTACACTCAACACTATGAGCTCCTGTCTTGAGCATTAACCTTCCATGCAGCACTTAAAAAAAACCTTTGAAATCCAAATGCACTACATCTTCACTTTTGACTCCTCAAAGTCTGTCCACCAGCTAGAAGGCGCAAGTCAGGAATGCACTGGAATACTCCCTACCACATCCAAAAAGAAGTATGCCTCTGTTTCTTGAAAGATGAGTACAGCTAAAGTTAGGGTACAAAACTTTAAAAAGATTTAGCGATGCAAGATGCAGAGATGGAATTGCCATGAATAAGGGTGACGACAACTAGTTTGTTTAGTTAGAATATTCATTCAGCGTTCGAACACTTCGTAATGGGAAAGGCATGTCAGAGATAGTCAGAGATACTCCTACTTACGCAAGGCCACTGGCTAAGTTGTTCCCCTCCCCACACTCAGTATAATTTTAGTTTGAGAGATGCTCCCAGTGACACCTGAACACTGGGGTAAGTTGTTCCCCTTTAGCTAGGAACCTACACTCAGTGAAATTCTAATTGAAAGATGCTAACTGAATCACAATGCCACTGGAATTAGATGTTCTCTTAAGGCTATTGACCAACATGCAAAACAGTTCTCCAGTGAAAGATATTAGCGATTGAGGGCATTTTCCTATTCATGGTCCACATTGAATACAATGCTGCTTTTACAGATATCCACAGGAAAGCGAGAACACTGGGTCACAAATTCCTCATGACCAATTCTGTGTGTCAGTAAACAAAAAGAATTGTTTGCTGGCTAGCATTTATTCGTCAACCTCAGTTACCCTTGAGAGGTGATGTGAGCTGCATTCTTGAGCTGCTGCAGTCCATGTGCTGTAGGTTGCCCCCACAATGCCATAAGGGAATGGATTCCAGGATTTTGACCCAGTCTGACATTGAAGGCATGGTGATATATTTCCAAGTCAAGATGGAGAGTGGCTTGGAGAGGAACTTTCAGGTGGTGGTGTTCCCAAGTATCCACTGTCCTTGTTTTTCTAGATGGTACTAATCATCGTTTTTGACAGTGCTGTTTAAGGACTTTAAGTGAATTTCTGCACGTATCCTGTAGACTGAACACACTGCTCTCAGTGGTGAAGATAGTGACTGTTTGTGGATGTAGTGCTAATCAAATGCACTGCTTTGTTTAGGATGGTGTCAAGATCCACAGTTTTGTTGAAGTTTCACTCATCCAAGCAATTGGGGAGTATTCCATCACCTTGTGCCTTGCAGGTGGTGGACAGGGTTTGGGGAGTCAGGAGGTGATTTGTTTGCTACAGTATTCTGAGCCTCTGACCTGCTGTCCCAGCCACTGTATTGATGGGGTGAGGCCAGTTGAATTTCTGGCCAATATTGATAATGGGGGATTCACTGATGTTAACACCATTGAATGTCAAGGTGTGGAGGGAAGGTCATCTCTTATCACAGATAGTCATTGCCTTGCATTTTATGGCGTGAATCTTATCTGCCATTTTTCAGCCCAAGCCCAGATACCCAGCATACCTGGCAGCACAGTGGTAATCAATGCTGTCTCACGGCACCAGGCCCCCAAGTTTAGGTTCTAGCCTTGAAGGACCGTCTGCATGGAGTTTACATATATGTATGGTTTTGGTTTCAATGGTTTCATCTCACAGTCCAAAGCTGTGTAGGATTGGTAGCTTATCCATGGTAAATGCAGAATTACGCCAGTAGGGTGGTGGTATGGGATGGTCTTCGGAGGGTTGGTGCTGACCCAATGGGCTGAATGGCCTCTATCTGCAGAGTAGGGATTCTACAATTCCATGATATTGTTGAGATCTTGCTCCCTTCAAACATTGATTTCTTCAGTATCAGATGAGTTGCTAATGGTGCTGAACATTGTACAATTATCGGCAAACATCCCCACTTCTGACTTTCTGACCAAGGGCATGTCATTGATGAAGCAGCTGAAGATGGTTGGGTCTAGAGCACTACTCTGAGGAACTACTGCAGAAATGACCAGGAGATGAGAAGACTGGCCTCTAAGAACCACTCTGTGCCAGTTTTGACTCCATCCATCGGAGTTTACTTCCTGATACCCCATTCATTCTAATTTTGCCTGGGCTCCTGATGCCACACTTGACAAAGTGTGGTTTTGATGTCAAAGATAATCACTGTCATCACATTTCTGGAAATCAGCTCTGCAATTCAGCTCTACAGTGATGGATTCTCCCAACAACAAGACACCATGACAATGAGAGGGTCCAGCCTGATGTTAGTGATCCCAATACAGTTCAGTTCCATGATCATTAATGCCTTCATTCAGAGTGATTTCTGGAGACTTGATTCAGTATCACACATCAATCCAGTAAATCAGTGGCAATGAAGAGCGCCTGTGGGCAATAAAACCTTTTTTTTTGTTGTTCTCAGTTGACGAATTACACCACAGGGTTAGTTTGTAAGTGTTAAATGTGTACATTAGGAATTTGTACTGCCCAGTTCAGTGGCCAGTAAGTCAAGGGTTAAATGTATTTGTCATGCACACCAATGGATCAGCATTCAGAGAGTACCCCACATCTGAGAGGTGGATCCTCTGGGGAGGTAAAGACTGAACTTGAAGAGAAGAAATAAATACTTGAAGAGAGCCCATCACAGAATGCTTGTACCCCAGAACATTCAGTCTTCTGTATTGTACTAACTTCTGGCATTTTGGCAGCAACACATGTTTTCTGAATCTGACATCGTTCCCTTGGCTGCCAAATGAAATTTGTTTAATATCTTGTCATCCAACATTCCATGGGAATGGGTTGAGCTCAGTTGGCTGGATTGTTGGTTTGCAGAGCAGTATGATGCTAACAGAAAACTTAAACTGATCAGCAAGATCTAGAATAGCATTGATGTAACATCTCACCTTATAACTGTAGGAACTGATATGTCTATGCAAATTTGTCTCGATGGTGTAAACCACAATTACTGTTTGGACAGGCATCCTATGTGACAATCGGTGCAGTGATGTCCTACACCATGAGACAAAGAGCATCATGTAAATCAGATGATTTACATGAGAACACAGAACTTCGAACTGTACAGCACAGGAACCGTCTTTATAAAGCTGAAACATGACATCTTGACTCTTGTACTCAATTTATCAGCCAATAAAGGCAAGCTGACCATACATCATCTTTGCTACCCTATTTACTTGCATGGTCACTTGCAGGGAGCTATGGACTTGAACACCAAGATCACTGTACATCAATGCTGTTCAGGGTTCTGCCATTACTGTATATCTTTTCCCTAACTTTCAATCTCCTAAAGTGCAGCACCTCATACTTACCCAGATTAAACTCCATCTGCCACCTTTCCACCCATATCGGCAATTGATCTCCACTGTATCTTTGACAACCTTATCCACAACTTCACTGATCGTTCTATCATCTGCAAATAAACAAAGGGCAGAGGTCCCATTATGGAACCTTGAGGAACACCACGAGTCACGAATCTCCAGCCAGAAAAATACCTTTCCTCATTGTCCTCTGCTTTTTATGGGAATCGAAGCTGCCACCTCACCATGGAGCCAATGTAATGCAATCGTCAGGATGAGCCCACCATGAGGGACCATAGCGGGCGCCTTTACTGAAATCCATGCAGACAACATTCACTGCTCTACCCTCATCGATTACCTTTGTCACTTCCTCAAAAGATACAATCAAGTTAGTAAGACATGATCTGCCTTGCATAATGCCATGCTGACTGTCCCTAATTAGGTCCTGTATTTCCAAATGCATGTAAACCCTATCCCTAAGAATCATCTCCAATAGTTATTTTAATATCCGTTCATCAGTGTGCTGTTGATGGACTATGATTCAATTGGTGATCCTGATACAGTATCTAATGCAGCAAGTCCCTCAATACTGAACATCAGGTCAGTTGGTGTCACAGTAGCAGGGCTGATTTTCACTCCATATGGCCGGATGTTCTTGATCCTGATTGGAGCCTCGGAGCAGCACAACTATATCAAATATCCGAAATTGCATATCAGTCACCCCAAACCAAAATGTCTTTCATCTACAAAAAGCTATGTTGTACCACCCAATCTCCACCGTTCTGAGCCAGGTACAATGACAGAGGTTTCACAAAGTTGATGGAGTACCGCAGTACATGGTGTAACACTCCAGCCTCAAGGTGAATCCATCTAAAAATATATCCAGGGGTTTTAGTCTCTTAAAACATCAGTCTTGACAAAATAGTCATAATAATAATGTTATAACAATAATGTGAATAATAATGATAGCAATTACATATTTAAACTGACAGCCAAAGTCTAAATAATAATCCCAAATGAACGCAAATTGGAGGACCTTCACATTATCATTTGGGGAACATCAAAGGATAAAGCAAGAAAAGGCAAGATAGAAAACATCCTGTTGGACAATTTGATCCTCTGAGGCACCTAAAACTCCAGACCTCAGCGCTTATCCTATTGGGCTCTACACCACAGCACTGTGCATCATTTTACAAATGGCACACCTCACATAGCATTCACATAATTTCAACAATCTACATTGTAGTTGGAACCTTGTGTTCAATACCCTTCCCAATGATCTGTCCTCATAAATATCATAACCCCAGGCATCCACTGACTGACAAAAACTCAAGGTGGTCAAAGCCATCTGGGCTGATCCACCCTTATCATGATTAGATTTTCTACAAGGTGGAAACATTTGGCCCAAAAGGTCCACACTGACACTAATTAATGGACCTAACACTGCCCATGATCAATTCACCTGACCCTACACATGTTTAGATTGTGGGAGGAAACCCACACAGACACAGGGAGAACATGCAAACTCCATACAGACAATCACCAGAGGCAGGAATTGAACCCAGGTGACTGGTGCTGTGAGGCAGCAATGCTAACCACTGAGCCACCATGTCACAGGGAACCTAATCTAATCCACCTGACTGAGAGCAGGCTTTAAGTGACCATGGAGAGAGAATGGTCTTGCTAAACCCTCTCTAGACAAGCTGGGGCCGGTGCTCAGCCAAACTTCTTCATTGAGGCCTTAGTGTCAACCCATTCTGCACAGTACAGAGAAACGGACACCGTTACACGTTACTGAGAAACTTCCGAATCAACAAACAATTCACTTTAAACTCTGTAAGTGAGAGCACTTTCATCTGACATTGGGATTTGCCTTGCTAAATGGCAATTAAATCATCAGTGAATGCAGTTCGGAAACATAGATTTATGTAACTTAAGTTGTTCCAAGACTTACCGGGTACACCAACAATGACAAGGATGGTGTCGTATATTTTTGAGATCATTATATTTGAAAAATACATTTTGTTGTTTGTGAAACAACCTCTCCCTTCCTGCTGCTGGCATCTGTCCGAATTGGAGAATTCTCTCAAAATTAGAGATGAGACATATCCAGAGACATCGTTTTATATTTTGTGATTCATTTTATATTTTGTTGTATCCCTCCTGGGAAAATATGATTACACATTCCCCTTTGTAATATCATTTTAAACAAAGAGATTACGACAACAGGTTTATTTTGATGATGTAATGTCATTGAAATTTAAGTCTACATTTGAATACCCCAAAGACTGGATGAATCTAATTTTATTTGGTCACAACCGCTCCTTGCAACTTGTCATCAAACAAGAATGCTTGCAGTGTTTCACACACTGATAGTCCCATCAACATCTGAATATCTTTTGATATTCTTTTCTGTGATGACTTTTATTTTACTGAGGATATTCAATCATTCAATACCTCATGTTGTACCTTGACAGCTGTTCTACTGCACACTGTTATACCACTACTCCCCTTGTTAATTCAGTTCCACAACTCGTTTGGGAAAGTCTGTCTGATTGAACACTCAAATACCGAAGCTGAAACTAATACTGACCCCAACAATTAATGGAACTTACACTTGGTAATAATTTCTCAAAACACAGACAAAAAGAAATCAGAACCTTAACTTCAAAATTATAGAATGATAGCACCATATAGGACAGAGGTGACCCATCGATCCATAAAGATTGTCCCTCCAAAAATTACATGAAAAGCTGCACAAGTCCCACTCCCCAGCACTTAGTCCACAGTCTTGAATGTTATGACATTTCAAGTGCTCATTCAAGTACTTTTTAAAGGTTTTGAGGATTTCCTCCTCAGTTACCCTCCTGGGCAATGCACTGTAGGCCCCTTCCATATTCTGGATGTCATGTTCCCTCTAAACCTCCTGCCTTTCAGCTACACCTCAGTGTTGGCCCTTCACTTACTAGGATGCTATCTGGGCTGGAAGTTTTGAGCTATAAGACGGGGTTGAATAGATTGGGACTTTTTTCCCCGGGAACGTAGGAGACTGAGAGGCAACCTTATTGAGGTTTATTAAATCTTGTGAGATACATATAAGATAGATAGCCAACAGACTTTCGCCAGTATAGGAGAGTCAAAAATTAGAGGGCATAAGTTAAGGTGAGAGTGGAGAGATACAAAAGGATTCAGAGGGACACTTTGTTCAGACAGACAGTGGTGAGTGCTTGTAACAGGCTGCCAGAAGCAAGTACAATTTTGTGATTTGATTAGATTAGATTCCCTACAGTGTGGAAACAGGCCCTTCAGCCCAACAAGTCCACACTTGTTGCCCACCCAGACCCATTCCCCTACACCTAACACTATGGACAGTTTAGCGTGGCCAATTCACCTAACCTGCACATCTTCGGATTGTGGGAGGAAACCAGAGCACCCAGAAGAAACCCACACAGACACAGGGAGAATGTGCAAACTCCACACAGACAGTTGCCTGAGGCGGGAATTGAAACCGGGTCCCTGGCGCTCTGAAGCAGTAATGCTAACCACTGAGCCACCGTGCCACCCTAAGAAACATTTAAATAGATACATGGATGGGATAGGTATGGAGCGATATGTACCAAACCCAGGCAAATGGGACTAGTTTAATTGTGAAAACTGGGTGGCACGAGCAATTTGGGCCATGCTGAGAATCTCTATGACTTTATCTATTCCTGGACTGGTAAAGACACGTATCTTGTATGCCTTAACTATCCTATTACCCTGTCTTGCTGCCTTTGGGGATCTGTTAACAAGCACCTCAAGGTCCTTCTGTTTCTCTGAGCTTCTTGGTGTCCCACCACTCATTGCCTTATGTTGTGACTTCTACTAAAGTGCATCATCTCACATTTGTCAGAGTTAAATTGCATCTGCCACTGATCTGCCCATCTGACCGGTCTATATTATTTATGAATATGACAAACAATAAGGGATTCAGCACTGATCACTGTCAATATCCGCTGTCTCCTCTGACTGAGTCAATTTTCCAGCCAACTTGCCAATTTACTCCAGCTGCCATATGCTTTTACCTTCATTCTGAATCCCCCATGTGGAACCTTGTCAAAGACCTTGCTAAAACCCAAATAAACCATTTCAATTGTCCTAGCCACATCCACAGACATGGTCACCTCCTCAAAAACTCCACCAGATTTGTTAGGCATGACCTCCATCTGACAAAGCCATGCTTACTATCCTTGTTTCTTTAATTGGAGATGAATCCTTTCTTTTGGAATTTTCTCCAATAATTTCTCTAACATTGATAGACACTCACTGGCCTGTTATTCCTGGTCTACCTCTACCACATTTCTCAAAAAGTGAAAACACATCAGCTGTCCTCCAGTTCTATGACACTTCCCCCGTAGCCGGAGAGGAATTAAACAGGGTCGGAGTCCCTGTAATTTCTTCCCTTGTCTCCTTGGTTACAATTCCTCCAGACCTCAGGATTTGTGTACTTTGAAGCTCCCCAGTCTTCAATAACTGTTCTCATCACATATAAATCTGCTCAAGAGACTCTGAGAGTGAGATTGTTGTTTTGCATTTTGCATGTTTTCTTCCCAGTGCTGTTCCCATCCTTACTGAGGTGGGGGCAACATGTGTTCTTAGAACCATGGGTTCCAAATTCCAATTTTTCAGATAAGCACATTCCAAAGTCCTTTAAGACAAAGGGGAAGAAAGAGTTCTTATTCATGCAGAAGAATTTCTTAGGTATTTTACACACAGAGACATAGAAAGACATGTACACATGTGCGCACACACACCACATTTACCTCACACACATATAAATTATTCTTTTACCTTTCTACTCAATACCTCCCTCTGTTTGGGAAAATAATTCCCTCTAATCATCCATCGTTCCATTATAACTCCCACTGAGCAAATACACAAACCTATCTTGCCCTGATACAAACTGGATGTTCTCACAATTGGTCATAGTCAAGACAAATTCATGTAATTGACCACTATCACTTAGTCTGTCGTATTTCCATTTTTTGGGATCAAATAGAAACAAATTAACTTATCACTAAATGGTAAAAAACAAATCTTAAAACTTTATTGGGTAATTGGAACAGTGGTTAGCACTGCTGCATGGCAGCACCAGAGACTCGGGTTCAATTCCCGCCTCAGGCGACTGTGTGGAGTTTGCACATTTTCCCCGTGTCTGCGTGGGTTTCTTCCGGGTGCTCCGGTTTCCTCCCACAGTCCAAAAATGTGCAGGTTAGGTGAATCGGCCATGCTAAATTGCCCGTAGTGTTAGGTGAAGGGGTAAGTGTAAGGGAATGGGTCTGGGTGGGTCGGTGTGGACTTATTGGGCCGAAGGGCCTGTTTCCACACTGTAAATAATCTAATCTAAATAAAAATCAAGTTGTGTTCCAAATCAGCCAGGAAGCCAGCCATTGAATTAGCTCATATTCAGATACTTCAGAGCGACTATCATGGAATTGGGTCAAATCCCAGCATGAAAAAACTTCAATTTCATAAGTATGTGGATTATAAACTCTAATGTCAACCATGAAACTAATGTCAATTGTCAAAGGAAATGCACCTGGTTCATTAATATCCTTTAAGGAAAGATAACTACTGACCTTACCTGGTCTGGGCTATATGTGACTCCAGACCCACAGAAGTTGGTGTGGTTTATGGAGGTCAGCCATCTAAGCTCCAAGACCTCACAGCAGGAAGTCCTCAAGATTGTGTCCTAGCCCTAACTATCTTTAGCGACTGTATAACTGACCTTCTCTCAATCAGAATGCCATAAATCAGAGGGTTCGCTAAACTTTCACAATGTTCAAAGCATTCTTACATCCTCAGATACTGAACACTGCATGTCCTCTGTCACAAGATCCCTGAAAATTCCAGCCTGGGCTGACAATTGGCAATTAACATTCGCGCTATACAAATGGGAAGCAATTACCACCTTCAATAAGAGATCACCTAAATAATGCTTCTGGACACTTAAGGCTTTGCTATTGCTGAATCCCCTACGATCAACAGTATTGGAGTTATCATTGAGCTGAAAATGAACTGGACTCATGAGATAAGTCCTGCTCACTGTGGATAGAAGGGCAGGTCAGAGAGCAAAAATACTGCCGTGAGTGACGCAGTTCATGGCACCAAACGCCTCTCTGCTATCTACAAGGCACACATCAGGAATATGATGGAATACACCCCATTTGACTGGATGAAATGTATCTCCAACAACAGTCAAGAAATTGGTGACTGCCATGATAAACACACAATGCTGTAGACACTTGAAGCCTGAAATGAAACCGGAAAGTGCTGGAGAAAGTCAACAAGCCTGACAGCATTGGTGGAGAGAAATACAGAATTAACCTTTTGATTCCAATATAACTCCTCTTCAGAACAGTATTGAGGAGGAGTCATGTAGGACTAGAAACATTAATTCTCTTTCTCTCTTAACATATACTACCAGACCTGCTGAATTTCTTCAGCACTTGCTTTTTTAGGACAAAGTAGCCAGTTTGATTGGCACCATCTCTACAAACATGCAGTGAATCCAACACCAATCTTCTGTAGCAACCTTATGTATCAACAACTAGATATGCTCCAGAAATTCACCAATGCTCCTTAGACTGCATCTTCCAAATGTACGACCATACCTTCCTAAAGACAAAGGCAGTTGATACAAGAGAAACCACTACCTACATGTTCCCTTCCAAGCCACTCAATATCGTGCCTTGGATATATATTCCTTCCATATCCCCATAGTCATAGTGAACCACAGGCTGTTCTCTCATTAGCGAGACATGACTGATCGTGAGTTTAACCTGAGTGTCACCATGCCCCAGGGGAGGGGTGAGGTTGAGAAGGTAGGACCTTCATGGTAATCTCAGCCGGTGTGTGCTGTCGGTGTCACTCTACATCATGAACCAGATGTCCAGCCACCATTGCCGCAGGGGATTAGTTAGCACCTTTGGCTGGACAGCTGATGTGAGATGTAAAGAGCTGAGGTGATTCTTAGGTTAAACTCACCACCAGTTGTCTCCCTCTCTCTCTCTCTAGGAGAGAGCAGCCACATGTTTCTAGGTCGATTTCTACGGTATCCCTTGTTACGACACGAGGTAAACCCTCCTGCTTAATTTAAAACTAGCAACACAGAAACGATTGACCCTGTGCAGTAATCTGTAAAGATTTGAATGGCCAAGTACTATTTAAAGTAAAATTAGTAACTTTATTTCTTAAAATATAATAGAGAATAATTAACTAACCACTATTTACAATTTCTTTCTCTAACCTACATTCTACCTTCCCTTCTATAATGCTAGTCCAATAAACTCCCAATTAAGATTTACAAAATAACACTTCTTATCTCAAAACCAGGCAGCTGTAGGTTCTTGTCTTCGGATCTTCCTGTGTCTGGAGTACTGAGGGACAGAAGTACTCTAACTCCCAGTGCTTCTGCTTAACAGAAATCTTAGTTTTCGCTCATGAGTTAACAATTGATCAGATATTGATGTCTGTTTGTGGAAGGAAATTTCCATCACTTGCATCTACCTTCTAATTTATAAATGGTGGATAGAATTTGACAGTCACTCAGTATCTAGTCTATGCCACTTTCTCAAATCCACATTTGTAATAATCAGGCAGTTGAATGTTTTCTTGTTGGAAATGGTGATTTCTTCATTAGTAAGTACTACCTGCCACACAATGTTGTCCAGGTTGTGCTGCAGGAGCCTTGTGAGCTGCCTTATTCTGGAAGGAATTGGGAATGGAGCTGAATGATGTAAAATTGCTAATGAACACCGCAGTGACTTTATATGATAAATGGAAGATTGTTAAAGGAACAGCTGAAAATGGGCAAAATGAGGATGCCACCTGGAAAAACTCCTGATCATAGAATCCCTACAATGTGGAGAAAGACCATTTGGCCCATTGAGTATGTGCTGACCCTCCGAAGAGCTTTCTCCTCAGACCCTGCTCCCTACCCTACACTGTAATCACGCATTTGCTATGTTTAATCCACCTAACGTGACATCTTTGGACTGTGGGAGGACACTGGATCACACGACGGAAACCCATGCAGAACATCGGGAGACTGTACAAACTCCACACACACTGTCACCCAAGGCTGGAATTGAACCTGGATCCCTGGCACTGTGAGGCAGCAGTGCAAACCGCTGAGCCTGATGTCCCGAGAGAAAGGCAAAATGTTGCCAATGCTGGAAATCTGAAATTAAAAACACTAAATGCCAGGATGTGTGATCAGACAGTATCTGTGGAGAGAAACAATTTGGTACAGGTCAGGATCTTTCCACATGAGATGCAACCTTCTTGAGACATCCGAGATTCCCAGAGGTCAATGCAGAAAGATTGGTTCCTCTTGCAGGAGCAGAGGGCATAATCTCTGAATAGTCTCTCACCTATCTAAGACAGATGAGGTAGAATTTCTTCTCTGATTGTAATGAATCTATGGAATTATTTATCACAGAGACTGTATAGGCTGTATAAGGACATTCAACACTGAGCGATTTTTCAGGGAATCAGTAAGCATTATATCAAATCAGTCATGATTTCATTAAATGGCAAAGCAGACTTAAGGGACGGCATGACCACCTTCTGCTGTGTCTTGCTGCAAGGATTAACAGATGTAATGGTCAAACTGTAAAACCAATTCATATTAATCAGGGTTCGCTGCTAAAACTATACTAATCTCAAAAAGGCAGGGATCAGAGACAAGGGTTTCTAATCTGTGAATGGAAACTGACCAAGGATTAATGAATAAAATACCCTAATAGTCTAAGCCAATTAGTATCAACATATACAAAGCCAATTAATTTGAGAAACAACCTGTTTAGGAACAATAAAGGAACCAAGGATAAAAAGCCAATTAGACTTGAACAGGATGCTAAGAAATTCTCCTTAAAGAATTCAAGAAGCAGAATATGGTTGTCAAAGAGAAGCATGGGTTCAGTGAAATTTCGGGGATCAGTCCATGCACTGCTGCAAGAATGAAGACTTTAAGAAGTGTGACCAGATAATATGAAAGTTTGTGGAACTGTCAGTCAAATGGTAACAGGGATACAGTCAGTGGAGAAGCTCAGCAAGAAGCTGCAAAGTATGCTTTTGGGCCAAAGATATTAAATATGTTAAATTAGAATTTGAACCATCAGGCATAGCATGGATTAGAGTTGGATAGTACATTGCTTTCACATGATTCTCTGCCAGTTCTAACTGTATGGTGCTGCACCTTTAAAGATGTTAACATAGTCCAAAGCAACAACTGGTTAGCACTGCAGCCTCACAGTGCCAGGGACCTGGGTTTGATTCCAGCTTCGGGTGACTGTCTGTATGGAGTTTGCACATCCTCCCTGTGTCTGCGTAGGTTCCCTCTGGGTGCTCTGGTTTTGTCCACAATCCAAAGATGTGCAGGTTAGGTGAATTGGCCATGTTAAATTGCCCATAGTGTTCAGGGATGTGTAGCTTAAGTGTATTAGTCAATGAGGAGAAAGTGAGGTCTGCAGATGCTGGAGATCAGAGCTGAAAATGTGTTGCTGCTGTGTTTTCCAGCAACACATTTTCAGCTGTATTAGTCAATGGTAAATGTAGAGTAATGGGATATGGGTTTGGAGGATCAGTGTAGACTTGTTGGGCCGAAGGGCCTTTTCCCACACTGTAGGGATTCTAAGATTCTGAGTGAACAATTCATGTTCAAGAGGTTACAGAGATACAAAACATGAACCTGCTGTGATAATCAATTCAGTTCACACCAACTGATAGCAAGTTGTGGCTGGGAGCATTGATAAATTGAAGGCTACAGGTTCTGATAATATCTTGGCTGCAATGTTCCAGACCGATCCATTGCATTGCCTCCTTCTTATTCAATGTATTCTAGTGTTTCTATACCCCTGGCATCCACCCAGCAATGTAGAGACTAAGCAAGTTAAGTTCTTTAGATTAGATGACTTACAGTATGGAAACAGGCCCTTCGGCCCAACAAGTCCACACCGACCTGCTGAAGCGCAACCCACTCATACCCCTACATTTACCCCTATACCTAACACTACGGGCAATTTAGCATGGCCAATTCACCTGACCTGCACATCTTTTGGACTGTTTGAGGAAACCGGAGCACCCGGAGGAAATCCACGCAGACATGGGGAGAACGTGCAAACTCCACACAGTCAGTCGCCTGAGTCGGGAATTGAACCCGGGTCTCTGGCGCTGTGAGGCAGCGTGCTAACCACTGTGCCGCCCATAAAAAGATTACCTCGATAAAAAAGATTATATTTAACCTAATCCTTTTATTATCCTGCAAAACATCATAACACGGCAGTAAACGTCAAGTAGTACATATCAACCAGCCATTTGGATACAGAACTTGTTCGAAGACAGAGGGTGGTGATGGAGGGTTGCTTTTGCAGACTGGAGGCCTGGACCAGTGGTGTGCCACAAATATCAGAGCTGAGTCCACTGCTTTTCATCATTTACATAATTGATTTGGATGTGAACACAGGAGGTATAATTAGTACGTTTGCAGATGACACCAACATTTGAGGTAAACCTCTTTACTGTACATTGCACCTTCAGAGTACAATGGGATCCTGATCAGATAGACCAATAGGCCAAGGAGTGGCAGATGGAATGTAGTTTAGATAAATGTGAGGTGCTGCATTTTAGAAAGGTAAATCAGGGCAGGACTTATACACTTAATGGTAAGGTCTTGGCGAGTGTTGCTTGGAGTGCAGAAAGGGTTCAGAAAAGATTTACACGGATGTTTGCCAGGGTTGGAGGGTTTCAACTGGAGAACTGAATCTTGGCCTTACTCAGTAAACTTAAGAAATCAGGAGAATTAAACAAAACAGATTTCCAAAAAATGAAACCAGACGGATCCAACACAGCATGCTTCTAAGGACTACCCAAAGTTCACAAACCAGGAGCCCCCCTCAGACTAAAAGTCTCACTACCAGGAACACCAACATACAGACTAGCCAAGGAACTCCAGAAAAGTCTAAAGTACTTAGGAGAGTACTCCTACCACTGCACCTAAGAACTCCTGAACCTCATCAAAGACACCAAGAAAGAAGTGGATGAAATAATGGTCTCCTTTGACATAACAGCCCTGTTCCCATCCATCAACATCAACCTGGCCAAAGAAACACTGACTATGCTATTAGAAAAACCAAAGACACATATACTAAACACCACCAACTTCATCAACAAGGACAACATCATCAAGCTGGTGGAACTATGCCTCACTACCCACTTCACTTTCAATAGCAGGACCCTCAAGCAAATCAATGGAACACCTATGGGATCACCAATATCAGGGTTCCTCGCAGAAACAGTAATGCAGAGACTCAAACAAACAACTCTACCAACCATCCGAGCCACACTTTGGGTCGGCTGCGTGGATGGCACCTTTGTGATCACTAAACAAAACAATTTAGAGGAAACCTTCAAGATCATCAATAGTATCCTTACTGGCATAAAATTCATCAAGGAGGAGGAAAACAACAATAACCTGCCATTTCTAGATGTCACAGTAGAGCGGACAACCAATGGAGACCTTCAAATGAGCATCCACAGGAAAACAACACATGGACCAAATACTGAACTACAGAAGCAATCATCCCAACACCCAAAAACAAAGCTATATTAGGACAGTATATCAATGAGCCACCACACACTGCAGCACTGTAGAACTTCAAAGAGCAGAAGAAAACCACCTGTACAGTATATTCAAGAAGAACAGGTACCCAATAAACACATTCCATCGATTTCTCAGCAACAAACCCAAACAAGCAGACAAAACAGGCCCAGAAGCCTTAGGCACTTTACCCTGCATCAGAGACATCTCTGAAATGACTGCCAGCCTACTCAGACCTGTTGGCAGCATGGTAGCCCACAAACCACACAACACACTTAAACAGTAGCTAATGAACCAGACAGCATGCAAAACAAACGTCATCTACAAAATCGAGAATCGATGTTTCGGGCATAAGCCCTTCTTCAGGCTTATGCCCGAAACGTTGATTCTCCTGCTCCTTGGATGCTGCCTGACCTGCTGTGCTTTTCCAGCAACACATTTTCAGTTCTTTGCCCCTTAGCACAGAGCATAATTGCACTGAATATCCCATTGGATATCTGACCAAACAGTGATTGTGGTTTACAGATGAGGTGGTTTATTGGAGGTGACATTTTGATATTAAAAGGGACCCAGGGGGCAACGTTTTCAGGCTGAGGGTGGTGTGTGATTAGAATGAGTTGCCAGAAGAAGTGGTGGAGGTTGGTACAATTACAATATTTAAAAGGCATCTGGATGAGTAAATGAATAAGAAGGGTTTAGAGGGATATGGTCCAAGTGCTGGCAAGTGGGACTAGATTAATTTAGGATATTTGGTTGGCATGAACAAGTTGGACTGAAGGGTTTGTTGTCATGCTGTATATTCTATGTCTCTGTCTCGAGTACCATCTGGCAGCTTCTACTCTCCAGTGACCAGGTCAGTAAATCTTTGTTTACCTTCGGTTGGAATTAATGGACTCCCAGTTTCATCATAGTCTCAATGGGCTGAGGGAAAACTGAGAAACTAACACTAGAGGAAATGTGAGAATACTTGTTCTCAACACCAAGACTATTGAGTCAAGTATAGTGTCAAAGGAACCGAACAAAACAAACCGATAGATTGTTTAACATCACCTTAGGATGCCAGGAATCAAAACAGAACATTCTGGAAACATTTAGCACATCAGGAGGCATCAGTGAATAGAGAAACAGAGTTCACATTTCAGATTGTAACCTTTCATTGATTCTGATAAAAGCTGCCAGTTAATGGGATCATGGCTGATCTGGTAACCCTCAACTCTACTTGCCTGCCTTTTCCCATAATGCCTGATTCCCTTATTGATTAAAGTCAATTTGTCTTGGCATTGAATTTTCTTAAAGCCCTCTGTGGTGTTGTATAGAAAGCACATCCATTTATCACCCTGAAAGGTATTCCTTGAATTTTCACGCTTCTCTCTTATTTCTAGGCTGTTCTCCCCTGACCGTTTCCCAGGGAAATAATCTCTCTTTACCTATCTTTACCTTAAATATTAATCAAGCTGATACAAATGTACATTATATAACCTGGTCTCGTTGAAACTTTTCAAATACACAAACCTATCTTGCCCTGATACAAACTGGATGTTCTCACAATTGGTCATAGTCAAGACAAATTCATGTAATTGACCACTATCACTTAGTCTGTCGTATTTCCATTTTTTGGGATCAAATAGAAACAAATTAACTTATCACTAAATGGTAAAAAACAAATCTTAAAACTTTATTGGGTAATTGGAACAGTGGTTAGCACTGCTCCCTCACAGCACCAGAGACTCGGGTTCAATTCCCGCCTCAGGCGACTGTGTGGAATTTGCACATTCTCCCCGTGTCTGCGTGGGTTTCTTCCGGGTGCTCCAGTTTCCTCCCACAGTCCAAAGATGTGCAGGTTAGGTGAATTGGCCATGCTAAATTGCCCGTAGTGTTAGGTGAAGGGGTAAGTGTAAGGGAATGGGTCTGGGTGGGTCGGTGTGGACTTGTTGGGCCAAAGGGCCTGTTTCCACACTGTAAGTAATCTAATCTAAATAAAAATCAAGTTGTGTTCCAAATCAGCCAGGAAGCCAGCCATTGAATTAGCTCATATTCAGATACTTCAGAGCGACTATCATGGAATTGGGTCAAATCCCAGCATGACAAAACTTCGATTTCATAAGTATGTGGATGATAAACTCTAATGTCAACCATGAAACTAATGTCAATTGTCAAAGGAAATGCACCTGGTTCATTAATATCCTTTAAGGAAAGATAACTACTGACCTTACCTGATCTGGGCTACATGTGACTCCAGACCCACAGAAGTTGGTGTGGTTTATGGAGGTCAGCCATCTAAGCTCCAAGACCTCACTGCAGGAAGTCCTCAAGATTGTGTCCTAGCCCTAACTATCTTTAGCGACTGTATAACTGACCTTCTCTCAATCAGAATGCCATAAATCAGAGGGTTCGCTAAACTTTCACAATGTTCAAAGCATTCTTACATCCTCAGATACTGAACACTGCATGTCCTCTGTCACAAGATCCCTGAAAATTCCAGCCTGGGCTGACAATTGGCAATTAACATTCGCGCTATACAAATGGGAAGCAATTACCACCTTCAATAAGAGATCACCTAAATAATGCTTCTGGACACTTAAGGCTTTGCTATTGCTGAATCCCCTACGATCAACAGTATTGGAGTTATCATTGAGCTGAAAATGAACTGGACTCATGAGATAAGTCCTGCTCACTGTGGATAGAAGGGCAGGTCAGAGAGCAAAAATACTGCTGTGAGTGACGCAGTTCATGGCACCAAACGCCTCTCTGCTATCTACAAGGCACACATCAGGAATATGATGGAATACACCCCATTTGACTGGATGAAATGTATCTCCAACAACAGTCAAGAAATTGGCGACTGCCATGATAAACACACAATGCTGTAGACACTTGAAGCCTGAAATGAAACCGGAAAGTGCTAGAGAAAGTCAACAAGCCTGTCAGCATCGGTGGAGAGAAATACAGAATTAACCTTTTGATTCCAATATAACTCCTCGTCAGAACAGTACTGAGGAGGAGTCATGTAGGACTAGAAACATTAATTCTCTTTCTCTCTTAACATATACTACCAGACCTGCTGAATTTCTTCAGCACTTGCTTTTTTAGGACAAAGTAGCCAGTTTGATTGGCACCATCTCTACAAACATGCAGTGAATCCAACACCAATCTTCTGTAGCAGCCTTATGTATCAACAACTAGGTATGCTCCAGTAACTCACTAATGCTCCTTAGACTGTATCTTCCAAATGTACAACCATACCTTCCTAAAGACAAAGGCAGTAGATACATGAGAAACCACTACCTACATGTTCCCTTCCAAGCCACTCAATATCGTGCCTTGGATATATATTCCTTCCATATCCCCATAGTCATAGTGAACCACAGGCTGTTCTCTCATTAGCGAGACATGACTGATCGTGAGTTTAACCTGAGTGTCACCATGCCCCAGGGGAGGGGTGAGGTTGAGAAGGTAGGACCTTCATGGTAATCTCAGCCGGTGTGTGCTGTCGGTGTCACTCTACATCATGAACCAGATGTCCAGCCACCATTGCCGCAGGGGATTAGTTAGCACCTTTGGCTGGACAGCTGATGTGAGATGTAAAGAGCTGAGGTGATTCTTAGGTTAAACTCACCACCAGTTGTCTCCCTCTCTCTCTCTCTAGGAGAGAGCAGCCACATGTTTCTAGGTCGATTTCTACGGTATCCCTTGTTACGACACGGGGTAAACCCTCCTGCTTAATTTAAAACTAGCAACACAGAAAAGATTGACCCTGTGCAGTAATCTGTAAAGATTTGAATGGCCAAGTACTATTTAAAGTAAAATTAGTAACTTTATTTCTTAAAATATAATAGAGAATAATTAACTAACCACTATTTACAATTTCTTTCTCTAACCTACATTCTACCTTCCCTTCTATAATGCTAGTCCAATAAACTCCCAATTAAGATTTACAAAATAACACTTCTTATCTCAAAACCAGGCAGCTGTAGGTTCTTGTCTTCGGATCTTCCTGTGTCTGGAGTACTGAGGGACAGAAGTACTCTAACTCCCAGTGCTTCTGCTTAACAGAAATCTTAGTTTTCGCTCATGAGTTAACAATTGATCAGATATTGATGTCTGTTTGTGGAAGGAAATTTCCATCACTTGCATCTACCTTCTAATTTATAAATGGTGGATAGAATTTGACAGTCACTCAGTATCTAGTCTATGCCACATTCTCAAATCCATATTTGTAATAATCAGGCAGTTGAATGTTTTCTTGTTGGAAATGGTGATTTCTTCATTAGTAAGTACTACCTGCCACACGATGTTGTCCAGGTCCTGCTGTAGGAGCCTTGTGAGCTGCCTTATTCTGGAAGGAATTGGGAATGGAGCTGAATGATGTAAAATTGCTAATGAACACCGCAGTGACTTTATATGATAAATGGAAGATTGTTAAAGGAACAGCTGAAAATGGGCAAGATGAGGATGCCACCTGGAAAAACTCCTGATCATAGAATCCCTACAATGTGGAGAAGGACCATTTGGCCCATTGAGTATGTGCTGACCCTCCCAAGAGCTTTCTCCTCAGACCCTGCTCCTTACCCTACACTGTAATCACGCATTTGCTATGTTTAATCCACCTAACGTGACATCTTTGGACTGTGGGAGGACACTGGAACACACAACGGAAACCCATGCAGAACATCAGGAGACTGTACAAACTCCACACACACTGTCACCCAAGGCTGGAATTGAACCTGGATCCCTGGCACTGTGAGGCAGCAGTGCAAACCGCTGAGCCTGATGTCCCGAGAGAAAGGCAAAATGTTGCCAATGCTGGAAATCTGAAATCAAAATGCCACATGAGATGCAACCTTCTTGAGACATCTGAGATTCCCAGAGGTCAATGCAGAAAGATTGGTTCCTCTTGCAGGAGCAGAGGGCATAATCTCTGAATAGTCTCTCACCTATCTAAGACAGATGAGGTAGAATTTCTTCTCTGAGTGTAATGAATCTATGGAATTATTTATCACAGAGACTGTATAGGCTGTATAAGGACATTCAACACTGAGCGATTTTTCAGGGAATCAGTAAGCATTATATCAAATCAGTCATGATTTCATTAAATGGCAAAGCAGACTTAAGGGACGGCATGACCACCTTCTGCTGTGTCTTGCTGCAAGGATTAACAGATGTAATGGTCAAACTGTAAAACCAATTCATATTAATCAGGGTTCGCTGCTAAAACTATACTAATCTCAAAAAGGCAGTGATCAGAGACAAGGGTTTCTAATCTCTGAATGAAAACTGACTAAGGATTAAATGAATAAAAGACCCTAATAGTCTAAGCCAATTAGTATCAACATGTACAAAACCAATTAATTTGAGAAACAACCTGTTTAGGAACAATAAAGGAACCAAGGATAAAAAGCCAATTAGACTTGAACAGGATGCTAAGAAATTCTCCTTAAAGAATTCAAGAAGCAGAATATGGTTGTCAAAGAGAAGCATGGGTTCAGTGAAATTTCGGAGATCAGTCCATGCACTGCTGCAAGAATGAAGACTTTAAGAAGTGTGACCAGATAATATGAAAGTTTGTGGAACTGTCAGTCAAATGGTAACAGGGATACAGTTAGTGGAGAAGCTCAGCCAGAAGCTGCAGCAGAGACGAGTGTGCTTTTGGGCCAAAGATATTAAATATATTAAATTAGAATTTGAACCATCAGGCATAGCATGGATTAGAGTTGGATAGCACATTGCTTTCACATGATTCTCTGCCAGTTTTAACTGTATGGTGCTGCACCTTTAAAGATGTTAACATAGTCCAAAGCAACACTGCAGCCTCACAGCGCCAGGGACCTGGGTTTGATTCCAGCCTCTGGTGACTGTGTGGACTTTGCACATCCTCCCTGTGTCTGCGTGGGTTCCCTCTGGGTGCTCTGGTTTTGTCCACAATCCAAAGATGTGCAGGTTAGGTGAATTGGCCATGTTAAATTGCCCATAGTGTTCAGGGATGTGTAGCTTAAGTGTATTAGTCAATGAGGAGAAAGTGAGGTCTGCAGATGCTGGAGATCAGAGCTGAAAATGTGTTGCTGCTGTGTTTTCCAGCAACACATTTTCAGCTGTATTAGTCAATGGTAAATGCAGAGTAATGGGATATGGGTTTGGAGGATCAGTGTAGACTTGTTGGGCCGAAGGGCCTTTTCCCACACTGTAGGGATTCTAAGATTCTGAGTGAACAGTTCATGTTCAAGGGGTTACAGAGATACAAAACATGAACCTGCTGTGATAATCAATTCAGTTCACACCAACTGATAGCAAGTTGTGGCTGGGAGCATTGATAAATTGAAGACTACAGGTTCTGATAATATTAGATTACTTACAGTGTGGAAACAGGCCCTTTGGCCCAACAAGTCCACACCGACCTGCCGAAGCGCAACCCACCCATACCCCTAACCTAACACTCCGGGCAATTTACATGGCCAATTCACCTGACCTGCACATCTTTGGACTGTGGGAGGAAACTGGAGCACCTGGAGAAAATCCACACAGATACGGGGAGAACGTGCAAACTCCACACAGTCAGTCGCCTGAGGTGGGAATTGAACCTGGGTCTCTGGCACTGTGAGGCAGCAGTGCTCCCCACTGTGCCGCCCACGAGATCAAGACCGATCCATTGCATTGCCTCCTTCTTATTCAATGTATTCTAGTGTTTCTATACCCCTGGCATCCACCCAGCCATGTAGATACTAAGCAAGTTAAGTTCTACCTAGATAAAAAAAAATTATATTTAACCTAATCCTTTTATTCTCCTGCAAAACATCATAATACGGCAGTAGTTGTCAAGTAGTACATATCAACCAGCCATTTGGATACAGAACTGGCTCGAAGGCAGAAGGCAGAGGGTGGTGATGGAGGGTTGCTTTTGCAGACTGGAGACCTGGACTAATGGTGTGCCACAAATATCGGAGCTGAGTCCACTGCTTTTCATCATTTACATAATTGATTTGGATGTGAACACAGGAGGTATAATTAGTACGTTTGCAGATGACACCAACATTTGAGGTAAACTTCTTTACTGTACATTGCACCTTCAGAGTACAATGGGATCCTGATCAGATAGACCAATAGGCCAAGGAGTGGCAGATGGAATGTAATTTAGATAAATGTGAGGTGCTGCATTTTGGAAAGGTAAATCAGGGCAGGACTTATACACTTAATGGTAAGGTCTTGGCGAGTGTTGCTTGGAGTGCAGACAGGGTTCAGAAAAGATTTACACGGATGTTTGCCAGGGTTGGAGGGTTTCAACTGGAGAACTGAATCATAGCCTTACTCAGAAAACTTAAGAAATCAGGAGAATTAAACAAGATAGACTTCCAAAAAATAAAACCAGACAGATCCAACACAGCATGCTTCTAAGGACTACCCAAAGTTCACAAACCAGGAGCCCCCCTCAGACTCACAGTCTCACTACCAGGAACACCAACATACAGACTAGCCAAGGAACTCCACAAAAGTCTAAAGCACTTAGGAGAGTACTCCTACCACTGCACCTAAGAACTCCTGAACCTCATCAAAGACACCAAGAAAGAAGTGGATGAAATAATGGTCTCCTTTGACGTAACAGTCCTGTTCCCATCCATCAACATCATCCTGGCCAAAGAAACACTGACTATGCTATTAGAAAAACCAAAGACACATATACCAAACACCACCAACTTCATCAACAAGGACAACATCATCAAGCTGGTGGAACTATGCCTCACTACCCACTTCACTTTCAATAGCAGGACCCTCAAGCAAATCAATGGAACACCTATGGGATCACCAATATCAGGGTTCCTCGCAGAAACAGTAATGCAGGGACTCAAATAAACAACTCTCCCAACCATTCAAGCCACACTTTGGGTCCGCTGCGTGGATGGCACCTTTGTGATCACTAAACAAAACAATTTAGAGGAAACCTTCAAGATCATCAATAGTATCCTTACTGGCATAAAATTCATTAAGGAGGAGGAAAACAACAATAACCTGCCATTTCTAGATGTCACAGTAGAGCGGACAACCAATGGAGACCTTCAAATGAGCATCCACAGGAAAACAACACATGGACCAAATACTGAACGACAGAAGCAATCATCCCAACACCCAAAAACAAAGCTATATTAGGACAGTATTTCAATGAGCCACCACACACTGCAGCACTGTAGAACTTCAAAGAGCAGAAGAAAACCACCTGTACAGTATATTCAAGAAGAACAGGTACCCAATAAACACATTCCATCGATTTCTCAGCAACAAACCCAAACAAGCAGACAAAACAGGCCCAGAAGCCTTAGGCACTTTACCCTGCATCAGAGACATCTCTGAAATGACTGCCAGCCTACTCAGACCTGTTGGCAGCATGGTAGCCCACAAACCACACAACACACTTAAACAGTAGCTAAGGAACCAGACAGCATGCACAACAAACGTCATCTACAAAATCGAGAATCGATGTTTCGGGCATATGCCCGAAACGTTGATTCTCCTGCTCCTTGGATGCTGCCTGACCTGCTGTGCTTTTCCAGCAACACATTTTCAGTTCTTTGCCCCTTAGCACAGAGCATAATTGTACTGAATATCCCATTGGATATCTGACCAAACAGTGATTGTGGTTTACAGATGAGGTGGTTTATTGGAGGTGACATTTTGATATTAAAAGGGACCCAAGGGGCAACGTTTTCAGGCTGAGGGTGGTGTGTGATTAGAATGAGTTGCCAGAAGAAGTGGTGGAGGTTGGTACAATTACAATATTTGAAAGGCATCTGGATGAGTAAATGAATAAGAAGGGTTTAGAGGGATATGGTCCAAGTGCTGGCAAGTGGGACTAGATGAATTTAGGATATTTGGTTGGCATGAACAAGTTGGACTGAAGGGTTTGTTGTCATGCTGTATATTCTATGTCTCTGTCTCGAGTACCATCTGGCAGCTTCTACTCTCCAGTGACCAGGTCAGTAAATCTTTGTTTACCTTCTGTTGGAATTAATGGACTCCCAGTTTCATCATAGTCTCAATGGGCTGAGGGAAAACTGAGAAACTAACGCTAGAGGAAATGTGAGAATACTTGTTCTCAACACCAAGACTATTGAGTCAAGTATAGTGTCAAAGGAACCGAACAAAACAAACCAATAGATTGTTTAACATCACCTTAGGATGCCAGGAATCAAAACAGAACATTCTGGAAACATTTAGCACATCAGGAGGCATCAGTGAATAGAGAAACAGAGTTCACATTTCAGATTGTAACTTTTCATTGATTCTGATAAAAGCTGCCAGTTAATGGGATCATGGCTGATCTGGTAACCCTCAACTCTACTTGCCTGCCTTTTCCCATAATGCCTGATTCCCTTATTGATTAAAGTCAATTTGTCTTGGCATTGAATTTTCTTAAAGCCCTCTGTGGTGTTGTATAGAAAGCACATCCATTTATCACCCTGAAAGGTATTCCTTGAATTTTCACGCTTCTCTCTTATTTCTAGGCTGTTCTCCCCTGACCGTTTCCCAGGGAAATAATCTCTCTTTACCTATCTTTACCTTAAATATTAATCAAGCTGATACAAATGTACATTATATAACCTGGTCTCGTTGAAACTTTTCAAATACACAAAGCTATCTTGCCCTGATACAAACTGGATGTTCTCACAATTGGTCATAGTCAAGACAAATTCATGTAATTGACCACTATCACTTAGTCTGTCGTATTTCCATTTTTTGGGATCAAATAGAAACAAATTAACTTATCACTAAATGGTAAAAAACAAATCTTAAAACTTTATTGGGTAATTGGAACAGTGGTTAGCACTGCTGCATGGCAGCACCAGAGACTTGGGTTCAATTCCCGCCTCAGGCGACTGTGTGGAGTTTGCACATTCTCCCCGTGTCTGCGTGGGTTTCTTCCGGGTGCTCCGGTTTCCTCCCACAGTCCAAAAATGTGCAGGTTAGGTGAATTGGCCATGCTAAATTGCCCGTAGTGTTAGGTGAAGGGGTAAGTGTAAGGGAATGGGTCTGGGTGGGTCGGTGTGGACTTGTTGGGCCGAAGGGCCTGTTTCCACACTGTAAATAATCTAATCTAAATAAAAATCAAGTTGTGTTCCAAATCAGCCAGGAAGTCAGCCATTGAATTAGCTCATATTCAGATACTTCAGAGCGACTATCATGGAATTGGGTCAAATCCCAGCATGACAAAACTTCGATTTCATAAGTATGTGGATGATAAACTCTAATGTCAACCATGAAACTAATGTCAATTGTCAAAGGAAATGCACCTGGTTCATTAATATCCTTTAAGGAAAGATAACTACTGACCTTACCTGGTCTGGGCTACATGTGACTCCAGACCCACAGAAGTTGGTGTGGTTTATGGAGGTCAGCCATCTAAGCTCCAAGACCTCACAGCAGGAAGTCCTCAAGATTGTGTCCTAGCCCTAACTATCTTTAGCGACTGTATAACTGACCTTCTCTCAATCAGAATGCCATAAATCAGAGGGTTCGCTAAACTTTCACAATGTTCAAAGCATTCTTACATCCTCAGATACTGAACACTGCATGTCCTCTGTCACAAGATCCCTGAAAATTCCAGCCTGGGCTGACAATTGGCAATTAACATTCGCGCTATACAAATGGGAAGCAATTACCACCTTCAATAAGAGATCACCTAAATAATGCTTCTGGACACTTAAGGCTTTGCTATTGCTGAATCCCCTACGATCAACAGTATTGGAGTTATCATTGAGCTGAAAATGAACTGGACTCATGAGATAAGTCCTGCTCACTGTGGATAGAAGGGCAGGTCAGAGAGCAAAAATACTGCTGTGAGTGACGCAGTTCATGGCACCAAACGCCTCTCTGCTATCTACAAGGCACACATCAGGAATATGATGGAATACACCCCATTTGACTGGATGAAATGTATCTCCAACAACAGTCAAGAAATTGGCGACTGCCATGATAAACACACAATGCTGTAGACACTTGAAGCCTGAAATGAAACCAGAAAGTGCTGGAGAAAGTCAACAAGCCTGACAGCATTGGTGGAGAGAAATACAGAATTAACCTTTTGATTCCAATATAACTCCTCGTCAGAACAGTACTGAGGAGGAGTCATGTAGGACTAGAAACATTAATTCTCTTTCTCTCTTAACATATACTACCAGACCTGCTGAATTTCTTCAGCACTTGCTTTTTTAGGACAAAGTAGCCAGTTTGATTGGCACCATCTCTACAAACATGCAGTGAATCCAACACCAATCTTCTGTAGCAGCCTTATGTATCAACAACTAGATATGCTCCAGTAACTCACTAATGCTCCTTAGACTGCATCTTCCAAATGTACAACCATACCTTCCTAAAGACAAAGGCAGTAGATACATGAGAAACCACTACCTACATGTTCCCTTCCAAGCCACTCAATATCGTGCCTTGGATATATATTCCTTCCATATCCCCATAGTCATAGTGAACCACAGGCTGTTCTCTCATTAGCGAGACATGACTGATCGTGAGTTTAACCTGAGTGTCACCATGCCCCAGGGGAGGGGTGAGGTTGAGAAGGTAGGACCTTCATGGTAATCTCAGCCGGTGTGTGGGGATTGAACTTGTGCTGTCGGTGTCACTCTACATCATGAACTAGCTGTCCAGCCACCATTGCCGCAGGGGATTAGTTAGCACCTTTGGCTGGACAGCTGATGTGAGATGTAAAGAGCTGAGGTGATTCTTAGGTTAAACTCACCACCAGTTGTCTCCCTCTCTCTCTCTAGGAGAGAGCAGCCACATGTTTCTAGGGCGATTTCTACGGTATCCCTTGTTACGACACGGGGTAAACCCTCCTGCTTAATTTAAAACTAGCAACACAGAAACGATTGACCCTGTGCAGTAATCTGTAAAGATTTGAATGGCCAAGGGCTATTTAAAGTAAAATTAGCAACTTTATTTCTTAAAATATAATAGAGAATAATTAACTAACCACTATTTACAATTTCTTTCTCTAACCTACATTCTACCTTCCCTTCTATAATGCTAGTCCAATAAACTCCCAATTAAGATTTACAAAATAACACTTCTTATCTCAAAACCAGGCAGCTGTAGGTTCTTGTCTTCGGATCTTCCTGTGTCTGGAGTACTGAGGGACAGACTGAGGGTCTGTCCCTCAGTACTCCTTTCCTTTCCAGAAGCTGAAAAGTAAATATTGCAGTGAGAAAACGGCGGCTGTAGTTCTGGGAGCAGTGATTGTGCTGAGCTGTTTAAAGAACATTTCCTGGTATTTTATGCTCAAGGCTCAGTATATGCTGGGGAACATCCCCTGGTTTTGTAATGTAACAGCCGCTGCTCGATTCTCCAGTGTCTGGATCATAATCGAGTTCCTTCACCACATTCTAACCCCGTGTGTCCCATTTCTCCTGATTCTGCTGCTCAATGTTCTCACCGTCAGACACATTGCAGTGACCAGCAGAGCCCGCAGGAGGCTCCGCGCTCACACCAATGGGGACGCTCAGTCTGACACTGAAATGAGAAAACGAAAAAAATCCATCATTTTACTGTTTGTGATCTCGGCCAATTTCATCCTGTTATGGTCAACGTTAATGCTGTTTTCTATATGGGCCCGGATGTATGATTTTGGGTATGACTCTGTGTATCTAGATTTGTTTGTGCAGGAATTGGGCTTCATGCTGCAGCTCCTCAGTTGCTGCACAAACACCGCGATTTATGCCGTGACCCAGACTAAGTTCAGGCAGCAGCTGAAGAATGTGCTGAAATATCCCTTCACCCAAATGCATCCACCCATCAAATTCCCTCATTAATCAATCCTTCCGGGATTTTCTCATTTCAGTTCAGTGTTTCAGCGATGGAGCAGCCTGTCGCTATGGTAACAGACTGCGGGTAGCGCTGGTTTGGCCATCCTTCTCCCACAGGGGGGTTACAGGGAAACATTTCAATGTTTCTCACAACTCAGGGGCCGGTGAGAAAAGGCACCATCCCACTGACTGTATCCATCACTTCCATTTGTAACCAATAAAAATGTTGATTAAAGCGTGCCGAGCAGCAGAGTGACCGATGTTGTTGTGTGTCTTTGTGTTGGAGAAACTGAGCTGGTGAGAGACAGACTCAGCTCCAAGTCCTGGTCCTCAGGGAAGTGGAGGGCACCGTGCCCTGAGCTCAGGAGCTGGGTTTAACTCCCTCTGTCCCTCCCAATCCAACCTGGCCTCCCTATTTCCTCTCCCCTACTCTCTCCACCTGCCTCCACTCTTTCTTCTCCCCCTCCCCTCCACTCTCTCTCTCTCCTGCCGTCTGTCTGCCTCCCGCAATTCCGACTCTACTCCATTTTTCCCCCTCCTCTCACCTCCCACATCTCTCTATCATCTCACAACCACCCCTCCAACCACATGCAGCCACAGCACCACCCACTACCTGCCTTCCCAGTTTCTGGATTAGAGGGAGAGGGACGCGTCAGGGAGACAGACTGCGTCAGAGAAACAGAGGGAGGTGAGGAGAAAGAGAGACCGAGGTAGGTGGATCGAGAGTGAGAGAAGGTGGAGAGAAAGTGAAGGAGCAGGGAGAAAGAGAGAGAGAGAGAGGGGCAAGGGAGACATAATGTGAGGGAGAGAGAGAGAAATAGGGGAGGACATAATGAGAGAGAGGTCAGAGAGTGGGGGACAGAGAGTGGGGGACAGAGAGAGGGGCGACAGAGAGGGGGACACAGAGAGAGGGATAGAGAGAGGGGGGACAGAGAGAGAGTGAGAAGACAGACATAGGGGGTACATAGAGAGGGCTGGGACCAAGAAAGCGGGACAGAGAGGGGGGGACAGAGAGGGGGGATAGACAGAGGGGGACAGAGAGAGTGGGGACAGTGAGAGAGGGGGACAGAGAGAGAGGGGACAGAGAGAGAGGGGACAGAGAGAGAGGGGGACAAAGAGAGGGGGTACAGAGAGAAGGCTGGGACCAATAATGCGGGACAGAGAGGGGGCATAGGGACAGGGGGGTCAGAGAGAGAGGGATAGAGAGAGAGGGGTAGAGAGAGAGAGAGGGGGGACAGAGCGAGTTAGGGCACAGAGAGAGTGAGGGGACAGAGAGAGGGGATACAGAGAGAGGGCTGGGACCGAGAAGGCGGGACAGAGAGGGGGGGAAGAGAGGGGGTCAGAGAGAGCGGTAAAGAGAGACGGGGACAGGTGGAGAGGGGGACAGAGAGAGAGAGGGGGACAGAGAGAGGGGCACAGAGACCTGGAGGGACAGAGAGAGGGGGAGAGAGAGAGGGGGACAGAGAGAAGTGACAGATGGAGAAGGGGGACAGAGAGAGAGGGGACAGAGAGAGGGGGGACAGAGAGAGGGGGTACAGAGAGAGGGGGGACAGAGAGAGGGGGCAGAGGGGGGATAGAGAGAGAGGGGACAGAGAGAGAGGGGACAGAGAGAGAGGGGCAGAGAGGGCGGGACAGAGAGAGGGGGCAGAGTGGAGGGGGACAGAGAGAGACAGTGGACAGAGAGAGGACAGACGGAGATGGGGGACAGAGAGAGGGGTACAGAGAGATTGGGGACTGGAGAAAGGGAACAGAGAGGGTGGGGACAGGGATAGGTGGGACAGAGAGAGTGGGGACAGGGACAAGGGGGGGCAGAGAGAGAGGGGACAGAGAGAGAGGGGGACACAGAGAGCGGGTACAGAGAGAGGGCTGGGACCAATAAGGCGGGACGGGTTGGGGGGGCAGAGAGGGGGGTCAGAGAGAGGGGTAAAGAGAGACGGGTTGAGATGGAGAGGGGGACAGAGAGAGGGGGGGACAGAGAGAGGGGGACAGAGACCGGGAGGGACAGAGAGAGGGGGACAGAGAGAGGGGGACAGAGAGGCGACAGATGGAGAAAGGGAACAGAGAGAGAGGGGACAGAGAGAGGGGGACAGAGAGAGTGGGGACAGAGAGAGGGGGCAGAGGGGGGACAGAGAGAGAGGGGACAGAGAGAGGGAGGGGGCAGAGTGGAGGGGGACAGAGAGAGAGGCTGGACAGAGAGGGGAGGGACGGAGATGGGGGACAGAGAGAGGGGTACAGAGAGAGTGGGGACAGGAGAAGGGGACAGGGAGGGTGAGGACAGGGAGAAGTGGGACAGAGAGTGTGGGGACAGGGACAAGGGGGGGCAGAGAGAGGGGGTCAGATAGAGGAGGGACAGAGAGGGGGAAAGAGGGAGGGGGACAGAGGGGGCAGACTGAGAGCGGGGGGACAGAGAGAGAGGAGGGGCAGCGGGCAGAGATTGTGGTACAGAGAGAGGGGGACAGAGAGAGGAGGGGCAGGTGGTCAGAGAGAGGGGTACAGATAGAGGGGGACAGAGAGAGAGGTGGTACAGAGAGAAAGGGACAGAGAGAAGGGGGACAGAGAGAGTGGGGACAGAGAGGAGGGTGAGAGAAACGGGGGACAGAAAGAGGGAGGGGGGCAGAAAGAGGGGGGACAGAAAGAGGGGGGACAGAGGTTGGATAGAGAGAGAGGGGGGGCAGAGGGAGGGGTTACAGGGAGAGGGGGGACAGGGAGAGAGGGGACAGAGAGAGAGGGGGACAGAGAGAGGGGGACAGAGAGAGAGGGAGGACAGAGAGAAATGGTACAGAGAGAGGGGGGAACAGAGAGAGGGGGCAGAGGGGGGTAGAGAGAGCGGGAACAGAGAGAGGGGGCAGAGGCGGGTAGAGAGAGCGGGAACAGAGAGAGGGGGCAGAGTGGAGGGGGACAGAGAGAGCGAGTGGACTGAGAGGGTAGGGACGGAGATGGGGACAGAGAGGGGGGGGCAGGGAGAAGGGGGACAGAGAGTGTGGGGACTGGGAGAAGGGGGGACAGAGAGACGGGGGTGCAGTAGAGAGGGGGGAATGGGGACAGAGAGAGGGGCTCAGATAGAGGGGGGAAAGAGAGAGGGGGAAAGAGAGAGCGGGAAGTGAGAGGGGGAAGTGAGAGGGCGAAAGAGAGAAGGGGACATGGGGGCGGACTGAGAGCGGGGGGACAGAGAGAGAGGAGGGGTAGAGGGGGCAGAGAGAGTGGTACAGAGACAGGGGGACAGAGAGAGGGGGCAGAGAGAGAGGTGGTTCAGAGAGAGGGGGACAGAGAGGAGGGGAGCAGAGAGAATGGGGACAGAAAGGAGGGGAACAGAGAGGGGGACAGCAGGAGGGACAGAAAGAGGCGGGGACAGGGAGAGCGGGAAAGAGGTTGGATAGAGAGAGAGAGAGGGGACAGAGGGAGGGGGTACAGGGAGAAGGGAGACAGAGAGGGGAGTACAGAGAGGGCGTACATAGAGGGGGACAGAGAGAGGGGTGCAGAGAGAAGGGGGACAGATAGAAAGGAGACAGGGAGAAGTGGGACAGAGAGTGGGGTACAGAGAGGGTGACAGAGAGAGGGGGCAGAATGGGGATAGAGAGGGGGGACAGAGAGATGAGGCAGAGGGGGGACTGAGAGAGGGGGGACTGAGAGAGGGGGGTACAGAGAGGGGGATACAGAGAGGGGGAACAGAGAGGGGGGTAGAGAGAAAGGGGACAGAGAGAGGGGGCAGAGTGGGGGGGGACAGAGAGAGCGAGTGGACTGAGAGGGTAGGGACGGAGATGGGGACAGAGAGAGGGGGAACTGAGAGAGTGGGGACAGGGAGAAGGGGGACAGAGAGTGTGGGGACAGGGAGAAGGGGGACAGAGAGGGTGGGGACTGGGAGAAGGGGGTCAAAGACACGGGGGTGCAGAAGAGAGGGTGGAATAGGGGGACAGAGAGAGGGGGTCAGATAGAGGGGGGAACAAGAAAGGGGGAAAGAGAGAGGGGGGAAAGTGAGAGGGCGAAAGAGAGAAGGGGACAGAGGGGGCGGACTGACACCGGGGGAACAGAGAGAGAGAGGAGGGGCAGAGAGAGTAGTACAGAGAGAGTGGGACAGAGAGAGGGGGCAGAGAGAGAGGGGACAGAGGGAGGGGTACAGGTAGAAGGGAGACAGAGAGGGGAGTACAGAGAGGGCGTACAAAGAAGGGGACAGAGAGGGGTGCAGAGAGAAGGGGGACAGATAGAAAGGAGACAGGGAGAAGTGGGACAGAGAGTGGGGTACAGAGAGGGTGACAGAGAGAGGGGGCAGAATGGGGTTAGAGAGGGGGGACAGAGAGAGAGGGGGGGACTGAGAGAGGGGAACAGAGAGGGGGGAACAGAGAGGGGGGAAGAGAGAGGGGGGAAGAGAGAGTGGGGACAGAGAGAGAGGGAGAAAGAGAGATGGGGTGACAGAGTGAGGGGGACAGAGGGGAGCAGAGTGAGTGGTACGGAGGGGTCAGACTGAGAGCGGAGGGGCAGAGAGAAGGAGGGACAGAGAGAAAGGGGACAGAGAAAGAGGGGATAGAGAGAGGGGGACAGAGAGAGGGGGACAGAGAGAGGGGGATAGAGAGAGAGTGGGGGACAGAGAGAGAGTGGGGGACAGAGGAAGGGGGGACAGATAGAGGGAGACAGAGAGAATGAGGGGCAGAGAGAGAGGTTGACCGAGAGAGGGGGACAGAGAGCGGGAGAGACTGGGTGGTGGGGGGCGCAGAAAGAGTGGGGGTCACAGAGAGAGGGGCGGCAGAGAGGGCAGAGAGTTGTGTACAGAGAGAGGGGAACAGAGAGAGAGGACAGAGAGAGTGGGGGACAGAGAGAGTGAGGGGGGACAGAGAGAGGGGGACAGAGAGAGTGAGGGGGACAGTGAGAGAGGGGGGACAGAGAAAGAGAGGGGGACAGAGAAAGAGGGGGGACATAGCGAGAGAGAGGGGGACAAGAGAGTGGGGCGAGAGTGGGGGTGGAGTGATAGGGGAGAGAGAGGGGGGTAGAGAGAGGGGGAAGAGAGTGGGGGAACAGAGAGAGGGTGACAGAGAGAGGGGTACAAAGAGAGAGGGGTGGACAGAAAGATGGGGACAGAGAGAGAGGGAGGGACAGAGTGAGATGGTGACAGAGAGAGTGTGGACAGAGAGGAGGGTGAGAGAGCGGGGGTACAGAGAGGGGGAACAGAGAGAGAGTGGGGTCAGAGGGAGGGGACAGAGAGAGTGGGGACAGAGAGAGGGGGGACATTGAGAGAAGGGGGAAAGAGAGATGGGGGCGCAGAGAGTGGGTGGACAGAAAGAGGGGGGCAGAGAGTGCGGGGGAAAGAAAGAGGAGGTAAGAGAAAGGAGGACAGAGGGGACGGACAAAGAGGGGGAGACGGGGGGGGGGAACAGAGAGAGGGGCGGTCAGAGAGGGAGAGGACAGAAAGAGAGGGCGACAAGAGAATGGGGGAGAGAGGTAAGGGAGAGATGGGGAGAGAGGGGGGTAAAGAGAGGGGGAAGAGAGAGAGGGTGGACAGAGAGAGGGTGGCAGTGAGTGGGGGGACAGAGAGAGGGGGGACAGACAGAGGGGTTACAGGGAGAGAGAGGGGGACAGTGAGAGGGGGAACAGAGAGAGGTGGGACAGAGAGAGGGGGAACAGAGAGAAGGCGGACAGAGAGAGGGGGACGGGGGGGATTGAGAGAAGAGGACAGAGAGGGGGGACAGAGAGGGAGGGACAGAGGGGGGGACAGAGGGAGGGGGAGGGGCTGACAGAGGGGGGGGATAGAAAGAGGGGACACAGAGAGAAGTGAACGGAGAGAGAGTGGGGACAGAGGGGGGGGACATAGAGGGGGGACAGAGAGAAGGGGGACAGAGATGGAAGATAGAGAGAGGAAGGCAGAGAGAGGGGAATGGAGAGAGAGGGGCCAAAGAAAGGAGGGGACAGAGAGAGAGGGACGGAGAGAGAGTGACGGAGAGGGGGACAGAGAGGCGGGGACGGGGGGATTGAGAGAGGGGGACAGAGAGAGGGGGACAGAGGGGGAGACGGGGGGTGTGTACGGGGGGGGGACAGAGAGAAGGGAGATAGAAAGAAGGGGACAGAGAGAGGGGAATGGAGGGAGAGTGGTTACGGAGGGGGGGACAGAGAGGGGGGACAGGGAAAGGGGGAGCAGAGAGAGGGGGGACAGAGAGAGGGGAACGGAGAGAGAGGGGGGACAGAGAGAGGGGGAACGGGGGGGACAGACAGAGAGAGGACTGAGAGAGGAACGGAGAGAGAGGTGGGGATGGGGGGACACAGAGAGGGGAACGGAGAGAGAGGGGGTACAGAGAGAGGGGAATGGAGAGAGAGGGGGACAGAGAGAGGGGGACAGAGAGAGGGGAGACAGAGAGAGGGGGATACAGAGAGGGGGGAACAGAGAGAGGTGGACAGAGAGAGGGGGACAGAGAGAGGGGGACAGAGAGAGGGGAACGGAGAGAGAGTGGGGACAGAGAGAGGGGGACAGAGAGAGAGGGGACAGAGAGAGGGGGATACAGAGAGGGGAGAACAGAGAGAGGGGGACAGAGAGAGGGGGACAGAGAGAGGGGGACAGAGAGAGGGGGATACAGAGAGGGGGGAACAGAGAGAGGGGGACAGATAGAGGGGGACAGAGAGAGGGGAACGGAGAGAGAGTGGGGACAGAGAGAGGGGGACAGAGAGAGAGGAGACAGAGAGAGGGGGATACAGAGAGGGGGGAACAGAGAGAGGGGGACAGAGAGAGGTGGACAGAGAGAGGAGGACAGAGAGAGGGGGACAGAGAGAGGGGGGCAGAGAGATGGGGACAGAGAGAGGGGGACAGAGAGAGGGGGACAGAGAGGAGGACAGTGAGAGGGGGACAGTGAGAGGGGGACAGAGAGGGGGACAGAGAGGGGGACAGAGAGGGGGACAGAGAGGGGGAGAAAGAGAGATGGGGTGACAGAGTGAGGGGGGGCAGGGGTTGCAGAGAGTGTGGTACAGAGGGAGCAGACTGAGAGCGGTAGGGCAGAGAGAAGGAGGGACAGAGAGAGGGGGGACAGAGAGAGAGGGGACAGAGAGAGGGAGACTGAGAGAGGAGGGAACAGAGGGAGAGGGGGTCAGAGAGAGGGGAGGCAGGGGGGAAGAGAGGGGTGTGACAGGGAGAGAGGAGGACAGAGAGAGGGGGCAGAGCGAGAGGGGACAGACAGTAGGGAACGGTGAGAGATGGGGGACAGAGAGAGGGGAATGGAGAGAGAGGGGGGCACAGAGAAGGGGGTCACAGAGAGGGGAACAGAGAGAGAGGGGGACAGAGAGACGGGGACAGAGAGAGGGGGACAGAGAGGGGGAACGGAGAGAGGGGGGGACAGAGAGAGGGAACAGAGAGAGGAGAACGGAGAGAGAGTGTGGAAAGAGAGAGGGGAACAGAGAGAGAGGGGACAGAGAGAGGGGGATACAGAGAGGGGGGAACAGAGTGAGCGGGGCAGAGAGAGAGGTGGGGACGGGGGGACAGAGAGAGGGGGGCAGAGAGAGAGGGGACAGACAGAGGGGAACGGTGAGAGATGGGGACAGAGAGAGGGGAATGGAGAGGGGGGGGCACAGAGAGGGGAACGGAGATAGAGGGGGGACAGAGAGAGGGGAATGGAGAGAGAGGGGGACAGAGAGAGGGGGACAGAGAGAGGGGAACGGAGAGAGAGTGGGGACAGAGAGAGGGGGACACAAAGAGAGGGGACAGACAGATGGGGACAGAGAGAGGAGGACAGAGAGAGGAGGAAAGTGAGAGGGGGACAGAGAGGGGGAGAAAGAGAGATGGGGTGACAGAGTGAGGGGGGGCAGGGGTTGCAGAGAGTGTGGTACAGAGGGAGCAGACTGAGAGCGCGAGGGCAGAGAGAAGGAGGGACAGAGAGAGGGGGGACAGAGAGAGAGGGGACAGAGAGTGGGAGACTGAGAGAGGAGGGAACAGAGGGAGAGGGGGTCAGAGAGAGGGGAGGCAGGGGGGAAGAGAGGGGTGTGACAGGGAGAGAGGAGGACAGAGAGAGGGGGCAGAGCGAGAGGGGACAGACAGTAGGGAACGGTGAGAGATGGGGGACAGAGAGAGGGGAATGGAGAGAGAGGGGGGCACAGAGAAGGGGGTCACAGAGAGGGGAACGGAGAGAGAGGGGGACAGAGAGACGGGGACAGAGAGAGGGGGACAGAGAGGGGGAACGGAGAGAGGGGGGGACAGAGAGAGGGAACAGAGAGAGGAGAACGGAGAGAGAGTGTGGAAAGAGAGAGGGGAACAGAGAGAGAGGGGACAGAGAGAGGGGGATACAGAGAGGGGGGAACAGAGTGAGCGGGGCAGAGAGAGAGGGGACAGACAGAGGGGAACGGTGAGAGATGGGGACAGAGAGAGGGGAATGGAGAGGGGGGGGCACAGAGAGGGGAACGGAGATAGAGGGGGGACAGAGAGAGGGGAATGGAGAGAGAGGGGGACAGAGAGAGGGGGACAGAGAGAGGGGAACGGAGAGAGAGTGGGGACAGAGAGAGGGGGACACAGAGAGAGGGGACAGACAGATGGGGACAGAGAGAGGAGGACAGAGAGAGGAGGAAGGTGAGAGGGGGACAGAGAGGGGGAGAAAGAGAGATGGGGTGACAGAGTGAGGGGGGACAGGGGGTGCAGAGAGTGTGGTGCAGAGGGGGCAGACTGAGAGCGGGAGGACAGAGAGAAGGAGGGACAGAGAGAGGGGGACAGAGGAAGAGGGGGGAAAGAGAGAGAGAGGGACAGAGAGAGGGGTACAGAGAGAGACGGGGACTGAGTAAGGGGGACAGATAGAGAGAGGGGGACTGAGAGAGGAGGGAACAGAGGGAGAGGGTGTCCGAGAGAGGGGTGGCGGGGGTAAGAGATGGGTGTGACAGAGAGAGAGGGGGACAGAGAGGGGGACAGAGAGAGAGGGGGACAGAGTAAGAGTGGGGACAGAGAGCGCGGACAGAGAGGAGGGAACAGAGGGAGAGGGGGTCAGAGAGAGGGGTGGCGGGGGTAAGAGATGGGTGTGACAGAGAGAGAGGGGGACAGAGAGAGAGGGGGACAGAATAAGAGGGGGGACAGAGAGCGCGGACAGAGAGGGGGGACAGAGGAAGAGGTGGATAGAGAGAGGGCGACAGAGAGAGAGGGCGACAGAGAGAGAGAGGACAGAGACAGGTGGTACAGAGAGAGGGGGGAGAGAGAGAGTGTGAACAGAGAGGGGTACAGGGAGAAGGAGGGACAGAGCGAGAGGGTCCAGAGAGAGTGGGGACAGTGAGAGAGGGGGGACAGAGAGATGGGGGCACAGTAGAGGGGGGACAGGGGGACGGAGGGGGTGACAGAGAGAGGGGCACAGAGAGAGGGGGACAGTGGGGGCGGACCGAGAGCGGGGGGACAGAGAGAAGGAGGGGCAGAGAGAGAGGGGCACGGAGAGAGGGGGACGGAGAGTGGGAGAGACACGGGGGGGCAGAGAGAGTTGGGGTCAAAGAGTGAGGGCGGCAGAGGGGGCAGAGAGAGGTGTACAGAGAGAGGAGAACAGAGAGAGGGGACAGAGAGAGACGGGGGGACAGAAAGAGAGGGGACAGAGAGCGGGGGGACAGAGAGAGCGGGGACAGAGAGAGGGCGACAGAGAGAGGAGGGAACAGAGGCAGAGGGGGTCAGAGAGAGGGGGGCAGAGGGGGAAGAGAGAGGGGTGACAGAGAGAGAGGGAGACAGAGAGACAGGGGACAGAGAGAGGGGGGCAGAGAGATAGTGGGGACAGAGAGAGAGGGTGCCAGAGAGAGGGGAGAAAGAGAGAGAGGGGCGCAGAGAGAGGGGAGTGGACAGAGAGATGGGGACAGAGAGAGAGGAGGGTACAGAGAGCGGGGTGCACAGAAAGAGGGGGACAGAGAGAGGGTGGAAAGAAAGGGGGGGAAAGAGAGAGGGGGACAGAGGGGGCGGACTGGGAGAGTGGGGACAGAGAAAGGGAGGGACAGAGAGAGGCGGTCAGAGAGAGAGGGGGTCAGAGAGAGAGGGGGACAGACAGAGAGGGGGACAAGAGAGTGGTGGAAGAGAGAGGGTGGAGTGATAGGGGAGAGAGAGGGGGTAGAGAGAGGGGGAAGAGAGAGGGGGGAAGAGAGAGGAGTGCAGAGAGAGGAGTGGACAGAGAGATGGGGACAGAGGGCGAGGGAGGGATAGAGTGAGAAGGTGACAGAGAGAGTGGGGAAAGAGAGGAGGGTGACAGAGCCGGGGGTACAGAGAGGGGGACAGAGAGGGGGGGCAGAGATTGGGGGGCAGAGAGAGAGTGGGGACAGAGAGAGGGGGTGGACAGAGAGATGAGGACAGAGGGAGAGGAGGGTACACTGAGAGGGCTGGACAGAGAGGAGGGTGACAGAGAGGGGGACAGAGAGATGGGGACAGAGAGAGGGGTGACGGCGAGAAAGGGGGACAGAGAGAGTGGGGACAGAGGGGGGACAGAGAGAGTGGGGACAGAGATGGGGAGATAGAGAGGGGGGACAGAGAGGGGGGACAGAGACGGGGGACAGAGAGCAGAACGGAGAGATAGGGGGGACAGAGAGAGGGGGATAGAGAGAGGGGAACGGGGAGGGGGGAGACAGAGAGAGTGGTCAGAGAGAGGGGGGACAGAGAGAGTGGGGACAGAAGCGGGGACAGAGAGGTTGGGGACAAAGATGGGGGGACAGAGATGGGGGGCAGAGAGGGGGGACAGAGACGGGGGACAGAGAGAGGGGAACGGAGAGATGGGGGGAAAGAGAGAGGGAGGATAGAGAGTTGAACGGGAAGGGGGGAGACAGACAGAGGGGGACAGAGAGGGGGGACAGAGAGAGGGGGACAGTGAGAGAGGGACAGTGAGAGAGGGACAGAGAGAAGGGGACAGAGAGGGGGGGACAGAGAGAGAGGGGGACAGAGAGAGAAGGACAAAGAGAGACTGACGGAGAGGGGGACAGAGAGGGGGGAACGGGGGGATTGAGAGAGGGGGACAGAGAGGGGGAGAGAGAGAGGGGACAGTGAGAGAGGGACAGTGAGAGAGGGACAGAGAGAGGGGGACAGAGGGGGTGACAGAGGGTGGGGGACGGGGGGGCAGAGAGAGGGTGGATAGAAAGAGCGGGGATAGAAAGAGGGGGGACAGAGAGAGGGGAACGGAGAGACAGGGGAGATGGAGAGGGTGGGACAGAGAGGGGGGACAGAGAGAGGGGAGGCAGAGAGAGAGGGGACAGAGAGAGGGGAATGGAGAGACGGAGGCGGAGAGGGGGGTAAAGAGAGGATGGACAGAGAGAGGGGGTGCAGAGAGAGGGGGAGAAAGAGAGATGGGGTGACAGAGTGAGGGGGACAGGGGGTGCAGGCTGAGTGGTACAGAGCGGGCAGACTGAGAGTGGGGGGCAGAGAGGAGGAGGGACAGAGAGAGGGGGGCAGAGGAAGAGGGGGCACAGAGAGAGGGGGGATAGAGAGAGAGGGGGACAGAGAGAGGGGGACAGAGAGGGGGGGCAGAGAGAGGGGGGAATGGGAGAGGGGGTCAGAGAGAGGGGTGGCAGGGGGGAAGAGAGGGGTTGACATAAAGAGAGGAGGACATAGAGAGATGGGGACAGAGAGGGGGACAGAGAGAGGGGTGACAGAGGAAGAGGGGGGACAGAGAGTGCGAACAGAGAAAGGGGGACAGAGGAAGAGGGGGAATAGAAAGAGGGCGGCAGAGAGAGAGAGAGAGGACAGAGAGAAGTGGTACAGTGAGGGGGGAACAGAGGGGGTACAGGGAGAAGGAGGGACAGAGAGAGGGGGGACAAAGAGAGTGGGGACAGTGAGAGAGGGGGGACTGAGAGACGGGGGAACAGTAGAGAGGGGCAGGGGGACGGAGGCGGGTACAGAGAGCGGGGGAAAGAGAGAAGGGGACAGGGTGGGCGGACTGAGAGCGGGGGTCAGAGAGAAGGAGGGGAAGAGAGAGAGGGGCACCGAGGGAGGGGGACAGAGAGCGGGAGAGACGGGGGTCAAAGAAAGCGGGGGTCACAGAGAGAGGGCGGCAGAGGGGGCAGAGAGAGGTGTGCAGAGAGAAGAGGAGAGAGAAAGAGAGGACAGAGAGTCAGGGGGGACAGAGAGAGATAGGACAGAGAGAGGGGAAAGGAGAGAGAGATGTGGACTGGGGGACAGAGAGAGGGGGGCAGAGAGAGAGGGGACTGACAGAGAGGGGGACACACAGAGGGGGACGGCGAGAGAGAAGGGACAGAGAGAGGGGAATGGAGAGAGAGGGGACAGAGAGAGTGGGACAGAGAGAGGGGGACAGAGAGGGGGAACGGAGAGAAGGGGGGAAAGAGAGAGGGGACAGAGAGAGGGGAATGGAGAGAGAGGGGGGACAGAGAGAGGGGGACAGAGAGAGAGGGGACAGAAAGAGGGGGATACAGAGAGGGGGGAACAGAGTGAGGGGGGACAGTGTGAGAGGGACAGTGAGAGGGGTACAGAGAGGGGGAGAAAGAGAGATGGTGTGACAGAGTGAGGGGGGCAGGGGGTGCAGAGAGTGTGGTACAGAGGGGACAGACTGAGAGCGGGGGAGGCAGAGAGAAGTAGGGACAGAGAGAGAGAGGGGGACAGAGGAAGAGGGGGCACAGAGAGAGGGGGGACAGAGAGAAGGGGACAGGGAGAGGGGGGACAGAGAGAGTGGTGACGGGGAGTAAGTGGGACAGAGAGTGTGGGTCAGAGAAAGGAGGGACAGAGGGGGGACAGAGAGAGGGGGGAGAGTGAGAGGGGGGACAGTGAGAGGGGAACGGAGAGAGAGGGGGACAGAGAGAGGGGGAGACAGAGAGGGGGGACAAACAGAGAGAGGACAGAGAGAGGGGAACGGAGAGAGAGGTGGGGATGGGGGGACAGAGAGAGGGGGGCAGAGAGAGAGAGGGGACAGACAGAGAGGGGAACGGTGAGAGTAGGGGGACAGAGAGAGGAGAATAGAGAGGGGGAGCACAGAGAGGGGGACACAGAGAGGGGAACGGCTTGGCGGGGGACAGAGAGAGGGGAATGGAGAGAGAGGGGGACAGAGAGAGTGGGACAGAGAGAGGGGGACAGAGAGGGGGAACGGAGAGAGGGGAGACAGAGAGAGAGGGGGACAGAGAGAGAGAGGGGGACAGAGAGGGGGGCGGGGGACAGAGAGAGGGGGACAGAGAGAGGGGGACAGAGAGAGAGGGGACAGAGAGAGGAGGATACAGAGAGTGGGGGACAGAGAGAGGGGGACAGAGAGTGGGGGACAGAGAGAGGACAACAGAGAGGGGGAGAAAGAGAGATGGGGTGACAGAGTGAGGGGCAGGGGGTGCAGACTGAGAGCGGCAGGACAGAGAGAAGTAGGGACAGAGAGAGGGGGGTACAGAGGAAGAGGGGGCACAGAGAGAGGTGGGACAGAGAGAGGGGGACAGAGAGAGAGAGGGGGACAGAAGGAGGGGGAGAGAGAGAGAGGAGGACGGAGTGAGGGTGACAGAGAGAGAGGGGGACTGAGAGAGGAGGGAACAGAGGGAGAGCGGGTCAGAGACAGGGGTGGAAGGGGGAAGAGATGGGGTGACAAGGAGAGAGGAGGACAGAGAGAGAGGGGGACAAGAGAGTGGGTGGAGAGAGAGGGTGTAGTGATAGGGGAGAGTGAGGGTGGTAGAGAGAGGGGAAAGAGAGAGGGGGGAAAGAGAGAGGGGTGCAGAGAGAGAGAGAGGGGTGGACAGAGAGATGGGGACAGAGGGAGAGGGAGGGACAGAGTGAGAAGGTGACAGAGAGGGTAGGGACAGAAAGAGGGGTGACGGTGAGAAAGGGGGACAGAGAGAGGGGTCAGAGAGAGGGGGGACAGAGAGAGGGTGGACAGAGAGAGAGGGTTAGAGAGAGGGGGACAGAGAGAAAGGGGAGACAGAGAGAGGGGGGAACTGAGAGAAGGGGACAGAGAGAGGGGGGACAGAGAGAGGGTGTACAGAGAGAGGGGGTACAGAGAGAGGGGGACAGAGAGAAGGGACAGAGGGAGGGGGACAGAGAGAGGGGGACGGGGGGCAGATAGGGTGTTGACAGAGATGGGGGGCAGAGGGGGGACAGAGAGAGGGGAATGGAGAGAGAGGGGGACAGAGAGAAGGGGACAGATAGACGGGAACGGGGAGGGGGAGACAGAGAGAGGGGGACAGAGAGAGGGGGAAAGAGAGTGGGGAATGGAGAGAGAGGGGGTCAGAGAGAGGGGGACAGAGAGAGGGTTGGACAGAGAGAGTGGGTCAGAGAGAGGGGGGCAGAGAGAGAGGGGGACCGAGAGAGGGGGGGAAGAGAGAGGGGAACAGAGAGAGAGTGACGGAGAGGGGGACAGAGAGAAGGGGACGGGTGGATTGGGAGAGGGGAGAGAGAGGGGGGACAGAGAGAGAGGGACAGAGGGAGGGGGACAGAGGGGGTGACAGAGGGAGGGGGACAGGGGACAGAGAGAGGGGGATAGAAATTGGGGAACAGAGAGAGGGGAACGGAGAGACAAGGGGGATGGTGAGGGGGTGACAGAGAGGGGGGACAGAGAGAGTGGGGCTGAGAGAGGGGAACAGAGAGAGAGGGGGACCGTGAGGGGGGACAGTGAGAGGGGTACAGACAGGTGGAGAAAGAGAGATGGTGTGACAGAGTGAGGGGGGCAGGGGGTGCAGAGAGTGGGGAATGGAGAGAGAGAGTGGGTCAGAGAGAGAGGGGGACAGAGAGAGGGTTGGACAGAGAGAGGGGGACAGGGAGAGGGGGGACAGAGACAGGGGTGACGGGGAGTAAGTGGGACAGAGAGGGGTCAGAGAAAGGAGGGACAGAGGGGGAGTAGAGAGAGGGGGGAGAATGAGAGGGGGGACAGTGAGAGGGGAACAGAGAGAGAGGAGGACAGAGAGAGGGTGGGACAGAGAGAGGGGGGGACAGAGAGAGGGGGACAGAGAGAGGGGGACAGAGAGAGAGAGGGGACAGAGAGAGGAGGATACAGAGAGAGGGGACAGAGAGAGGGGGACAGAGAGAGTTGGAACAGTGAAGGGGGAACAGTGAGAGGGGGAGAGTGAGAGGACAACAGAGAGGGGGAGAAAGAGAGATGGGGTGACAGAGTGAGTGGGCAGGGGGTGCAGACTGAGAGCGGGGGGGCAGAGAGAAGTAGGGACGGAGAGAGAGGGGGACAGAGGAAGAGGGGGCACAGAGAGAGGGGGGACAGAGAGAGGGGGACAGAGAGAGGGGGCACAGAGAGAGAGAGGGGGGACAGAGAGAGGGGGACAGAGAGAGAGGGGGACGGAGTGAGGGTGACAGAGAGAGGGGGACTGAGAGAGGAGGGAACAGAGGGAGAGGGGGTCAGAGACAGGGGTGGAAGGGGGAAGAGAGGGGGTGACAAGGAGAGAGGAGGACAGAGAGAGGGGGACAAGAGAGTGGGTGGAGAGAGAGGGTGTAGTGATAGGGGAGAGTGAGGGTGGTAGAGAGAGGGGGAAGAGAGAGGGGGGAAAGAGAGAGGGGTGCAGAGAGAGAGGGGTGGACAGAGAGATGGGGATAGAGAGAGGGGAATGGAGAGAGAGGGGACAGAGAGAGTGGGACAGAGAGAGGGGGACAGAGAGGGACAGAAAGAGGGGTGACGGTGAGAAAGGGGGACAGAGAGAGGGGTCAGAGAGAGGGGGTACAGAGAGAGAGGGTTAGAGAGAGAGGGACAGAGAAAGGGGGAGACAGGGAGAGGGGGGACTGAGAGAGGAGGACAGAGAGAGGGGGGACTGAGAGAGGGGGTACAGAGAGAGGGGGTACAGAGAGAGCGGGGACAGAGAGAGGGGGACAGAGAGAGGGGACAGAGGGAGGGGGACAGAGAGAGGGGGACGGGGGGCAGATAGGGTGGGGACAGAGATGGGGGACAGAGAGGGGGACAGAGAGAGGGGAACAGAGAGAGAGGGGGGACAGAGAGAAGGGGACAGAGAGAGGGGAACGGGGAGGGGGGAGATAGAAAGAGGGGGCAGAGAGAGGGGGAAAGAGAGTGAGGAATGGAGAGAGAGAGTGGGTCAGAGAGAGAGGGGGACAGAGAGAGGGTTGGACAGAGAGAGGGGGACAGGGAGAGGGGGGACAGAGAGAGGGGGACAGAGAGAGGGGCAGAGAGAGGGGGACAGAGAGAGAATGACGGAGAGGGGGACAGAGAGAGGGGGTCGGGGGGATTGGGAGTGGAGAGAGAGAGGGGGGACGGAGAGAGAGGGACAGAGTGAGGGGGACAGAGGAGGTGACAGAGGGAGGGGTACAGGGGACAGAGAGAGGGGGATAGAAAGGGGGGAACAGAGAGAGGGGAACGGAGAGACAAGGGGGATAGTGAGGGGGTGACAGACAGGGGGGACAGAAAGAGTGGGGCAGAGAGAGGGTGGACAGAGAGAGGGGGGACAGAGAGAGTGGGGACAGAGAGAGGGGAACAGAGAGAGAGGGGGATAGAGAGAGGGTGGGACAGAGAGAGAGAGGGGACAGAGAGAGGAGGATACAGAGAGAGGGGACAGAGAGAGGGGGACAGAGAGAGGAGGATACAGAGAGAGGGGACAGTGAGAGGGGGACAGAGAGAGGAGGATACAGAGAGAGGGGACAGAGAGAGGGGGATACAGAGAGAGGGGACAGAGAGAGGGGGACAGAGAGAGTTGGAACAGTGAAGGGGGACAGTGAGAGGGGGACAGTGAGAGGACAACAGAGAGGGGGAGAAAGTGAGATGGGGTGACAGAGTGAGGGGGCAGGGGGTGCAGACTGAGAGCGGGGAGGGCAGAGAGAAGTAGGGACAGAGAGAGAGGGGGACAGAGAGAGAGGGGGACAGAGGAAGAGGGGGCACAGAGAGAGGGGGGACAGAGAGAGGGGGACAGAGAGAGGGGGGACAGAGAGGGGGGGGGGGACAGAGAGAGAGGGACAGAGAGAGGGGGCACAGAGAGGGGGGGGACAGAGAGAGGGGGACAGAGAGAGAGGTGGACGGAGTTAGGGTGACAGAGAGAGGGGGGACAGAGAGAGAGGAGGGAACAGAGGGAGAGGGGGTCAGAGAGAGGGGTGGAAGGGGGAAGAGAGGGGGTGACAAGGAGAGAGGAGGACAGAGAGAGAGGGGGACAAGAGAGTGGGTGGAGAGAGAGGGTGTAGTGATAGGGGAGAGTGAGGGTGGTAGAGAGAGTGGGAAGAGAGAGGGGGGAAAGAGAGAGGAGTGCAGAGAGAGAGGGGTGGACAGAGAGATGGGGACAGAGGGAAAGGGAGGGACAGAGTGAGAAGGTGACAGACAGGGTAGGGACAGAAAGAGGGGTGACGGTGAGAAAGGGGGACAGAGAGAGGGGGGACAGAGAGAGGGGGGACAGAGAGAGAGGGTTAGAGAGAGGGGAACAGAGAGAGAGGGGAGACAGGGAGAGGGGGGACTGAGAGAGGGGGACAGAGAGGGGGGTGCAGAGAGAGGGGGTACAAAAAGAGGGGGTACAGAGAGAGGGGGACAGAGAGAGGGGACAGAGGGAGGGGGACAGAGAGAGGGGGACGGGGGGCAGATAGGGTGGGGACAGAGATGGGGGTACAGAGAGGGGGACAGAGAGAGGGGAACGGAGAGAGAGGGGGGACAGAGAGATGGGGACAGAGAGAGGGGAACGAGGAGGGGGGAGATAGAGAGAGGGGGACAGAGAGAGGGGGAAAGAGAGTGGGGAATGGAGAGAGAGGGGGTCAGAGAGAGGGGGACAGAGAGAGGGTTGGACAGAGAGAGGGGGACAGAGAGAAGGGGACAGAGAGAGGGGAACGGGGAGGGGGGAAATAGAAAGAGGGGGCAGAGAGAGGGGGAAAGAGAGTGGGGAATGGAAAGAGAGTGGGTCAGAGAGAGAGGGGGACAGAGAGAGGGTTGGACAGAGAGAGGGGGACAGGGAGAGGGGGGACTGAGAGAGGGGGACAGAGAGAGGGGGACAGTGAGAGGGGCAGAGAGAGGGGGACAGAGAGAGAATGACGGAGAGGGGGACAGAGAGAGGGGGTCGGGGGGATTGGGAGTGGGGAGAGAGAGGGGGGACGGAGAGAGAGGGACAGAGTGAGGGGGACAGAGGGGGTGACAGAGGGAGGGGGACAGGGGACAGAGAGAGGGGGATAGAAAGGGGGGAACAGGGAGAGGGGAACGGAGAGACAAGGGGGATAGTGAGGGGGTGACAGAGAGGGGGGACAGAGAGAGTGGGGCAGAGAGAGGGTGGACAGAGAGAGGGGGGACAGAGAGAGTGGGGACAGAGAGAGGGGAACTGAGAGAGAGGGGGATAGAGAGAGGGTGGGACAGATAAAGAGAGGGGACAGAGAGAGGAGGATACAGAGAGAGGGGACAGAGAGAGGGGGACAGAGAGAGTTGGAACAGTGAAGGGGGACAGTGAGAGGGGGACAGTGAGAGGACAACAGAGAGGGGGAGAAAGTGAGATGGGGTGACAGAGTGAGAGGGCAGGGGGTGCAGACTGAGAGCGGGGAGGGCAGAGAGAAGTAGGGACAGAGAGAGGGGGGACAGAGAGAGGGGGACAGACAGAGGGGGGACAGAGAGAGGGGGGGGGGGACAGAGAGAAGTAGGGATGGAGAGAGAGGGGGACAGAGGAAGAGGGGGCACAGAGAGAGGGGGGACAGAGAGCGGGGGACAGAGAGAGGGGGCACAGAGAGGGGGGGCAGAGAGAGGGGGACAGAGAGAGAGGTGGACGGAGTTAGGGTGACAGAGAGAGGGGGGACTGAGAGAGGAGGACAGAGAGAGAGGGGGACAAGAGAGTGGGTGGAGAGAGAGGGTGTAGTGATAGGGGAGAGTGAGGGTGGTAGAGAGAGTGGGAAGAGAGAGGGGGGAAAGAGAGAGGGGTGCAGAGAGAGAGAAGGGTGGACAGAGAGATGGGGACAGAGGGAAAGGGAGGGACAGAGTGAGAAGGTGACAAACAGGGTAGGGACAGAAAGAGGGGTGACGGTGAGAAAGGGGGACAGAGAGAGGGGGGACAGAGAGAGGGGGGACAGAGAGAGAGGGTTAGAGAGAGGGGAACAGAGAGAGAGGGGAGACAGGGAGAGGGGGGACTGAGAGAGGGGGACAGAGGGAGGGGGGCAGAGAGAGGGGGTACAAAAAGAGGGGGTACAGAGAGAGGGGGACAGAGAGAGGGGACAGAGGGAGGGGGACAGAGAGAGGGGGACGGGGGCAGATAGGGTGGGGACAGAGATGGGGGTACAGAGAGGGGGACAGAGAGAGGGGAACGGAGAGAGAGGGGGGACAGAGAGATGGGGACAGAGAGAGGGGAACGGGGAGGGGGGAGATAGAGAGAGGGGGACAGAGAGAGGGGGAAAGAGAGTGGGGAATGGAGAGAGATTGGGTCAGAGAGAGGGGGACAGAGAGAGCGCTGGACAGAGAGAGGGGGACAGAGAGAGGGGGACAGAGAGAGGGGGACAGAGAGAGGGGCGCGGAGAGAGGGGGCAGAGAGCGGGGAACAGAGAGAGGGGACAGAGGGGGTGACAGAGGGAGGGGACGGGGGACAGAGAGAGGGGGATAGAAAGGGGGGAAACAGAGAGAGGGGAACGGAGAGACGGGGTGACAGAGAGGGGGGACAGAGAGAGGGGGGCAGTGAGAGAGGAACAGAGAGGGAGGGGGACTGAGAGAGTGGAGTCAGAGAGGTGGGGGACAGACAGAGAGAGGACAGAGAGAGGGGAACGTAGAGAGAGAGGTGGGGACGGGGGACAGAGGGGGGCAGAGAGAGAGGGGACAGACAGAGGGGAACGGTGAGAGAGGGGGGACAGAGAGAGGGGAACGGGAGAGAGAGGGGGACAGAGAGAGGGGGTACACAGAGAGGGGGGACACAGAGAGGGGAACGGAGAGAGGGGGGGACAGAGAGAGGGGAATGGAGAGAGAGGGAGACACAGGGAGGGGGACAGAGAGAGGGGGGACAGAGAGAGTGGAATGGAGAGAGAGGGAGACACAGAGAGGGGAACGGAGAGTGGGGGGAAAGAGAGGGGGCAGAGAGAGGGGAACGGAGAGAGAGGAACGGAGAGAGGGGGGGACAGAGAGAGAGGGGACAGAGAGAGGGGATACAGAGAGAGGGGAACAGAGAGAGGGGAACAGAGAGAGGGGAACAGAGAGAGGGCGGGCAGTGAGGGGGGACAGTGAGGGGAGAAAGAGAGATGGGGTGACAGAGTGAGTGGGGACCGGGGGTGCAGAGAGTGTGGCACAGAGGGGACAGACTGAGAGCGGGTGGGGCAGAGAGAACGAGGGACAGAGAGAGAGGGGGACAGAGGAAGAGAGGACACAGAGAGAGGGGAGACAGTGAGAGAGGGGGCAGAGAGAGAGGGGGACAGAGAGAGAGAGGGGGGACTAAGTGAGGGGGACAGAGAAAGAGGGGGACTGAGAGAGGAGGGAACACAGGGAGGGGGGATCAGAGAGAGGGGTGGCAGGGGGTAAGAGAGAGGGGTGACAGAGAGAGGAGGAGGACAGAGAGAGAGGGGGACAGAGAGAGTGGAGGACAGAGAGAGAGGGGGACAGAGAGAGTGGGGCAGAGAGAGGGTGGACAGAGAGAGGGGGGACAGAGAGAGTGGGGACAGAGAGAGAGGGGGACAGAGAGAGTGGGGCAGAGAGAGGGTGGACAGAGAGAGGGGGGACAGAGAGAGTGGGGACAGAGAGAGGGGAACAGAGAGAGAGGGGGATAGAGAGAGGGTGGGACAGATAAAGAGAGGGGACAGAGAGAGGAGGATACAGAGAGAGGGGACAGAGAGAGGGGGACAAAGAGAGTTGGAACAGTGAAGGGGGACAGTGAGAGGGGGACAGTGAGAGGACAACAGAGAGGGGGAGAAAGTGAGATGGGGTGACAGAGTGAGAGGGCAGGGGGTGCAGACTGAGAGCGGGGAGGGCAGAGAGAAGTAGGGACAGAGAGAGAGGGGGACAGAGGAAGAGGGGGCACAGAGAGAGGGGGGACAGAGAGAGGGGACAGACAGAGGGGGGACAGAGAGAGGGGGGGACAGAGAGAAGTAGGGACGGAGAGAGAGGGGGACAGAGGAAGAGGGGGCACAGAGAGAGGGGGGACAGAGAGAGGGGGACAGAGAGAGGGGGCACAGAGAGGGGGGGCAGAGAGAGGGGGACAGAGAGAGAGGTGGACGGAGTTAGGGTGACAGAGAGAGGGGGGACTGAGAGAGGAGGACAGAGAGAGAGGGGGACAAGAGAGTGGGTGGAGAGAGAGGGTGTAGTGATAGGGGAGAGTGAGGGTGGTAGAGAGAGTGGGAAGAGAGAGGGGGCAAGAGAGAGGAGTGCAGAGAGAGAGGGGTGGACAGAGAGATGGGGACAGAGGGAAAGGGAGGGACAGAGTGAGAAGGTGACAAACAGGGTAGGGACAGAAAGAGGGGTGACGGTGAGAAAGGGGGACAGAGAGAGGGGGGACAGAGAGAGGGGGGACAGAGAGAGAGGGTTAGAGAGAGAGGGGAACAGAGAGAGGGGAACAGAGAGAGGGGAACAGAGAGAGGGCGGGCAGTGAGGGGGGACAGTGAGGGGAGAAAGAGAGATGGGGTGACAGAGTGAGTGGGGACCGGGGGTGCAGAGAGTGTGGCACAGAGGGGACAGACTGAGAGCGGGTGGGGCAGAGAGAACGAGGGACAGAGAGAGAGGGGGACAGAGGAAGAGAGGACACAGAGAGAGGGGAGACAGTGAGAGAGGGGGCAGAGAGAGAGGGGGACAGAGAGAGAGAGGGGGGACTAAGTGAGGGGGACAGAGAAAGAGGGGGACTGAGAGAGGAGGGAACACAGGGAGGGGGGATCAGAGAGAGGGGTGGCAGGGGGTAAGAGAGAGGGGTGACAGAGAGAGGAGGAGGACAGAGAGAGAGGGGGACAGAGAGAGTGGAGGACAGAGAGAGAGGGGGACAGAGAGAGTGGGGCAGAGAGAGGGTGGACAGAGAGAGGGGGGACAGAGAGAGTGGGGACAGAGAGAGAGGGGGACAGAGAGAGTGGGGCAGAGAGAGGGTGGACAGAGAGAGGGGGGACAGAGAGAGTGGGGACAGAGAGAGGGGAACAGAGAGAGAGGGGGATAGAGAGAGGGTGGGACAGATAAAGAGAGGGGACAGAGAGAGGAGGATACAGAGAGAGGGGACAGAGAGAGGGGGACAAAGAGAGTTGGAACAGTGAAGGGGGACAGTGAGAGGGGGACAGTGAGAGGACAACAGAGAGGGGGAGAAAGTGAGATGGGGTGACAGAGTGAGAGGGCAGGGGGTGCAGACTGAGAGCGGGGAGGGCAGAGAGAAGTAGGGACAGAGAGAGAGGGGGACAGAGGAAGAGGGGGCACAGAGAGAGGGGGGACAGAGAGAGGGGACAGACAGAGGGGGGACAGAGAGAGGGGGGGACAGAGAGAAGTAGGGACGGAGAGAGAGGGGGACAGAGGAAGAGGGGGCACAGAGAGAGGGGGGACAGAGAGAGGGGGACAGAGAGAGGGGGCACAGAGAGGGGGGGCAGAGAGAGGGGGACAGAGAGAGAGGTGGACGGAGTTAGGGTGACAGAGAGAGGGGGGACTGAGAGAGGAGGACAGAGAGAGAGGGGGACAAGAGAGTGGGTGGAGAGAGAGGGTGTAGTGATAGGGGAGAGTGAGGGTGGTAGAGAGAGTGGGAAGAGAGAGGGGGCAAGAGAGAGGAGTGCAGAGAGAGAGGGGTGGACAGAGAGATGGGGACAGAGGGAAAGGGAGGGACAGAGTGAGAAGGTGACAAACAGGGTAGGGACAGAAAGAGGGGTGACGGTGAGAAAGGGGGACAGAGAGAGGGGGGACAGAGAGAGGGGGGACAGAGAGAGAGGGTTAGAGAGAGGGGAATAGAGAGAGAGGGGAGACAGGGAGAGGGGGGACTGAGAGAGGGGGACAGAGTGAGTGGGGACTGGGGGTGCAGAGAGTGTGGCACAGAGGGGACAGACTGAGAGCGGGTGGGGCAGAGAGAACGAGGGACAGAGAGAGAGGGGGACAGAGGAAGAGAGGACACAGAGAGAGGGGAGACAGAGAGAGAGGGGGCAGAGAGAGAGGGGGACAGAGAGAGAGGGGGGGGACTAAGTGAGGGGGACAGAGAAAGAGGGGGACTGAGAGAGGAGGGAACACAGGGAGGGGGGATCAGAGAGAGGGGTGGCAGGGGGTAAGAGAGAGGGGTGACAGAGAGAGGAGGAGGACAGAGAGAGAGGGGGACAGAGAGGGAGGACAGAGAGAGAGGGGGACAGAGGAAGAGGGGGGACAGAGAGCGCGGACAGAGAGAGGGGGACAGAGGAAGAGGGGGGATATCGAGAGGGCGACAGAGAGAGAGAGAGGACAGAGGGAGGTGGTACAGAGAGAGGGGGGACAGTGAGAGTGGGAACAGAGAGGGGTACAGGGAGAGGGAGGGCCAGGGGGGGGGCAGAGAGAGTTGTGACAGTGAGAGAGGGGGGACAGAGAGATGGGGCACACTAGAGGGGGGACAGGGGGACGGAGGGGGTGACAGAGAGAGGGGGAAGAGAGAGGGGGACAGAGGGGGCGGACTGAGAGCGGGGGGACACAGAGAAGGAGGGGCAGAGAGAGAGGTGCACAGAGAAAGGGGGACAGAGAGCGGGAGAGCCGGGGGGGGTGAGAGAGTGGGGGTCACAGAGTGAGGGGGGGGCAGAGGGGGCGGGGAGAGGTGTACAGAGAGAAGGACAGAGAGAGAGGACAGAGAGACGGGGGGACAGAGAGAGGCGCGGGACAGAGAGAGAGGGGACAGAGAGAGAGGCACAGAGAACGGGGGGACAGAGAGAGTGGGGGACAGAGAGAGCGGGACAGAGAGAGGAGGGAACAGAGGCAGACGGGGTCAGAGAGAGGGGGCAGAGGGGGAAGAGAGAGAGATGACAGAGAGAGAGGTGGACAAAGAGAGAGGGGGACAGAGAGAGGGGGAAAGAGAGACGGGGGACAGAGAGAGAGGGGACAGAGAGGGGGGGACAGAGAGAGGGGGACAGAGAGAGGAGGGAACAGAGGCAGAGGGGGTCAGAGAGATGAGGGCAGAGGGGGAAGAGAGAGGGGTGACAGAGAGAGAGGGGGACAGAGAGAGAGAGGGGGACAGAGAGAGAGGGGGGGACAGAGAGAGAGGGGGGGACAGAGAGAGGGGAGAAAGAGAGAGAGGGGGACAGTGAGAGGGGGTGGACAGAGAGATGGGGACAGAGGGAGAGGAGGGTACAGAGAGCGGGGTGGATAGAAAGAGGGGGACAGAGAGAGGGTGGAAATAAAGAGGGGGGAAGAGAGAGGGGGGCAGAGGGGGCGGACAGGGAGAGTGGGGACAGAGAGAGGGAGGGACAGAGAGGGGCGGCCAGAGAGAGAGAGGGGGTCAGAGAGAGGGACAGACAGAGAGGGGGACAGAGAGTGGGGGAAGAGAGAGGGTGGAGTGATGGGGAGACAGAGGAGGTAGAGAGAGGGGGAAGAGAGAGGGGGGAAAGAGAGAGGGGTGCAGAGAGAGAGGGGTGAACAGAGAGATAGGGACAGAGGGAGAAGGCGGGACAGAGTGAGAAGGTGACAGGCAGAGTGGGGAAAGAGAGGAGGGTGACAGAGCAGGTGGTACAGAGAGGGGGACAGAGGGGGGGTGCAGAGATAGGGGTCAGTGAGAGAGTAGGGACAGAGAGGGGGATGGACAGAGAGATGAGGATAGAGGGAGAGGAGGGTACAGAGAGAGGGGTGGACAGGGAGGAGGGTGACAGAGAGAGGGACAGAGAGAGGGGGACAGAGAGAGGGGTGACGGGGAGAAAGGGGGACAGAGAGAGGGGTCAGAGAGTGTGTTGGACAGAGACGGGGGGCAGAGAGAGGGGGAAAGAGAGAGGGGGAAAGAGAGTGGGGAACGGAGAGAGGGGGGACAGAGAGAGGGGGACAGAGAGAGGGTTGGACAGAGAGAGAGGGGGACAGAGAGAGAGGGACAGAGAGAGAAGGGGGACAGAGAGAGGGGGACAGAGAGAGGGGGACGGAGAGAGAGTGACGGAGAGGGGGACAGAGAGAGGGGGGAGAGAGAGAGGGACAGTGAGAGAGGGACAGAGAGAGAGGGACAGAGAGAGGGGACAGAGGGGGTGACAGATGGAGGGGGACGGGGGGACAGAGAGAGCGGGGATAGAAAGAGGGGGGACAGAAAGAGGGGGGACAGAGAGGGGAGGACAGTGAGAGAGGAACGGAGAGGTAAGGGTAACAGAGAGAGGGGGACAGAGAGGTGGGGGACAGACAGAGAGAGGACAGAGAGAGGGGAATGGTGAGAGAGGGGATAGTGAGGGGGGACAGAGAGGGGGAGAAAGAGAGATGGGGCGACAGAGTGAGGGTGGCCAGAGAGTAGGAGGGACAGAGAGAGAGGGGGACAGAGGAAGAGGGGGCACAGAGAGAGGGGGTCAGAGAGAAGGAGGTTCAGAGGGAGGGGCGACAGAGAGAGAGGGGGACAGAGAGAGGGGGACAGAGAGAGAGGGGGACAGAGAGAGTGGGGGACAGAGAGAGTGGGACAGAGAGAGATGGGGACTGAGAGGGGGTTCAGAGAGAGGGGGACTGAGAGAGGAGGGAACAGAGGGAGAGGGGGTCAGATAGAGGGGTGGCAGGGAGAAGAGATGGGGGTGACAGAGAGAGAGGAGGACATAGAGAGATGGGGACAGAGAGGGGGGACAGAGAGAGGGGGCCAGAGGAAGAGGGGGGATAGAGAGAAGGGCGACAGAGAGAGAGAGGACAGAGAGAGGTGGTACAGAGAGAGGGGGACAGAGAGAGTGGGAACAGAGGGGGGTACAGGGAGATAGAGGGACAGAGAGAGGGGGGCCAGAGAGAGTTGTGACAGTGAGTGGGGGGACTGAGAGACGGGGGCGCAGTAGAGGGGGGCAGGGGGACGGAGCGGGGGACAGAGAGAGTGGGAAAGAGAGAGGGGGACAGACGGGGCGGACTGAGAGCGGGGGGACAGAGAGAAGGAGAGGCAGAGAGAGAGGGGCACCGAGAGAGGGGGACAGACAGCGGTAGAGACGGGGGGGGGGGGGGCAGAGAAAGTGGGGGACACAGAGAGAGGGCGGCAGAGGGGGCAGAGAGAGGTGTGCAGAGAGAGGGGAGAAAGAGAGAGAGGGGGACGGAGAGAGGGGGGTGGACAGGGAGATGGGGACAGAGGGAGAGGAGGGTACAGAGAGAGGGGTGGACAGAAAGATGGGGACAGAGAGAGGGTGGAAAGAAAGAGGGAGGAAAGAGAGAGGGGGACAGAGAGAGGGGACAGAGAGAAGAGGGACAGAGAGGGGCGGTCAGAGAGAGAGAGGTGAACAAAGAGAGAGGGGGAGAGAGCGGTGGGGGGGGGGGGGGGGGGAGCCGAGAGGGGTGCAGAGAGAGTGGGGTGGACAGAGAGATGGATACAGAGGGAGAGGGAGTGACAGAGTGAGAAGGTGACAGAGAGAGTGGGGACATAGAGGAGGGTGACAGAACAGGTGGTACAGAGAAGGGGGACAGAGAGAGAGGGGGGACAGTGATAGGGGGACAGAGAGAGAATGGGGACAGAAAGAGGGGGTGGACAGAGAGATGAGGACAGAGGGAGGGGAGGTTACAGAGAGAGGGGTGGACAGAGAGAATGGGGACAGAGGGGAGGGTGACAGAGAGAGAGGGACAGAGAGGGGGGTACAGAGAGGGGGTGACAGGGAGAAAGGGGGACAGAGAGAAGGGTCAGAGAGAAAGGGTTAGAGAGAGGGGAGACAGGGAGAGTGGAGACAGGGTGAGGGGGGACAGGGAGAGGGGGAACAGAGAGAGTGGGACAGAGAGAGAGAGGACAGAGAGAGTGGGGGCAAGAGAGTGGGGAGAGAGAGGGAGGAAAGAGATGGCGAGCGAGGAGGGGTAAATGAGGGGTAAGAGAGAGGGTGGACCGAGAGGGAGACAGTGAGTTGGGGGACAGAGAGAGGGGGCTGAGAGAGAGGGACAGAGAGAGAGGTGTGGACAGAGAGATGGGGACAGAAGGAGAGGAGGGGTCAGAGAGAGGGGGACAAAGAGGGGGGACAGAGAGGGGGACAGAGAGAGGGGAACGGAGAGAGAGGGGGGACAGAGAGAGGGGAACAGAGAGAGAGGGGGGACAGAGAGAGGGGAACGGGGAGGGGGGACAGAGGGAGGGGGACAGAGAGAGGGGGGACAGAGAGAGGGGAACGGAGAGAGAGGGGGACAGAGAGAGGGGGACGGAGAGGGGGGCATTGAGAGAGGGGGACAGAGAGAGGGGGGATAGAGAGACGGGGACAGAGAGAGGGCAACGGAGAGAGAGGGGGACAGAGAGAGAGTGAGACAGAGAGAGGGGGGAGAGTGTGGGGAACAGAGAGAGGGCGGTCAGAGAGAGAGGGGACAGAGAGAGTGGGGGTAAGAGAGTGGGGGGAGAGAGAGGGAGGAAAGAGATGGGGAGAGAGGAGGGGTAAAAAGAGAGGGAAGAGAGAGGGTGGATCGAGAGGGAGACAGTGAGTTGGGGGACAGAGAGAGGGGGCTGAGAGAGAGGGACAGAGAGAGAGGGGTGGACAGAGAGATGGGGACAGAAGGAGAGGAGGGGTCAGAGAGAGGGGGACAGAGAGAAGGGAACAGAGAGAGAGGAGGGACAGAGAGAGGGTGGACAGAGAGGGTGGAGTGGGGGCACAGCGAGAGGGGGACAGAGAGAGGGAATGGACAGAGAGGAGGTACAGAGAGGGGGAGACAGAGAGAGGGGGACAGAGAGAGGGGAACGGACAGAGAGGGAGGAAAGAGAGGGTGGACAGAGAGAGGGGGCACAGAGAGAGGGGGTCAAGAGAGGTAGGAGAGAGATGGGGGAGGGAGAGGGGGGGAGAGGGGGGAGACAGACGGTGGAGAGAGGGGGGGAGAGAGGCGGGGAGAGAGAGGAGGGGAGAGCGAGGATGGGAGAGAGAGGGGAGAGAGTGGGGAGAGAGAGGGGAGAGAGAGAGGGGGAGGAGAGAGAAGGGGAGAGAAAGGGGGAAGAGAGAGGGGGAGGGGGGAGTGGTGGGAGACAGAGGAGGAGACAGAGGGTGGAGAGAGAGGATGGAAGAGATTGGAGGGTAGAGAGAGGAGAGAAGAGAGAGGAGGGAAGAGAGAGGGGAGAGGGGGAGACAGAGGGGAGAGGGAAGGGGAGAGAGAGGAGGGGAGAGAGTGGGGAGAGAGCAGGGGAGACGGGAGGGGGAGACGTGGGAGGGAGTGATGGGGAGAGTGAGAGAGTGAGTGAGGGAGGGATTGAGAGAGGCAAGGGGTGAGAGAGTGGAGAGAGTTCGGTGACAGAGTTGGGGAGAGAGTTAGTGAAGAGTGTGAGGGGCAGAGAGAGAGTGAGGGATAGAGAGAGAGGAAGTGAGGGGGAAAGAGAGGTTGAGGAGGAGAGATGGGATAGAGAGAGGCATGGAGAGGGCGGAGAGAGAAGGTGAAGAGAGAGGGGGTAGAGAGCTAGTGGGATGGCGGGGGAGACGGAGGGGAGAGGGAGAGAGAGGAGGAGAGGGGGAGAGAGAGAGGGGGAGAGAGTGAGCTGGACAGAGTGAGGGGGAGAGAGAGGGGGGAGAGAGAGAGCGGCAGGGAGTGGGGGCAGGGAGAGGGGAGCAGAGAGAAGGGGAAGAGGGAGGGGGCAGAGGGAGGGATCGAGGGAGGTGGGTGAGAGAGGGGGGAGAGAGGGGGTGAGAGAGAGGAGAGAGAGCGCAGGGAGAGAGAGAGAGTGGGGAGAAAGTGGGGGAGAGAGGGGGAGACAGGGGGAGGGGGAGAAGGGGAGAGAGAGGGCTGGAGAGAGGGGGATAGAGAGGGGTAGAGAGAGGCGAGAGAGAAGGAGTTAGAGAGTGGGGTGAGAGAGAAGGACGAGAGTGGAGACGATGGGAGGCGAGAGTTGGGGCGAGAGAGGGGGCGAGAGAGTGGCGTCAGTGGGGGCAAGAGTGGGGGTCGTGAGAGGGGGCGAGGGTGGGGGCGAAAGAGGGGGCGAGAGAGAAGGGGTGAGACAGGGGGCAAGAGATGGGCGAGAGAGAGGGTGCGAGAGGGGGGTGAGAGAGAGGGGGGAGGGAGGGGAGAGAGAGGGAGGGGAGAGAGGGGATCGGGGAGTGTTGGGAAAAGAGGGGGAGAGAGAGGGGAGAGACAGGGGGAGAGAGAGAGGCGGGAGAGAGGGGAGGAGGGAGAGAGAGAGGGGGAGAGAGTGGGGAAGAGAGAGAGTGGGAGAGAGAGAGATGAGAGAGAAGGGCAAGGGAGCTGGGGAGAGAGAGGGTGAGAGAGGGGAGAGAGTGAGAGGAGAGAGACGGGGCGAGAGAGAAGGGGCGAGACAGGAGGGCGAGACAGGGGCAAGAGATGGGCGAGAGAGAGGGTGCGAGAGGGGGGCGAGAGAGAGGGGGAGGGAGGGGAGAGAGAGGGAGGGGAGAGAGGGGATCAGGGGAGTGTTGGGAAAAGAGGGGGAGAGAGAGGGGAGAGACAGGGGGAGAGAGAGAGGCGGGAGAGAGGGGAGGGGGAGAGAGAGAGGGGGAGAGAGGGGGGAAGAGAGAGAGTGGGAGAGAGAGAGATGAGAGAGAAGGGTAAGGGAGCTGGGGAGAGAGAGGGTGAGAGAGGGGAGAGAGTGAGAGGAGAGAGACGGGGTGAGAGAGAGAGGCGAGCGAGGTGGGGAGAGGGGGAGAGAGGGGGAGTTAGGGGGGGAGAGAGCGTGGGGAGAGAGAGTGGGGGAAATAGTGGGGAAGGGAGAGTGGGTGGGTAGAGTGGGGGTGGAGGGTGGGTGGGGAGAGTGGGTGGGGAGAGTGGGTGGGGAGAGTGCGTTGGGAGAGAGGAGAGAGAAACTGGGGTAAGCGAGCGGGGTAAGAGAACAGGGTAAGACTGTGGGGAGGGAGAGAGGGGAGGGAGAGAGAAGAGAGAGAGTGGGGCGAGAAAGAGGGGAAATGGAGAGAGGGGAGAGAGAGAGGGGTGGAAAGAGAGAGGAGAGAGAGAGTAGAGAAACAGTGGGAAAGAGCGAGGGAGAGAGAGACAGAGGGGGTAGAAAGAGTGGAAGATAGAGAGAGGGGAGAGAGAGGGGGAGAGAGAGAGCTTGGAGAGGGGGAGGTGGGGGAGAGAGGGGGCAGAGAGATGGTGTGAGAGAGGGGGTGAGAGAGAAGGTGAGAGAGGGGGTGAGAGAGGGGAGAGAGAGGGGAGAGAGAGGGGAGAGAGTGGGGAGAGAGAGGGGAGAGAATGGGGGTGAGAGAGGGGGTGAGAGAGGGGGTGAGAGAGGGGAGAGAGAGGGGAGAGAGAGGGGAGAGAGTGGGGAGAGAGAGGGGAGAGCGGGGAGAGAGAGGGGAGAGAGGGGAGAGAGGGGGACAGAAAGGGGGTGAGAGTGGGTGGAGAGAGGGGTAGAGTGCGAGGGTGAGAGACGGAAGGAGTGAGAGAGGGAGAGAGAGGGGAGAGATTTAGGCGACAGAGTTAGTGAAGAGTGAGGGGGGAGAGAGTTTGAGGGGTAGAGAGAGAGGGTGAGCGGGGTAGAGAGAGACGGGATAGAGAGAGGAGGTGAGAGGGAATGGAGAGGGAGGGGGGAGAGTGGGGGGAGAGAGAGGGGAGAGTGGGGGAGAGAGAGGAGAGAGAGGCGGACAGAGGGAGGGGGAAAGAGGGAGGGGCATAGAGAGTGGAGGGAGAGAGAGAGGGGGAGAGAGAGGGGGAGGGAGAGAGAGAGTGTGGGGACAGAGTGGGGGAGAGAGTGGGGAGAGAGAGTGGGGAGAGAGAGTGCGGGAAGAGAGTCGGGGAGAGAATGGGGGAGAGAGTGGGGGAGGGAGTGGGGGAGGGAGTGGGGGAGAGAGTGGGGGAGAGAGTGGGTTAGGGAGGAAGGGAGTGAGAAAGAGGGGAGAGATTTAGGTGATTGAGTTGGGGGGAGATTTAGTGAAGAGAGAGGGGAGAGAGAGACTGAGGTGGAGAGAGAGTGGGTGAGAGAGAGAGGTGTAAAGAGAGTGGGGGAGAGAGTGGGGAGAGAGAGTGGGGAGAGAGAGTGCGGGAAGAGAGTCGGGGAGAGAGTGGGGGAGAGAGTGGGGGAGGGAGTGTGGGAGGGAGTGGGGGAGAGAGTGGGGGAGAGAGTGGGTTAGGGAGGAAGGGAGTGAGAAAGAGGGGAGAGATTTAGGTGATTGAGTTGGGGGGAGATTTAGTGAAGAGAGAGGGGAGAGAGAGACTGAGGTGTAGAGAGAGTGGGTGAGAGAGAGAGGTGTAAAGAGAGTGGGGGAGAGAGAGACGGTAGAGAGAAGGGGAGAGAGGAGGGGAGAGGGGGAGAGAGGGGTTAGAGGGGTGAGAGGGGTGTGGAGAGAGGGGGAAGAGAGAGAGGCGGCAGAGAGAGAGATAGGGGGGAATAGAGACGGGGAGGGCGAGACAGAGGGGGAGAGAGACGGAGAGAGCGACGGGGAGAGCGAGGGGAAGGGGGGGTGAGACGGGGAGAGAGAGGGGGAGAGAGAGTGGGAGGGAGAGGAAGGTGCGAGGGAGGGTGAGAGAGGGGGACAGAAAGAGGATGCGAGCGGAGGGAGAGAGAAGGGAGAGAGATGGGGCAGAGAGTGGGGGAAGAAAGTTGGGGGAGAGAGGGGAGAGGGAGAGGGGGGAGAGGGAGGGAGAGAGAGAGGGGGAGAGAGACGGGGAGAGCGACGGGGAGAGAGGGGGAGAGACAAGGCGAGAGAGGGGGAGGGAGAGGAAGGTGGAGACTGGGGGACAGAAAGGGGGTGACAGCAGGGGGGACAGAGAAGGGAGAGAGATGGGGGTGAGAGTGGGGGAAGAGAGCGGGGAAAGAGAGTGGGGGAGAGGAAGGGAAGAGAGACGGGGAGAGCGATGGGGAGGGGGAGAGACGGGGAGAGAGAGTGGGAGGGAGAGGAAGGTGCGAGGAAGGGGGAGAGAGGGGGACAGAAAGGGGGTGAGAGTGGGGGGAGAGAGAGGGGAGAAGGAGAGGGTGAGAGAGGGAGGGAGTGAGAGAGGGGGAGAGAGAGGGGTGAGATTTAGGCAACAGAGTTAGTGAAGAGTGAGACGGGGAGAGAGAGAGTTTGAGGGGTAGAGAGAGAGGGTGGGCAGAGTAGAGAGAGACGGGATAGAGAGAGGAGGTGAGAGATTGGGGTAGACAGAGGAGAGAGGGAGGGGGAGAGGTAGAGGAGTGAGAGTGTGGAGAGAGAGAGGGGAGAGTGGGCTGAGAGAGAGGAGAGAGAGGCGGACAGAGGGAGGGGGAAAGAGGGAGGGGGAGAGAGGGAAGGGAGAGAGAGTGTGGGGAGAGAGTGGGGAGAGAGAGTGGGGAGAGAGAGTGGGGGGAGAGGGGTGGGGAGAGAAAGTGGGGAGAGAAAGTGCGGGGAGAGAGTGGGGGTGAGAGTGGGGGAGGGAGAGAGGAGGAGAGGGAGGTTGGAGAGAAGGGGAGGGGAGAGATTGGTTAGAGGGGGAGAGTGGGGGAGAGAGAGGGGAGAGTCGGGGGTGAGAGTGAAGGAGAGACGGGGACAGAGGGAGGGGGACAAGAGGAGCGGGACAGAAGGAGGGGGCAGAGAATGGAGGTAGAGAGAGGGGAGAGAGACGAGGAGAGTGGGGGAGAGAGAGTGGAGAGTCGGGGTGGAGAGAGAGAGGAGAGAGTGGGGGCCAGAGGGAGGGGGACAGAGGGAGGGGGACAGAGCATGAAAAGAGAGAGAATCGAGGGAGAGAGAGAGGGGGAGATGGATGGGGAGATAGGGGGAGAGAGAGTGGGGGAGAGATTGGGGATAGAATGGTGGAGGGAGAGGGTTAGGCAGGGAGTGAGAAAGAGGGGAGAGAGTTAGGTGACAGAGTAGGGGAGAGAGTTAGTGAAGAGACAGGGGAGAGAGAGAGAGTGAGGCGTGGAGAGAGGGGGTGCGAGAGACGGTAGAGAGAAGGGGAGAGAGGAGGGGAGAGAGGGGGAAGAGAGAGAGGCGGTAGAGAGAGATAGAGAGGGGGAAGAGAGACAGGGAGGAGGAGAGAGGGGGTGAGAGAAAAGTGAGAGAGAGGGGTGAGAGAGGGAGAGAGAGTGAGGTGACAGAGTGAGGAGAGAGAGGGGCAGAGAGATAGGGGCAAGAGAGGGAGGGCAAAAGTGGGAAGGAGAGGAGGCAAGGGAGAAGGGGCAAGGGAGAGGGGGAGAGAGAAGAAGAGAGAGGCGAGAGAGAGGGGGAGAGAGTGAATGTGGAGAGAGAGGGGGGAGAGAGAAGAGAGAGGTAGGGACAGAGGAGGCAGAGAGCGGGGTGATAAAGTGGGGGATGAGAGATGGGGAGAGTGTGGGGGTGAGTGAGGGGGTGAGAGAGAGAGGGAGAGAGAGAGGGGAGAGAGTGAGGGAAGAGAGAGGGGAGGGGGAGAGGGAAGGGGGAGAGAGAAGGGGAGAGAGAGGGGAAGAGAGAGGGGAGAGAGGGCAGGAGAGGGGAGACAGAGAGCGGGGGGAGAAAGTGGGGGAAGAGAGATGGGGAGAGTGTGGGGGTGAGTGAGGGGGTGAGAGAGAGAGAGAGAGAGAGAGAGAGGAGAGAGAGTGGGGGAAGAGAGAGGGGGAGAGGCATAGAGAAAGGTGGAGGGAGAGAGGGGGAGAGGGGGAGAGGGGGGAGATACGGGAAGACAGACGGGGAGAGACGAGGGAGAGCGAGAGGGGGGTGAGAGAAGGGACAAGAGATGAGACGAGAGTGGGTACCGAGAGAGTGGGTTCGAGACAGGGGGGTGAGAGAGGGGGGCGAGAGAGTGGCGCGAGAGAGCGGGCGTGAGAGAGGGGCGAAAAAGGGAGAGAGGGGTGAGAGAGAGGGGGAGAGAGAGACGGGGAGAGAGGGGCGAGACAGGGGGTGAGGGGGGGAGAGGGGGAGTAGAGAGCAGGGAGAGAGAGGGGAGAGAGATGGGGAGAGATGGGGCGGAGAGAGAGAGAGTTTGGAGAGAAAGGCGGAAGAGAGCGCGGGAGAGTGTGAGGGAGAGAGAGGGGGAGCGATAGATGGGGAGAGACAGGGTGAGAGAGAGTAAGAGAGGGTTAGAGATGGGAGTGAGGGAGGTGAGAGAGCGGGGGTGAAAGAGCGGGGAATGAGAGACAGGGGGCAGAGAGTGGGGGAGAGAGAGGGAGGAGAGGGGAAGAGAGAGCGGGGGTGAGAGAGCGAGGGGGAGTGAGACGGGGAGAGACGGGGAGGGAGATGGGAGGGGCGAGGGAAGTGGAGAGGGGGGACAGAGAGGGAGTGAGAGAGTGGCGAGAGAGTGCGGGGAGAGGGCGGGAAGAGAGAGGTGGAGAGAGAGGGGATGGGGGGGGGCGAGAGCAGGGAGAGAGAGAGATGGGAGAGAGAGGTGAGTGAGAGAGATGTGGGGGGAGAGACATGGGGAAAGAGAGAGAGGAGAAGAGAGAGAAGGAGAAAGAGAGAGGGGGAAGAGAGAGAAGGGCGGAAAAGGGGAGGGGGACAAGGGAGAGCGGTCAAGGGAGAGGGCGGATAGAGGAGGGGGAGAGAGAGGGAGAGAGAGAGCGGGGAGAGTGAGCGGGGAGAGAGAGGGGGAGAGTGATGGGAGAGAGGGGAGAGGTGGAGAGAGGGGGAGAGGGAGGAGAGGGGGGAGAGAGAGTGGGAGAGAGGGTTAACAGAGTGAGGGGAAAGAGAGAGGGGCACGGAGAGAAGGGCAGAGAGAAGGAGGGCGAAAGAGGGGAGTAGGGCCAACAGAATGGGGTCAAGGGAGGGGGGAGAGAGGGGGAGAAAGAGGGGGCAAGGAGGGGGAGAGAGTGAGAGGAGAGTGAAACAGGCAGCGAGAGGGGTAGAAAGAGAGGGGAAGGGAGAGGGGGAGAGCGAACGGGAAAGCGAGGGGCGAGAGAGGGGGACGAGCGAGAGGGGGAGACAGAGAGGGTGTGAGAGAGAGGGGAGGGAGGGGGGAGAGAGGGAGGTGAGAGAGAGGGTCAAGATAGGGCGGAGAGAGTGAGAGGTGAGTGAAATGGGCAGAGAGACGGGGAGAAAGAGAGGGGAAGGGAGCTTGGGAGAGCGAGCGGGAAAGCGAGGGGCGAGAGAGTGGACGACCAAGAGGGGGACGAGCGAGAGGGGAGACAGAAAGAGTGTGAGAGAGAGGGGGAGGGAGAGGGGGAGAGAGAGGGTGGGGAGATAGAGTGGGGGAGTGAGTGGGGGGATTGAGTGGGGGGAGACAGTAGGTGTAGAGAGTGTGGGGAGAGGGGGAGAGGAGGGGTAAAGAGTGGGGGAGAGAGAGAGGGAGTGAGTGAGAGGGGGAGGGAGAGTGAGGTGACAGAGTGTGGGGGTCAAAAGAGGGGGCGAGAGAGCGGGAGAGATGGAGGGGAGAGAGGGAGGGGGAGAGATGGAGGGGGAGAGAAGGACGGGGAGAGAAGGAGGGTGGGAGAGAGGAAGGGGAGAGGGAGGGGAGAGGGAGGGGGAGAGACAGGGGGCAGAGAGAGAGAGTGGGGAGAGAGGGGGGAGAGGGACGGGTGAGAGAGAGATGGGGAGAGAGAGAGAAAGGTGAGAGAGTGAGGCAAGAGAGGGGGCAAGAGATGGGGAAAGAGAGAGGGGGGGAGAGAGAGGGAGAGAGCGAGATAGAGAGGGTGAGGAGGGAGAGGCGGAGACAGAGGATGGGGAGAGAGGGATGGGAGAAGCGGGGAGGGGGAAGACAGAGAGCGGGGGAGAGAGTGGGGAAGAGAGGGGGAGATGGAGATAGAAGAGACGGAGAGAGGTGAGAGGGAAGATGGTGAGGGGAGAGATAGAGGGGAGAGAGAGGAGAGAGAGAGGAGAGAGAGACGGGGGTAGAGAGACAGGGGTAGAGAGAGGGTAGTATTGAGAAGGATAGAGAGAGAGTGTGGAGAGAGGAGGGGGAGAGAGTGAGGGGGAGAGAGAGAGGGGGAGAGAGGGAGGGGGAGAGAGGGAGGAGGAGAGAGAGGGGGAGAGAGAGAGGGGGAGAGAGAGGGCGAGAGAGGGGTGAGAGAGGGGGAGAGAGTGGGAGAGAGTGGGAGAGAGCGAGGGGAGAGGGGAAGAGAGAGCGTGGGAGAGAGAGAGGAGAGAGAGGGGGAGAGAGAGGTGGGGAGAGAGAGAGGTAAGTGAGAGGGAGGTGGGGCACAGAGAGGTGGGGAAGAGAGAGGGGAAGAGAGAGCGAGGGAAGAGAGAGGGGAAGAGAGAGGGGGGAAGATAAGGGGAGAGACAAGGGGAGAGATAAGGGGGAGAGATAAGGGGAGAGATTGGGGAGAGACTGGGGGAGAGATTGGGGAGGGATTTGGTGAGAGATTGGGGAGAGATAGGGGAGAGATAGCGGGAGAGATGGGGAGAGAGAAGGGGAAACAGAAGGGGAAAGATAGGGGAGAGAAAGGGGTTAGAGAGAGATGGATTAGAGAGAGAGAATGGGAGAGAAAAGGGTCGAGTGCAGGCGTTGAGAGAGGGTGTCGAGAGAGGGGGTCGTGAGAGGGGGTCGAGAGAGGGGGTCGAGTGAGGGGGTCGGATGAGAGGGGTCGTGAGAGGGTGGTCGAGAAAGGGGAGTCGAGTGAGGGGAGTCGAGTGAGGGCTTTCGACGGGAGTGGTCGTGAGAGGGGTGTCGAGAGAGGGGATCCAGTGAGGGGGTCGAGAGGGGGGTCGAGAGAAGGGGGTTGAGAGAGGGGGGTCGAGAGACGGGGTCGATTGAGGGGCTTGAGTGAGTGGGTCGAGAGAGTGGGTCGATAGGGGGGAGAGTGAGGGGAGGGGGAGAGACAGGGGTTAGAGAGCGGGGTGAGAGAGAGGAGGGAGAGAGAGGAGGGACAGAGTGGGGGAGAGAGAGTGGGGAGAGAGAGAGTGGAGGTGAGGGGGCAGAGAGAGGGGCCAGAGATGGGGGAGAAAATGAGAGAAAGTGGAGAGAGAGAGTGAGGGGTGAGAGATGGGGAGAGTGAGGAGCGAGCAAGAGAGACAGGCGAGAGAGGGGGTGAGCGAGAGAGGGAGAGGTGCAAGTGTGAGTGAGTGAGTGAGGGGACGAAAATGAGAGAGAGTCTGAGAGATCGAGAGAGAAAGAGTGCGATAAGTGGACAAGAGAGAGAATGAGAGAGAGAGAAAGATAGAAAGATGGGTAGAGCGAGATAGGGAGAGATGCAGGGCGAGTTAGAGAGAGAGGGACATGAGTGAGAGGCACGCAAAGGGGGAGAGAGAGAGAGTCAGGTGAGAGAGAGGGATGAGGTGGAGAGTGAGTGAGTGGGTTAGAGAGAGTGTGAGTGAGGGGAATAGAGAAAGAGAGAGAAGGTGAGAGAGGGGCTGAGAGAGAGAATGAGAGTGAGAGGGTGAGAGATAGAGAGTGAGGGAGTGAGAGGGGATCGAGAAAAAGAGACAGAGAGTCAGAGAGAGTCAGAGAGAGATGTATCAGTGAGGACCAGTACAGAAGAGGTGAAAGCAGGATCCTCACAAGGTGGTACGAATGAAGCCTAGAATGTTGCTGTTCCTTGCCCAGCTTGGTATCTATGTCCTGTCTTCCAGGTCTGAATATAGAAGTCTACTGCCTCCACCCTGTGCTGTTTACTGTGAGTGATCTTACCGGCTGCAGGATTTACTGAAGGCTCCAGATCTCCCTCTCCATCTCTCTCTGCCTGACCAACCGTCTTTGATGTGGTTATGGACGAGACAGGAGTTAGGAATTCGGCTGAGACAGGAACATCCTGAGGACCTACAGGAGATAGGGAAGCAGACAGAATGGGAAATTAGACTGATGCAGTCAGGGTTACACATGGAGAATGGCACTGAGTCCCACAGAGATCTGGAAAATCCCAGTCTCCATCCCTGGCCTGTGCTGCTGCGTCTCTCTGGAGTGGAGAATTCTGTTGGCTCAAGATCTGGAATAGCTGCAAGAGTGAGAGATGTTGACAGAGGCAGCAATTAGAGCCACACAGTGAGGGATACCACATGGAGAGAGACTGAGTGATATCAACAGAGTGCAGGACGGTATCAGGATCACACAATGGTCATGATGAAAGGGTTGTGATTCATGGTGCACGGGGATCAGTACTCACTGACGGGTGAACTACTATGGGACAGGTGATGGCCTCGTGCTATTCTCCCCTGACTGTTCATCCAGATGTTAATGCCGGTGTCCAGTATAACCCATCTAACTACCTAATATCCTTTCAGGAGGGAAATCTGTTAGAGGCAGCGGGTCTGGCCTACACATGATCCAGACCCAGAGCGATGGGGTTGACTCTAAACAGCTCTCTGTAATGATCCAGCAAGGCACTCAGCTCAAGGGCAGCTCGGGGTGGGCATGCGATGCTGGCCAGCCAGAGACAGCAACATCCCATGAGTGAATTAAACACAACATTGCTGGGACCAGTGTCTTGGCCAATCATGTCGGTAGGCTTTTACAGGACCTTCAGCTGACAGAGAGGATGGAGGGCCAGGGTTCAGGAGCTTTCCAAATCCAAAGAGAAATGGCAATGTAGCTGAAGACAAGCAGAAAGGAACAGGGAGAGACAGAGCTTAACTGAAACTGTACATTAGTGAATTGGACTGTGACAAGAAATTGTGGAAAGAGTCAGTCGTAATGTTCTTTTTTTGGACTGGCTAAAGTCTCTGCAATAAGGTGGATGGACTGTGGCACAGAGATAAATGAGGTTTAGTGGTGACACTGTGAACAAAAGGTGGAACATGAATATTCTATTGTCCACCTCCTTGAGGGGTGTCAGGGAGTTCAGGATGGGTAACCCTGACAGTAATAGGGAACAAAGGCAGTACAGAGAAAGCATTTGGCCTCAGATGACGAAGCTGAATCAGCCTGAATGCAGATTCTGGGTAACACGTGTCAAAAACACGAACAGGAGAAGAGTTTAGAGGCTGCCTGACAGCATTTCATTGCTCAACCCTGTTACGCATTCCAATGAATTCCTGTGTAATGCAAAGGCACTGTGACCATTTTGGGAGATTTCAGTCTTTGTATAACCTGGGACAGTCACTTTGGCAAAAGTGATGATCTCCAAACTCCTCTTTGAATGTTTCTGTCAGTGTTTGTTTGAATAACACGTTGTGCAAACGGCCAGGGACGTGACTATCTCAGATCGACCGTTGGGTGATGACGCTGAGGGAAGGAGTAATGTCACACTGAGATACCCTCGGAGAAATTGTAGTGTAGTGGAATTCAGCGAGATGAAGGATTTTTAAAGTGACCATAAAGCACACCGTACAATCACAACCAAACATGTGTTTGATGGGAGAACTGACCAAGGTAAACAGGGGAAACAGTGAAGTGTATGGCTGGAAATGGACAGTGGAAAACATTTACAGTCATAGGGATGTAAAGCACAGAAACAGGGCCTTCGGTGTCCAACTCGTTCACACCACCCACATATCCTAACATAATCTCGTCACATTTGCCAGCACTTGGCCCGAATCCCTCTCAACCCTTCCTGTTCGTATACCCATCCAGATGCCTTTTAAATGCAGTAATTGTACCAGTCTCCACCACTTCATCTGGCAGGTCATTCCATACACGCAACACGCTCCACATCAAAACGTTGTCCCTTACATTCCTTTTATATCTTTCCCCTCTCATCCTATCCATGCCCTCCAGTTCTGGACCACCCCAACCCCAGGGAAAAGACCTTGTCTGTTAATCCTAACCATGCCTCTCATGGATTTATAAACCTCCATATGGGTTACCCCTCAGCCTCAGACATTCCAGGGAAAACAGCCCCAGCCCATTTAACCTCTCCCTTTAGCTCAAGTCCTTCAATCCTGTCAGCATCTTTGTAAATCTTTTCTGAACCCTTTCAATTTACACACTATCCTTCCAATAGGGAGGAGACAAGAATTGTACACAATATTCCAAAAGTGGCTTATCCAATGTCCTGTACAGCCACAACATGACCTCCCAACTCATCTACCCAATGCCCTGATCAGTAAATGCAAGCATACCAAACACATTCTATCCTAGCGACCCACAATTCTCCTTTCAAGGAACAATGAACCTGCCCTCCAAGGTCTCTTTGTTCAGAAACACTCCCTGGGACCTTAACATTAAGTGTATCAGTGCTGCGAAGAGTTGCTTTCCCAAAATGCAGCACCACCCATTTATCTGAATTAAGATCCATCTGCCACTCCTCAGCCCATTAGCCCACCAGTTCACCATCCCGTTGTAATGTGAAGTAACATTCTTCACTGTCCACTACACCTCCAATTTTGGTGTCACCTGTAAACTTACTAACTATACCTGCTACGTTCACATCCAAATCATTTATATAATTAATGGAAAGTAGTGTACGCAGCACCGATCCTTGTGGCACTCCACTGGTGACAGGTCTCCAGTCTGAAAAAACAACCCTCCACAACCATCCTCTGTCGTCTACCTTCGTGCCAGTTCTGTATCCAAATGGCTGGTTTTCCCTGTATTCCATGCGATCTATCCTTGTTCTCCAATCTCCCATGTGGAAACATTTCGAATACCTTAGTGAAGTCCATATCACTCACATCCATCGCTCTGCCCTCATCAATCCTTTTGTTACTTCTTCAAACATCTCAATACCTTGAGACATGATTTCCCACGTACAAAGCAATGCTGACTCTCCCCAATTAGACATTTCCTTTCTAAACACATGTGAGTCCTGTCCCTCATGGATCCGTTTTTCAACGTGCCCACAACTGACGTCAGGCAAACCAGTCTGTAGTTCCCTGGCTTTTCCATACCAGCCTTCCTAAACAGTGATACCACGTTTGACAACCTGCAGTCTTCTGGGACCTCACCTGTGAATATTGATGATACAAATATCTCAGTAAGAGGCCAAGCAGTCACTTCTCGAGCTTCCCACAGAGATCGAGAGTATACTTGATAAGGTCCTGGGGATTTATCCACCTTTATGCGTTTCAAGACATCCAGCACCTCTTCCTCTGAAATGTGGACATTTTGCAAGATGACATCATCTATTTCCCAATGCGATTTCCCAAACCATCATTCTATTCTATATCATCCATGTCCTTCTCAACAGGAAATACTTGTTCAGTATCTCCCCCATCTCCTGCTGCTCCTCGTGCAGGTTGCCATGATCTTTGGGGGCTTTATACTCTCCACAGTGACACTTTTGTCCTGTATGGATTTATAAAAACTTTTTGGATTCTCCTTAAACATATTTGCCAAATAATCTCATGTCCACTTTTTGCCCTCCTGACTTCCCTCTAAGCCAACACAACACTGCAATCACCCCCTCCCTGACTGATCCCTACACAACACTGCAATCTCCCCCTCCCTGACTGATCCCTACCCAACACTGCACTCACCCCCTCCCTGACTGATCCCTACACAACACTGCACTCACCCCCTCCCTGACTGATCCCTACACAACACTGCACTCACCCCCTCCCTGACTGATCCCTACCCAACACTGCACTCACCCCCTCCCTGACTGATCCCTACACAACACTGCAATCTCCCCCTCCCTGACTGATCCCTACACAACACTGCACTCACCCCCTCCCTGACTGATCCCTACCCAACACTGCACTCACCCCCTCCCTGACTGATCCCTACCCAACACTGCACTCACCCCCTCCCTGACTGATCCCTACACAACACTGCAATCTCCCCCTCCCTGACTGATCCCTACCCAACACTGCACTCACCCCCTCCCTGACTGATCCCTACCCAACACTGCAATCTCCCCCTCCCTGACTGATCCCTACCCAACACTGCACTCACCCCCTCCCTCACTGATCCCTACCCAACACTGCACTCACCCCCTCCCTGACTGATCCCTACACAACACTGCAATCTCCCCCTCCCTGACTGATCCCTACCCAACACTGCACTCACCCCCTCCCTGGCTGATCCCTACACAACACTGCACTCACCCCCTCCCTGACTGATCCCTACACAACACTGCACTCACCCCCTCCCTGACTGATCCCTACCCAACACTGCACTCACCCCCTCCCTGACTGATCCCTACACAACACTGCAATCTCCCCCTCCCTGACTGATCCCTACCCAACACTGCACTCACCCCCTCCCTGACTGATCCCTACCCAACACTGCAATCTCCCCCTCCCTGACTGATCCCTACCCAACACTGCACTCACCCCCTCCCTCACTGATCCCTACCCAACACTGCACTCACCCCCTCCCTGACTGATCCCTACACAACACTGCAATCTCCCCCTCCCTGACTGATCCCTACCCAACACTGCACTCACCCCCTCCCTGGCTGATCCCTACACAACACTGCACTCACCCCCTCCCTGACTGATCCCTACACAACACTGCACTCTCCCCCTCCCTGACTGATCCCTACCCAACACTGCACTCACCCCCTCCCTGACTGATCCCCACCCAACACTGCACTCACCCCCTCCCTGACTGATCCCTACCCAACACTGCACTCACCCCCTCCCTGACTGATCCCTACCCAACACTGCACTTACCCCCTCCCAGACTGATCCCTACCCAACACTGCACTCACCCCCTCCCTGGCTGATCCCTACACAACACTGCACTCACCCCCTCCCTGACTGATCCCTACCCAACACTGCAATCACCCCTCCCTGACTGATCCCTACCCAACACTGCACTTACCCCCTCCCTGACTGATCCCCACCCAACACTGCACTCACCCCCTCCCTGACTGATCCCTACCCAACACTGCACTCACCCCCTCCCTGACTGATCCCTACCCAACACTGCACTTACCCCCTCCCTGACTGATCCCTACCCAACACTGCAATCTCCCCCTCCCTGACTGATCCTTACCCAACACTGCAATCTCCCCCTCCCTGACTGATCCCTACCCAACACTGCACTCACCCCCTCCCTGACTGATCCTTACCCAACACTGCAATCTCCCCCTCCCTGACTGATCCCTACCCAACACTGCACTTACCCCCTCCCTGACTGATCCCTACCCAACACTGTAAACACCCCCTCCCAGACTGATCCCTACCCAACACTGCACTCACCCCCTCCCTCACTGATCCCTACCCAACACTGCACTCACCCCCTCCCTGACTGATCCCTACACAACACTGCACTCACCCCCTCCCTGACTGATCCCTACACAACACTGCACTCACCCCCTCCCTCACTGATCCCTACCCAACACTGCACTCACCCCTCCCTGACTGATCCCTACCCAACACTGCACTCACCCCCTCCCTGACTGATCCCTACCCAACACTGCACTCACCCCTCCCTGACTGATCCCTACCCAACACTGCAATCCCCCCTCCCTGACTGATCCCTACCCAACACTGCACTCACCCCCTCCCTGACTGATCCCGACACAACACTGCACTCACCCCCTCCCTGACTGATCCCCACCCAACACTGCACTCACCCCCTCCCTGACTGATCCCTACCCAACACTGCACTCTCCCCCTCCCTGACTGATCCCGACACAACACTGCACTCACCCCCTCCCTGACTGATCCCCACCCAACACTGCACTCACCCCCTCCCTGACTGATCCCTACCCAACACTGCACTCTCCCCCTCCCTGACTGATCCCCACCCAACACTGCACTCACCCCCTCCCTGACTGATCCCTACCCAACACTGCACTCACCACCTCCCTGACTGATCCCTACCCAAAACTGCAATCCCCCCTCATTGACTGATCCCTACCCAACACTGCACTCACCCCCTCCCTGACTGATCCCTACCCAACACTGCACTCTCCCCCTCCCTGACTGATCCCTACCCAACACTGCACACTCCCCCTCCCTGACTGTGTCCTACCCAACACTGCAATCTCCCCCTCCCTGACTGATCCTGACCCAACACTGCAATCTCCCCCTCCCTGACTGATCCCTACCCAACACTGCACTCACCCCCTCCCTCACTGATCCCTACCCAACACTGCACTCTCCCCCTCCCTGACTGATCCCTACCCAACACTGCAATCTCCCCCTCCCTGACTGATCCCTACCCAACACTGCACTCTCCCCCTCCCTGACTGATCCCTACCCAACACTGCACTCACCCCCTCCCTGACTGATCTCTACCCAACACTGCAATCTCCCCCTCCCTGACTGATCCCTACCCAACACTGCACTGACCCCTCCCTGACTGATCCCTACCCAACACTGCACTCACCCCCTCCCTGACTGATCTCTACCCAACACTGCAATCTCCCCCTCCCTGACTGATCCCTACCCAACACTGCACTGACCCCTCCCTGACTGATCCCTACCCAACACTGCAATCTCCCCCTCCCTGACTGATCCTGACCCAACACTGCAATCTCCCCCTCCCTGACTGATCCCTACCCAACACTGCACTCACACCCTCCCTGACTGATCCCTACCCAACACTGCACTCTCCCCCTCCCTGACTGATCCCTACCCAACACTGCACTCACCCCCTCCCTGACTGATCCCTACCCAACACTGCACTCTCCCCCTCACTGACTGATCCCTATCCAACACTGCACTCACCCCCTCCCTGACTGATCCCTACCCAACACTGCACTCACCCCCTCCCAGACAGATCCCTACCCAACACTGCACTTTCTCCCTCCCTGACTGATCCCTACCCAACACTGCAATCTCCCCCTCCCTGACTGATCCCTACCCAACACTGCACTGACCCCTCCCTGACTGATCCCTACCCAACACTGCACTCACCCCCTCCCTGACTGATCCCTACCCAACACTGCAATCTCCCCCTCCCTGACTGATCCTGACCCAACACTGCAATCTCCCCCTCCCTGACTGATCCCTACCCAACACTGCACTCACACCCTCCCACATTGAGCCCTACCCAACACTGCACTCTCCCCCTCCCTGACTGATCCCTACCCAACACTGCACTCACCCCCTCCCTGACTGATCCCTACCCAACACTGCACTCTCCCCCTCACTGACTGATCCCTATCCAACACTGCACTCTCCCCCTCCCTGACTGATCCCTACCCAACACTGCACTCACCCCCTCCCTGACTGATCCCTACCCAACACTGCACTCACCCCCTCCCTGACTGATCCCTACCCAACACTGCAATCTCCCCCTCCCTGACTGATCCCTACACAACACTGCACTCACCCCCTCCCAGACAGATCCCTACCCAACACTGCACTTTCTCCCTCCCTGACTGATCCCTACACAACACTGCACTCACCCCCTCCCAGACTGATCCCTACCCAACACTGCACTCACCCCATCCATTACTGATCCTTACCCAACACTGTAATCTCCCCCTCCCTAAATGATCCCTACCCAACACTGCTATCCCCCCTCCCTGACTGATCCTTACCCAACACTGTAATCTCCCCCTCCCTGACTGATCCCTACACAACACTTCAATCTGCCCCTCCCTGACTGATCCCTACACAACACTGCAATCCCCCCTCCCTGACTGATCCCTACCCAACACTGCATTCACCCCCTCCCTGACAGATCCCTACACAACACGGCAATCCCCCCTCCCTGACTGATCCCTACCCAACACTGCAATCTCCCCCTCCCTGACTGATCCCTACCCAACTCTGCAATCACCCCCTCCCTGACTGATCCCTACCCAACACTGCACTCTCCCCATCCCTGACTGATCCCTACCCAACATTGCACTTACCCCCTCCCTGACTGATCCCTACCCAACACTGCAATCCCCCCCCCTGACTGATCCCTACCCAACACTGCACTCTCCCCCTCCCTGACTGATCCCTACCCAACACTGCACCCACCCCCTCCCTGACTGATCCCTACCCAACACTGCACCCACCCCCTCCCTCACTGATCCCTACCCAACACTGCACTCTTCCCCTCCCTGACTGATCCCTACCCAACACTGCACTCTCCCCCTCCCTGACTGATCCCTACCCAACACTGCACCCACCCCCTCCCTCACTGATCCCTACCCAACACTGCACTCTTCCCCTCCCTGACTGATCCCTACCTAACACTGCACTCACCCCCTCCCTGACTGATCCCTACCCAACACTGCACTCTTCCCCTCCCTGACTGATCCCTACCCAACACTGCACTCACCCCCTCCCAGACCGATCCCTACACAACACTGCACTCACCCCCTCCCTGACTGATCCCTACACAACACTGCACTCACCCACTCCCTGACTGATCCCTACCCAACACTGCACTCACCCACTCCCTGACTGATCCCTACCCAACACTGCACTCACCCCCTCCCTCACTGATCCCTACCCAACACTGCAATCTCCCCCTCCCTGACTGATCCCTACCCAACACTGCACTCACCCCCTCCCTGACTGATCCCTACCCAACACTGCACTCACCCCCTCCCTGACTGATCCCTACCCAACACTGCACTCACCCACTCCCTGACTGATCCCTACCCAACACTGCACTCACCCACTCCCTGACTGATCCCTACCCAACACTGCACTCACCCACTCCCTGACTGATCCCTACCCAACACTGCACTCACCCCCTCCCTCACTGATCCCTACCCAACACTGCAATCTCCCCCTCCCTGACTGATCCCTACCCAACACTGCACTCACCCCCTCCCTCACTGATCCCTACCCAACACTGCAATCACCACTTCCCTGACTGATCCCTACACAACACTGCACTCACCCCCTCCCTCACTGATCCCTACCCAACACTGCAATCTCCCCCTCCCTGACTGATCCCTACCCAACACTGCACTCACCCCCTCCCTGACTGATCCCTACACAACACTGCAATCTCCCCCTCCCTGACTGATCCCTACACAACACTGCAATCCCCCCTCCCTGACTGATCCCTACCCAACACTGCAATCTCCCCCTCCCTGACTGATCCCTACCCAACACTGCACTCACCTCCTCCCTGACTGATTCCTACCCAACACTGCACTCATCCCCTCCCTCACTGATCCCTACACAACACTGCACTCTCCCCCTCCCTGACTGATCCCGACCCAACACTGCAATCTCCCCCTCCCTGACTGATCCCGACCCAACACTGCAATCTCCCCCTCCCTGACTGATCCCTACCCAACACTGCAATCTCCCCCTCCCTGACTGATCCCGACCCAACACTGCAATCTCCCCCTCCCTGACTGATCCCTACCCAACACTGCAATCTCCCCCTCCCTGACTGATCCCTACCCAACACTGCAATCTCCCCCTCCCTGACTGATCCCGACCCAACACTGCAATCTCCCCCTCCCTGACTGATCCCTACCCAACACTGCAATCCCCCCTCCCTGACTGATCCCTACCCAACCCTCCACTCACCCCCTCCCTGACTGATCCCTACCCAACACTGCACTCACCCCCTCCCTGACTGATCCCTACCCAACACTGCACTCACCCCCTCCCTGACTGATCCCTACCCAACACTGCACTCTCCCCCTCCCTGACTGATCCCTACCCAACACTGCAGTCTCCCCCTCCCTGTCTGATCCCTACCCAACACAGCAATCTCCCCCTCCCTGACTGATCCCTACCCAACACTGCACTCACCCCCTCCCTGACTGATCCCTACCCAACACTGCACTCACCCCCTCCCTGACTGATCCCTACCCAACACTGCACTCACCCCCTCCCTGACTGATCCCTACCCAACACTGCACTCTCCCCCTCCCTGACTGATCCCTACACAACACTGCACTCTCCCCCTCCTTGACTGATCCCTACAAAACACTGCAATCTCACCCTCCCTGACTGATAGGATTTATGCACATCTGGATAGGAATAATGTGATCAAGGATAGTCAGCATGGTTTTGTGAAGGGCAGGTCGTGCCTCACAAACCTTATTGAATTCTTTGAAAAGGTGACGAAGGAGGTTGATGAGGGGAAAGCGGTAGATGTGGTATATATGGATTTTAGTAAGGCGTTTGATAAGTTTCCCCATGGGAGGCTACTGCAGAATATACGGAGATATGGCATTGAGGGTGAGTTGGAGGTTTGGATTAGGAATTGGCTGGACGGAAGAAGACAGAGGGTAGTAGTTGATGGCAAAGTTTCTTCATGGAGTGCCGTCACTAGCGGTGTTCCGCAAGGATCTGTTTTGGGACCATTGCTGTTTGTCATTTTTATAAATGACCTGGAAGAGGGGTTAGAAGGTTGGGTGAGCAAGTTTGCGGATGATACGAAAGTCGGAGGAGTTGTTGACAGTGAGGAAGGATGTGGCAGGTTACAGCAGGATATAGAGAAGCTGCAGAGCTGGGCAGAAAGGTGGCAAATGGAATTCAATGTAGCTAAGTGTGAGGTGATTCACTTTGGGAAGAATAACAAAAAGATGGGGTACTGGGCTAATGGGCGGATACTTGGTAGTGTGGATGAGCAGAGGGATCTTGGTGTCCATGTACACAGATCTCTGAAAGTTGCCACCCAGGTAAATAGTGCGGTGAGGAAGGCATATGGCGTACTGGCTTTTATTGGTAGAGGAATTGAGTTCCGGAGTCCTGAGGTCATGATGCAGTTGTATAAGACTCTGGTGCGGCCGCATCTGGAATATTGTGTGCAGTTTTGGTCGCCATACTATAGGAAGGATGTGGAGGCACTGGAACGGGTGCAGAGGAGGTTTACCAGGATGTTGCCTGGTATGGAAGGAAGATCGTATGAGGAAAGACTGAGACACTTGGGGCTGTTTTCATTAGAGAAAAGAAGGTTTAGGGGTGACTTGTTTGAGGTGTACAAGATGATTAGGGGGTTAGATAGGGTTGACAGTGTGAACCTTTTCCCGCGTATGGAGTCGGGTATTACAAGGGGGCATAGCTTTAAATTAAGGGGGGGGGGTAGATATAGGACTGAAGTTAGGGGTAGGTTCTTCACTCAGCGAGTCGTAAGTTCATGGAATGCCCTACCAGTAGCAGTGGTGGACTCTCCCTCTTTATGGGCATTTAAGCGGGCATTGGATAGGTATATGGAGAATAGTGGGTTAGTATAGGTTAGGTGGGCTTGGATCAGCGCAACATCGAGGGCCAAAGGGCCTGTACTGCGCTGTATTCTTCTATGTTCTATGTTCTTTGTTCTATGATCCCTTCCCAACACTGCACTCACCCGCTCCCTGACTGATCCCTACCCAACACTGCAATCTCCCACTCTCTGTTTGATCCCTACACAACACTGCAATCTCCCCCTCCCTGACTGATCCCTACCCAACACTGCACTCACCTCCTCCCACACTGATCCCTACCCAACACTGCACTGACCCCTCCCTGACTGATCCCTACCCAACACTGCACTCACCCCCTCCCTTGATGTTGCAGCTGTACAGGACTTTGGTTAGGCCACAGTTAGAGTACTGTGTGCAGTTCTGGTCGCCTCACTATAGGAAAGATGTGGAAGCTTTGGAGAGGGTGCAGAGAAGATTTACCAGGATGTTGCCTGGAATGGAGAGGAAGTCGTACGAGGATAGGTTGAGAGTTCTCGGCCTTTTCTCGTTGGAACAGCGAAGGATGAGGGGTGACTTGATAGAGGTTTATAAGATGATCAGAGGAATAGATAGAGTAGACAGTCAGAAACTTTTTCCCCGGGTACAACAGAGTGTTACAAGGGGACATAAATTTAAGGTGAAGGGTGGAAGGTATAGGGGAGATGTCAGGGGTGGGTTCTTTACCCAGAGAGTGGTGGGGGCATGGAATGCGCTGCCCGTGGGAGTGGTGGAGTCGGAATCATTGGCGACCTTTAAGCGGCATTTGGATAGGTACATGGATGGGTACTTAATCTAGGTTAGAAGTTCGGCACAACATCGTGGGCCGAAGGGCCTGTTCTGTGCTGTATTGTTCTATGTTCTATGTTCTATGTTCCCTGACTGATCCCTACCCAACACTGCACTCTCCCCGTCTCTGACTGATCCCTACCCAACACTGCACTCACCCCCTCCCTGACTGATCCCTACCCAACACTGCACTCACCCCCTCCCTGACTGATCCCTACCCAACACTGCACTCTCCCCGTCTCTGACTGATCCCTACCCAACACTGCACTCTCCCCCTCCCTGACTGATCCCTACCCAACACTGCACTCACCCCCTCCCTGACTGATCCCTACCCAACACTGCACTCACCCCCTCCCTGACTGATCCCTACCCAACACTGCACTCACCCCCTCCCTGACTGATCCCTACCCACGCTGCACTCACCCCCTCCCTGACTGATCCCTACACAACACTGCACTCACCCCCTCCCTGACTGATCCCTACCCAACATTGCACTCACCCCCTCCCTGACAGATCCCTACCCAACACTGCACTCTCCCCCTCCCTGACTGATCCCAACACAACACTGCAATCTCCCCCTCCCTGACTGATCCCTACCCAACACTGCACTAACCCCCTCACTCACTGATCCCTACCCAACACTCCACTCACCCACTCCCTGACTGATCCCTACCCAACACTGCACTCACTCCCTCCCTGACTGATCCCTACCCAACACTGCACTCACCCCCTCCCTGACTGATCCCTACCCAACACTGCACTCTCCCCCTCCCTGACTGATCCCTACCCAACACTGCACTCACCCCCTCCCTGACTGATCCCTACCCAACACTGCACTCACCCCCTCCCTGACTGATCCCTACCCAACACTGCACTCTCCCCCTCCCTGACTGATCCCTACCCAACACTGCACTCACCCCCTCCCTGACTGATCCCTACCCAACACTGCACTCACCCCCTCCCTGACTGATCCCTACCCAACGCTGCACTCACCCCCTCCCTGACTGATCCCTACACAACACTGCACTCACCCCCTCCCTGACTGATCCCTACCCAACATTGCACTCACCCCCTCCCTGACAGATCCCTACCCAACACTGCACTCTCCCCCTCCCTGACTGATCCCAACACAACACTGCAATCTCCCCCTCCCTGACTGATCCCTACCCAACACTGCACTAACCCCCTCACTCACTGATCCCTACCCAACACTCCACTCACCCACTCCCTGACTGATCCCTACCCAACACTGCACTCACTCCCTCCCTGACTGATCCCTACCCAACACAGCACTCTCCCCCTCCCTGACTGATCCCGACCCAACACTGCAATCTCCCCCACCCTGACTGATCCCTACCCAACACTGCACTCACCCCCTCCCTGACTGATCCCTATCCAACACTGCAATCTCCCCCTCCCTCACTGATCCCTACCCAACACTGCACTCTCCCCCTCCCTGACTGATGCCTACCCAACACTGCAATCTCCCCCTCCCTGACTGATCCCTACACAACACTGCAGACTCCCCCTCCCTGACAGATCCCTACCCAACACTGCAATCTCCCCCTCCCTGACTGAACCCTACACATCACTGCAATCTCCCCCTCCCTGACTGATCCCTACACAACACTGCACTCACCCCCTCCCTGACTGATCCCTACCCAACACTGCACTCACCCCCTCCCTGACTGATCCCTACCCAACACAGCACTCACCCCCTCCCTGACTGATCCCTACACAACACTGCACTCTCCCCCTCCCTCACTGATCCCTACCCAACACTGCACTCAGCCCCTCCCTGACTGAGCCCTACCCAACACTGCACTCTCCCCCTCCCTGACAGATCCCTACCCAACACTGCAATCTCCCCCTCCCTGACTGATCCCTACCCAACTCTGCACTCAACCCCTCCCTGACTGATCCCTACACAACACTGCACTCTCCCCCTCCCTCACTGATCCCTACCCAACACTGCACTCAGCCCCTCCCTGACTGAGCCCTACCCAACACTGCACTCTCCCCCTCCCTCACTGATCCCTACCCAACACTGCACTCAGCCCCTCCCTGACTGAGCCCTACCCAACTCTGCACTCAACCCCTCCCTGACTGATCCCTACACAACACTGCACTCACCCCCTCCTTGACTGATCCCTACCCAACACTGCACTCACCCCCTCCCTGACTGATCCCTACACAACACTGCACTCTCCCCCTCCCTCACTGATCCCTACCCAACACTGCACTCAGCCCCTCCCTGACTGAGCCCTACCCAACACTGCACTCTCCCCCTCCCTGACAGATCCCTACCCAACACTGCAATCTCCCCCTCCCTGACTGATCCCTACCCAACTCTGCACTCAACCCCTCCCTGACTGATCCCAACCCAACACTGCACTCACCCCCTCCCTGACTGATCCCTACCCAACACTGCACTCACCCCCTCCCTCACTGATCCCTACCCAACACTGCACTCACTCTCTCCCTGACTGATCCCGACCCAACACTGCAATCTCCCCCTCCCTGACTGATCCCTACCCAACACTGCACTCTCCACCTCCCTGACTGATCCCTACCCAACTCTGCACTCAACCCCTCCCTGACTGATCCCAACCCAACACTGCACTCTCCCCCTCCCTGACTGATCCCTACCCAACACTGCACTCACGCCCTCACTGACTGATCCCTACACAAGACTGCAATCTCCCCCTCCCTGTCTGATCCCTGCCCAACACTGCACTCACCCCCTCCCTCACTGATCCCTACCCAACACTGCACTCACCCACTCAATGACTGATCTCTACCCAACACTGCGATCTCCCCCTCCCTGACTGATCTCTACCCAACACTGCACTCTCCCCCTCCCTGACTGATCCCTACCAAACACAGCAATCTCCCCCTCCCTGACTGATCCCTACCCAACACTGCACTCACCCCCTCCCTGACTGATCCCTTCCCAACACTGCACTCACCCCCTCCCTGACTGAATCCTACACAACACTGCACTCTCCACCTCCCTGACTGATCCCTACCCAACACTGCACTCACCCCCTCCCTGACTGATCCCTACCCAACACTGCACTCTCCCCCTCCCTGACTGATCCCAACCCAACACTGCACTCACCCCCTCCCTCACTGATCCCTACCCAACACTGCAATCTCCCCCTCCCTGTCTGATCCCTGCCCAACACTGCACTCACCCCCTCCCTCACTGATCCCTACCCAACACTGCACTCTCCCCCTCCCTGACTGATCCCAACCCAACACTGCACTCACCCGCTCCCTGACTGATCCCTATCAAACACAGCAATCTCCCCCTCCCTGACTGATCTCTACCCAACACTGCACTCACCCACTCAATGACTGATCTCTACCCAACACTGCGATCTCCCCCTCCCTGACTGATCTCTACCCAACACTGCACTCTCCCCCTCCCTGACTGATCCCTACCAAACACAGCAATCTCCACCTGCCTGTTTGATCCCTACCCAACACTGCACTCACCCCCTCCCTCACTGATCCCTTCCCAACACTGCACTCACCCCCTCCCTGACTGATCCCTACCCAACACTGCAATCTCCCCCTCCCTGACTGATCCCTTCCCAACACTGCACTCACCCCCTCCCTGACCGATTCCTACCCAACACTGCAATCTCCACCTGCCTGTTTGATCCCTACCCAACACTGCAATCTCCCCCTCCCTGACTGATCCCTGCACAACACTGCAATCTCCCCCTCCCTCACTGATCCCTTCCCAACACTGCACTCACCCCCTCCCTGACTGATTCCTACCCAACACTGTAATCACCGCGGCACGGTGGCACAGTGGTTAGCACTGCTGCCTCACAGCGCCAGAGACCCGGGTTCAATTCCCGACTCAGGCGACTGACTGTGTGGAGTTTGCACGTTCTCCCCGTGTCTGCGTGGGTTTCCTCCGGGTGCTCCGGTTTCCTCCCACAGTCCAAAGAAGTGCAGGGTCAGGTGAATTGGCCATACTAAATTGCCCGTAGTGTTAGCTAAGGGGTAAATGTAGGGGTATGGGTGGGTTTCGCTTCGGCGGGTCGGTGTGGACTTGTTGGGCCGAAGGGCCTGTTTCCACACTGTAATCTAATCTAATCTAATCACCGCCTCCCTGACTGATCCCTACCCAACACTGCAATCTCCCCCTCCCTGACTGATCCCTACCCAACACTGCAATCTCCCCCTCCCTGACTGATCCCTACCCAACACTGCAATCTCCCCCTCCCTGACTGATCCCTACCCAACACTGCACTCACCCCCTCCCTGACTGATCCCTACCCAACACTGCACTCTCCCCCTCCCTGACTGATCCCTACACAACACTGCAATCTCCCCCTCCCTGACTGATCCCTACCCAACACTGCACTCACCCCCTCCCTGACTGATCCCTACACAACACTGCACTCTCCCCCTCCCTGACTGATCCCTACACAACACTGCACTCACCCCCTCCCTGACCGATCCCTACCCAACACTGCACTGACCCCCTCCCTGACTGATCCCTACCCAACACTGCACTCTCCCCCTCCCTGACTGATCCCTACACAACACTGCAATCTCCCCCTCCCTGACTGATCCCTACCCAACACTGCACTCACCCCCTCCCTGACTGATCCCTACACAACACTGCACTCTCCCCCTCCCTGACTGATCCCTACCCAACACTGCACTCTCCCCCTCCCTGACTGATCCCTACCCAACACTGCACTCACCCCCTCCCTGACTGATCCCTACACAACACTGCACTCACCCCCTCCCTGACTGATCCCTACCCAACACTGCACTCTCCCCCTCCCTGACTGATCCCTACACAACACTGCACTCACCCCCTCCCTGACCGATCCCTACCCAACACTGCACTCTCCCCCTCCCTGACTGATCCCTACACAACACTGCAATCTCCCCCTCCCTGACTGATCCCTACCCAACACTGCAATCTCCCCCTCCCTGACTGATCCCTACACAACACTGCAATCTCCCCCTCCCTGACTGATCCCTACCCAACACTGCAATCTCCCCCTCCCTGACTGATCCCTACCCAACACTGCAATCTCCCCCTCCCTGACTGATCCCTACCCAACACTGCACTCACCTCCTCCCTGACTGATCCCTACACAACACTGCACTCTCCCCCTCCCTCACTGATCCCTTCCCAACAGTGCACTCACCCCCTCCCTGACTGATCCCTACCCAACACTGCACTCACCCCCTCCCTCACTGATCCCTACCCAACACTGCACTCACCCGCTCCCTCACTGATCCCTACACAACACTGCACTCACCCCCTCCCTGACTGATCCCTACCCAAAACTGCACTCACCACATCCCTGACTGATCCCTACCCAACACTGCACTCACCCCCTCCCTGACTGATCCTGACCCAACACTGTAATCTCCCCCTCCCTAAATGATCCCTACCCAACACTGCAATCCCCCCTCGCTGACTGATCCCTACCCAACACTGCATTCACCCTCTCCCTGACAGATCCCTACACAACACGGCAATCCCCCCTCCCTGACTGAACCCTACCCAACACTGCAATCTACCCCTCCCTGACTGATCCCTACCCAACACTGCAATCACACCCTCCCTGACTGAACCCTACCCAACACTGCACTTACCCCCTCCCTGACTGATCCCCACCCAACACTGCACTCTCCCCCTCCCTGACTGATACCTACCCAACATTGCACTTACCCCCTCCCTGACTGATCCCCACCCAACACTGCAATCCCCCCCCCCGACTGATCCCTACCCAACACTGCACTCTCCCCCTCCCTCACTGATCCCTACCCAACACTGCACCCACCCCCTCCCTGACTGATCCCTACCCAACACTGCACTCACCCCCTCCCTGACTGATCCCTACCCAACACTGCACTCTCCCCCTCCCTGACTGATCCCTACCCAACACTGCAATCCCCCCTCCCTGACTGATCCCTACCCAACACTGCACTCTCCCCCTCCCTGACTGATCCCTACCCAACACTGCAATCCCCCCTCCCTGACTGATCCCTACCCAACACTGCACTCTCCCCCTCCCTGACTGATCCCTACCCAACACTGCACTGACCCCTCCCTGACTGATCCCTACCCAACACTGCAATCTCCCCCTCCCTGGCTGATCCCTACCCAACACTGCACTCACCCCATCCCTTACTGATACTGACCCAACACTGTAATCTCCCCCTCCCTAAATGATCCCTACCCAACACTGCTATCCGCCCTCACAGACTGATCCCTACCCAACACTGCAATCCCCCCTCGCTGACTGATCCCTACCCAACACTGCAATCACACCCTCCCTGACTGAACCCTACCCAACACTGCACTTACCCCCTCCCTGACTGATCCCCACCCAACACTGCACTCTCCCCCTCCCTGACTGATCCCTACACAACACTGCAATCCCCCCTCGCTGACTGATCCCTACCCAACACTGCAATCCCCCCCCCCGACTGATCCCTACCCAACACTGCACTCTCCCCCTCCCTGACTGATCCCTACCCAACACTGCACCCACCCCCTCCCTGACTGATCCCTACCAAACACTGCACTCACCCCCTCCCTGACTGATCCCCACCCAACACTGCACTCTCCCCCTCCCTGACTGATCCCTACACAACACTGCAATTCCCCCTCGCTGACTGATCCCTACCCAACACTGCAATCACACCCTCCCTGACTGAACCCTACCCAACACTGCACTTACCCCCTCCCTGACTGATCCCCACCCAACACTGCACTCTCCCCCCTCCCTGACTGATCCCCACCCAACACTGCAATCCCCCCCCCCGACTGATCCCTACCCAACACTGCACTCTCCCCCTCCCTGACTGATCCCTACCCAACACTGCACCCACCCCCTCCCTGACTGATCCCTACCAAACACTGCACTCACCCCCTCCCTGACTGATCCCTACCCAACACTGCACTCTCCCCCTCCCTGACTGAATCCCTACCCAACACTGCAATCCCCCCTCCCTGACTGATCCCTACCCAACACTGCACTCTCCCCCTCCCTGACTGATCCCTACCCAACACTGCAATCCCCCCTCCCTGACTGATCCCTACCCAACACTGCACTCTCCCCCTCCCTGACTGATCCCTACCCAACACTGCACTCACCCCCTCCCTGACTGATCACTAACCAACACTGCACTCACCCCCTCCCTGACTGATCCCTACCCAACACTGCAGTCCCCCCTCCCTGACTGATCCCTACCTAACACTGCACTCACCCCCTCCCTGACTGATCCTTACCCAACACTGCACTCACCCCCTCCCTGACTGATCCCTACCCAACACTGCACTCACCCCCTCCCTGACTGATCCCTACCCAACACTGCAATCTCCCCCTCCCTGGCTGATCCCTACCCAACACTGCACTCACCCCCTCCCTGACCGATCCCTACCCAACACTGCACTCACCCCCTCCCTGACTGATCCCTACACAACACTGCAATCTCCCCCTCCCTAACTGATCCCTACCCAACACTGCACTCACCCCCTCCCTCACTGATCCCTACACAACACTGCAATCACCCCTCCCTGACTGATCCCGACCCAACACTGCAATCTCCCCCTCCCTCACTGATCCCTACCCAACACTGCACTCACCCCCTCCCTGACTGATTCCTACCCAACACTCCACTCACCCCCTCCCTGACTGATCCCTACCCAAAACTGCACTCACCCCCTCCCTGACTGATTCCTACCCAACACTGCAATCTCCCCCTCCCTGACTGATCCCGACCCAACACTGCACTCACCCCCTCCCTCACTGATCCCTACCCAACACTGCACTCACCCCCTCCCTGACTGATCCCTACACAACACTGCACTCTCCCCCTCCTTGACTGATCCCTACAAAACACTGCAATCTCACCCTCCCTGACTGATAGGATTTATGCACATCTGGATAGGAATAATGTGATCAAGGATAGTCAGCATGGTTTTGTGAAGGGCAGGTCGTGCCTCACAAACCTTATTGAATTCTTTGAAAAGGTGACTAAGGAGGTTGATGAGGGGAAAGCGGTAGATGTGGTATATATGGATTTTAGTAAGGCGTTTGATAAGGTTCCCCATGGGAGGCTACTGCAGAAAATACGGAGATATGGCATTGAGGGTGAGTTGGAGGTTTGGATTAGAAATTGGCTGGATGGAAGAAGACAGAGGGTAGTAGTTGATGGCAAAGTTTCTTCATGGAGTGCCGTCACTCGCGGTGTTCCGCAAGGATCTGTTTTGGGACCATTGCTGTTTGTCATTTTTATAAATGACCTGGAAGAGGGGTTAGAAGGTTGGGTGAGCAAGTTTGCGGATGATACGAAAGTCGGAGGAGTTGTTGACAGTGAGGAAGGATGTGGCAGGTTACAGCAGGATATAGAGAAGCTGCAGAGCTGGGCAGAAAGGTGGCAAATGGAATTCAATGTAGCTAAGTGTGAGGTGATTCACTTTGGGAAGAATAACAAAAAGATGGGGTACTGGGCTAATGGGCGGATACTTGGTAGTGTGGATGAGCAGAGGGATCTTGGTGTCCATGTACACAGATCTCTGAAAGTTGCCACCCAGGTAAATAGTGCGGTGAGGAAGGCATATGGCGTACTGGCTTTTATTGGTAGAGGAATTGAGTTCCGGAGTCCTGAGGTCATGATGCAGTTGTATAAGACTCTGGTGCGGCCGCATCTGGAATATTGTGTGCAGTTTTGGTCGCCATACTATAGGAAGGATGTGGAGGCACTGGAACGGGTGCAGAGGAGGTTTACCAGGATGTTGCCTGGTATGGAAGGAAGATCGTATGAGGAAAGACTGAGACACTTGGGGCTGTTTTCATTAGAGAAAAGAAGGTTTAGGGGTGACTTGATTGAGGTGTACAAGATGATTAGGGGGTTAGATAGGGTTGACAGTGTGAACCTTTTCCCGCGTATGGAGTCGGGTATTACAAGGGGGCATAGCTTTAAATTAAGGGGGGGTAGATATAGGACTGAAGTTAGGGGTAGGTTCTTCACTCAGCGAGTCGTAAGTTCATGGAATAACCTGCCAGTAGCAGTGGTGGACTCTCCCTCTTTATGGGCATTTAAGCGGGCATTGGATAGGTATATGGAGGATAGTGGGTTAGTATAGGTTAGGTGGGCTTGGATCAGCGCAACATCGAGGGCCCAAGGGCCTGTACTGCGCTGTATTCTTCTGTGTTCTATGTTCTTTGTTCAATGATCCCTTCCCAACACTGCACTCACCCCCTCCCTGACTGATCCCTACCCAACACTGCAATCTCCCCCTCTCTGTTTGATCCCTACACAACACTGCAATCTCCCCCTCCCTGACTGATCCCTACCCAACACTGCACTCACCCCCTCCCACACTGATCCCTACCCAACACTGCACTGACCCCTCCCTGACTGATCCCTACCCAACACTGCACTCACCCCCTCACTGACTGATCCCTACCCAACACTGCACTCACCCCTCCCTGACTGATCCCTACCCAACACTGCACTCAGCCCCTCCCTGACTGATCCCTACCCAACAGTGCACTCAGCCCCTCCCTGACTGATCCCTACCCAACACTGCAATCTCCCCCTCCCTGACTGATCCCTACCCAACACTGCACTCAGCCCCTCCCTGACTGATCCCGACCCAACACTGCACTCACCCCTCCCTGACTGATCCCTACCCAACACTGCACTCAGCCCCTCCCTGACTGATCCCTACCCAACACTGCACTCAGCCCCTCCCTGACTGATCCCTACCCAACACTGCACTCACCCCCTCCCTGACTGTTCCCTACACAACACTGCACTCACCCCCTCCCTGACTGATCCCTACCCAACACTGCAATCTCCCCCTCCCTGACTGATCCCAACACAACACTGCAATCTCCCCCTCCCTGACTGATCCCTACCCAACACTGCACTCACCCCCTCCCTCACTGATCCCTACCCAACACTCCACTCACCCCCTCCCTCACTGATCCCTACCCAACACTGCACTCTCCCCCTCCCTGACTGATTCCTAGCCAACACTGCAATCTCCCCCACCCTGACTGATCCCTACCCAACACTGCACTCACCCCCTCCCTGGCTGATCCCTACCCAACACTGCAATCTCCCCCACCCTGACTGATCCCTACCCAACACTGCAATCACCCCCTCCCTGGCTGATCCCTACCCAACACTGCACTCACCCCCTCCCTGGCTGATCCCTACCCAACACTGCACTCACCCCCTCCCTGACTGATCTCTACCCAACACTGCAATCTCCCCCTCCCTGACTGATCTCTACCCAACACTGCGATCTCCCCCTCCCTGACTGATCTCTACCCAACACTGCACTCACCCCCTCCCTGGCTGATCCCTACCCAACACTTCACTCTCCCCCTCCCTGACTGATCCCTACCCAACACTGTAATCTCCCCCTCCCTGACAGATCCCTACCCAACACTGCACTCACCCCCTCCCTGACTGATCCCTACCCAACACTGCACTCACCCCCGCCCTGACTGATCCCTACACAACACTGCAATCTTCCCCTCCCTGACTGATCCCTACCCAACACTGTAATCTCCCCCTCCCTGATTGATCCCTACCCAACACTGCACTCTCCCCCTCCCTGGCTGATCACTACCCAACACTGCACTCTCCCCCGCCCTGGCTGATCCCTACACAACACTGCAATCTTCCCCTCCCTGACTGATCCCTACACAACACTGCACTCACCCCCTCCCTGATTGATCCCTACCCAACACTGTAATCCCCCCTCCCTGACTGATCCCTACCCAACACTGCACTCACCTCCTCCCTGACTGATCCCTACCCAACACTGCACTCACCTCCTCCCTGACTGATCGCTACCCAACACTGCACTCACCCCCTCCCTGACTGATCCCGACACAACACTGCAATCACCCCATCCCTGTCAGATCCCTACACAACACTGCAATCTCCCTCTCCCTGACTGATCCCTACAGAACACTGCAATCTCCCCCTCCCTGACTGATCCCGACCCAACACTGCACTCTCCCCATCCCTGACTGATCCCTACCCAACACTGCAATCCCCCCCCCGACTGATCCCTACCCAACACTGCACTCTCCCCATCCCTGACTGATCCCTACCCAACACTGCACTCACCCCCTCCCTGACCGATCCCTGCCCAACACTGCAATCTCCACCTCCCTGACCGATCCCTACCCAACACTGCAATCTCCCCCTCCCTGACTGATCCCTACACAACATTGCAATCTCCCCCTCCCTGACTGATCCCTACCCAACACTGCACTCACGCCCTCCCTCACTGATCCTTACACAACACTGCAATCTCCCCCTCCCTGACTGATCCCTACCCAACACTGCACTCACCCCCTCCCTGACTGATCTCTACCCAACACTGCAATCTCCCCCTCCCTGACTGATCCCTACCCAACACTGCAATCTCCCCCTCCCTGACTGATCCCTACCCAACACTCCACTCACCCCCTCCCTGACTGATCCCTACCCAACACTGCAATCTCCCCCTCCCTGACTGATCCCTACACAACACTGCACTCACCCCCTCCCTGACTGATCCCTTCCCAACACTGCACTCACCCGCTCCCTGACTGATTCCTGTCAAACACAGCAATCTCCCCCTCCCTGACCGATCCCTACCCAACCCTGCACTCTCCCCCTCCCTTACTGATCCCGACACAACACTGCACTCACCCACTCCCTGACTGATCTCTACCCAACACTGCGATCTCCCCCTCCCTGACTGATCTCTACCCAACACTGCACTCACCCCCTCCCTGGCTGATCCCTACCCAACACTTCACTCTCCCCCTCCCTGACTGATCCCTACCCAACACTGTAATCTCCCCCTCCCTGACAGATCCCTACCCAACACTGTACTCACCCCCTCCCTGACTGATCCCTACCCAACACTGCGCTCACCCCCTCCCTGACTGATCCCGACCCAACACTGCAACCTTCCCCACCCTGACTGGTCCCTACCCAACACTGCACTCACCCCCGCCCTGGCTGATCACTATCCAACACTGCACTCACCCCCTCCCTCACTGATCCTTACCCAACACTGCATTCTCCCCCTCCCTGACTGAAACCTACCCAACACTGCACTCTCCCCCTCCCTGACTGATCCCTACCCAACACTGCACTCTCCCCCTCCCTGACTGATCACTACCCAACACTGCACTCACCCCCTCCCTCACTGATCCCTACCCAACACTGCACTCACCCTCTCCCTGATTGATCCCTACCCAACACTGCAATCTCCCCCTCCCTGACTGATCCCTACACAACACTGCACTCACCCCCTCCCTGACTGATCCCTACCCAACACTGCACTCACGCCCTCACTGACTGATCCCTACGCAAGATGGAATCTCCCCCTCCCTGACTGATCCCTACCCAACACTGCAATATCCCCCTCCCTTACTGATCCCTACCCAACACTGCACTCACCCACTCCCTGACTGATCCCTACCCAACACTGCAATATCCCCCTCCCTGACTGATCCCTACCCAACACTGCGCTCACCCCCTCCCTCACTGATCCTTACCCAACACTGCACTCACCCCCTCTCTGACGGATCCCTACACAACACTGCAATCTCCCCCTCCCTCACTGATCCCTACCCAACACTGCACTCACCCCCTCCCTGACTGATCCCTACCCAACACTGCACTCACCCCCTCCCTGACTGATCTCTACCCAACACTGCAATCTCCCCCTCCCTGACTGATCCCTACCCAACACTGCACTCACCCCCTCCCTGACTGATCCCTACCCAACACTGTAATCCCCCCTCCCTGACTGATCCCTACCCAACAATGCAATCTCCCCCATCCTGACTGATCCCTACCCAACACTGCACTCACCCCCTCCCTCACTGATCCCTACCCAACACTGCAATCTCCCCCTCCCTGACTGATCCCTACCCAACACTGTAATCCCCCCTCCCTGACTGATCCCTACCCAACACTGCACTCTCCCCCTCCCTGACTGATCCCTACCCAACACTGCAATCTCCCCCATCCTGACTGATCCCTACCCAACACTGCACTCTCCCCCTCCCTGACTGATCCCTACCCAACACTGCAATCTCCCCCATCCTGACTGATCCCTACCCAACACTGCACTCACCCCCTCCCTGACTGATCCCTACCCAACACTGCACTCATCCCCTCCCTGACTGATCCCTACCCAACACTGCAATCTCCCCCTCCCTGACTGATCCCTACACAACACTGCAATCTCCCCCTCCCTGACTGATCCCTACCAAACACTGCACTCATCCCCACCCTGACTGATCCCTACCCAACACTGCACTCTCCCCCTCCCTGGCTGATCCCTATCCATCACTGCACTCACCCCCTCCCTGACTGATCCCTACCCAACACTGAAATCACGCCCTCCCTGACTGATCCCGACACAACACTGCAATCTCCCTCTCCCTGACTTATCCCTACAGACCACTGCAATCTCCCCCTCCCTGACTGATCCCGACCCAACACTGCACTCACCCCCTCCCTGACCAATCCCTACCCAAAACTGCAATCTCCCCCTCCCTGACCGATCCCTACCCAACACTGCAATCTCCCCCTCCCTGACTGATCCATACACAACATTGCAATCTCCCCCTGCCTGACTGATCCCTACCCAACACTGCACTCACCCCCTCCCTCACTGATCCTTACACAACACTGCAATCTACCCCTCCCTGACTGATCCCTACCCGACACTGCAATCTCCCCCTCCCTGACTGATCCCTACCCAACACTGCACTCACCCCCTCCCTGACTGATCCCTACCCAACAATGCAATCTCCCCCATCCTGACTGATCCCTACCCAACACTGCACTCACCCCCTCCCTCACTGATCCCTACACAACACTGCACTCTCCCCATCCCTGACTGATCCCTACCCAACACTGCACTCACCCCCTCCCTGACTGATCCCTACCCAACACTGCACTCTCCCCCTCCCTGACTGATCCCTACCCAACAATGCAATCTCCCCCATCCTGACTGATCCCTACCCAACACTGCACTCACCCCCTCCCTGACTGATCCCTACCCAACACTGCACTCTCCCCCTCCCTGACTGATCCCTACCCAACACTGCACTCACCCCCTCCCTGACTGATCCCTACCCAACACTGCACTCACCCCCTCTCTGACTGATCCCTACCCAACACTGCAATCTCCCCCTCCCTGATTGATCCCTACCCAACACTGCACTCACCCCCTCCCTGACTGATCCCTACCCAACACTGCAATCTCCCCCATCCTGACTGATCCCTACCCAACACTGCAATCTCCCCCTCCCTGACTGATCCCTACCCAACACTGCAATCTCCCCCATCCTGACTGATCCCTACACAACACTGCACTCTCCCCCTCCCTGACTGATCCCTACCCAACAATGCAATCTCCCCCATCCTGACTGATCCCTACCCAACACTGCACTCACCCCCTCCCTGACTGATCCCTACCCAACACTGCACTCACCCCCTCCCTGACTGATCTCTACCCAACACTGCACTCACCCCCTCCCTGACTGATCCCTACCCAACACTGCACTCACCCCTCCCTGACTGATCTCTACCCAACAATGCACTCACCCCCTCCCTGACTGATCCCTACCCAACACTGCACTCACCCCTCCCTGACTGATCCCTACCCAACAATGCAATCTCCCCCATCCTGACTGATCCCTACCCAACACTGCACTCACCCCCTCCCTGACTGATCTCTACCCAACACTGCACTCACCCCCTCCCTGACTGATCCCTACCCAACACTGCACTCACCCCCTCCCTGACTGATCTCTACCCAACACTGCACTCACCCCCTCCCTAACTGATCCCTACACAACACTGCACTCTCCCCCTCCCTGACTGATCTCTACCCAACACTGCACTCACCCCCTCCCTGACTGTCCCTACCCAACACTGCACTCTACCCCTCCCTGACTGATCCCTACCCAACACTGCACTCTCCCCCTCCCAGACTGATCCCTACCCAACACTGCACTCTCCCCCTCCCTGACTGATCCCTACCCAACACTGCACTCACCCCTCCCTGACTGATCCCTACCCAACACTGCACTCTCCCCGTCTCTGACTGATCCCTACCCAACACTGCACTCACCCCCTCCCTGACTGATCCCTACACAACACTGCACTCACCCACTCCCTGACTGATCCCTACACAACACTGCACTCTCCCCCTCCCTGACTGATCCCTACCCAACACTGCACTCACCCCCTCCCTGACTGATCCCTACCCAACACTGCACTCACCCCCTCTCTGACTGATCCCTCCCCAACACTGTAATCTCCCCCATCCTGACTGATCCCTACCCAACACTGCAATCTCCCCCTCCCTGACTGATCTCTACCCAACACTGCAATCTCCCCCTCCCTGATTGATCCCTACCCAACACTGCACTCACCCCCTCCCTGACTGATCCCTACCCAACACTGCAATCTCCCCCATCCTGACTGATCCCTACCCAACACTGCAATCTCCCCCTCCCTGACTGATCCCTACACAACACTGCACTCACCCCCTCCCTGACTGATCCCTACCCAACACTGCAATCTCCCCCATCCTGACTGATCCCTACACAACACTGCACTCTCCCCCTCCCTGACTGATCCCTACCCAACAATGCAATCTCCCCCATCCTGACTGATCCCTACCCAACACTGCACTCACCCCCTCCCTGACTGATCCCTACCCAACACTGCACTCACCCCCTCCCTGACTGATCCCTACCCAACACTGCACTCACCCCTCCCTGACTGATCTCTACCCAACAATGCACTCACCCCCTCCCTGACTGATCCCTACCCAACACTGCACTCACCCCTCCCTGACTGATCCCTACCCAACAATGCAATCTCCCCCATCCTGACTGATCCCTACCCAACACTGCACTCACCCCCTCCCTGACTGATCTCTACCCAACACTGCACTCACCCCCTCCCTGACTGATCCCTACCCAACACTGCACTCACCCCCTCCCTGACTGATCTCTACCCAACACTGCACTCACCCCCTCCCTAACTGATCCCTACACAACACTGCACTCTCCCCCTCCCTGACTGATCTCTACCCAACACTGCACTCACCCCCTCCCTGACTGTCCCTACCCAACACTGCACTCTACCCCTCCCTGACTGATCCCTACCCAACACTGCACTCTCCCCCTCCCAGACTGATCCCTACCCAACACTGCACTCTACCCCTCCCTGACTGATCCCTACCCAACACTGCACTCTCCCCCTCCCAGACTGATCCCTACCCAACACTGCACTCACCCCCTCCCTGACTGTTCCCTACACAACACTGCAATCTCCCCCTCCCTGACTGATCCCTACCCAACACTGCACTCATCCCCTCCCTGACTGTCCCTACCCAACACTGCACTCTACCCCTCCCTGACTGATCCCTACCCAACACTGCAATCTCCCCCTCCCAGACTGATCCCAACACAACACTGCAATCTCCCCCACCCTGACTGGTCCCTACCCAACAAAGCACTCACCCCCTCCCTGACTGATCACTACCTAACACGGCAGACTCCCCCTCCCTGACAGGTCCCTACCCAACACTGCAATCTCCCCCTCCCTGACTGATCCCTACATATCACTGCAATCTCCCCCTCCCTGACTGATCCCTACACAACACTGCACTCACCCCCTCCCTGATTGATCCCTACCCAACACTGCAGTCACCCACTCCTTGACTGATCCCTACCCAACACTGCACTCTCCCCCTCCCTGACTGATCCCTACCCAACACTGCACTCACCCCCTCCCTGACAGGTCCCTACCCAACACTGCAATCTCCCCCTCCCTGACTGATCCCTACATATCACTGCAATCTCCCCCTCCCTGACTGATCCCTACCCAACACGGCAGACTCCCCCTCCCTGACAGGTCCCAACCCAACACTGCAATCTCCCCCTCCCTGACTGATCCCTACATATCACTGCAATCTCCCCCTCCCTCACTGATCCCTACCCAACACTGCACTCACCCCCTCCCTGACTGATCCCTACCCAACACTGCAATCACCCCCTCCCTGACTGATCCCTACCCAACACTGCACTCATCCCCCTCCCTGACTGATCCCTACCCAACACTGCACTCACCCCCTCCCTGACTGATCCCTACCCAACACTGCACTCACCCCCTCCCTGACTGATCCCTACACAACACTGCACTCACCCCCTCCCTGACTGATCCCTACCCAACACTGCACTCACCCCCTCCCTGACTGATCCCTACACAACACTGCACTCACCCCCTCCCTGACTGATCCCTACCCAACACTGCACTCACCCCCTCCCTGACTGATCCCTACACAACACTGCACTCACCCCCTCCCTGACTGATCCCTACCCAACACTGCACTCACCCCCTCCCTGACTGATCCCTACACAACACTGCACTCACCCCCTCCCTCACTGATCCCTACCCAACACTGCACTCACCCCCTCCCTCACTGATCCTTACACAAAACTGCAATCTCCCCCTCCCTGAGTGATCCCTACCCAACACTGTAATCTCCCCCTCCCTGAGTGATCCCTACCCAACACTGCACTCTCCCCCTCCCTGACTGATCCCTACCCAACAATGCAATCTCCCCCTCCCTGACTGATCCCTACACAACACTGCACTCTCCCCCTCCCTGACTGATCCCTACCCAACACTGCACTCTCCCCCTCCCTGACTGATCCCTACCCAACACTGCACTCACCCCCTCCCTGACTGATCCCTACCCAACACTGTAATCAACCCCTCCTTGACTGATCCCTACCCAACACTGCAATCTCCCCCTCCCTGACTGATCTCTACCCAACACTGCACTCACCCCCTCCCTGACTGATCCCTACCCAACACTGTAATCAACCCCTCCTTGACTGATCCCTACCCAACACTCCACTCACCCCCTCCCTGACTGATCCCTACCGAACACTGCAATCTCCGCCTCCCTGACTGATCCCTACCCAACACTGCAATCTCCCCCTCCCTGACTGATCCCTACACATCACTGCACTCACCCCCTCCCTGACTGATCCCTACCCAACACTGCACTCACCCCTTCCCTCACTGATCCCTACCCAACACTGCACTCACCCCCTCCCTGACTGATCCCTACCCAACACTGTAATCAACCCCTCCTTGACTGATCCCTACCCAACACTGCAATCTCCCCCTCCCTGACTGATCCCTACCCAACACTGCACTCTCCCCCTCCCTGACTGATCCCTACCCAACAATGCAATCTCCCCCATCCTAACTGATCCCTACCCAACACTGCACTCTCCCCCTCCCTGACTGATCCCTACCCAACAATGCACTCACCCCCTCCCTGACTGATCCCTACCCAACACTGCAATCTCCCCCTGCCTGACTGATCCCTACCCAACACTGCACTCACCCCCTCCCTGACTGATCCCTACCCAACACTGCACTCACCCCTCCCTGACTGATCCCTACCCAACACTGCACTCACCCACTCCCTGACTGATCCCTACCCAACACTGCACTCACCCCCTCCCTGACTGTTCCCTACACAACTCTGCACTCACCCCCTCCCTGACTGATCCCTACCCAACACTGCACTCACCCCCTCCCTGACTGATCCCTACCCAACACTGCACTCACCCACTCCCTGACTGATCCCTACACAACACGGCACTCTCCCCCTCCCTGACTGATCCCTAACCAACACTGCACTCTCCCCCTCCCTGACTGATCTCTACCCAACACTGCACTCACCCCCTCCCTGACTGATCCCTACCCAACACTGCACTCTCCCCCTCCCTGACTGATCCCTACCCAACACTGCACTCACCCCCTCCCTGACTGTTCCCTACACAACTCTGCACTCACCCCCTCCCTGACTGATCCCTACCCAACACTGCACTCACCCCCTCTCTGACTGATCCCTACCCAACACTGCAATCTCCCCCTCCCTGATTGATCCCTACCCAACACTGCACTCACCCCCTCCCTGACTGATCCCTACCCAACACTGCAATCTCCCCCATCCTGACTGATCCCTACCCAACACTGCAATCTCCCCCTCCCTGACTGATCCCTACCCAACACTGCAATCTCCCCCATCCTGACTGATCCCTACACAACACTGCACTCTCCCCCTCCCTGACTGATCCCTACCCAACAATGCAATCTCCCCCATCCTGACTGATCCCTACCCAACACTGCACTCACCCCCTCCCTGACTGATCCCTACCCAACACTGCACTCACCCCCTCCCTGACTGATCCCTACCCAACACTGCACTCACCCCTCCCTGACTGATCTCTACCCAACAATGCACTCACCCCGTCCCTGACTGATCCCTACCCAACACTGCACTCACCCCTCCCTGACTGATCCCTACCCAACAATGCAATCTCCCCCATCCTGACTGATCCCTACCCAACACTGCACTCACCCCCTCCCTGACTGATCTCTACCCAACACTGCACTCACCCCCTCCCTGACTGATCCCTACCCAACACTGCACTCACCCCCTCCCTGACTGATCTCTACCCAACACTGCACTCACCCCCTCCCTGACTGATCTCTACCCAACACTGCACTCACCCCCTCCCTAACTGATCCCTACACAACACTGCACTCTCCCCCTCCCTGACTGATCTCTACCCAACACTGCACTCACCCCCTCCCTGACTGTCCCTACCCAACACTGCACTCTACCCCTCCCTGACTGATCCCTACCCAACACTGCACTCTCCCCCTCCCAGACTGATCCCTACCCAACACTGCACTCTACCCCTCCCTGACTGATCCCTACCCAACACTGCACTCTCCCCCTCCCAGACTGATCCCTACCCAACACTGCACTCACCCCCTCCCTGACTGTTCCCTACACAACACTGCAATCTCCCCCTCCCTGACTGATCCCTACCCAACACTGCACTCATCCCCTCCCTGACTGTCCCTACCCAACACTGCACTCTACCCCTCCCTGACTGATCCCTACCCAACACTGCAATCTCCCCCTCCCAGACTGATCCCAACACAACACTGCAATCTCCCCCACCCTGACTGGTCCCTACCCAACAAAGCACTCACCCCCTCCCTGACTGATCACTACCTAACACGGCAGACTCCCCCTCCCTGACAGGTCCCTACCCAACACTGCAATCTCCCCCTCCCTGACTGATCCCTACCCAACACTGCACTCTCCCCCTCCCTGACTGATCCCTACCCAACACTGCAGTCACCCCCTCCCTGACTGATCCCTACCCAACACTGCAGTCACCCCCTCCCTGACTGATCCCTACCCAACACTGCACTCACCCCCTCCCTGACTGATCCCTACCCAACACTGCAGTCACCCACTCCTTGACTGATCCCTACCCAACACTGCACTCACCCCCTCCCTGATTGATCCCTACCCAACACTGCAGTCACCCACTCCTTGACTGATCCCTACCCAACACTGCACTCACCCCCTCCCTGACTGATCCCTACCCAACACTGCAATCTCCCCCTCCCTGACTGATCCCTACATATCACTGCAATCTCCCCCTCCTTGACTGATCCCTACCCAACACGGCAGACTCCCCCACCCTGACAGGTCCCTACCCAACACTGCAATCTCCCCCTCCCTGACTGATCCCTACATATCACTGCAATCTCCCCCTCCCTGACTGATCCCTACACAACACTGCACTCACCCACTCCTTGACTGATCCCTACCCAACACTGCACTCACCCCCTCCCTGACTGATCCCTACACAACACTGCACTCACCCCCTCCCTGACTGATCCCTACCCAACACTGCACTCACCCCCTCCCTGACTGATCCCTACACAACACTGCACTCACCCCCTCCCTGACTGATCCCTACCCAACACTGCACTCACCCCCTCCCTGACTGATCCCTACCCAACACTGCACTCACCCCCTCCCTGACTGATCCCTACACAACACTGCACTCTCCCCCTCCCTGACTGATCCCTACCCAACACTGCACTCACCCCCTCCCTGACTGATCCCTACACAACACTGCACTCTCCCCCTCCCTCACTGATCCCTACCCAACACTGCACTCACCCCCTCCCTCACTGATCCTTACACAAAACTGCAATCTCCCCCTCCCTGACTGATCCCTACCCAACACTGCACTCACCCCCTCCCTGACTGATCCCTACCCAACACTGTAATCACCCCCTCCCTGACTGATCCCTACACAACACTGCACTCACCCCCTCCCTGACTGATCCCTACACAACACTGCACTCTCCCCCTCCCTGACTGATCCCTACCGAACACTGCAATCTCCGCCTCCCTGACTGATCCCTACCCAACACTGCAATCTCCCCCTCCCTGACTGATCCCTACCCAACACTGCAATCTCCCCTCCCTGACTGATCCCTACCCCACACTGCACTCACCCCCTCCCTGACTGATCCCTACCCAACACTGCACTCACCCCCTCCCTGACTGATCCCTACCCAACACTGCAATCTCCCCCTCCCTGACTGATCCCTACCCAACACTGCACTCACCCCCTCCCTGACTGATCCCGACCCAACACTGCAATCTCCCCCTCCCTGACTGATCCCTACCAAACACTGCACTCACCCCCTCCCTGACTGATCCCTACCCAACACTGCACTCTCCCCGTCTCTGACTGATCCCTACCCAACACTGCACTCACCCACTCCCTGACTGATCCCTACACAACACTGCACTCTCCCTCTCCCTGACTGATCCCTAACCAACACTGCACTCTCCCCCTCCCTGACTGATCCCTACCCAACACTGCACTCTACCGCTCCCTGACTGATCCCTACCCAACACTGCACTCTCCCCCTCCCTGACTGATCCCTACCCAACACTGCAATCTCCCCCTCCCTGACTGATCCCTACCAAACACTGCACTCACCCCCTCCCTGACTGATCCCTACCCAACGCTGCAATCTCCCCCTCCCTGACTGATCCCTACCCAACACTGCACTCTCCCCGTCTCTGACTGATCCCTACCCAACACTGCACTCACCCACTCCCTGACTGATCCCTACACAACACTGCACTCTCCCTCTCCCTGACTGATCCCTAACCAACACTGCACTCTCCCCCTCCCTGACTGATCCCTACCCAACACTGCACTCTACCGCTCCCTGACTGATCCCTACCCAACACTGCACTCTCCCCCTCCCTGACTGATCCCTACCCAACACTGCACTCTCCCCCTCCCTGACTGATCCCTACCCAACACTGCAGTCTCCCCCACCCTGACTGGTCCCTACCCAACACTGCACTCACCCCCTCCCTGACTGATCCCTACCCAACACTGCACTCTCCCCATCCCTGACTGATCCCTACCCAACACTGCAATCTCCCCCTCCCTGACTGATCCCTACCCAACACTGCACTCACCCCCTCCCTGGCTGATCCCTACCCAACACTGCAATCTCCCCCTCCCTGACTGATCCCTACACAACACTGCACTCTCCCCCTCCATCACTGATCCCTACCCAACACTGTAATCTCCCCCTCCCTGACTGATCCCTACCCAACACTGCAATCTCCCCCTCCCTGACTGATCCCTACCCAACACTGCAATCTCCCCCTCCCTGACTGATCCCTACCCAACACTGCACTCTCCCCCTCCATCACTGATCCCTATCCAACACTGCACTCACCCCCTCCCTCACTGATCCCTACACAACACTGCACTCACCACCTCCCTGACTGATCCCTACCCAACACTGCACTCTCCCCCTCCATCACTGATCCCTATCCAACACGGCACTCACCCACTCCCTCACTGATCCCTACACAACACTGCACTCACCCCCTCCCTGACTGATCCCTACCCAACACTGCAATCTCCCCCTCCCTGACTGATCCCTACCCAACACTGCAGTCACCCCCTCCCTGACTGATCCCTACCCAACACTGCAGTCACCCCCTCCCTGACTGATCCCTACCCAACACTGCACTCTCCCCCTCCCTGACTGATCCCTACACATCACTGCAATCTCCCCCTCCCTGACTGATCCCTACCCAACACTGCACTCACCCGCTCCCTGACTGATCCCTACCCAACATTGCACTCTCCCCCTCCCTGACTGATCCCTACACAACACTGCACTCACCCCCTCCCTGACTGATCCCTACCCAACACTGCACTCTCCCCCTCCCTGACTGATCCCTACCCAACACTGCACTCACCCCCTCCCTGACTGATCCCTACCCAACACTGCACTCACCTCCTCCCTGACTGATCCCTACCCAACACTGCACTCACCCCCTCCCTGACTGATCCCTACCCAACACTGCAATCTCCCCCTCCCAGACTGATCCCTACCCAACACTGCACTCACCCCCTCCCTGACTGATCCCTACCCAACACTGCACTCACCCCCTCCCTGACTGATCCCTACCCAGCACTGCAATCTCCCCCTCCCTGACTGATCCCAACACAACACTGCACTCTCCCCCTCCCTGACTGATCCCTACCCAACACTGCACTCTCCCCCTCCCTGACTGATCCCTACCCAACACTGCAGTCTCCCCCACCCTGACTGGTCCCTACCCAACAAAGCACTCACCCCCTCCCTGACTGATCACTACCTAACACTGTACTCTCCCCCTCCCTGACTGATCCCTACCCAACACGGCAGACTCCCCCTCCCTGACAGGTCCCTACCCAACACTGCAATCTCCCCCTCCCTGACTGATCCCTACACATCACTGCACTCTCCCCCTCCCTGACTGATCCCTACACAACACTGCACTCTCCCCCTCCCTGACTGATCCCTACCCAAAACTGCACTCACCCCCTCCCTGACTGATCCCTACCCAACACTGCACTCACACCCTCCCTGACTGATCCCTACCCAACACTGCACTCTCCCCCTCCCTGACTGATCCCTACCCAACACTGCAATCCCCCTCCCGACTGATCCCTACCCAACACTGCAATCTCCCCCTCCCTGACTGATCACTACCCAACACTGCAATCTCCCCCTCCCTGACTGATCCCTACACATCACTGCAATCTCCCCCTCCCTGACTGATCCCTACCCAACACTGCACTCACCCCCTCCCTGACTGATCCCTACCCAACACTGCACTCACCCCCTCCCTGACTGATCCCTACCCAACACTGCACTCACCCCCTCCCTGACTGATCCCTACCCAACACTGCACTCACACCCTCCCTGACTGATCCCTACCCAACACTGCACTCACCCCCTCCCTGACTGATCCCTACCCAACACTGCACTCACCCCCTCCCTGACTGATCCCTACACATCACTGCACTCACCCCCTCCCTGACTGATCCCTACCCAACACTGCACTCACCCCCTCCCTGACTGATCCCTACCCAACACTGCACTCACCCCCTCCCTGACTGATCCCTACCCAACACTGCACTCACCCCCTCCCTGACTGATCCCTACCCAACATTGCACTCACCCCCTCCCTGACTGATCCCTACCCAACACTGCACTCACCCCCTCCCTGACTGATCCCTACCCAACACTGCACTCACCCCCTCCCTGACTGATCCCTACACATCACTGCACTCACCCCCTCCCTGACTGATCCCTACCCAACACTGCACTCACCCCCTCCCTGACTGATCCCTACCCAACACTGCACTCACCCCCTCCCTGACTGATCCCTACCCAACACTGCACTCACCTCCTCCCTGACTGATCCCTACCCAACACTGCACTCTCCCCCTCCCTGACTGATCCCTACCCAACACTGCACTCACCCCCTTCCTGAGTGATCCCTACCTAACACTGCACTCTCCCCCTCCCAGACTGATCCCTACCCAACACTGCACTCACCCCCTCCCAGACTGATCCCTACCCAACACTGCAATCTCCCCCTCCCAGACTGATCCCTACCCAACACTGCACTCATCCCCTCCCAGACTGATCCCTACCCAACACTGCACTCACCCCCTCCCTGACTGATCCCTACCCAACACTGCACTCACCTCCTCCCTGACTGATCCCTACCCAACACTGCAATCTCCCCCTCCCTGACTGATCCCTACCCAACACTGCACTCACCCCCTTCCTGAGTGATCCCTACCTAACACTGCACTCTCCCCCTCCCTGACTGATCCCTACCCAACACTGCACTCTCCCCCTCCCTGTCTGATCCCTACCCAACACTGCAATCTCCCCCTCCCTGACTGATCCCTACCCAACACTGCACTCACCCCCTTCCTGAGTGATCCCTACCTAACACTGCACTCTCCCCCTCCCAGACTGATCCCTACCCAACACTGCACTCACCCCCTCCCAGACTGATCCCTACCCAACACTGCACTCACCCCCTCCCTGACTGATCCCTACCCAACACTGCACTCACCCCCTCCCTGACTGATCCCTACCCAACACTGCACTCACCCCCTCCCTGACTGATCCCTACACAACACTGCACTCACCCCCTTCCTGAGTGATCCCTACCTAACACTGCACTCTCCCCCTCCCAGACTGATCCCTACCCAACACTGCACTCACCCCCTCCCAGACTGATCCCTACCCAACACTGCACTCACCCCCTCCCAGACTGATCCCTACCCAACACTGCACTCACCCCCTCCCTGACCGATCCCTACCCAACACTGCACTCTCCCCCTCCCTGACTGATCCCTACCCAACACTGCACTCACCCCCTCCCTGACTGATCCCTACCCAACACTGCACTCACCCCCTCCCTGACTGATCCCTACCCAACACTGCACTCACCCCCTCCCTGACTGATCCCTACCCAACACTGCACTCACCCCCTCCCTGACTGATCCCTACCCAACACTGCAATCTCCCCCTCCCTGACTGATCCCTACCCAACACTGCACTCACCCCCTCCCTCACTGATCCTTACACAACACTGCACTCACCCCCTCCCTGACTGATCCCAACACAACACTGCAATCTCCCCCTCCCTGACTGATCCCTACCCAACACTGCAATCTCCCCCTCCCTGACTGATCCCAACACAACACTGCACTCACCCCCTCCCTCACTGATCCTTACACATCACTGCAATCTCCCCCTCCCTGACTGATCCCTACCCAACACTGCACTCACCCCCTCCCTCACTGATCCCTACCAAACACTGCACTCACCCCCTCCCTCACTGATCCCTACCCAACACTGCACTCTCCCCCTCCCTGACTGATCCCTACCCAACACTGCACTCACCCCCTCCCTGACTGATCCCTCCCCAATACTGCAGTCTCCCCCACCCTGACTGGTCCCTACCCAACAAAGCACTCACCCCCTCCCTGACTGATCACTACCTAGCACTGTACTCTCCCCCTCCCTGACTGATCCCTACCCAACACTGAACTCACCCCCTCCCTGACTGATCCCTACCCAACACTGCACTCTCCCCCTTTCTCACTGATCCCTACCCAACACTGCACTCACCCCCTCCCTGACTGATCCCTACCCAACACTGCAATCTCCCCCTCCCTGACTGATCCCTACACAACACTGCACTCTCCCCCTTTCTCACTGATCCCTACCCAACACTGCACTCACCCCCTCCCTGACTGATCCCTACCCAACACTGCACTCACCCCCTCCATCACTGATCCCTATCCAACAGTGCACTCACCCCCTCCATCACTGATCCCTATCCAACACTGCTATCTCCCCCTCCCTGACTGATCCCTGCACAACACTGCACTCACCCACTCCGTCACTGATCCCTACCCAACACTGCAATCTCCCCCTCCCTGACTGATCCCTGCACAACACTGCACTCTCCCCCTCCATCACTGATCCCTACCCAACACTGTAATCTCCCCCTCCCTGACTGATCCCTACCCAACACTGCAATCTCCCCCTCCCTGACTGATCCCTACGCAACACTGCAATCTCCCCATCCCTGACTGATCCCTACACATCACTGCAATCTCCCCCTCCCTGACTGATCCCTACCCAACACTGCACTCACCCCCTCCCTGACTGATCCCTACACATCACTGCACTCTCCCCCTCCCTGACTGATCCCTACCCAACACTGCAATCTCCCCCTCCCTGACTGATCCCTACCCAACACTGCAATCTCCCCCTCCCTGACTGATCCCTACGCAACACTGCAATCTCCCCCTCCCTGACTGATCCCTACGCAACACTGCAATCTCCCCCTCCCTGACTGATCCCTACCCAACACTGCAATCTCCCCCTCCCTGACTGATCCCTACCAAACACTGCACTCTCCCCCTCCCTGACTGATCCCAACACAACACTGCAATCACCCCCTCCCTGACTGATCCCAACACAACACTGCACTCTCCCCCTCCCTGACTGATCCCTACCCAACACTGCAATCTCCCCCTCCCTGACTGATCCCAACACAACACTGCAATCTCCCCCTCCCTGACTGATCCCTACACAACATTGCAATCTCCCCCTCCCTGACTGATCCCTACCCAACACTGCACTCACCCCCTCCCTGACTGATCCCTACCCAACACTGCACTCACCCCCTCCCTGACTGATCCCTACCCAACACTGCACTCACCCCCTCCCTGACTGATCCCTACACAACACTGCACTCACCCCCTCCCTGACTGATCCCTACCCAACACTGCACTCACCCCCTCCCTGACTGATCCCTACCCAACACTGCACTCACCCCCTCCCTGACTAATTCCTACCCAACACTGCAATCTCCCCCTCCCTGACTGATCCCTACCCAACACTGCACTCTCCCCCTCCCTGACTGATCCCTACCCAACACTGCAGTCTCCCCCACCCTGACTGGTCCCTACCCAACAAAGCACTCACACCCTCCCTGACTGATCCCTACCCAACACTGCACTCTCCCCCTCCCTGACTGATCCCTACCCAACACTGCAATCCCCCTCCCGACTGATCCCTACCCAACACTGCAATCTCCCCCTCCCTGACTGATCCCTACCCAACACTGCACTCACCCCCTCCCTGGCTGATCCCTACCCAACACTGCACTCACCCCCTCCCTGGCTGATCCCTACCCAACACTGTAATCTCCCCCTCCCTGTCAGAACCCTACCCAACACTGCACTCACCCCCTCCCTGACTGATCCCTACCCAACACTGCAATCTCCCCCTCCCAGACTGATCCCTACCCAACACTGCACTCTCCCCCTCCCTGACTGATCCCTACCCAACACTGCAATCCCCCTCCCGACTGATCCCTACCCAACACTGCAATCTCCCCCTCCCTGACTGATCCCTACACAACACTGCACTCTCCCCCTTTCTCACTGATCCCTACCCAACACTGCACTCACCCCCTCCCTGACTGATCCCTACCCAACACTGCACTCTCCCCCTCCCTGACTGATCCCTACCCAACACTGCAATCCCCCTCCCGACTGATCCCTACCCAACACTGCAATCTCCCCCTCCCTGACTGATCCCTACCCAACACTGCACTCTCCCCCTCCATCACTGATCCCTACCCAACACTGCACTCACCCCCTCCCTGACTGATCCCTACACATCACTGCACTCTCCCCCTCACTGACTGATCCCTACCCAACACTGCACTCTCCCCCTCACTGACTGATCCCTACACAACATTGCAATCTCCCCCTCCCTGACTGATCCCTACCCAACACTGCACTCACCCCCTCCCTGACTGATCCCTACACAACACTGCACTCTCCCCCTTTCTCACTGATCCCTACCCAACACTGCACTCACCCGCTCCCTGACTGATCCCTACTCAACACTGCAATCTCCCCCTCCCTGACTGATCCCTACCCAACACTGCACTCACCTCCTCCCTGACTGATCCCTACCCAACACTGCACTCACCCCCTCCCTGACTGATCCCTACCCAACACTGCACTCACCCGCTCCCTGACTGATCCCTACCCAACACTGCACTCACCCCCTCCCTGACTGATCCCTACCCAACACTGCACTCACCCGCTCCCTGACTGATCCCTACCCAATACTACAGTCTCCCCCTCCCTGACTGATCCCTACCCAATACTGCAGTCTCCCCCACCCTGACTGGTCCCTACCCAACAAAGCACTCACCCCCTCCCTGTCTGATCACTACCTAGCACTGTACTCTCCCCCTCCCTGACTGATCCCTACCCAACACTGAACTCACCCCCTCCCTGACTGATCCCTACCCAACACTGCACTCACCCCCTCCCTGACTGATCCCTACCCAACACTGCACTCAGCCCCTCCCTGACTGATCCCTACCCAACACTGCACTCACACCCTCCCTTACTGATCCCTACCCAACACTGCACTCTCCCCATCCCTGACTGATCCCTACCCAACACTGCAATCCCCCCCCCGACTGATCCCTACCCAACACTGCACTCACCCCCTACCTGACTGATCCCGACCCAACACTGCACTCACCCCCTCCCTGACTGATCCCGACACAACACTGCAATCACCCCCTCCCTGACTGATCCCTACCCAACACTGCACTCTCCCCCTCCCTGACTGATCCCTACCCAACACTGCACTCTCCCCCTCCCTGACTGATCCCTACCCAACACTGCACTCTCCCCCTCCCTGACTGATCCCTACCCAACACTGCACTCTCCCCCTCCATCACTGATCCCTACCCAACACTGCACTCACCCCCTCCCTGGCTGATCCCTACCCAACACTGCACTCACCCCCTCCCTGGCTGATCCCTACCCAACACTGCAATCACCCCCTCCCTGACTGATCCCTACCCAACACTGCACTCACCTCCTCCCTGACTGAACCCTACCCAACACTGCACTCACCCCCTCCTTGACTGATCCCTACCCAACACTGCACTCTCCCCCTCCCTGACTGATCCCTCCCCAACACTGCACTCACCCCCTCCCTGACTGATCCCTACCCAACACTGCACTCACCCCCTCCCTGACTGTTCCCTACCCAACACTGCAATCTCCCCCTCCCTGACTGATCCCTACACAACACTGCAATCTCCCCCTCCCTGACTGATCCCTACCAAACACTGCACTCTCCCCCTCCCTGACTGATCCCAACACAACACTGCAATCACCCCCTCCCTGACTGATCCCAACACAACACTGCACTCTCCCCCTCCCTGACTGATCCCTACCCAACACTGCAATCTCCCCCTCCCTGACTGATCCCAACACAACACTGCAATCTCCCCCTCCCTGACTGATCCCTACACAACATTGCAATCTCCCCCTCCCTGACTGATCCCTACCCAACACTGCACTCACCCCCTCCCTGACTGATCCCTACCCAACACTGCACTCACCCCCTCCCTGACTGATCCCTACCCAACACTGCACTCACCCCCTCCCTGACTGATCCCTACACAACACTGCACTCACCCCCTCCCTGACTGATCCCTACCCAACACTGCACTCACCCCCTCCCTGACTGATCCCTACCCAACACTGCACTCACCCCCTCCCTGACTAATTCCTACCCAACACTGCAATCTCCCCCTCCCTGACTGATCCCTACCCAACACTGCACTCTCCCCCTCCGTGACTGATCCCTACCCAACACTGCAGTCTCCCCCACCCTGACTGGTCCCTACCCAACAAAGCACTCACACCCTCCCTGACTGATCCCTACCCAACACTGCACTCTCCCCCTCCCTGACTGATCCCTACCCAACACTGCAATCCCCCTCCCGACTGATCCCTACCCAACACTGCAATCTCCCCCTCCCTGACTGATCCCTACCCAACACTGCACTCACCCCCTCCCTGGCTGATCCCTACCCAACACTGCACTCACCCCCTCCCTGGCTGATCCCTACCCAACACTGTAATCTCCCCCTCCCTGTCAGAACCCTACCCAACACTGCACTCACCCCCTCCCTGACTGATCCCTACCCAACACTGCAATCTCCCCCTCCCAGACTGATCCCTACCCAACACTGCACTCTCCCCCTCCCTGACTGATCCCTACCCAACACTGCAATCCCCCTCCCGACTGATCCCTACCCAACACTGCAATCTCCCCCTCCCTGACTGATCCCTACCCAACACTGCACTCACCCCCTCCCTGACTGATCCCTACCCAACACTGCACTCTCCCCCTCCCTGACTGATCCCTACCCAACACTGCAATCCCCCTCCCGACTGATCCCTACCCAACACTGCAATCTCCCCCTCCCTGACTGATCCCTACCCAACACTGCACTCTCCCCCTCCATCACTGATCCCTACCCAACACTGCACTCACCCCCTCCCTGACTGATCCCTACACATCACTGCACTCTCCCCCTCACTGACTGATCCCTACCCAACACTGCACTCTCCCCCTCACTGACTGATCCCTACACAACATTGCAATCTCCCCCTCCCTGACTGATCCCTACCCAACACTGCACTCACCCCCTCCCTGACTGATCCCTACACAACACTGCACTCTCCCCCTTTCTCACTGATCCCTACCCAACACTGCACTCACCCGCTCCCTGACTGATCCCTACTCAACACTGCAATCTCCCCCTCCCTGACTGATCCCTACCCAACACTGCACTCTCCCCCTCCCTGACTGATCCCTACCCAACACTGCACTCACCCCCTCCCTGACTGATCCCTACCCAACACTGCACTCACCTCCTCCCTGACTGATCCCTACCCAACACTGCACTCACCCCCTCCCTGACTGATCCCTACCCAACACTGCACTCACCCGCTCCCTGACTGATCCCTACCCAACACTGCACTCACCCCCTCCCTGACTGATCCCTACCCAACACTGCACTCACCCGCTCCCTGACTGATCCCTACCCAATACTACAGTCTCCCCCTCCCTGACTGATCCCTACCCAATACTGCAGTCTCCCCCACCCTGACTGGTCCCTACCCAACAAAGCACTCACCCCCTCCCTGTCTGATCACTACCTAGCACTGTACTCTCCCCCTCCCTGACTGATCCCTACCCAACACTGAACTCACCCCCTCCCTGACTGATCCCTACCCAACACTGCACTCACCCCCTCCCTGACTGATCCCTACCCAACACTGCACTCACCCCCTCCCTGACTGATCCCTACCCAACACTGCAATCCCCCCCCCGACTGATCCCTACCCAACACTGCACTCACCCCCTACCTGACTGATCCCGACCCAACACTGCACTCACCCCCTCCCTGACTGATCCCGACACAACACTGCAATCACCCCCTCCCTGACTGATCCCTACCCAACACTGCACTCTCCCCCTCCCTGACTGATCCCTACCCAACACTGCACTCTCCCCCTCCCTGACTGATCCCTACCCAACACTGCACTCTCCCCCTCCCTGACTGATCCCTACCCAACACTGCACTCTCCCCCTCCATCACTGATCCCTACCCAACACTGCACTCACCCCCTCCCTGGCTGATCCCTACCCAACACTGCACTCACCCCCTCCCTGGCTGATCCCTACCCAACACTGTAATCTCCCCCTCCCTGTCAGAACCCTACCCAACACTGCACTCACCCCCTCCCTGACTGATCCCGACACAACACTGCAATCACCCCCTCCCTGACTGATCCCTACCCAACACTGCACTCTCCCCCTCCCTGACTGATCCCTACCCAACACTGCACTCTCCCCCTCCATCACTGATCCCTACCCAACACTGCACTCACCCCCTCCCTGACTGATCCCTACCCAACACTGCACTCACCCCCTCCCTGGCTGATCCCTACCCAACACTGTAATCTCCCCCTCCCTGTCAGAACCCTACCCAACACTGCACTCACCCCCTCCCTGACTGATCCCTACCCAACATTGCAATCTCCCCCTCCCAGACTGATCCCTACCCAACACTGCACTCACCCCCTCCCTGACTGATCCCTACCCAACACTGCACTCACCCGCTCCCTCAATGATCCCTACCCAACACTGCACTCACCCCCTCCCTCACTGATCCCTACCCAACACTGCACTCTCCCCCTCCCTGACTGATCCCTACCCAACACTGCACTCTCCCCCTCCCTGACTGATCCCTACCCAACACTGCACTCACCCCCTCCCTGACTGATCCCTACCCAATACTGCAGTCTCCCCCACCCTGACTGGTCCCTACCCAACAAAGCACTCACCCCCTCCCTGACTGATCACTACCTAGCACTGTACTCTCCCCCTCCCTGACTGATCCCTACCCAACACTGAACTCACCCCCTCCCTGACTGATCCCTACCCAACACTGCACTCACCCCCTCCCTGACTGATCCCTACCCAACACTGCACTCAGCCCCTCCCTGACTGATCCCTACCCAATACTGCAGTCTCCCCCACCCTGACTGGTCCCTACCCAACAAAGCACTCACCCCCTCCCTGACTGATCACTACCTAGCACTGTACTCTCCCCCTCCCTGACTGATCCCTACCCAACACTGCACTCTCCCCCTCCCTGACTGATCCCTACCCAACACTGCACTCACACCCTCCCTGACTGATCCCTACCCAACACTGCAATCCCCCCCCCGACTGATCCCTACCCAACACTGCACTCACCCCCTACCTGACTGATCCCGACCCAACACTGCACTCACCCCCTCCCTGACTGATCCCGACACAACACTGTAATCACCCCTCCCTGACTGATCCCTACCCAACACTGCAATCACCCCCTCCCTGACTGATCCCTACCCAACACTGCACTCTCCCCCTCCCTGACTGATCCCTACCCAACACTGCACTCTCCCCCTCCCTGACTGATCCCTACCCAACACTGCACTCTCCCCCTCCATCACTGATCCCTACCCAACACTGCACTCACCCCCTCCCTGGCTGATCCCTACCCAACACTGTAATCTCCCCCTCCCTGACTGATCCCTACCCAACACTGTAATCTCCCCCTCCCTGACTGATCCCTACCCAACACTGCACTCTTCCCCTCCCTGACTGATCCCTACCCAACACTGCACTCTCCCCCTCCCTGACTGATCCCTACCCAACACTGCACTCTCCCCCTCCCTGACTGATCCCTACCCAACACTGCAATCCCCCCCTCCCTGACTGATCCCTACCCAACACTGCACTCTCCCCCTCCCTGACTGATCCCTACCCAACACTGCAATCTCCCCCTCCCTGTCAGAACCCTACCCAACACTGCACTCACCCCCTCCCTGGCTGATCCCTACCCAACACTGCACTCTCCCCCTCCCTGACTGATCCCTACAGAACACTGCAATCACCCCCTCCCTGACTGTTCCCTACACAACACTGCAATCTCCCCCTCCCTGACTGATCCCTACAGAACACTGCAATCACCCCCTCCCTGACTGTTCCCTACCCAACACTGCACTCACCCCCTCCCTGACCGATCCCTACACAACACTGCACTCACCCCCTCCCTGACTGATCTCTACCCAACACTGCAATCTCCCCCTCCCTGACTGATCCCTACCCAACACTGCACTCTCCCCCTCCCTGACTGATCCCTACCCAACACTGCAATCTCCCCCATCCTGACTGATCCCTACCCAACACTGCACTCACCCCCTCCCTGACTGATCCCTACCCAACACTGCACTCACCCCCTCCCTGACTGATCCCTACCCAACACTGCACTCACCCTCTACCTGACTGATCCCTACCCAACACTGCACTCTCCCCCTCCCTGACTGATCCCTACCCAACACTGCACTCACCCCTCCCTGACTGATCCCTACCCATCACTGTAATCAACCCCTCCCTGACTGATCCCTAACCAACACTGCACTCACCCCCTCCCTGTCTGATCCCTACCCAACACTGCACTCACCCCCTCCCTGACTGATCCCTACCCAACACTGCACTCACCCCCTCCCTGACTGATCCCTACCCAACACTCCACCTCCCCCTCCCGGACTGATCCCTACCCAACACTGCACTCTCCCCGACTCTGACTGATCCCTACCCAACACTGCACTCACCCCCTCCCTGACTGATCCCTACCCAACACTGCACTCACCCCCTCCCTGACTGATCCCTACCCAACACTGCACTCACCCCCTCCCTGACTGATCCCTACCCAACACTGTACTCACCCCCTCCCTGACTGATCCCTACCCAACACTGCACTCACCCCCTCCCTGACTTATCCCTACAGAACACTGCAAACTCCCCCTCCCTGACCGATCCCTACCCAACACTGCAATCTCCCCCTCCCTGACCGATCCCTACCCAACACTGCAATCTCCCCCTCCCTGACCGATCCCTACCCAACACTGCAATCTCCCCCTCCCTGACTGATCCCTACCCAACCCTGCACTCACCCCCTCCCTCACTGATCGTTACACAACACTGCAATCTCCCCCTCCCTGACCGATCCCTACCCAACACTGCAATCTCCCCCTCCCTTACTGATCCCTACCCAACCCTGCACTCACCCCCTCCCTCACTGATCGTTACACAACACTGCAATCTCCCCCTCCCTGACTGATCCCTACCCAACACTGCACTCTCCCCCTCCCTGACTGATCCCTACCCAACACTGCAATCTCCCCCTCCCTGACTGATCCCTACCCAACCCTGCACTCACCCCCTCCCTCACTGATCGTTACACAACACTGCAATCTCCCCCTCCCTGACTGATCCCTATCCAACACTGCAATCTCCCCCTCCCTGACTGATCCCTACCCAACACTGCTCTCACCCCCTCCCTGACTGATCCCTACCCAACACTGCAATCTCCCCCTCCCTGACTGATCCCAACACAACACTGCAATCTCCCCCTCCCTGACTGATCCCTACCCAACACTGCACTCACCCCCTCCCTGACTGATCCCTACCCAATACTGCAGTCTCCCCCACCCTGACTGATCCCTACCCAACACTGCACTCAGCCCCTCCCTGACTGATCCCTACCCAACACTGCACTCACCCCCTCCCTGACTGATCCCTACCCAACACTGCACTCAGCCCCTCCCTGACTGATCCCTACCCAACACTGCACTCAGCCCCTCCCTGACTGATCCCTACCCAACACTGCACTCACCCCCTCCCTGACTGATCCCTACCCAACACTGCACTCAGCCCCTCCCTGACTGATCCCTACCCAACACTGCACTCAGCCCCTCCCTGACTGATCCCTACCCAACACTGCACTCTCCCCCTCCCTGACTGATCCCTACCCAACACTGCACTCTCCCCCTCCATCACTGATCCCTACCCAACACTGCACTCACCCCCTCCCTGGCTGATCCCTACCCAACACTGTAATCTCCCCCTCCCTGACTGATCCCTACCCAACACTGCACTCACCCCCTCCCTGGCTGATCCCTACCCAACACTGCACTCACCCCCTCCCTGGCTGATCCCTACCCAACACTGTAATCTCCCCCTCCCTGTCAGAACCCTACCCAACACTGCACTCACCCCCTCCCTGACTGATCCCTACCCAACACTGCAATCTCCCCCTCCCAGACTGATCCCTACCCAACACTGCACTCACCCCCTCCCTGACTGATCCCTACCCAACACTGCACTCACCCGCTCCCTCACTGATCCCTACCCAACACTGCACTCACCCCCTCCCTGGCTGATCCCTACCCAACACTGTAATCTCCCCCTCCCTGTCAGAACCCTACCCAACACTGCACTCACCCCCTCCCTGACTGATCCCTACCCAACACTGCAATCTCCCCCTCCCAGACTGATCCCTACCCAACACTGCACTCACCCCCTCCCTGACTGATCCCTACACAACACTGCACTCTCCCCCTCCCAGACTGATCCCTACCCAACACTGCACTCTCCCCATCCCTGACTGATCCCTACCCAACACTGCACTCACCCCCTCCCTCACTGATCCCTACCCAACACTGCACTCTCCCCCTCCCTGACTGATCCCTACCCAACACTGCACTCTCCCCCTCCCTGACTGATCCCTACCCAACACTGCACTCACCCCCTCCCTGACTGATCCCTACCCAATACTGCACTCACCCCCTCCCTGACTGATCCCTACCCAACACTGCACTCAGTCCCTCCCTGACTGATCCCTACCCAACACTGCACTCACCCCCTCCCTGACTGATCCCTACCCAACACTGCACTCACCCCCTCCCTGACTGATCTCTACCCAACACTGCAATCCCCCCCCCGACTGATCCCGACCCAACACTGCAATCACCCCCTCCCTGACTGATCCCTACCCAACACTGCACTCTCCCCCTCCCTGACTGATCCCGACCCAACACTGCACTCACCCCCTCCCTGACTGATCCCGACACAACACTGTAATCTCCCCCTCCCTGACTGATCCCTACCCAACACTGCACTCTCCCCCTCCCTGACTGATCCCTACCCAACACTGCACTCTCCCCCTCCCTGACCGATCCCTACCCAACACTGCACTCACCCCCTCCCTGGCTGATCCCTACCCAACACTGCACTCTCCCCCTCCCTGACTGATCCCTACAGAACACTGCAATCACCCCCTCCCTGACTGATCCCTACCCAACACTGCAATCTCCCCCTCCCTGACTGATCCCTTCCAAACACTGCACTCACCCCTCCCGGACTGATCCCTACCCAACACTGCACTCTCCCCGACTCTGACTGATCCCTACCCAACACTGTACTCACCCCCTCCCTCACTGATCGTTACACAACACTGTAATCCCCCCACCCTGACTGATCCCTACCCAACACTGCAATCTCCCCCTCCCTGACTGATCCCTACCCAACACTGCACTCACCCCCTCCCTGACTGATCCCTACCCAACACTGTAATCTCCCCCTCCCTGACTGATCCCTACCCAACACTGCACTCACCCCCTCCCTGACTGATCCCTACCCAACACTGCACTCACCCCCTCCCTGACTGATCCCTACCCAACACTGCAATCTCCCCCTCCCTGACTGATCCCTACCCAACACTGCACTCACCCCCTCCCTGACTGATCCCTACACAACACTGTAATCTCCCCCTCCCTGACTGATCCCTACCCAACACTGCACTCACCCCCTCCCTGACTGATCCCTACACAACACTGCACTCTCCCCCTCCCTGACTGATCCCTACCCAACACTGCACACACCCCCTCCCTGACTGATCCCTACCCAACACTGTAATCTCCCCCTCCCTGACTGATCCCTACCCAACACTGCACTCTCCCCCTCCCTGACTGATCCCTACCCAACACGGCAGACTCCCCCATCCTGACTGATCCCTACCCAACACTGCACACACCCCCTCCCTGACTGATCCCTACCCAACACTGCACTCTCCCCCTCCCTGACTGATCCCTACACAACACTGCACTCTCCCCCTCCCTGACTGATCCCTACCCAACACGGCAGACTCCCCCTCCCTGACTGATCCCTACACATCACTGCAATCTCCCCCTCCCTGACTGATCCCTACCCAACACTGCACTCTCCCCCTCCCTGACTGATCCCTACCCAACACTGTACTCACCCCCTCCCTGACTGATCCCTACCCAACACTGTACTCACCCCCTCCCTGACTGATCCCTACCCAACACTGCACTCACCCCCTCCCTGACTGATCCCTACCCAACACTGCAATCTCCCCCTCCCTCTCTGATCCCTACCCAACACTGCACTCACCCCCTCCCTGACTGATCACTACCTAACACTGCAATCTCCCCCTTTCTGACTGAGCCCTACCCAACACTGTACTCACCCCCTCCCTCACTGATCGTTACACAACACTGCACTCTCCCCCTCCCTGACTGACCCCTACACAACACTGTAATCCCCCCCTCCCTGACTGATCCCTACCCAACACTGCACTCACCCCCTCCCTGACTGATCCCTACCCAACACTGCACTCACCCCCTCCCTGACTGATCCCTACCCAACACTGCACTCACCCCCTCCCTCACTGATCCCTACCCAACACTGCACTCACCCCCTCCCTCACTGATCCCTACCCAACACTGCACTCACCCCCTCCCTGACTGATCCCTACCCAACACTGCAATCACCCCCTCCCTGACTGACCCCTACACAACACTGTAATCCCCCCCTCCCTGACTGATCCCTACCCAACACTGCACTCACCCCCTCCCTGACTGATCCCTACCCAACACTGCACTCACCCCCTCCCTGACTGATCCCTACCCAACACTGCACTCACCCCCTCCCTCACTGATCCCTACCCAACACTGCACTCACCCCCTCCCTGACTGATCCCTACCCAACACTGTAATCTCCCCCTCCCTGACTGATCCCTACCCAACACTGCACTCACCCCCTCCCTGACTGATCCCTACCCAACACTGCACTCACCCCCTCCCTGACTGATCCCTACCCAACACTGCACTCACCCCCTCCCTGACTGATCCCTACCCAACACTGCACTCCCCCCCTCCCTCACTGATCCCTACCCAACACTGCACTCACCCCCTCCCTGACTGATCCCTCCCCAACACTGCACCCACCCCCTCCCTGACTGATCACTACACAACCTGCTCTGTCACCCTCCTCTCTTTCCCCACTCTGCCTGTCACCTTCTCACTCTGTCCCGTCTTCTCCCTCTGTCCCTATCTCTCTGTTCACCCCTCTCTCTCTGCACCCCTCTCTCTTTCCCCCCTCTCTCTTCCCCCTCTCTCTACCTCCTCTGTCTCCCCATCACTCCACCCTCTCTCTTCCCCCACTCTCTTGTCCCCCTCTCTGTCTGTCCCTCTCTCTGACCCCCTCTCTCTCTCTGACCGCCCCTCTCTGTCCCTCCCTCTCTCTGTCCCCACTCTCCCTGTCCGCCCCCTCTGCCCCCCTCTCTCTTCCCCCCTCTTTATTTCCACCCTCTCTCTGTCCCCCTCTTTCTATCCACCCCGCTCTCTGTACCCTCCTCTCCCTCTGTCCCCATCTCTCTGTCCACCCCCTCTCACTGTCCCCCTCTCTCTCTTTCTCCCCTCTCTCTGTCCCCCCCTCTCTCTCTGTCCCCCCCTCTCTCTCTGTCCCCCTCTCTCTCTCTGTCCCCCTCTCTCTCTGTCACCCCTCTCTCTTCCCCCTCTGCCCTCATCTCTCTGACCCCCTCTGCCTCTGTTCCCTCCTCTCTCTGTCCCCCTCTCTCTGTCCCCCCCTCTCTGTCCCCTCTCTCTCTGTCCCCCGTCTCTCTTTCCCCCTCTCTCTGTCCCCATCTCTCTTTGTCCACCTCTCTCTCTGTCATCTCTCTCTCTTCCCCCTCTGCCCCCTCTCTCTGACCCCGTCTGCCTCTGTTCCCTCCTCTCTCTGTCCCCCTCTCTCTGTCCCCCACTCTCTCTGTCCCCCCGTTCTCTGTGCCTCTCTCTCTGTCCCCTCTCTCTCTGTCCCCCGCCTCTCTCTGTCCCCCCGTCTCTCTGTCCTCTCTCTCTGTCCTTCTCTCTGTACACCTCTCCCCGCCCCCTCTGCCCCCCCTCACTCTGTGACCCCCCTCTCTGTCCCCCTCTCCGTCAGTCTCTCTTTGTCCTTCTCTCTCTGTCCCCCTCTCTCTCTGTCCCCCCCTCTCTGTCCCCTTCTCTCTGTCCCTCTCTCACTGTCCCTCTCTCACTGTCCCCCTCTCTCTGTCCCCCCTCTCTGTCCCCCTCTGTCTGTCTCCCCCCTTCCCGTTCAACTCTCTATCTTCCCTCTCTCTTTCCCCCCATCTCTCCGTTCCCCTCTCTCTGTCCCCCGTCTCTGTCCCCCCACTCTGCCCCCCATCTCTGTCCCCCCATCTTTGTCCCCAACCTCTCTGTCCCCGCTTTTGTCCCCACTCTCTCTGTCCCCCCTCTCTCTGACCACTCTCTCTGTCTCCCCCCTCCCCGTTCCCCTCTCTCTATCCCCCTCTCTCTGTCCCCCCTATCTCTCCGTTCTGCTCTCTGTCCCCCGTCTCTGTCCCCCCTCTCTGTCCCCCCTCTCTATCTCCCCATCTCTGTCCCCACTCTCTCTGTCCCCCCTCTGTCCCCCCTCCTCTCTCTGTCGCCCTCTCTCTGTCCCCGCTCTCTCTGTCCCCCCGCTCTCTGTCCCCTCTCTTTCTGTCCCCCCGTCTCTCTCTGTCCCCTCTCTCTGTTCTCCTCTCTCTGTACACCTCTCTCTGCCCCCTCTGCCGCCCTCACTCTTTGACCCCAACTCTCTCTGCCCCCCCGTGTCTCTCCCACTCTCTGTCCCCCTCTCTCCGTGCCCCTCTCTCTCTGCCCCTCCTTCTCTCTGTCCCCCCGCTCTCGGTCCGCCCCCACTGTCCCCCTCTCTCTGTGCCCCTCTCTCTGTCACCCCCTCCGTCCCCCTGTCCCCCCTCTACTGTGCCCCCATCTCTCTGTCCCCCCTCTCTCACTGTCCCCACTCTCTCTGGACCCTCTCGCTCTGTCCCTCCTTCTCCCTGTACCCCTCTCTGTTCACACTCTCTCTCTCCCCCCTCTCTCTGTACCACCTGTCTCTGTCCTCTCTCTCTCTGTCGCCCTCTCTCTCTGTCGCCCTCTCTCTATCCACCTCTTCCTCTGTCCCCCCTCTCTGTCCGCGCTCTCTGTCCCCCCTCTTATTCTGTCCCCCTCTCTCTCTGTCCCCCTCTCTCTCTGTCACACCCATCTCTTACCCCCGCCACCCCTCTCTCTGACCCCCTCTCCCTCTGTTCCCTCCTCTCTGTCCGCGCTCTCTGTCCCCACTCTTACTCTGTCCCCCTCTCTCTCTGTCCCCCTCTCTGTCCCCCTCTCTCTCTGTCACACCCATCTCTTACCCCCGCCACCCCTCTCTCGGACACCCTCTCCCTCTGTTCCCTCCTCTCTCAGTCCCCCTCTCTCTATCTGTCCCCCTTACTCAGTCCCCGTCTCTCTCTGTACCCCTCTCTCTGTCCCTCTCTCTCTCTTTCCCCCCTCTTCCTCTGTCCCCCTCTCTCTGTCCCTCCTTCTCTCTGTCCTCCCGCTCTCAGTCTGCCCCCTCTGTACCACACTCTCTGCACCCCCTGTCCCCCCTCACTCTGTCACCCCATCTCTCTTTCTCCCCCTCTCTGTCCCCCTCTCACTTTCCTCCTCTCTCTGTCCTCCTCTCTCTGTCCCCATCTGTCTGTCCCCTCTCTCTGTGTCCCCCTCTCTCTGTCCCCACTCTCTCTCCGTTCCCCTCTCTCTGTCCCCCTCTCTCTGTCCCCCTCTCTCTCCATTCCCCTCTCTCTGTCCCCCCTCTATCTCCGTTCCCCTCTCTGTGCCCCCCCCTCTCCATTCCCCTCTCTCTGTCCCCATCTCTCACCGTTCCCCTCTGTCTGTCCCCTCTCTCTCTGCCCCCCTCTCTCTGTCCCCCCGTCCCCACCTCTCTCTCTGCCCCGCTCACTCTGTTCCCCCCTCTCTGTATCCCCCTCTCTCTGTCCCCTCTCTCTCTGTTCCCCTCTCTCTTTCCACACTCTCTCTCCGTTCTCCTCTCTCTGTTCCCTCTCTCTGTCCCCCCCTCTCTCCGTTCCCCCTCTCTGTCCCCCTCTCTCTGTCCCCGTCTCTCTGTCCCCCTCTCTCTCCGTTCCCCTCTCTGTGACCCCCTTCTCTGTGCCCCCCTCTCTCTCCATTCCCCTCTCTCTGTCCCCCATCTCTCACCGTTCCCTACTGTCTGTCCCCTCTCGCTCTGCCCCCTCTCTCTGTCCTCCTCTCTCCCTGTCACACCCCTCTCTTCCCCCCTGCCTCCCCTCTCTCTGACCCCCTCTCCCTCTGTTCCCTCCTCTCTCAGTCTCCCTCTCTCTGTCCCCTCTCTCTCTGTCCCCCCTCTCTCTGTCCCTCCTTCTCTCTGCCCTCGCGCTCTCAGTCTGCTCCCTCTGTACCACACTCTCTGCAACCCCTGCCCCCCCTCACTCTGTCACCCCATCTCTCTTTCTCCCCCTCTCTGTCCCCCTCTCACTTTCCTCCTCTCTCTGTCCTCCTCTCTCTGTCCCCATCTGTCTGTCCCCTCTCTTTGTGTCCCCCTCTCTCTGTCCCCACTCTCTCTCCGTTCCCCTCTCTGTGCCCCCCCCTCTCCATTCCACTCTCTCTGTCCCCCTTTCTCGCCGTCACCCCTCTCTCTGTCCCCATCTCTCTGTCCCCCTCTCTGTCACCCTCCTCTCTGTCCAGCCCTCTCAGTGTACCCTCCTCTCCCTCTGTCCTCATCTCTCTGTCCACCCCCTCTCTCTGTCCCCACTCTCTCTCTGCCCCCCAATCTCTGCCCCCCCTCTCTGTCCCCCTCTCTGTACCCCCGGCTCTGTCACCCTCCTCTCTTTCCCCACTCTCTCTGTCACCTTCTCACTCTATCCCTCCCTCGCCCTCTGTCCCCATCTCTCTGTCCACCCCTCTCTCTGCACTCCTCTCTCTTCCCCCCTCTCTCTTCCCCCTCTCTCTACCCCCTCTCTCTCCCCTATCACTCCACCCTCTCTCTTCCCCCACTCTCTTGTCCCCCTCTCTGTCTGTCCCCCTCTCTCTCTGACCCCCTCTCTCTCTCTGACCGCCTCTCTCTGTCCCTCCCTTTCTCTGTCCCCACTCTCCCAGTCCGCCCCCTCTGTCCCCCTCTCTCTTTCCCCCCCTTTCTTTCCACCCTCTCTCTGTCCCCCTCTTTCTGTGCACCCCGCTCTCTGTACCCTCCTCTCTCTCTGTCCCCATCTCTCTGTCCACTCCCCTCTCTCTGCGCCCCTCTCTCTCTTTCTCCCCTCTCTCTGGCACCCTCTCTCTCTGTCCCCACTATCTCTCTGCCCCCCTCTCTCTGTCCCCTGTCTCTCTGTCTCCCTCTCTCTCTGTCACCCCTCTCTCTTCCCCCTCTGCCCCCCTCTCTCTGACCCCCTCTGCCTCTGTTCCCTCCTCTCTCTGTCGCCCTCTCTCTGTCCCCGCTCTCTCTGTCCCCCCGCTCTCTGTCCCCTCTCTTTCTGTCCCCCCGTCTCTCTCTGTCCCCTCTCTCTGTTCTCCTCTCTCTGTACACCTCTCTCTGCCCCCTCTGCCGCCCTCACTCTTTGACCCCAACTCTCTCTGCCCCCCCGTGTCTCTCCCACTCTCTGTCCCCCTCTCTCCGTGCCCCTCTCTCTCTGCCCCTCCTTCTCTCTGTCCCCCCGCTCTCGGTCCGCCCCCACTGTCCCCCTCTCTCTGTGCCCCTCTCTCTGTCACCCCCTCCGTCCCCCTGTCCCCCCTCTACTGTGCCCCCATCTCTCTGTCCCCCCTCTCTCACTGTCCCCACTCTCTCTGGACCCTCTCGCTCTGTCCCTCCTTCTCCCTGTACCCCTCTCTGTTCACACTCTCTCTGTCCCCCTCTCTCTGTACCACCTGTCTCTGTCCTCTCTCTCTCTGTCGCCCTCTCTCTCTGTCGCCCTCTCTCTATCCACCTCTTCCTCTGTCCCCCCTCTCTGTCCGCGCTCTCTGTCCCCCCTCTTATTCTGTCCCCCTCTCTCTCTGTCCCCCTCTCTCTCTGTCACACCCATCTCTTACCCCCGCCACCCCTCTCTCTGACCCCCTCTCCCTCTGTTCCCTCCTCTCTGTCCGCGCTCTCTGTCCCCACTCTTACTCTGTCCCCCTCTCTCTCTGTCCCCCTCTCTGTCCCCCTCTCTCTCTGTCACACCCATCTCTTACCCCCGCCACCCCTCTCTCGGACACCCTCTCCCTCTGTTCCCTCCTCTCTCAGTCCCCCTCTCTCTATCTGTCCCCCTTACTCAGTCCCCGTCTCTCTCTGTACCCCTCTCTCTGTCCCTCTCTCTCTCTTTCCCCCCTCTTCCTCTGTCCCCCTCTCTCTGTCCCTCCTTCTCTCTGTCCTCCCGCTCTCAGTCTGCCCCCTCTGTACCACACTCTCTGCACCCCCTGTCCCCCCTCACTCTGTCACCCCATCTCTCTTTCTCCCCCTCTCTGTCCCCCTCTCACTTTCCTCCTCTCTCTGTCCTCCTCTCTCTGTCCCCATCTGTCTGTCCCCTCTCTCTGTGTCCCCCTCTCTCTGTCCCCACTCTCTCTCCGTTCCCCTCTCTCTGTCCCCCTCTCTCTGTCCCCCTCTCTCTCCATTCCCCTCTCTCTGTCCCCCCTCTATCTCCGTTCCCCTCTCTGTGCCCCCCCCTCTCCATTCCCCTCTCTCTGTCCCCATCTCTCACCGTTCCCCTCTGTCTGTCCCCTCTCTCTCTGCCCCCCTCTCTCTGTCCCCCCGTCCCCACCTCTCTCTCTGCCCCGCTCACTCTGTTCCCCCCTCTCTGTATCCCCCTCTCTCTGTCCCCTCTCTCTCTGTTCCCCTCTCTCTTTCCACACTCTCTCTCCGTTCTCCTCTCTCTGTTCCCTCTCTCTGTCCCCCCCCTCTCCGTTCCCCCTCTCTGTCCCCCTCTCTCTGTCCCCGTCTCTCTGTCCCCCTCTCTCTCCGTTCCCCTCTCTGTGACCCCCTTCTCTGTGCCCCCCTCTCTCTCCATTCCCCTCTCTCTGTCCCCCATCTCTCACCGTTCCCTACTGTCTGTCCCCTCTCGCTCTGCCCCCTCTCTCTGTCCTCCTCTCTCCCTGTCACACCCCTCTCTTCCCCCCTGCCTCCCCTCTCTCTGACCCCCTCTCCCTCTGTTCCCTCCTCTCTCAGTCTCCCTCTCTCTGTCCCCTCTCTCTCTGTCCCCCCTCTCTCTGTCCCTCCTTCTCTCTGTCCTCCCGCTCTCAGTCTGCCCCCTCTGTACCACACTCTCTGCACCCCCTGCCCCCCCTCACTCTGTCACCCCATCTCTCTTTCTCCCCCTCTCTGTCCCCCTCTCACTTTCCTCCTCTCTCTGTCCTCCTCTCTCTGTCCCCATCTGTCTGTCCCCTCTCTCTGTGTCCCCCTCTCTCTGTCCCCACTCTCTCTCCGTTCCCCTCTCTCTGCCCCCTCTCTCTGTCCCCCTCTCTCTCCATTCCCCTCTCTCTGTCCCCCCTCTATCTCCGTTCCCCTCTCTGTGCCCCCCCCTCTCCATTCCCCTCTCTCTGTCCCCATCTCTCACCGTTCCCCTCTGTCTGTCCCCTCTCTCTCTGCCCCCCTCTCTCTGTCCCCCCGTCCCCACCTCTCTCTCTGCCCCGCTCACTCTGTTCCCCCCTCTCTGTATCCCCCTCTCTCTGTCCCCTCTCTCTCTGTTCCCCTCTCTCTTTCCACACTCTCTCTCCGTTCTCCTCTCTCTGTTCCCTCTCTCTGTCCCCCCCTCTCTCCGTTCCCCCTCTCTGTCCCCCTCTCTCTGTCCCCGTCTCTCTGTCCCCCTCTCTCTCCGTTCCCCTCTCTGTGACCCCCTTCTCTGTGCCCCCCTCTCTCTCCATTCCCCTCTCTCTGTCCCCCATCTCTCACCGTTCCCTACTGTCTGTCCCCTCTCGCTCTGCCCCCTCTCTCTGTCCTCCTCTCTCCCTGTCACACCCATCTCTTCCCCCCTGCCTCCCCTCTCTCTGACCCCCTCTCCCTCTGTTCCCTCCTCTCTCAGTCTCCCTCTCTCTGTCCCCTCTCTCTCTGTCCCCCCCTCTCTGTCCCTCCTTCTCTCTGCCCTCGCGCTCTCAGTCTGCTCCCTCTGTACCACACTCTCTGCAACCCCTGCCCCCCCTCACTCTGTCACCCCATCTCTCTTTCTCCCCCTCTCTGTCCCCCTCTCTGTCCCCCTCTCTGTCCCCCTCTCTGTCCCCCTCTCACTGTCCCCCTCTCACTGTCCTCCTCTCTGTCCCCCTCTCTCTGTCCCCCTCTCTCTGTCCCCATCTCTCTGCCCCCCTCTCTCTGTCCCCCTCTCTCTGTCCTCCTCTCTCTGTCCACCTCTCTCTGTCCCCCTCTCTCTGTTCCCCCCTCTCTGTATCCCCCTCTCTCTGTCTCCTCTCTCTCTGTCCCCCTCTCTCTGTCCCCACTCTCTCTCCGTTACCCTCTCTCTGTCCCCCTCTATCTGTCCCCCTCTCTCTGTTCCCCCCTCTCTGTATCCCCCTCTCTCTGTCCCCCTCTCTCTGTCCCCCTCTCTCTGTCCCCCTCTCTCTGTTCTCCCCTCTCTGTATCCCCCTCTCTCTGTCCCCTCTCTCTCTGTCCCCCTCTCTCTGTCCCCACTCTCTCTCCGTTCCCCTCTCTCTGTCCCCCTCTCTCTGTCCCCCTCTCTCTGTCCACCTCTCTCTGTTCCCCCCTCTCTGTATCCCCCTCTCTCTGTCTCCCCTCTCTCTGTCCCCCTCTCTCTGTCCCCCTCTCTCTCCATTCCCCTCTCTCTGTACCCCCTCTCTCTCCGTTCCCCTCTCTGTGTCCCCCCATCCCCACCTCTCTCTCCGTTCCTCTCTCTGTCCTCTCTCTGTCTGTCCCCCCCGTTCCCCCTCTCTCTGTCCCCCCTCTCTCTCCGTTCCCCTCTCTCTGTCCCCCCTCTCTCTGCTCCCCCTTTCCCTGTCCCCCCTCTCTGTCCCCCCCTCCGTAACCACTCTCCCTCCATTCCCCTCTCTCTGTCCCCTTCTTTCTATCTCCCTTCTCTCTGCCCCCCCCCCGTACACACCCCCCGTCTCCCCCTCTGTCCCCCTCTCTCTGTCCCCCTCTCTCAATCCCCCCGTCCCCGCCTCTCTGTCCCCCTCTCCGTCACTCTCTCTCCGTCCCTCTCTCTCTGTCCCCTCCTTTCTTTGGCCCCTCTCTCTCCATTCCCCTCTCTCTGCCTTCCTCTCTCTATCTTCCATCTCTGTCCCCCTTCTCTCTGTCCCCCCTCTATGTCCCCCCCCTCTGTCCCCACTCTCTCTCCGTTCACTTCTCTCTGTGTCCCCTCTTTCTATCCCCCCCCCTCTGTCAGCCCCTCCCCCTCCCTCTGTCCCCCCCTCTGTCCCTCCCTCTCTGTCCCCCCTCTCTGTCCTCTTCTCTCAATCCCCCCCGTCCCCCTCTCTCTGTCCGCCTTCTCTCTGTTCCCCCTCTCTCTGTCACACCTCTCTCTGTTCCCCCTCTCACTGTCCCCCTCTCTCCCTGTAACCCCTCTGTCTGTCCCCCCTCTCTCTGTCCCCCCACTCACTGCCACCCTCTCTCTGTCCACCCTCTCTCTCTTCCCCCTCTCTTTACCCCCCTCTCTCCCCATCTCTCCCTTACCTCTCTCCCCCATTCTCTTGTCGCCCTCTCTTTCTGTCCTCTCCCTCTCTGACCGCCCCTCTCTCTGTTCCCCCCCCCGTCTCCCCCTCTTTGTCCGTCCCCTCTGTCCTCCTTTCTCTTACCTCCTCTTTCTTTCCCCCGCACTCTCTGCCCCCCTCTTTCTGTCCACCCACTCTCTGCGCCCCCATCTCTCTTTCCCCCTTCTCTCAATGTCCCCCCTCTCTCTGTCCCCACTCTCTCTGTCCCCTCCCTCTGACCCCACTCTCTCTCTGTTCCCCCTCTCTGTACTCCCGCTCTCTCACCCTCCTCTCTGTCCACACTCTCTCTGTCACCATCTCACTCTGTCCCTCCCTCTCTCTCTGTCCCCATCTTTCTGTCCACCCCTCTCTCTTTGTACCCCTCTCTCTGTCACCCTCTCTCTGTTCCCCCACTCTCTTCCCCCTCTCTCTACCCCCCTCTCTCTCCCCTATCACTCCACCCCCACTCTCGCCCCACTCTCTTGTCCCCCTCTCTCTCGCTATGTCCCCCCTCTTTCTCTGTCCCCCTCTCTTTCTCTGTCCCCCCTCTCTCTCTGTCCCCCTCACTCTCTCTGTCCCCCTCTCTCTGTCCCCCCTCACTCTCTCTGTCCCCCACTCTCTCTGTCCTCTCTCTCTGTTCCCCTCTCTCTGTACACAACTCTCTGCCCTCTCTGCCGCCCCTCTCTCTGTGACCCCCACTCTTTCTGCGCCCCCCACCCCCCAGTCTCTCCCGCTCTCTGTCCCCCTCTCTCGGTCAACCTCTCTCTCTGCCCCTCATTCTCTCTGTCTCCCTCTATCTGTCCCCCCTTCCTCTGTCCCCCACTCTCTCTCTGTCCCCCACTCTCTCTCTATCCCCCTCTCTCTGTCCCCCTCTCTCTGTCCCCCGCTCTCTATCCCCTCTTTCTCTGTCCCCTTTCTCTCTGTCCCTCCTTCTCTCTGCCCCTCCGCTCTCAGTCTGACCCCTCCGTACCACTCACTCTGCTCCCCTCTGTCCCCCTCACTCTGTCACCCCATCTCTCTTTCTCCCTCTCTCTCTGTCCCCACTCTCTCTTCCCCCCTCTCTCTTCCCCCCTCTCTGTTCCCCCCTCTCTGTTCCCCTCTCTCAGTCCCCCCCTCTCTCTCTGTCCCCCCTCTCTAACCCCATTCTGCCCCCTCTCTCTGTCACCCTCTCTGTACCCCACTCTCTGTCCCACTTCTCCCTGTCTCCTTTCTATCTGTCCCCCTTCTCTCTGCACCCCTCTCTGTCCCCTTCTTTGTACGCCCTCTCTGTACTCCCCTCTCTGTCTCCCTTCTACCTGTACCCCTCCCTCTGTCCCCTCTCTCTCTGCCCCCTCTCTCTGTCCCACTCTCTCTGTACTACTCTCTCTGCCCCTCCTCTCTCTCTCTGTTCCCCCGGTGTCAGTCCGCCCCCTCTGTCCCCTTCTCTCTTTCGCCCTCTCACTTTCCCCCCTCTCTCTTTCCCCCTTTCTTGTTCCCCCCTCTATCTGACCCCCTCTCTCTGTCCCCCTATTCCACCCTCTCTTCTGCACCCCCGTGTCTTTGACCCCCTTCTCCCAGTCCCCACCCTCTCTGTCCCCCTTCTCCCTGTCCCCACACTCTCTGTCCCCCTTCTCCCTGTCCCCACTCTCTCAGTTCCCCCTCTCTCTGTCCCCATCTCCGTCCCTACCCTCTCAGTCCACTCGCTCTCTCTGTCCCCCCCCCACTCTGCCCCCTCTCTCTGTCCCCTTTCTCTCTACCCCCCTCTCTGTTCCCCCTCTCTGTATCCCCCTCTCTGTACCCCCCTCTCTCAGTCCCCCCTCTCTCTGTCTGCCCTCTGCCTCATCTCTCTGTCCCCCCTCTCTATCCCCATTCTGCCCCCTCTCTCTGTCACCCTCTCTGTACCCCACTCTCTGTCCCACTTCTCCCTGTCTCCTTTCTATCTGTCCCCCTTCTCTCTGCACCCCTCTCTCTGTCCCCCTCTATGTACGCCCTCTCTGTACTCCCCTCTCTGTCTCCCTTCTCCCTGTACCCCCTCCCTCTGTCCCCTCTCTCTCTCTCTATCCAACCTCTTTCCCGCTCTCCCTGTCCCCGCCTCTTTCTGTCCCTCCTGCTGTCCCCCTCTCTGTTCCCCTCCTTTCTGTCCCCATTCTCTCTGCTCCCCTCCTCTCTGTCCCCCTCTCTCTGAACCACCTCTCTCTCTGCCCCCTCTCTCTGTCCCCCTCTCTCTGTACCACTCTCTCTGCCCCCTCTACCCCTCCTCTCTCTCTGTCCCCCCGCTCTCAGTCCGCCCCCTATGTCCCCTTCTCTCTTTCGCCCTCTCACTTCCCCCTCTCACTTCCCGCTCTCTCTTTCCCCCTCTCTCTTTCCCCCCTCTATCTGAGCCCCTCTCTCTGTCCCCATTCCCCCCTCTCTACTGCACCCCCGTCTCTCTGTCCCCCCTTCTCCCAGTCCCCACACTCTCTGTCCCCCTTCTCCCTGCCCCCCCCCTCTCTGTCCCCATCTCCGTCCCTACCCTCTCAGTCCACTCGCTCTCTCTGTCCCCCTCCACTCTGCCCCCTCTCTCTGTTCCCGCTCTCTCTACCCGCCTCTGCCCCCTCTCTCTGTTCCCGCTCTCTCTACCCCCCTCTGCCCCCTCTCTCTGTTCCCCCCTCTCTCTGTACCATTTCTCTCTGTCCTCCCTCTCTCTCTGTCCCCCTCTCTCTGTCCCCCTCTCTCTCTGTCCCCTCTCTCCCTGTCCCCCCTCTCCCTGTAACCCCTCCCTCTGCCCCCCCCTCTCTCTCTATCCAACCTCTGTCCCCCCTCTTTCTGTCCCCCCTCTTTCTGCCCCCCTCCCTCTTTCTGTCCCCCGTTTCTCTCACCCTCCTCTCTGTCCCCACTCTCTCTGTCCCCCTTCTCTCTGTCCCTTTCTCTCTGTACCACCTCTCTCTCTGTCCCCCTCTATCTGTACCCCTCTCTCTGACCACCTGCCCCTCCTCTCTCTGTCCCCCTCTCTCTGTACCACACTCTCTGCCCGCTGCCCCTCCTCTCTCTCTGTCCCCCCGCTCTCAGTCTGCCCCCTCTGTCCCCCTCCCTCTTTCCCCCTCTCTGTCCCTCCTCTATCTGACCCCCTCTCTCTGCCCCCCCTTGTCCCTGTCCCCACACTCTCTGTCCCACTTCTCCCTGTCCTCACCCTCCCTGTCCCCTTCTCCTGTCCCCACTCTCTCTGTACCCCTCTCTCTGTCCCCCATCTCCGTCCCTCCCCTCTCTGTCCAGCCTCTCTCTCTGTCCCCCTCCACTCTGCCCCCTCCCTCTCTCTGTCCCCTCTCTCTCTGTCCCCCCTCTGCCCCCTCTCTCTGTCCCCACTCTCTCTGTTCCCTTTCTCCATCTGTCGCCTCTCTGTCCCCCTCTCTCTGTCCCCCTCTCTCTGTCCCTCCCGGTCTCTGTCCCCCTCTCTCTGTCCCCCCCTCTCTCTGTCCCCCTCTCCATCTGTCCCCCTCTCCATCTCAACCCGTCTCTCTTTACCCCTCTCTCTGACCCCCCTCTCTGCCCCCCCGACCCGTCCCGCCTTATTGGTCCCAGCCCTCTCTCTGTACCCGCTCTCTGTGTCCCCCTCTCTCTCTGTCCCCTCTCTCTGCCCCCCCTTGTCCCTGTCCCCACTCTCTCTGTCCCACCTATCCCTGTCCCCACCCTCTCTGTTCCCTTTCTCCAGTCCCCACTCTCTCTGTACCCCTCTCTCTGTCCCCCATCTCCGTCTGTCCTCTCTCTGTCCACTGTCTCTCTCTGTCCCCCTCCACTCTGCCCCCTCTCTCTGTCCCGCCCTCTCTGCCCCTCTCTCTCTGTCCCCTCTCTCTCTGTCCCCTCTCTCTCTATCCCCCCTCTGCCCCCTCTCTCTGTCCCCCCTCTCTCTGTACCCCCTCTCTCTGTCCCCCCTCTCTCTGTCCCCTCTCTCTCTGTCCCCCTTCTCCATCTGTCACTTCTCTCTGTCCCCCTCTCTCTCTCCCCCTCTCTCTGTCCCTCCAGGTCTCTGTGCCCCTCTCTCTGTCCCCCTCTCTCTCTCTGTCCCCCTCTCCACCTGTCCCCGTCTCTCTTTACCGCTCTCTCTGACCCCCTCTCTTCCCCCCCTCTCTGTCCCGCCTTCTCGGTCCCAGCCCTCTCTCTGTATCCCCTCTCTCTGTCCCCTCACTCTCTCTGTGCCCTAACTCGCTCTGTCCCCCCTCTCTCTCTCTCTACCCCTCTCTCTCTATCCCTCTCTCTCTGACCCCCCTGTCCCTATGCCCCCTCTCTGTCCCGCATTATTGGTCCCAGCCTTCTCTCTGTACCCCCTCTCTTTGTCCCCCTCTCTCTCTGTCCCCTCTCTCTCTGTCCCCTCTCTCTCTGTCCCCCTCTCTCACTGTCCCCACTCTCTCTGTCCCCCTCTGTCTATCCCCCCTCTCTGTCCCCCCCTCTCTGTCCCGCTTTCTTGGTCCCAGCCCTCTCTATGTACCCCCTATCTCTGTCTTCTCACTCTCTCTCTGTCCCCCCTCTCTCTATCCCTCTCTCTGTGTCCCCCTCTCTGTCGCCCCTCTCTCTGTCCCCCACTCTCTGTCCCCCACTCTCTGACCTCTCTCTCATTATGTCCTCCCCTATTTCTCTCTCTCTCCCTCACATTATGTCTCCCTTGCCCCCCTCTCTCTCTCTCTTTCTCCCTGCTCCTTCACTTTCTCTCCACCTTCTCTCACTCTCGATCCACCTACCTCGGTCTCTCTTTCTCCTCACCTCCCTCTGTTTCTCTGACGCAGTCTGTCTCCCTGACGCGTCCCTCTCCCTCTGATCCAGAAACTGGGAAGGCAGGTAGTGGGTGGTGCTGTGGCTGCATGTGGTTGGAGGGGTGGTTGTGAGATGATAGAGAGATGTGGGAGGTGAGAGGAGGGGGAAAAATGGAGTAGAGTCGGAATTGCGGGAGGCAGACAGACGGCAGGAGAGAGAGAGAGTGGAGGGGAGGGGGAGAAGAAAGAGTGGAGGCAGGTGGAGAGAGTAGGGGAGAGGAAATGGGGAGGCCAGGTTGGATTGGGAGGGACAGAGGGAGTTAAACCCAGCTCCTGAGCTCAGGGCACGGTGCCCTCCACTTCCCTGAGGACCAGGACTTGGAGCTGAGTCTGTCTCTCACCAGCTCAGTTTCTCCAACACAAAGACACACAACAACATCGGTCACTCTGCTGCTCGGCACGCTTTAATCAACATTTTTATTGGTTACAAATGGAAGTGATGGATACAGTCAGTGGGATGGTGCCTTTTCTCACCGGCCCCTGAGTTGTGAGAAACATTGAAATGTTTCCCTGTAACCCCCCTGTGGGAGAAGGATGGCCAAACCAGCGCTACCCGCAGTCTGTTACCATAGCGACAGGCTGCTCCATCGCTGAAACACTGAACTGAAATGAGAAAATCCCGGAAGGATTGATTAATGAGGGAATTTGATGGATGGATGCATTTGGGTGAAGGGATATTTCAGCACATTCTTCAGCTGCTGCCTGAACTTAGTCTGGGTCACGGCATAAATCGCGGTGTTTGTGCAGCAACTGAGGAGCTGCAGCATGAAGCCCAATTCCTGCACAAACAAATCTAGATACACAGAGTCATACCCAAAATCATACATCCGGGCCCATATAGAAAACAGCATTAACGTTGACCATAACAGGATGAAATTAGCCGAGATCACAAACAGTAAAATGATGGATTTTTTTCGGTTTCTCATTTCAGTGTCAGACTGAGCGTCCCCATTGGTGTGAGTGTGGAGTCTCCTGCGGGCTCTGCTGGTCACTACAATGTGTCTGACGGTGAGAACATTGAGCAGCAGAATCAGGAGAAATGGGACCCCCGGGGTTAGAATGTGGTGGAGGAACTCGATTATGACCCAGACACTGGAGGATAGACCAGCGGCTGTTACATCACAAAACCAGGGGATGTTCCCCAGCATATACTGAGCCTTGAGCATAAAATACCAGGAAATGTTCTTTAAACAGCTCAGCACAGTCACTGCTCCCAGAACCACAGCCGCCGTTTTCTCACTGCAATATTTACTTTTCAGCTTCTGGCAACAAATGGCCACAAACCGATCAAAGGTGAAAGTGACGGTGAACCAGACAGAGCAGTCAGTGGCTGCGTAAAGCAGGATGGCGTGGATATTACACACGGGGACGGAGTCCTTCAGGAAATAAAACTGTTCCGGATAAACAATGGGAATGTGTCTCAGGATCAGGTCGAGGATAATGACCAGGAGATCCGCCGCTGCCATGGCCCCCAGGTAACGTCTGACACATGGAGACAATCCACAATCTTTATAAAGCAGGACGTAGATGGTCACTACGTTAACTGTGAGGAAGGAAAACAAACCCATTATCCATCAGCCTGGAGGCAAAGGGACCCGTTTGATCGGGGACCCAGTGAGATTTTCAAATGTGTCCCTGTATTCAGGGATTTATTAAAATAATCGGAGCTGGAATAACAAATGGGAAGATCTGAATTACTGACAAAAATGTGACATAAACCACAAGAAACCCTCCCTCCCCAAACACACAGAGACACATCCATAAGGACAGATGGTTTCTAGAACATTCCCACACACTCGATCACTCGAGAGCAGACACAGGTCACTCCTTCCCAGTTCCTAATACGGAGGGTAGGAACATTGCTGTCCTGAAGGATTCTGTCCCAGTTTCCTGAAGATACACGGAATTTGGGAATTCCTGTATTTTGAACTAAATTGTGGTCGATCCTGTGTCGGGAAGAAATGTCAACGCAGGGAAAACGTATTCACCCCTTTAACTGCCTGAGGGGCCTTCGGAACCGTGTCTCCTTCTCCCTGGAACGGGATCTCTTCCCTCGGGATCTTATCGTTTGTTCAATTCACTGACATCCGGCCGTTCACAAACAATGTCAGGGACAGAACATTCCGGGGAATGGCAGTTATAGAATGTCGGGGACAGAACGTTCCGGGGAATGGCAGTTATAGAATGTCAGGGACAGAACGTTCCGGGGAATGTCTTTTATAGAATGTCGGAGACAGAACATTCCGGGGAATGTCAGTTATAGAATGTCGGGGACAGAACTTTCCGGGGAATGTCAGTTATAGAATGTCGGGGACAGAACGTTCCGGGGAATGTCAGTTATAGAATGTCAGGGACAGAACGTTCCGGGGAATGGCAGTTATAGAATGTCAGGGCCAGAACGTTCCGGGGAATGTCAAAGACAGAACATTCCGGGGAATGTCAGTTATAGAATGTCGGGGACAGAACGTTCCGGGGAATGTCAGTTATAGAATGTCGGGGACAGAACATTCCGGGGAATGTCAGTTATAGAATGTCGGGGATAGAACGTTCCGGGGAATGGCAGTTACAGAATGTCGGGGACAGAACGTTCCGGGGAATGTCAGTTATAGAATGTCAGGGACAGAACGTTCCGGGGAATGTCAGTTATAGAATGTTGGGGACGGAATGTTCCGGGGAATGTCGGTTATAGAATGTCAGGGACAGAACGTTCCGGGGAACTCCTTGACCTGTCCATCACCTTTCCCCCCCTACCCACCACACCAACATGATGTACTGTGCCTGGGAACACTGTAACATTAATGGGATGAGAGACTGAGGGTCCAATCACAGGAATGGGAACTAAAGGCATTGCCAGATCAGCTGAAATGGTTAGAAAAACCACATTCTCAATCCACCTCACAGAACCAGTCCAGACACCATCAACCCAGAGGATATATCTGTTCACCGTGGAACACTGTGCAGACCAGGCCAGTGTACGGCTCAGTACAACCCAGCAATCTGTCCAGATTCATCCATTGCACTGGTCAATACAACGCAGCAATCTGTCCAGAGTGGAACACTGCGCAGATCAGATCAGGGCATTGAGCTATAAACCCAAACCATATATCTGTCCAGGGCAGTGAGCTGTGCAGATCACAGCAGTGCGTTATCTATAAAACTCAATCAGCACAGCGACCTGCGCAGTGATCACATGAATTAATCTATAAGCCAGGAGCAGTTACCCTCCCAGCATGTAGGAATGTGTACCCCACCCCAGTGCATTGATCTGTAACCAGGAGCAGTTACCCTCCCAGCATGTAGGACTGTGTACACTACCCCAGTGCATTGATCTGTAACCAGGAGCAGTTACCCTCCCAGCATGTAGGGCTGTGTACACCACCCCAGGGCATTGATCTGTAACCCAGGAGCAGTTACCCTCCCAGCATGTATGACTGTGTACCCCACCCCAGTGCATTGATCTGTAACCAGGAGCAGTTACCCTCCCAGCATGTAGAGCTGTGTACCCCACCCCAGTGCATTGATCTGTAACCAGGAGCAGTTACCCTCCCAGCATGTAGGGCTGTGTACACCACCCCAGTGCATTGATCTGTAACCAGGAGCAGTTACCCTCCCACCATGTAGGGCTGTGTACCCCACCCCAGTACATTGATCTGTAACCAGGAGCAGTTACCCTCCCACCATGTAGAGCTGTGTACCCCACCCCAGTGCATTGATCTGTAACCAGGAGCAGTTACCCTCCCAGCATGTAGGGCTGTGTACACCACCCCAGTACATTGATCTGTAACCCAGGAGCAGTTACCCTCCCAGCATGTAAAGCTGTGTACATCGCCCAGTGCATTGCTCAGAAACACTGTGATAAATCACTGCCCAGCGTGGGGAAACTTGCAGCCCATGCTGGAAGTGACGGGATGGGTAGCTCCCATCCATTTCCATCTCCATCTCTCCATCGTGCCCTGACAAGGGGGTGCTATGGGTGTGAACATCACTGCCAGAGCGAGATGGCGGGCGAATCACTTTAAATCTCACCACATGCGATGCGTTTGGGGTATAGACAGAGAGGGGGAGACTGAGAGAAAGTGTCATGGAAGAATGTGTTCCCAGGTTTCAGAATGCTGAAGTGTAGACACTTCGATAACATCCTGTAACATTAGATGAGATTAGATTAGATTAGATTAGATTAGATTAGATTAGATTACTTACAGTGTGGAAACAGGCCCTTCGGCCCAACAAGTCCACACTGCCCCGCCGAAGCGCAACCCATCCATACCTAACACTACGGGCAATTTAGCATGGCCAATTCACCTAACCTGCACATCTTTGGACTGTGGGAGGAAACCGGAGCACCCGGAGGAAACACACGCAGACACGGGGAGAACGTGCAAACTCCACATGAGCCTGTCTTCCCAGGAAAGATGGGAAAAAGGGATATTGGTGTGAGGTCAGATGAGCATTTGTTCTGCATCTTTGTTACTGGAATTAGTTTCAACCGAATCTATGACTCATTGGGCAGATTCTAACAATAATTTCTCTTTGTTTGATTTTCCTTGAGTGTGACAGAGGGATTGTCCACACGAGGCTGAGCTAGTTTCCTGGTGCTATCGTATCGGACTCACCTCATTAACTACCCAGCCCACCCCTTGGTGTCCCTCTCATTCAATACCAGCCCGATTCTCCCACCCATTATGGCCGCAGTAACTCACCATCGCCCGGATGCCCGTGGATATTCTCTGATCCCTGGCATTGGTGCCATCTTTAAAAGGCCAATGGGCACATGTTTGATCTTTCTCCGTTTGGAGTTGCCCTGCACAGTTTACTCCGAGCATGGCAGGTATTGGGCAATTACACCACGGTTTGTCGACAGGGACACGGAGTTCCTGGTGGAGGGCCTAGTACAGAGGGGGCCATTCTCTTCCTAGAGTGGGGGGCACACCACCAGACCCACCGAGCTTGGTCTAAGCTCCCCACCCAGCTCAGTGCACTATCTGCGGTCTGAGGAAATGTCCAGCAATGCAGGACAAGCATCAATAACCTTCCCCGCTCTATCAGGATAAGGGTCACTGTATTCTCTCTGCTCCGTCACACTCACTTTATACCTGTTATGCCACCAACCCTCGAACTAGGTTCCTGCTCCACCACTCTCACTGCTGCATGCAGCACCTTCTCTCTCTCTCTGTCTCCATCGACTTTACCCCCTGCATAGATACAACACTGTGGACTGACTCCCTTCGGACACCCCACCATACCTCCCCCAACCCCCACCTACACCAGCACTAACAGCAGGGCCTCCCACTCCCTCCCTACCTTCCTCCATTCCAAGAGAAACAGCCTGGAATAGCACGGGAAGGGCCAAGCCGGGCGGTGGAGTGCCCGATATCCATTCCCTCACTCCCCTCCCCCTGCCATGTGGGGAGGACCCTGGTACGAGCTGGAGAGGACCGGGATGCCTCGTGTGGAGATTCTGAAACATCCACGTCCCACTGACCGAGTAAGGAGCAATGTTCATTGAAGGGCAATTCTCACTTTAAATCCACTGGCAGCTCCCACATCTCCCCCTGTAAACAGCTCAGATACTGAAACTAATCTGTGACAGTTACTGCTCTCCCCACCTGTCCTGACATCTTCAACAGTCTGTGCTCATATACACCCAGCGCTCTCTGCTCCTGTACCCCCTTTATAATGGCACAGCCTGTTTTAAACTGTCTTTCATTGTCTTTCCTACCGAAGTGTATCACCTCACACTGCTCTGCACTGATCCCCATCTGCCTTACACCTGAACACGACACCAACGTGTCACTGTCCTGTTAGAGTTCCACACTCTCCTCCATAGACTTCAGAGTTCTTCCAGGTTCGGTGCCATCTACAAACATTGAGATTGTTATAGCGTCACAGTCCCCACGAAACAACTGAAATCCTGCCCCATACTCACGAGTGTGAGCAAGTGAAATACTGCTATAGTCCCACGGGCAGAGTCGAATAATGACATGCTGTCAATGGAGCAAAAAAAGTCCTGACCCATACGAGACAGGGTAGATGAAATATTGACAATCCACAGAACAAGAGAAATCCGGATCGGTTCCACTTATCGATATTCATCAGGGTATAATGTGATGAAGTTGAAAGTGTGTCCTGTACCTTTAAGAGAGGGTGAATGCTGTTCTGAACTGAGAGCTTACAAGCACCTGTGATACGAGAGGATGGCAGACCCAGAAACATATTACTACAGAGCTGGAGTTGGGTAATAAGCAGTTAAGAGGAAGAGGGTCCCAGAGTTGTGAACAGTTGATGTAAAATGTTCAATTTCAGAGTGAAAAAATAAATTGATGCTTTTATTTAAACAGTGGAATTTGGCAGATCTGTCACTCATATTTTAATAGTTTTCAAGGCAAATTGAGCATTTCTTTATGTGTAGTTTAAGTTACCAGATGAGTTTCACGCAATGCCCTAACCATTCCCGTGTGTGTATCTGTGTGTCTCTGTGTGGGGCAGGTCTGGCAGTCTCTGTGGTGCTTAAAGTGATGCAATGTCACCCTCTGCTGGCCTACACACGCCACTGCACAGGCATTGGCAGAGGGTGAAAACCAACAGGGATTCATTCAGAGAGGGGGAGGGAGAGGGCAGCTGCTCACAGCACCATCCAAACTGATGTCTTATAAATGGACTGTTCTAAATGTCCTTTAAACATTATAAGTGCCCCTGCTTTCACCACTTCCTCTGGAAGTTCATTCCACACACAAGCCAGATTCTGTCTAAAATAATTACCTCTCATGACTTTTGGAAATCTTTTTCCTCGCACCTTAAAATATCCCTCAGTTTTGAATTCTCAACTCTAGGGAAATGACATCAGCCCTTCAGCTTATCTGTGCCCCTCATTATTTTATAAACGTCTGTAAAATTACTCCTTAATCTCATCCTCTCCATTGAAAAACGTCCCAGCCTACCCAATCTCTCTTTATAGCTCAATCTCTCCATTCCCAGCAACATCCAGGTTAATCTCTACTGAACCCTCTCCAGCTTAATAATATCAAGGTCAATAATATCAAAGTGAATCGCGAAGGTATTTTCTAAGGGTGCGGGAGCACAATACTAGAGGACATAGGCTTAAGGTGAGAGGGGAGCATTTAAAAGTGACCTAAGGGGCAGCTTCTTCACCCAGAGGGTGGTGTGCCGATGGAATTAGCGGGCAGGATGACCAGACTAGACACAGTATTCCAGAAGGGGCCTTACCCATGTCCAATACAACCTCAACATAACGCCCCAATTCCAATACTCAAAGGTCTGACCTATGAAGCCAAGTGTGTTAAGCACCTTCTTAACCACACTATCTATATGAGATTCAAACTTTAAAGAATTAAACCTGACGGCCTAGGTCTCTGTATTACAACACTGCCAAAGATCCTACTTTTAATTTATAGGTCCTACTCTTCTTTGATTTACCAAATCCCATACCTCACATTAATCCAAACTAAACTCCATCAGCCACCCCTCAGCCCAATGTGTGATATTACAACCACCTCACTCTCCCCCTTCAAATTTAAAATACCCATCCCTTTCCAGGAGGCCTGCACACTCCGGCCTTGATTTTCACAAAGACCCTGAGCTTGATTTGCCTTGTGTGATTAGAACATAGAACATAGAAGAATACAGCGCAGTTCAGGCTCTTTGGCCCTCGATGTTGCGCTGATCCAAGCCCACCTAACCTATACTAACCCACTATCCTCCATATACCTATCCAATACCCGCTTAAATGCCCATAAAGAGGGAGAGTCCACCACTGCTACTGGCAGGGCATTCCATGAACTTACGACTCGCTGAGTGAAGAACCTACCCCTAACTTCAGTCCTATATCTACCCCCACTTAATTTAAAGCTATGCCCCCTTGTAATACCCGACTCCATACGCGGGAAAAGGTTCACACTGTCAACCCTATCTAACCCCCTAATCATCTTGTACACCTCAATCAAGTCACCCCTAAACCTTCTTTTCTCTAATGAAAACTGCCCCAAGTGTCTCAGTCTTTCCTCATACGATCTTCCTTCCATACCAGGCAACATCCTGGTAAACCTCCTCTGCACCCGTTCCAGTGCCTCCACATCCTTCCTATAGTATGGTGACCAAAACTGCACACAATATTCCAGATGCGGCCGCACCAGAGTCTTATACAACTGCATCATGACCTCAGGACTCCGGAACTCAATTCCTCTACCAATAAAAGCCAGTACGCCATATGCCTTCCTCACCGCACTATTTACCTGGGTGGCAACTTTCAGAGATCTGTGTACATGGACACCAAGATCCCTCTGCTCATCCACACTACCAAGTATCCGCCCATTAGCCCAGTACCCCATCTTTTTGTTATTCTTCCCAAAGTGAATCACCTCACACTTAGCTACATTGAATTCCATTTGCCACCTTTCTGCCCAGCTCTGCAGCTTCTCTATATCCTGCTGTAACCTGCCACATCCTTCCTCACTGTCAACAACTCCTCCGACTTTCGTATCATCCGCAAACTTGCTCACCCAACCTTCTAACCCCTCTTCCAGGTCATTTATAAAAATGACAAACAGCAATGGTCCCAAAACAGATCCTTGCGGAACATCGCGAGTGACGGCACTCCATGAAGAAACTTTGCCATCAACTACTACCCTCTGTCTTCTTCCATCCAGCCAATTCCTAATCCAAACCTCCAACTCACCCTCAATGCCATATCTCCGTATTTTCTGCAGTAGCCTACCATGGGGAATCTTATCAAACGCCTTACTAAAATCCATATATACCACATCTACCGCTTTCCCCTCATCAACCTCCTTCGTCACCTTTTCAAAGAATTCAATAAGGTTTGTGAGGCACGACCTGCCCTTCACAAAACCATGCTGACTATCCTTGATCACATTATTCCTATCCAGATGTGCATAAATCCTATCCCTTACAATTCTCTCTAAGACTTTGCCCACAACAGAAGTGAGACTCACCGGCCTATAGTTACTAGGGTTATCCCTACTCCCCTTTTTGAACAAGGGAACCACATTTGCTATCCTCCAGTCTTCTGGCACTACTCCTGTAGACAAAGAGGACATAAAAATCAAGGCCAATGGCTCTGCAATCTCCTCCCTTGCTTCCCAGAGAATCCTAGGATAAATGCCATCAGGCCCAGAGGACTTATCTATTTTCACCTTTTCCAGGATTTCCAACACCTCTTCTCTACATACCTCAAAGCCATCCATTCTACTTATTTGTGACTCAGTATTCACATCGACGACAATGCCCTGTTCCTGAGTAAATACTGAAGAAAAGTATTCATTCAGTGTCTCCCCAATCTCTTCCGCCTCCACACGCAACTTCCCACTACTATCCTTGACTGGACCTATTCCTACCCTAGTCATTCTTTTATTCCTAACATACCTATAGAAAGCCTTAGGGTTTTCCCTAATCCTACCGACTAAGGACCTTTCATGTCCCCTCCTTGCTGCTCTTAGCTCTCTCTTCAGGTCCTTCCTGGCTACCCTATAACTCTCAATCGCCCCAATTGAACCTTCACGTCTCATCTTGAGATAGGCCGCCCTCTTCCATTTAACAAGGGATTCCAATTCCTTATTAAACCACGGCTCCCTCGCACGACCCTTTCCTCCCTGCCTGACAGGTACATAATTATCAAGGACACTCAATAGTTGCTCCTTGAACAAGCTCCACATATCATTTACACTCTTGCCTTGGAGTCTACTTTTCCAAGCCACACATCCTAAGTCATGCCTCACCACATCATAATTTCCCTGACCCCAGCTATAACTCTTGCCCTGTAGTACACACTTATCCCTCTCCATCACGAGAGTAAAAATCACCGAATTATGGTCACTATCCCCAAAGTGCTCACCTACCTCTAATTCTAACACCTGGCCTGGTTCGTTACCCAGAACCAAATCCAGTATGGCCTCACCTCTTGTTGGCCTGTCTACATATTGTGTCAGGAAACTCTCCTGCACACATTGAACAAACACTGACCCATCTAATGAACTTGAGCTATAGCTTTCCCAATCAATATCAGGAAAGTTAAAGTCCCCCATAACAACCACCCTATTACTGTCACTCATCTCCTGAATCACCTTCCCTATCCTTTCTTCAATGATTCTAGGACTATTAGGAGGCCTGTAAAAGACTCCTAACAGGGTGACCTCACCTTTCCTATTCCTAACCTCAGCCCAAACTACCTCAGATGGCGAGTCTTCATCCATCGTCCTTTCCACCACTGTAATACTATCTTTGACAAGCAATGCCACACCTCCCCCTCTTTTACCCCCACCTCTGACCCTACTAAAACATTTAAATCCTGGAACCTGCAACAGCCAATCCTGTCCCTGTTCTAGCCATGTCTCCGTAATAGCCACAACATCGAAGTCCCAGGTACCAACCCACGCTGCAAGTTCACCTACCTTATTTCATATACTTCTTGCATTGAAGTATACACACTTCAAGCCACTTTCCTGTTTACAGGCACCCTCCTTGGAAATTGATGCCATGTTCCTAACCTCCCTACACTCCAGGCCCTGCACCCTGAAGCTACAATCTGGGTTCCCATGCCCCTGCAGAGTTAGTTTAAACCCCCCCCCAAGAGCACTAGCAAACCTCCCCCCAAGGATACTGGTGCCCCTCAGGTTCAGGTGTAGACCATCCTGTTTATAGAGGTCCCACCGTCCCCAGAAAGAACCCCAGTTATCCAAAAACCGGAATCCCTCCCTCCTGCACCATCCCTGTAGCCACGCATTTAAGTGTTCTCTTTCCCTATTCCTCGAATCTCTATCACGTGGCACGGGTAACAAACCAGAGACAACAACTCTGTTCGTTCTAACTCTGAGCTTCCAACCTAGCTCCCTGAAAGCCTGTCTAACATCCTCGGCACTCCTCCTACCTATGTCGTTGGTCGCAATATGGACCACGACTTCGGGCTGCTCCCCCTCCCCCTCCAGGACCCGGAAAACACGATCAGAGACATCACGTACCCTTGCACCTGGGAGGCAACATACCAAACGTGAGTCTCTCTCGTTCCCACAAAACCGCCTATCTGTGCCACGAACTATCGAGTCCCCAATTACTACTGCTCTGCTCTTCTTCACCTTTCCCTTCTGAGTAACGGGGACAGGCTCCGTGCCAGAGACCTGAGCCCCGTTACTTACCCCTGGTAAGTCATCCCCCCCACAAGTATCCAAAACGGTATACTTGTTCTTGAGGGGAACGGCCGCGGGGGTCCCTGCACTGGCTGCTTCCTCCCAGTCCCCCTCACTGTCACCCATCTATCTGCCATCTTTGGAGTTACTACTTCCCTATAACTCTGATCTATGACCCCCTCTGCCTCCCGAATGATCCGAAGTTCATCCAACTCCAGCTCCAGTTCCCTAACACGGTCTTGGAGGAGCTGGAGATGGGTGCACTTCCTGCAAGTGTAATCGGCAGGGACGTCGATGGCATCCCTCACCATTAGGGGGAGGAGGGACAGATTGCAGACACAGTAGGTGAGAAGGAGAGGCTGGACAGTCATCATCACCGGCCTGATATCATTTCATGGTTTTAGGAAGAGGGTAGTCGCACGTTAGAGGTGGGTAATACTGATCGGTGTTGTGGGACCAGAAATTAAGCTCTTCATTGATCTCTGGTGTTCAGTAATAAATATCCATTTGAGACCCTTCATTGGGCAGAGTGTGTCTGCAGGATTTCTTTCCCTAATATTGCAGACTACAGATAATAGCGATTAAAGTTGTTCACAGTTAATTTCGATAGTGTAGCACGTACACTCAATATCCTACAGTTGAGACAAATATCTTGCATTTGTTTAACAATACAAAGTGTTTTTTGTAGTTCAGTAATGGTAACCTGATTATAATAAATCCACACCGAGCAGAAAGCGGGCACTCAAATATGACCCAAAATTTGGGTATGGTAGTGTAGTGGGTAGTGTCCCTGCCTCTGAGCCAGAACTCTGGATTGATTCCAATTCCTGAACTTGTGTGGTAGTGTTCCTAGCTCTGGACTAGAAGGACTGGATTCAAGTCCTGCCTGTTGCAGAGGTATGTCACAGCATGTCAGAACAGGCTGATGAACAAACACACAGGAGAATAATGTTACAGCTTTGTGGGTATTGCTGAGTGATACCAGTGCCCCTACTTCCGGGCACAAAGGTCTAGGTGTAAATCCCACAGAAGTGTCTCAGGATATATCTGAACAAACTGATTAAAATGCATTTAAAATTGTGACTTGCTGGAGAAGGAAGAGGTGTCAGTATTGAATTTCAGAATTTAGGCCCAGGATGACTGAAACTGCAGCTATTTGTGCTGATTGGAGTCACATTTCGCAGCAGGAGCGGTTTATAAAATCAGAATGGTCATGGATAGAGTGAGTAGTCAGGGTTTTCCCCCGATTGGGGGTGTCCAAAACTAGAGGGCATTGGTGGAAAGTGAGACAGGAAAGGTTTTGACGAGGCCTAAAGGGCACCTTTTCACACAGAGGGTGGTGTGTGTATGGAATGAGCTGCCAGAGGGAGTGCTGGAGGTTGGTATAAATACAGCATGTAAAAGACATCTGGATGCTGACAGACTTGCCGAGCTTTTACAGCAATTTCTGTATTTCTTCAAAAACTGCATTCATTTTAACACAGGTATTCTGAATAAATTAAACATTTTAGTTTTAATGGCGCAGGGCCATGTAAACATAGTTCTGCTCAGGGTATGGCTTTGTGCATGACGGCAGCAATGTTGCACCTACATGGAACAGGGAATGTGATGGAGACATAGTTTGGACAATGTACAAGGAGACCTCACATGGTCCAGTTTGGGAGAGGATGACATTACTGTATGATTCAGCTCAGAGAGAGAGAAAATGTAATCTGCCTGAGAAGGAATGGCCTATTGCAGTATCTCTCTTTCATTGTTCCTCATCACAGCAATGCGTGCAAGCTAAAAATAAAGCTCTACAGTCATTGTGACCATTCTTATTTTTATAGAATCCCTGCAGGCCCTTCGGCCCAACAAGTCCACAACAACCTTCCCAACCCTTTCCCCTACATTTACCCCTGACTAATGCACCTAACCTAGAAATCCCTGACTACAGACAATTTCGCATGACCAATCCACCTAACCTACACAGTTTGAGCTGTGGTAGGAATATGGAACACCCATTAGAAGCTCACACAGATACAGGGAGAATGTGCAAACTCCACACAGACAATCACCCAAGGCTGCAATCGACCCCAAGTCCCTGGTGCTGTGAGGCAGCAGTGCTAACCACCGTGCCACCCTTTGGATGATCCCTGACCAGAATTCATTAGAATCTACTCACCGCCTAAAGCAAAGGGAATTAAGCCAAATCCAACTCTCTCAGGATGAAATCCCATTGTCAGCAGCTTGTGTGTGGGTAGAATATTTTCAGAAGCAGAATAAAATTTTGGACAATCTGAATTGTTACTTTTGTCATGAGTTACACTAATATTTGGACAAAGGTCTTTCAAATTAAAATTGCAGAGATTTTGTTAACCGGTTTGTGTGTGTGTGTGTGTGTGTGTGTGTGTGTGTGTGTGTGTGTGTGCGCGCGCACGCATGTGTGTGTGTGTGTCTGTGTGTGTGTGTGTGTGTGTCTGTGTGTGTCTGTGTGTGTGTGTGTGTGCGTGTGTGTGTCCGTGCGCGCGCATGCGTGTGTGTGTCTATGTGTGTGTGTGTGTTTTTATCATGGAACTATCGATGATATATTTGCAATACCCGATCACTTTTCCATTCATCTTTCCATCATAGTTTGAGTAACATTGCTGTCGATCATAAATGTGTTAAAGAAACTAGCCTGACTTGTTGCTAAAACTGTCCCTGACCCAGTCTCAGACCGATATCATCGGTCATATCACCGACCTGGTTACATTTAACATTTGTTGTGAGCAGTGGAGCAGTGGGACTAGAAAAGGAAACAGAGACCCAAAAAGCCGGGGAACTATAGACCAATTCGCCTGATGTCAGTGGTGGGTAAGTTGTTGGAGGGGATTCTGAGGGCCAGGATTGACATACATTTGGGAAGGCAAGGGCTGATTAGGGTAGTCAACCTGTCTTTCTGCATGGGAAATCATGTCTCATTATTTTGGTTGAGTTTTATGAAGAGGTGACAAAGAAGATTGATGAAGGCAGTTTGGTAAATATTGTCTATGTGAACCTCAGCAAGGTGTTCATAACATTCCGATTGGTAGACAGATGACTAAGGTTCGGTCATTTGGGATACAGGGGAAGCGGGTCGTAATTGGCTTAAAGGAAAAGGGTAATTTTCTGATTGGAAGCCTGTGAGCAGCAGTGTGCTGTAAGAATCAGGACTGAGTTCACTGAATTTCATCATTTATATCAAGGATTTGGATGTGAACATTGGCGCCATAGTTAGTAAGTTTCCAGATTACATCAGAAAGGTGGTGTAGTAGATTATCTCAGAGTACAACGAGACCACAATTAAATAGTACAAAGGGGCAAGGAGTGAGAGATGAAATGTAATTTAAATAAATGCGAGGTTTTGTATTTTGGGAAGGCAAATCAGGGCAGAAATTATACACTTGATGGTAAGGTCCTGGGGAGTGTTGTGGAACAAAGGGACATAGGGCTGCAGGTACTTTGTTCCTTGAAAGTGGAGTCGTAGGTAGACAGTGGTGCAGTACACATTTGCCTTCATCAGTAAGAGCATTGAGTATAGGAGTTGTGGGGGCATGTTGCATCTGTGGTAGGAACTGGAGGAGCACCCATTAGAAGCTCACACAGACACGGGGAGAATGTGCAAACTCCACACTGACAGTCACCTAAGGCTGGAATCGAACCCGAGTCCCTGGTGCTGTGAGGCAGCAGTGCTAACAACCGTGCTACCTTTTGGATGATTCCCTAACCAGAATTCACTGGAATCTCCTCACTGGCTAAAGCAAAGGGAATTCAGCCAAATCCAACTCTCCCAGGATGTTGGTGAGGCCACTTTAAGAATACTGCGTGCAACTGGTTGTCTGCAGAAAAGATTTATGTGGATGTTCCAGGACTGGAGGTGTGAGCGTCGGGGAAAGGTTGATTAGGTTGAGATCGTTCCCCCAGGAGTGTCAGAGGTTGAGTGGTGACATCAGATGTAAGGATATTCTGAATAGCCTCGTTCTGATCCCAAGATAGGGGAGAGTGCGAATGATTTAGAAGGGACATGAAGATAAATGTTTCAGACAGAGAGTTTTGTGTGTACAGAAATTGCTGCCAGAGGAAGTAGTCCAAGCAGGTACAATCACAGGAGGGATATTGGCCAAATGCTGGCAAATGGGATTAAATCAGATTTGATATCTGATCAGAGTGAACAGATTGGACTAACGGGTCTGTTTCTGTTCTGCGTGACTCTCTGATTCTATAAGAGGAATGATGAAAAATTCAAGTGGGAATTCTCTTCACTGGAAGTTTTTATTTTGCCTCTATGTTCACATGGACTGAAAGCTGTGTTAGTTAATTATTTGACAGGGAAGTGAGTCACAGATAATTGGACACAGACAGGAAAGTGGGGCTGAGACCACAACTTGATCAGGCACAATATCGGTGCCTGGTGGAGAAGGGTCAAAGTATCTAATGCCCCACTCCTGCTCCTCAATCCCATGTTTCTGTGTTCCATTCAGGCCCTCAAATCTGCTAGACAGGTACAGTTGGAGGCTACTTTCATCTATAACCTGATGCACAGAAATGGAGGAGACCATTCAGCCCTTCAAGGCTGTCACATGCTTTGAAGTGATTTGGGAAATGTAATTGAAGAATCCAGGTGGGGTATGAAAGAGGCCCGTCTCTCTCTCTTTACTGAGCTTCCGGTCTCTGAAACTTGTGTTTCATTTGTTGATCATGTATAGACCCAGATTCACTGTGAATATAGCCCCCATACCTCACCCAGAGATGTCTCACAAAATCCTCTGGCTTCCTGACTGCAATGTTCAGCAAATGCACATTTATGTCAATAACACCCACTAACTTTCCAATAACAGAATGGGAGAACATCAGAAACAGGGGCAGGTCGTTCACTCCTCAAGCCTGCCTTGCCCTTCACTAAGGGAGAAAGTGAGGTCTGCAGATGCTGGAGATCAGAGCTGAAAATGTGTTGCTGGAAAAGCGCAGCAGGTCAGGCAGCATCCAGGGAACAGGAGAATCGACGTTTCGGGCATAAGCCGAAGAAGGGCTTCGGCTTCAGATTCCTGAAGAAGGGCTTATGCCCGAAACGTCGATTCTCCTGTTCCCTGGATGCTGCCTGACCTGCTGCGCTTTTCCAGCAACACATTTTCTTGCCCTTCACTAAGATCATGACTGATCTGCTCTTGGTCTCAAATCCTCTTCCGTACCTAATTCTTCATTGCCCTCAACTCTCTGACAGGTCAATGTCCATCGACTTCCTCTTCAAATACTTTCAGTCACCTCGCTCCCCGAACACTCTTGAGAACAGATATCCTGACATTCAACACTGGCTGTTTGAAGAAAACACTTGCTGCTCCTATACCATGGCCTCTTGATATGAACAAAAGAGGCTGACACAAGGGTTCAGGTAAAAATGACTGGCCCTGATATCAAGGCATTGGTTGCCTTCTGTTGGCATCAAGGAGCTGAACAAAACTGGACTTGATGGGAATCAGAGTAACCTCTCCATTGTTTGGAGTCAAACATGGCACAAAGGAAGATGTTCATCATCTCAGTCCTGGGTCACCTCTGTGCGAGATCCTCAGGGTAGCTTCCTCTTCACAAACATCTTCAGCTGCTTCATCAATGTCTTCCCGCCCCCACCCTCCCCACCGTAAGATCAGAAGTGGGGATGGTCACTGAAGATTCCACAATGTTCAGAACATTTTGTGCCCACTCAGCTCCTGAACTGGTCTCTGTCCATGTGCAGCAAGACCCAGACACCACTCAGGTTTGTTCTGTTAAAGTGTCTGTAACATTCATGTAAATGCACTGCCTGACACTGCATGTTGACACAGTAAAACAAGAGTTCATTCAGCAGCTCACGCTGGTTTCACAGGAATATGAGGAAGCCATTCAGCCCATTGACAGTATTGGAGAAGAACAGTGACAGCCCATTCAGTGCCTCCAGCCTATTACTCAGGAAGAGAGGGAGTCTAGTGTGATGGACCACACCAGAGCCCCTCGAAAATGTTTGATGGCAATCGCCTAGACTCTAATATTTTCATATTTTAAAGGAAATGTAAACTGTCTGTTCCAGATGCAATGTGAATGGTCAAACTATTTGGTGAGAAGCAAAACACCATTTATTTAAACATGGAAGATAAAATGAAACCAAAGAAAGGGGAATTTAGAATAACTTAATTCTATTGGCCAAGTTAACAGAATAATAGATCGTGGAACTATTCCTAATGAACTGTTCCAATATAGGAAACTCCCATAAACACAGACCCTGGCAAAAAGGAATATTCAGAAACAGATTGGCACAAATATTTCTCCAATCCAGGAATTAAAAACAGCATCAAGAGAAAATTCAGACAGGGTAGCTGCCAGGAGACATCCACTGAAGCTTCCAACTCTGTGTTGACCCCATTAGTTTCTGATGTTGCTGAGAAACCAAAACCCATAGACCCGAATCTGTGAGAGCTGGCCACACCCATTCAGGCTGCATTAAAACAACACAAAGGCCTCCCTAGCTGTTTACTCCAGTGGTCTTAACTAGCCAGCTTGGTAACTATCGCTCAATCTCTCTCTTAACAGAAACCAGGACAAAATAACCTCTTAAAGCTGCAGCATCATCACACTTGTCAGTACATCGACCTGTCAAACAGGAACCAGGGGTATCCCAGTTAGGCCCTTGGCCCTGTCCAATCGGACGAGGAAGAAGCCAGTCAGTCCGTTGAGTCACTGACACAGCAATAGGATGACGCCATTCAGCCCCTTGAGCCACTTATAAAGGAACAGGAAGAGTCCATTCCCCCTCAACGCACTTACACAGGGACAGAATGAGATAATTGATGCTGATTCCTGATGAATGGCTTATGCCCGAAACATCAATTCTCCCGCTCCTCGGATGCTGCCTGACCTGCTGTGTTTTTCCAGCAATCCATTCTCTACACCAATCTCCAGCATCGGCAGTCCTCGCTGTCTCCTAATAGATGCTCTTACGTGATGAACAAGTGGGGCAGAGGCTGCACAGACAGACTGCTCCACGTTGTTCCTCCTGGCTCATGATACACACGTGGGACTTTAACGTGGTTTTCTAGTGGTGAGCAGGGAAGCCATATGTCTTGTGTGAAATCTCAAGAAGGCATCTTTCATCTCCGAGAAGACAGCCTGGTTTTCTCTATGTAGGGCGGAAGCTGGTGGGAATTGCTACCTGTTTCAGATGGAAGGTATTGTGGCTGCTTTTGGGGTTTGTGGGCAACCTGAGGTTCAGTCCGGGTTCACACGCCGACAACACAATAATGTGGGGAGAGTTCATCTAGGCATATAAACTATTAGGAAAGTCACGATAGACTGATGAATGGACTCTCTAAGTTCAAATAATGATGATATTATTCATGTTGATCTTGTCTAGTTCATGTCCTGTTCAGTGTAACCTGTATGACTTTCTCTGTGCAAGTTTATTTTCTCCCTATGACCTGTACAGCCATGCTTCCTATGACCTGCCTCCACTGCTCATATATAAAATGTTTCCCTGTACTGAGGTACACGTGACAATAAATCAAACCAATTAATCCTGCGTAAAGTATGGTATTTCTCACCCTATCAATGTCTCTTTTGGAAATAAGTGATCACTGCCACTCCTCTTGTTTCAGCATCACCATTTCTTCATCTCTCACAGCTCTACAGATTAAACACTCAGCGTCTTCACTCTAATCTCATGTTACCACCATCCGTGTCTGTGGTAAGGTGATCATTCCTTACAAAGGAGATCAAATCTGTACAGAGTGCCTCAAATGCCCTCTCGGCAAGGCTTTACAACAGCAGGAAAATGGCTTTACTTATGTACTCGAATCATCTTACAGTGAAGGACAGCATACCATTGTCTGCACCCATTACGTACACAGGGTTTGATTCAGAGCAGTCCGCATAGACTTGTGAGTAGGAGATCATGCTTCCCAAATTTGTTAGAGTTCTTTAATGAAGAGACCAAGAAAGTTGACGAGGGCAGAGCGGCAGGCGTGGCCTCTATGGATTTCAGTAAGACTTTGATAAGTTTCCGCATGGCAGGCTGGTCAGGAAGTTTCCATCACGTGGAATGCTGGGGGGACTGACCAATTGGATACACAGTTGGGTTGATGATAGGAAGCACAGGGTTTAGTGGAAGGATGTTTGTCAGACTGGAGGCTGGGTCCATTGCTGTTTGTTATCTATGATTTGGTTGAGAATGTACAAGGCAAGATTAGTAAGTTTGCAGATGACTCTAAAGTAATTGGGAGCATGATCAGTGAACAAGTTTATCAGAAATTGCAGCAGGCCCTTAATCAGGTGGGGAAGTGGGCCGAGAAATGGCAATTAGAATTTAATACAGAAGTGTGAGGTCTTGCATTTTGGAAACACAAATCAAGGTAGGAGTTTTATGGTGAATGGAAAGGTCTTAAGGGGTGTAGTGGATAGAGAGACCTTGGTGTTCAGGTGTACACATTTCTCTTTGAGTGCAGTCAAAGGTAGACAGCGCACTGACGAAGGCTTTTGGAACATTGGCCTTCATCAGGCAGGATATTAAGTATAGAAGTTGGGAATTTATTTTGCAGTTACCCAGGACTTTGGAAAGGCCACACTTGGAGTAATGTGTTCAGTTTTGTCACGTTGTTCTAGGGAGCATATTATTACATTAGAATGAGTGCAGAAGAAATTTAGAAAGACTTTGCCAGGACCCAATGGTCTGAGTTATAGGGAGAGTTTGGACAAGCTAGGACATTTTCTTTAGCGTGTAGGAGACTGAGGGAGTCCTTCTAGAGCTGTATAAGATCACGAGGGGTATGGATAGGGTTAATGCTCTCAGCCTTTTTCCAAGGTGTAGAGAATCGACGACTGGATGGGATCAGTTTAAGGTTAAAGGGGAAGGAATAAAAGGGAACCTGAGGGGCCACTTCTTTATACAGAGGATGGTACGTGGATAAGCTGCCAGCAGATGTGGTTGGTGGGAGGTACATTAACAACATTTCAAACGCATTTGGATAAACATGTGGATAGGAAAGGACTGGAAGGATATGGGCCAGCTGCAGGGAAATGGGGTGAGTGTGCATGGACATTTACAAGGTGGAGTGGAACCCCTCAATTAATTAAAATCAAACACCCAGAAAAGCTCGCCTCACCTCGTAAACTGTTAAAATATGAGCGACACAGATCTCCTACATTCCACTATTTAAACAAAAAATAACAAGTTAGTTTCTTAACTTTAATAGTGAAAACGAAACAAAAACTATTCACAAATGCAAGCCCCTCTTTTCTTAGCTACTTACTATCTGACTCCAACTCTGTATAAATATGCTCGTCGAATTACCCACATATTAAACATTACAATCTCAAACGCACACAGAATCCATCTTCCCCGCTGTGTTCACTCTTCCAGCTGCTGATCTCCTGGGTCATTTTTTTTATTGCAAGTAGGTTTTAAATGGACATGTATCATTGATAGAAAATGTTTGAGATGGCCAGTTAGCACTCCTGCTCTACCACAGTTACTTTGCTGTTGGATGGCAGTGGCTCTCCCTCTAATGTTCAAAATGCTGAATTTATATACTTCCCATGATACAATAATTCTCACAATTTGATTTCTTTCCAGGTGTCCAAACAATAATATTCAAATTCCGTTGGCTTCTTGTATCCTGAGCGTTATTTAAACTCTTTGGTTGCATTTGAATTGTTGTCAAAACAGCAACCAAAACTCAGGTATCCATTTCCCAGCTAATGGTGACATATGGAACAGGCTGATCTTTAGCAGGCATCTGTGGCTGTACTTTCTATTCAGCAAAACCCGTTCTGTCTTGAAGTGATCGGACATGCGTTCGGCTTCATAACATCTCCCCTCTTCAGAAAAAAAACATGGACCAGCAGAATGAAAAGATGGCTTCATTACTTTCCCTCTAATTCTTAATCCCATTATTATGAATTACAAAAGTATGAATCTCAGTTACACCATTCATATTAATTATGCACAAAAATATAACACTGCAATAAGTCAAATCTTATCTAAACATTTTCCTTTAAGTCTGCGATAACACATCTGCTATCACATTTTACGACCTACAGCATGTACATTTAATAAATTTAAAGTCGGTAAGATAGGATTCAATGCGAGAGATTTGTCGTTATCCACAATCATCTCTGACATTTTTTTGTCATATACACATTAAAATATTGTCAGGGCAGTGTGAAACTTCATCATTATTGTTCAATAATGGAGATTTTGTATTTTTTTCTGGTGAATATTGAGTTTTTTTCAACAAGTAGCCAATTGGCCATTCAATTCCATCATCATCTTTCTGCATCAATACATCTCCAACCCCTATATCCCGAGCATCTAACATAATTTCAAAGGGTTTCAAAATATTTGGTGCAGCTAAAACTGGTGCAGTGATTAATCCTGCTTTAAAATTCTCGAATGCCTCCTGGCATTGTTCTGTCCACGACAATTCTGTGATCTTCTTCAGTAAATCCATCAGTGGTGCCAATACGCTGTTGAAGTTTGGAACAAACTTCCGATAGAATCCACTCAGTTCCAAAAACCGAAGCCCCTCTTTCTTCGAGGACGGTCGTGGAAATTCCTCAAAGCCCTTCGTCTTTGTGTTCCATGGGGTCAACCTTCCATGTCCAATGTAATGTCCCAGGAACGTCCCCTCTGCTTTCGAGAATTCTGTTTTCTTTAAGTTTATTCCCAAGTTTGCTTCTTGTAATCGTTCAACATGCTCTGCCAACTGTAACATGTGAGCTTTCAATCACTTGCTAAAGATCACTACATCATACAAATAAACTGCACAATTTCCTCATCTGGTCACAACTCTGTTCCTCAGTCTTCAATGTTTCTGGAGCATTATTCATTCACATGACATTCCCTAACATTTTTTTGTGATATCCGGTATCTTCACCAAATAGTTTAACTGACTCAACATTTTTTTTAATTTGAAAGGGGCCACTAAACCTGACTTTCAAGGGATTTCCTACCACTGGTGGCAATACTAATAAGTCATCCCCACGGGAAATCGGCAAAGTTTCAGAGTTTTTAATCTGCCACCTGCTTCACTCTCTCCTGTGCCCACTTCAGGTGCTGTTTAGCTAACTCACCTACTCCATCTAATTTCTCCCTCACCTCAGATACATAATCCAAGTATGACTTTGGTCCTGTCTATTTATATTTAATTAATTTCAAATGACCTCTCAGTACATGTACGAATATTAACTCAAAGGATGGAAAGTGAGTAGATTTATTTGCGCCATCTCTAATGACAAACAATATAATGAGATACCTTTATTCCAATCATTCGGGTAATTCTGACAGTACGCTGTTTACATTGTCTTCAGTGTCTAATGCCAACTTTCCAAGGCCCTCTGGGATTTGGGATGCGATGCACTTGATTTAAACTGCTGTGTGCCGAAGCTATCCATGACGTCCTTTAACAAATGATTGGTAAAATGAGATCCTTGGTCTGCCTGAATCACACTGCGTAGTCCACAGTGAGTAAAGGTACCTACCAACTTTTCTACCTCCCTTTTTGCCTTAACACCCCATAATGGAATTATCCATGGAAATCTGGTAGACACATCCATTATGATCAGCAGATATTGGTTTCCACTTTTATTTTAGAAAGGAGAGCTCGACAATTGATCATAACCCACGTGAAAGGTTCTTCGAATACAGGAATTGGCAACAAAGCTGCTGGTTTTATTACTGCCCGTGACGTACCTACTATTTGGAATGTATGACATGTACAACAAAAATTAACCATGTCCTTGTGCATTCCAGCCACTAGAAATGCTTTAGCCTGAGTCTTCCGTGCATCAACTCCTTTGGCTTTTTCTTTCGGTTTTCCTTCCTGTTGTAACGTATCTCAGTGGGATCTTGTTACTTGATAGTCTGGAAAAATCCTGGGTATTTTTATTTTAATTCCCCAGTTCCCTGGTCTTACTCTTGCTTCTCCACCACTTCTCCCATCTTGGATCCTGCTAAGTCATTCCCAAGAACAAACTGTATTCCTGGAACTGACACTCTCTCATTCACTCTCACTGTTACTTCCCCAATCTTGATTTGGCACTCCACCTAATGTTACACAAGGAAATGCTTAATTTCTGTCCCCATTTCACAAATTATCATGCTGTTGAATGACATGTCAGAAAGAGTGAAAATACTTCCATCTCTTACTATTAGAGGCGGAGGGAAAGTGAGGACTGCAGATGCTGGAGATCAGAGTTGAAAAGTGTGGGGCTGGAAAAGCACAGCAGGTCAGGCAACTTCCGAGGGGCAGGAGAGTTGACGTTTCAGGCATAAGTCCTTCATCAGGAAATTGGGAGGCAAGGAAGGGGGAAGGGGCTGAGAATTAAATAGGAGGTTGGGGGTGGAGTTGGGTGGAAGATAGCTTAGAAGGCGATGGGTTGATATAGGTGGGGTCTGATGATGATAGGTTGGAGAGGAGGGTGAAGGGGATAGGTGGTAGGACAGCTGAAACCATCAAACTATACAGCATCAATGTTGACTTCACCAATTTCCAAATCGCCCCGCCCCCAACCTCATCCCAGATCCAACCGTTCAAATTAACACTGCCCTCTTGAACTGTTCTAACTGTCCATCTTCCTTCCCATCTATACACTCCACCCTCCCCTCTGACATATCACTAACACTCCCACCTACATCTTCCTGTCACCCTCCCAGTGACCCTGCCATCGGCCCCGCTCCTACCCTCCTATTTATCTTTCAGCCCCCTTGTCCCCCCGCCATATTCCTGATTTATGCCTGAGATTATGCCTGATACGTGAATTGCCCTTCTCTTCGGATGCTGCCTGAGCTGTTGTGCCTTTCCAGCTCCTCACTTCTCAACTATTAGAAACTGAACAGATCCCATTTCTTGCAAAATTATAACTTCTTGTCCTCCCCCCACACCCCATTTTTTCTTCGTGGGTTTACTTACAGAGGCAAATTCTTTATAGAGATCAGGCACTGACTCCAGACACAGCCCCTGCCTAGGCTGTACACTCTCCTGCAGCTCCTCCGCTCCACTTGGGGTCTCCTTTACCAGGTTCACTAATGCCACTGGGCTTCAACTCTTTTACCACATCTTTTCCCAAAGTATCTTCCTTCAACGCACAGCACTGTGTCTCCCAGTTTCCTGCAGGGAAAACAGTTTTCCCAGTTCCCTTCTGAAACCATTGGTACTGTAATTTTATGTGTTCCACTACGTTATAACGAGACTTGAGGCCTTTCACTTCGTTTCAAACACTTTGGGCTTTTTTCCACCTGTGGTAAACTATTGCCAGTGTGCTTTACTCTATCTTTTGTAGTGTAGGATCTCCCCTTCTCCCAATTTCTCTCCCTCACAAGATGAAAATCCTCCCAGAAGCTAAATATCATCTCATGCACCAATGCATACTTAACTGCCATTCCTGCTGTGCTTCTCACTTCTTGAACTTCCTGTTCATTCACATGAAATCTTACCATCTCTGGAAGTGAGTCTTTAAACTCGTCCAGCAGAATAATCTCCCATCGGGCCTCACAGGTCTTATCTATTTTTAAGGCCTGCACCTATTTATCAAAATGAGTGTGATTAATTCTTTCAAACTCATTATAAGTCTGACCTGGTTCCGTCTCTATATTTCTGAACCGCTGTCTATATTCTTCTATCACCAATTCATAAGCACTCAAAATAGCCCGTTTGACATCTGCGTAATCTCTTGCTCCCTCATGTGATAGAACTACACATACCTCTCAAGCTGTGCCAACCATCTTAGTCTGAACTAGCATTACCCACAGGTTCACTGGACACGCCATCTGCCGAGCCAATTTTGCAAATGAAATAAAAAAGGTTTTGGCATTTTTCTCACCGAAATATGGCAACGTATTAACTTAGTTGTATACATCCCGACGTTCTCCCTTCATCTTCATCCTGCTAATTTAACTTTCTTATCTAATTCCAAACTTCTGAATTTCAAATTCTCCCTCTCTTCCTTTTTTCTCTCTTTCTCTTTCTCTATCTTCTCTCTCTCTTTCTGTCTCTCTTTATCTTCTAACTCCAGTTACCCCACTTGCAATTTAAGTTTTTTTTCCAACTCGACTGCAGTTTCCTGCTTCTCTGATACACCAAAGTGCTTGACCAACTCCATTATGGTGATAGCTTTCCTTTTGTCCCTGGTGAAACCCAATTCTAATCTACATGTTAATTCTAAAAGTATGCCCTTCCTATGTCTTTCTAAACATTGTCGGCAAACTTGTGAATCGTCTTCAAACCTCAGAACCTCTTTAGTAATGTTAAAATCCATTTCTTTTAACTTAACCAACTACAAGGAAACAAAATTAAATGAATTTTCTCACCTGTTTTATTTGAAGATCTAGGTCACTAACTGCCAAGTGATGGAATCTGCTGGGACCTTTTGTACCCCAAATCTGTTCAAATCCCATACGACAAGCCCTCAAACCGTTATGATGTCGATGTCTAACCTCTCTGTTAATTAAAACCACACACCCAGAAAAGCTCACCTCGTCACGTAATCTGTTAAAAGATGAATGATAGAGAAGTCCCAAATTCCACTATTAAGAGAAAGATAGCCATTTACAAGTATGTAAGTGAGCTCGCTGAGGTTGAAGGTTTGTTTTCAGATGTTTCGTCACCATGACTAAGTAACATCATCAGGGAGAGTCTCTGGTGACGCACTGTTGGTATGTCCTATCTTTCTATTTATAGGTCTTGGTTTCTTAAGGTGTATGATGTTATTTCCAGTTTTTTTCAAGGGAAGGTAGATAGGATCTAAATTGATGTGTTTATTGATGTACTTCTGGTTAGAATGTCATGCCTCTCAGAAGTTTCGTGCGTTGCTTTGTCCTAGGAAGTGTGTGTTGTCACAGTCAATGTGGTGTCCTTCTTTGTGATAGTGGGTCATGTCTTTTGATGGCCAGTTGGTGTTCATATGTCCTACTAGCACGACAACAGGACAGTTTGAAATGGAGGAAAATGATTTTGTATACACTGTTTAATCAGTGTGTGTTCAGATAAATAATTTTTTTCATATGTGTACAACACATTCTGAAAGAACAACGGAGATACAGTTAACGAAAAATGATGCACATGATGTATAAAATTTATAAAGCATTAAAACATTATTTGATTCTCATCTGAAGTGATACCTTCCCTTTCTCTCAACGTTCCCCCTTTTCTGATATTCCCAACTCTCGTCTCATTCTTATCAGGATGTGTGTTATAAATTCTTACTTCTCGTGTCCCAACTTATTTTAGTTAATCCCCTTTCTACCGGGAATTCAATACATTGGCCTGCTGGGTTCTTTCCAAAGTTAGTGTCTGTCATATTATTGGAAAGAATATTTCTGGCATCAGACCCAGCATTTGAACATATTGTTCTGTTGTACGTGCACTGTACAAAGGACCACAGCACACAGGAATTGCCAAAACATTGAGGGATATACATCCACTTCTTTCGATAATGTAGTTTTCTCATTTTCCACATCTCCATATCTATATCCTCTCTCTCGTTCTCCCTTTGCATCTAGGTAAGAAATCCATCAATTATTCGTCGTGGCCCATCTCTCAAAACTCCTCTTTTCAGTTTATATCTAATGTTCTCTTCAAGATGTAATGCGGTTATAATTAAGCAATGTAACTACAAAGACATGCGGGAGGAGCTGGCCCGAGTTAATTGGAAGGGGAGCTGAGCAGGAAAGACCATGGAGCAGCAATGACAGGAGTTTCTCGGGATACGTCGGAAGATAATACCAGAAATGCAACCCCAAGAAGATGAAACATACTCATGGGAGGACAAGGCAGTGTGAGTGATAAGGCCTCAGACCAAAAGAGAAAACATACAATGTGGTGAAGATGATTGGGAATCCAGAGAATTCATTGGCTCTGAAACTACATAAGGCTTGCATCACTGACACTACAGGGTCCAAGGAAGTTCCTGTGGAGTGAAGAGTGAGGCTTTTGCTCAGAAGTCTTTGACAAGGAGGTTGAGTGAAGTGATTACGCCACAGTTGAAGAGGGTGAAGACATGACTGCCCAGCTGGTTCAGTGTGCTACGTGCTTGATGTGGGAGGTCAACGACTCTGGTGTGTCTGGCTCCTATAAGTGTGGAAAGTGTGTGCACGTTCAGCTACTGACCGAGCATGTTGCAGCACTGATGAAAGAACTCGAGGACCTTAGGCTCATCCGAGAGAACGAGATCTTTCTGGGCAAGACCTTCAGTGAGGTTATTATACCGACCATACCAGAAGAGAGCAGAAGAGAGCAGACGATGAGGAAGGCAGAGAGGAGACAGGTGCAAGAGACTCCGGGGAAAGTACCTGTCAGGAACAAGTTGAATCTTTTGGAAACAGGAGAGACAGATGACACTGTCAGTCCGCCAGGCGGCCAGGTCTGTCAATCAAACGTTGGCATGGAGGTAGAGCGGAAGAGTCGGACATCGCACAGAGCCGTGGTAATACGGGGACTCCACAGTGAGAGGAACTGACGGGGTTTTGTGGCAGCAGGCGGGACTTAAGGATGGTGTGTTGCCTTCCTGGTGCCAGGGTTAAAGACATCACAGACAGAGTGCAGGAAATCCTCAAGGACTAAGGTGTAGGGCCAAACGTGGTGGTACATGTCGGCACAAATGATGTTGGGAAGAAGAGGAGCAACATACTACAGCAGGACTTCGGAGAACGAGGAAGAAGGCTGAAAAGCAGGATGTCCAGGGTGGTTATCTCCGGTTTGTTTCCTGTTCCTCAGTCTGATGAGGCCAGAAACAGTAAGATAATGGACTTGAACGTGTGGCTGGGGAACTGGTGCAGGAAGCAAGGATTTAAATTCTTGGATCACTGGGGTATGTTTTGTGGTAAGCATAAATTATACAAGAGAGACGATTTGCGCCTTAATAGGTTGGAGACCAGCATGTTGACAGGCAGGTTTGCGACTGCAATACAGCTGCGTTTAAACTAAGTGGGGGGGGGGGGGGGGGGGGTGGAGGGTGGAGGGAACAAACTGGATGTTTAAGAAGGAAATTGAAAGGAAAGTTAGAACAAGGGAAGTCAAGAAAGACAGCTGTATCAAAGATGCAGAACACGCAAAAAGGGATCATACTATAAGGTTGCGTGAAATAGGAGTTGATGAGAAGAGTGAGGGCAGTAACAAATTAAAAAAAAATACTTTAAATATGAATGCACGAAGCATGATAAATAAGATGGATGAACTTGAGGCTCTTTTGAAAATTGGCAGATACCATATTCTGGTGATAACTGAGACGTGGCTTCAAGTGGACAGTGCTTATGAAATGAATATTCAAGGCTAAACGTGCTATCGTAAGGACAGACTGACGGGCAGAGGGGGTGGGCTGGCCCTGTTGGCAAGAGGTTATATTCAGTCCCTTGTGCGGGGGGAACCTAGAGTCAGGGGATGTAGAGTCAGTGTGGATAGAGCTGAGAAATTCTAAGCGTAAAAAGACCCTCTTGGGAGTTATCTACAGGCCCCCAGACAGTAGTCTGGATGTCGGATGTAAGTGAAATCAGGAGCTGAAATTGGCCTGTCGCAAAAATATTACTACAGTTATTATTGGGGATTTCAACATGCAGGTAGACTGGGAGAATCAGGATTGTATTGGACCTCAAGAAAGAGACTTTGTGGAGTGCCTCCGAGATGGATTTTTAGAACAGCTGGTGCTGGAGCCGACCAGGGAGAAGGCAATTCTGGATCTGGTATTGTGCAACGAACCAGAATTGATCAGGGACCTCGAAGTGAAGGAACCATTGGGAAGTAGTGACCATAATCCAATAATTTTCAATCTGCAATTTGAGAGAGAGGGGGTACAATCGGAAGTAACAATATTTCTGTTGAATAAAGGGTACAATGGAGCTATGAGGGAGGAGCTGACCAAAGTTCAATGGTGCAATACCTTAGCAGGGATGACAGTGGAAAAAGAATGGCAGATACTTCAGTGTATAATGCAGAAGATGCAGGATCAGTTCATTCCAAAAAGGAAGAAAGATCCTAGGAGGAGTCATGGGTGGCCGTGGCTGACGAGGGAAGTTAAGAAACATATAAAGTTAAAAGAGGAAAAGTATAACACAGCAAAGATAAGTGGGAAAACGGAGGACTCGGAAGCTTTTAAAGAACAACAGAGGATTACTAAGAAGGAAACATGCAGAGAAAAAAAATGAGGTACGAATTAACTGGCCAAAAATATAAAGGAGGATAGTAAAAGTCTTTTTAGGTATGTGAAAGGCAAAAAACAAAATGGTTAAGACTAAAATTGGGCCATTGAAGACAGAAACAGGGGAATATATTATGGGGAACAAAGAAATGGCAGAAGAATTGAATTGGTACTTCTGATCTGTGTTCACTGGGCAAGACACAAACAATCTCCCTGAGGTAACAGTGGCAGATGGACCTGAACTGAAGGGAATTTATATTTGCCAGGAATTGGTGTTGGAGACACTGTTAGGTCTGAAGGTTGATAAGTCCCCGGGGCCTGATGGTCTACGTCCCAGGGTACTGAAGGAGGTGGCTCGAGAAATCGTGGATGCGTTGGTAATTGTTTTCCAGAGTTCGATAGATTCGGGATCAGTTCCTGCGGATTGAAGGGTGGCTAATGTTGTACCACTTTTTAAGAAAGGTGGGAGAGAGAAAGCAGGAAATTATAGACCAGTTAGTCTGACCTCAGTGTTAGGAAAGATGCTGGAGTCTATTATAAAGGATGAAATTACGACACATCTGGATAGTAGTAACAGGATAGGTCAGAGTCAGCATGGATTTATAGATGGGAAATCATGCTTGACTAATCTTCTGGAATCTTTTCAGGATGTAACTCTGAAGATGGACGTGGGAGATCCAGTAGATGTAGTGTACCTGGACCTTCAGAAAGCTTTTGGTAAAGTTCCACATAGGAGGTTAGTGAGCAAAATTAGGGCGCATGGTATTGGGGGCAAAGTACTAACCTGGAATGAAAGTTGGTTGGCTGATAGGAAACAAAGAGTAGTGATAAACAGCTCTATTTTGGAATGGCAGGCAGTGACCAGTGGGGTACCGCAGGGATCAGTGCTGGGACCGCAGCTTTTTACAATATATATTAATGATATAGAAGATGGTATTAGTAATAACATTAGCAAATTTGCTGATGATACTAAGCTGGCAGGGTGAAATGTGCGGAGGATGTTGGGAGATTACAGGGTGACCTGAACAGGTTAGGTGAGTGGTCAGATGCATGGCAGATGCAGATTAATGTGGATAAATGTATGGTTATCCACTTTGGTGGCAAGAACAGGAAGGCAGATTGCTACCAAAATGGAATCAATTTAGGTAAAGGGGCAGTACAGAGACACCTGGGTGTTCATGTACTCCAATCAATGAAGGTAATCATGCAGGTACAGCAGGTAGTGAAGAAAGCTAATATCATGCTGGCCTTCATAACAAGAGGGATTGAGTATAAAAGCAAAGAGGTTCTTCTGCAGCTGTACAGGGCCCTGGTGAGACCACAGCTGAAACTTTATTGCTGGAACAGCACAGCAGGTCAGGCAGCATCTAGGGAACAGAAGATTCGACGTTTCGGGCACATGCCCTTCTTCAGGAATGACTGGTGAGACCACACCTGGAGTATTGTGTGCAGTTCTGGTCTCCAAATTTGAGGAAATACATTCTGGCTATTGAGGGAGTACAGCGTAGGTTCACAAGGTTCACAATTCCTGGAATGCGGGACTACCTTACGCTGAAACACTGGAGTGACTGGGCTTGTATACTCTTGAGTTTAGAAGACTGAGAGGGGATCTGATTGAGACATGTAAGATTATTAAAGGATTGGACACTCTGGAGGCAGGACACAGCTTAAAAATACGGGGTGGACCATTTAGGACAGAGATGAGGAGAAACTTCTTCACCCAGAGAGTGGTGGCTGTGTGAAATGCTCTGCTCCAGAGGGCAGTTCCAGCCCAGTCTCAGGATTCATATAAGAAAGAGTTGGATAGAGCTCTTAGGGATAGTGGAATCAATGGTTATGGAAATAAGGCAGGAACAGGATACTGGTTAAGGGTGATCAGCCTTGATCATATTGAATGGTGGTGCAGGCTCGAAGGGCAGAATGGCCTACTCCTGCACCTATGGTCTATTGTCTACAGAGATCTTAATCATGGTCAGGGAGAGAAACGGAGGAAACACATTCACTTAAACACAGAAGATGGCATTTCTCAAGGAAAAAGATTCAGGTGAATTAAACATTTGAAATAAACATTTGAATTAAGATCAGTTAAATGCTTTTGTGGAATGTGTCAGATTGGAAGCAAGACCCGGGGAAACAGACCCTCAGCAGAATGAGAGTTTGAAAATGGAAGTATTTTCACATCAGAAACCAGGTTAGGTCACTGAGTTCAGGGCTGATGGGTGAATGGGTCTCAGTGAGAATTGGGGAACAGACAGCAGAATTGCATTGCAGATATTGCAGCTCGAAACTGCGTATTTATGTAGTGCTGTAAACCACAGCAGCAGGAGAAGCAGAACAGCATTCAACCACAACCTGTAACCTTTTGCCAGGATAACACCTCAGTCTGTCATTACCATCAACACCATCTTTGGCTCAGTGACAAGTGTGGGTGAACATGGCAGAGTCAGAATCACATGAACCTTAACCTGATGCTAACTCATTAAAGCTACCAGACTTGACCAAGAGATCTGATCGAAGCCCTGCAGTTCTGCCACAGTCAGTCATAAATGGTGATGGACGATTAAACAAATGACTGGAGGCGAGGGCTCCACAAACGTCCCCATCCTAAATAATGGAACAGACCTGCACATCAGTGTGGAGAAAGTGAGGTCTGCAGATGCTGGAGATCAGAGATGGAAATGTGTTGCTGGAAAAGCGCAGCAGGTCAGGCAGCATCTCGGGAACAGGAGAATCGACATTTCGGGCATTAGCCCTTCTTCAGGAATGCACTTCATTCTTCTTACATTCTTCTTCTTACAATGCACATCAGTGTAAAAGGGAAGGATGTTTTATCTGCACCATCCTCTGCCAGAAGTGTTGAGTCGATGGTACACCTCACCCTCATCATGATGCCAACAAAATCACAGATGCCAATCTTCAACTAATTTGATTCGCTGCACGTGACATGAAGAAACAGCTGATCAAATAGATACGACACAGACAATGGGCCCTGACCCCATTCCTGCAATGGGACTGAAGACTTGTGCTGCACAACAAGCCGTGTCCCTGGGGAAGCTGCTTCATTCCAGCTCCAACTCTGACATCTCCCTGGCAATGTGGAAAATTATTCAGCTGTGTCCTGTCCACTAAGACGGGAAATATTACAAACTGACCAATTACTACCCCCTCAGTCCCATCATGACAGCCAAATTGGTGGGAGTTCTTTTTGGCAGCACAGAAATAACCTGTTCAGTGTGGTTTCCAATAGATACCCATGTGGATATGGTGCTGTGGAAATGTCACTGGATTATTAATCCAGACCAGGCTAATGATCTGGCAGCGGGTGGAAGTTAAAGACAATTAATAAAATATCGAGATCTAAAATCTGGGGTCAGTAACAGTGACCTTGAAGCCAATATGGATTGTAAACAGAATTTCCTTCTCCAATGTACTTTTAGGAAGTGAATCTCCCATGATTTCCTGTGCTCCAAAGACGCTGACATGTGATAAACATTTCAATGTTCTCTGAAATTGCCAAGCAAGGGCACTCATTTGTATCAAACTACTCCGAGGTCTGAAAGGATGAAACCGGACAGAACACCCGGCCTCAGCATCAATGTCGGAAAAGGTAATGGGAACACAGTCCTGTCGACCATGCAGAAACCTCCTTCCTAACATCTGAGAGCTTGTGACAGCATTTACACAGCTTTCCCACAGAATGCACAGAAACATCGGGAATGGAAAACACATTTAGCCTCCCCATTCTAGTTCATGGAAAAAATATCCTCAATGCACTTACCCCACATGATATAAACATCCGTTAATGTTAGTAACCTTGGGGAGCTATAAAATAGGCAGTGCAGTAGTACGTTTGGTCCATCGAGTTTGCTAACCAATTCAATATAATGATGGTTGGCGCTTTATTTCCACACCGTACTCCTGCTCTCCCACCATCACTTTACTGTCTCTAAATCCTTATTTATAATCAGTGTCTCGGTTTCCAGGTGTGAGCAAATTCCTCATGTTCACCAGTCAGTGAGTGCAGACATTTATTCTCATCTCAATGCAGAGTGACTGCCTGTACCTAAGACTGTGGCCCCTTGTTTTAGAAGTCCCAGCCAGGGGAATTATCATCCCTGCTTCCAATCTGTCTCACCCTGTCAGAGTTTTGTATATTTCACTGAGATCCCACTCATTTTCCTAAACCCAATGGAATCCAGGCCCAGTCGCCCCAAACTCTGCTCCCACAAGCCCGTCATCCCAGAGATCAGTCTGGTCATCCTTCACTGCTCTCCAACAATGTCAGGTTTGTCCTTTATTAAGTAAGGAGACCAAAACTGCCCACAATACTGCACAATGCTCGAGATGATATCTCACCAAGGGTATGTACAGCTGCAGTAAGACACCCTTTCTCCTGGACTCACATCCCCCTGAAATTAAGGTCAACACACCATTTATCTTCCTCACTGCTTTCTGTTTCTGAAATATTACTTTCAGCGACTGGTGTACAAGATGGAGATCCTATTCAGTGTTACAGCTCCCCACTTGGTGAGTCTGTGTACACGGGGAAGCGTGCCAACGCCATGCCTACTACTGACTTCTGGTTGCAGAACTCACTGCGCTGCAGGAAGCTCAGAGGTTTATGCAGAAGGAAACAACAAAAAGGAACATACGTCCCTTTGTAGATCAACATGTTTCCACCAATCCCTTTCCAATGTTAGGCTGCCAATTTATCATTTCCATCAAAGGGCACACCGTCACCTCTATCCACATTGTTCTCCATCTGTCACGTATTTACACATTCACTCCACTTGTCTTAGTCTTTTCAGTGCTTTTTTACATCCTCCTCACCCACTCACAATCCCAAATCCGTTCGCAGGCTGGGATATATTGTATCTGATTCCAGCAACCAAATGTTTAAAGGGCATTGTGAATAGCTGGGCCCCAAGCACCGATCCCTATGACACCTCAGCAACCGTCCTCTGTTAATTTCTATTTATTTATTTCGTGAATCTGGGTGTCACTGGCTGGGACAGCATTTATTGTCTGTCCCTAGTTTCAGTCCGCCTGCTGTGGTTGACCTCCAATGCCATTAGGAAGGGAATCCCAGGATTCTGACCCAGTGACTGTGAAGGAGCGGTGATATATTTCCAAGTCAGGATGGTGAATGGCTTGGAGGGAACCTGAAGATGACGGTATTCCCAAACATCTGTAGCCCTTGTCCTTCTAGATAGATGTGGTTGTGAGTTGGGAAGATGGTCTCTGACGATCTTTGGTGAATAATTTCATTGCAGCATGTCGATAGTAAAAAACAACTGCTGCTGCTGCTGAGCGTTGATGGTGGAGCATTGTGGATGAAGGGACAGTCAGACTGGCTGCTTTGTACTGGATTGTATAAAGCTTCTTGAGTGTTGTTGGGGCTGCACTCATCCAGGCAAATTGGCAGTCTTCTATCACACTTCAGACTTATGCATTGTAGATGATGGACAGACTTTTGAAAGTCAGGATGTGAGTTATTCGCCGCAGTATTCCTAGCTTCAGACTTGCTCTTATAGTTACTGTGTTCATGTGGCGAGACCAGTGAGTGTCTGAGCAATGATTACCCACTAGGACTTTGATACTGAGGGATTCAGTGATAATAACAACATTGAATGCCAAGGGGCAGGCTAGATTGTATTTTATTGGTGATGGTCATGGTCTGGCATTTGTGTGGCTTGAATATTACTTGCCACTTGTTAGCCTGGATCTTGTCCAGATCTTGTCGCATTTGAAAATGGACTGTTTCAGTATCTGAGGAGCCACAAATGTTGCAGAACATTGTCCAATCATTGGCGAACATCCCCACTTCTGACCTTAAAATGGAGAGAAGGTCATTGATGAAGCAGCCCTGAAGAAGTTTTCGGCCACTGCTCGAGGGACTCCTACAGACTTGGAGCTGAGTTGACTGAACTTCATCCACCATGACCATCTTCCTACGTGTCAGGTATGATTCTAACCAGCAGGGAGTTTGCCTCTGATACCCATTGATTCCAGTGTTGCTAAAGCCCCTTGATATCACACTTGGTTGAAGGAAGCCTTGATTTAAAGGGCTATCGCTCTCACCCTACCTCTGTAATTAAGCTCTTTTGTCCATGTTTGAACCACGGTAATGAGGTCAGGAGCTGAGTGGCCCTGGTGGAGCCCAAACTGGGCGTCATTGACCAGGGTATTGCTGAGAAAGTGCTGCTTAAAAGCACTGACACCTTCCACCACTTTACTGATGATCGAGAGTAGACTGTTGTGGTGGTAGTTGGCCGGAATAGATTTGTTCTGCTTTTTATATACAGGAGACACTGGGGGTAATTTTCCACATAATCAGGAAAAGCCATTGTTGTAACTGTATTGAAACGGTTTGGCTAGGGCAGTGGCAAGTTATGGAGCACAAGTTTTCAGTACTATTGTCAGAATGTTGTCAGATTATGGACCCTATGGAGTATCCAGTGTCTCCAACCGTTTCTGGATATCGCGTGGACTGAATCGAATTGGTTGATGACTGGCAACTGAATCGCTGAGGACCACTGGAGTGGGCTGAGATGGATCATCCACTCAGCACATCTGACTGAAGATTGTTGTGAATGGACCAGCCTTATCTTATACACTGAAGTGCTGGGCTCTTCCATCATGGTGGAAGCGGTTATATGTGAAATCTCTTCCTCCAGTGAATTGTTTAATTATCCCCAACATTTCTCGACTCGATGTGGAAGGACTGCAGAGCTTCGATCTGAACTGTTGCTTGTGGGATCACTTAGCTCTGTCTATGTGGGCGGCATGGTGGCGCAGTGGGCGGCATGGTGGCACAGTGGTTAGCACTGCTGCCTCACAGCGCCAGAGACCCGGGTTCAATTCCCGCCTCAGGCGACTGACTGTGTGGAGTTTGCACGTTCTCCCCGTGTCTGCGTGGGTTTCCTCCGGGTGCTCCGGTTTCCTCCCACAGTCACAAAGATGTGCAGGTTAGGTGAATTGGCCATACTAAATTGCCCGTAGTGTTAGATAAGGGGTAAATGTAGGGGTATGGGTGGGTTTCGCTTCGGCGGGTCGGTGTGGACTTGTTGGGCCGAAGGGCCTGTTTCCACACTGTAATGTAAGGTAATGTAATGTAATGTAATGTAATGTAATCACTTCCTGCTTATGCTTTTGGCGCACAAGTAGTCCTGTTTGGTGGCTTCACCAGGCTGACACCTCATTGTCAGGTATGCCTGGTGCTGCTCCTGCCATCCTGCACACTCCACTGAACCAATGGTGATCCTCTGGATTGATGGTAATTGTTGCGAGGGAGATATGCCGGGCCATGAGGTTATGTGGGTGTACAATTCCACTGCTATTGATGACCCACAACACCTTATGGACATCCAGATTTGAGCTGCCAGATCTGTTCGAAGTCTGTCCTATTTAGCACCGTGATAGTACCACCCTAAATGGTGGAGGTTATTCTCAATATGCAGGTGTGATTTTGTCTCCACAATGACTATGCGGTGGCCATTCTTACCGATACTGTCATGGACAGATACTTCTGCAACTGGCAGATTAGTAAGTCTGTGGTCAGTATGTATTTTCCTCTTGTTGGTTCCTTCACCACTTGCCAGTCTAGCAGTTATATCCTTTAGGACCCGGCCAGCTCGATCAGTAATGCTGTAGCTGAGATGCTCTTGGAGGTGGACATTGAAATCCGCTACCCAGAGTACATCTTGCGTAAGTGCTACCCTCAGTCCTTCCTCCCAGTGTTGGTCAGCATTGAGGAGTACTGATTCATCAGTTGAGAGAGGTTTCTTTTGCCATGTGCAAACTAACGCCATGAGACTTCATGGGATACGGAATCACTGTTGGGGACTCCAAGAGCAATTCCCTTACAACTGTTATCCCACTGTGCCGCCACTTCTGCTGTGTCTCTCCTATTGGTGAGACAGGAGATATCCGGGGTGTCTGGGACATAGTCATGCTCACAGAATCATACCTTACAGACAATGTCAGGCTGTTGCTTAACGAGTCTGTTTATTTCAATTCACTGTTTCCTGCCAGCTCTCCCATTCTAGAAACATGTCCATATATTAGCCCCAATTCACTCAGATTTGATTTTGCAAACTAGGCTTGGAGCTTTACCAATTTTTTTCTAAAAATCAAAATGTTTTACATCCATTGCTTCTCTTTCATTTGTCTCCCAGTCTCAAACACAATTCCCATTTCATAAACCTATGTTAGTGTTGTCTATGACCATTACTTTCAGCCCCAATAATTTCTCCTAAAATATTTACTTACAATGTTCTATGTTCCATGCACTCTATCATTTTCCTACACCAGACTTGGTTTTCCTAGTATTGTTTGAAAGTTCTGTGAAGATAGAACTGAAGTAGTGTCTTCATAGTTCTGCCATTTCCCTGTTCCCCATTCTCCATTCTCTGGTTTCAAACTGTAAGGAAACTGCACTTGGTTTCTCATATTTCTCACATTGACATGATTTAACAAGTTACTACAGTTCACTCTTATAACCCTTGTGAATATACTCTTCAGAAACTCATCAATTCCTGCCTTAATCTGCTCAATAATTGACCTTCTACACCATACACTCACAGGAGCATAGACTCTGTGCCAACAGACGCACAGCAGGATCTATATTAGTCCCACTTTCCGACATCAGGCCCATAGCCTGGAATGTTATGACACTTCCAAGTGCTCGTCCAAGTACTTTTGAACGATTGCGACGTTACCCGTGATCATTCCCCTCTCAGGAAATAATCCAGGAACCCAACACCCTCGAGGTAAAAAAAAAAGTTTAAATCCTGTCTGTACCTCAAACTCTTCACTTTAAAAGTGTGCTCGCTTGTACTTGACCCTCTGATTAAAAGGAACAGCTGCTGTCTATCCCCCCTGTCCGTGTCGCTTATAATCTTATCCTCCTGAATCACTGACTCCTCAGCTTTCTCTGCTCCAAAGTAAACAACCCGAGCTTATCCAGCCTGTCTCCATAGCTGATATGCTCCATTCCAGGGAACATCCTGGTGAATCACCTGTGCACCCTCTCCAGTGCAATCACATCCTTCCTGGAATGTGGCACCCAGAGCAACATACAGTATTCCATTTTGTAGAAACAAAGCCCTGTATAGCTCTCATAATCTCTGCCCTGATTAGGAAACACTACACCCAAGGTCCAATTCTTAACTAGTCCATTAATCTGTCCAGTCACATTCAGGGATGTGTGGAGAAGCACAATCTGAGCTTCCTAGTGTGCTGCCATTCATTGAGTCCTCCCTTGTCTGGTTCCATCTCCCAAAGTGCATTACCTCATATTTATCCGGGTTACATTCCATCTGCCATTGATCTGCCCATCTGACCATTCATCTGCATCTTCCTGTAACTTAAGGCCTTCCTCCTCACTGCGAACCAAAAGGTCAATCTTTATGTCAAACATACACTTACTTATCACACCTCCCCACTCTCCACCTAGACCCCTCCACATTCACATCTTTTTTTTTGTTATGAATAACACAAACAATAAGGGACACAGCACTGATCCCTGTGGTACACCAGGGGACACTGGTCTCCAGTCACGCGAACAGCCTTCTCCCACCACCCTCTGTCTCCTGCTACTAAGACAATTTTCGTTGTAACTTGTCAAGTTATCCTTCATATTGTGAGGTTTTACTTTATTTTTCAGTTTCCCAGGTGGAATATTTTTCAAAGGCCTTCCAACAAAACTAAACAATCGAGCTCCTCAAACTAATTCAATCAAATCCATTGGATGCGACGTCCTTCTGATAAAGTCATGATGATTATCCCTGATCAAACCTTGCGACTCTGATTGGAGTTCGATATTCACCTTCCCTATTTTCTCCAGTAGTTTCCTTAACAGTGATCTCATACTCGCTCGTCTATAGTTCCCTGGTTTATCTCTCCCACTCTTACTGTGAAGTGAAATCGTATTAGCAGTTCTCCAGTTCTTTGGTACCTTCCCACTGGTCAGATTATAATTAAAATATTCAGTCAGGGTCTTTCCTCCCTTGACCCCAACAGCTACCTGTGATACAACTCACTCAGACATGGAGATTGGTCCAAATTTATACAGAACAAAGCCTCGAATCCTTTCTCGTATTTTACATCAATGTGTTCAAGAGCTTCCTATTCCATCTTCTTGAATTCTGTACCTGCCTCCTCCTTCTCCCAAGTAAAATAGATGTGAAGGTCTCATGTAACAATCCATCAATGTTCTCCAGCTTGACACACAGATTGCCCCTTTGGTTTCTAATGGACACTAACTGTTTGCTGATTATTCTGTTCTACTTGTCCGTGTAGAATATCGTGGGATTCTTCCTGCTCTCGCCTACTTGTACTTCTCCATGTCCTTCTGTTATTCAGTCCTATGTTTCTATGTTTCACTGCAATTACCTCTCATGTTTTGACAGTCGAGATCACAGTCTGAGTTTCCACATCAGACAGTCTTGCCATTTTAGGGATTAATCTGGATAATATCTTTTGCAATTCATCTGGAGTCAATATATTCGTTCTTAGATTGAGACTCCGAACGATACACAATCCTCTAAGTTTAGTCTCATGACTAAATGCAACTGGTGCACGACATCCTCTATCTTCCAATTACATTCACAAGAATATAAACCTCATTTTTACTTTCCCATTTGCGCATGTTCTTCCTAATACCTCTCGCTTTAACTTTTCTTATGAGCTTACTGTGTGAGTTTTTTTTAAAGATCTCATGAATATCCAACTATACGTTATCCAATGGTTCTTCATTGCCTATGTCCACAAGAATCATCCTCAAACCATTCCAAAAATATGTTTGCCACTTCTGGTTTTTCTTTCATCGGTACATTCTTACACTCCCCAGTTATGTTATTACCTTCTATATATCTAGTAGCATGTTCTTTGTCATCGAGTCCAACAGATACCCAGCTGTGGATGACAAGATAACTGGTCTGTAGTTCACCATTCTCCAAATTCATCCTTTCTTCAACTGTTGGATAACATTTATAACCTTTGCCTTATCCAGATTGGCTAAATGTATTCCGGAATGTGTCGGAAAATAAAGTGACAATCCGCGATGCACTCAACATGTCTATTGCTGCTTCCTCTGAAATACTTGTACGAAGTACATCTCGTCTGTCAGATTTATAAATACTCAATCCAGCCTTCTTTTCAAAGATGACCTCAACACTGTCACAAGTGATGACTTACACAAGTCCCAGGGTCACTTGGTATTTCTGGAAGAATTTCTGGACATTCTTCCATGAAGATAGACACAAAGAAACTGTTTCTTTTCCCTGCGATTTCTCTGTTCTCTGCAATAAATTATCCTGAACACGCACCAACTGTATCGCATTTGACCTTGTTATTGTTTCTTTTTCATACATTGATAGACGTTTTTTAGCAGTCTTTATGTTTTTCTTTCGTTTGCACGTTTTTTTTCTCTTTTTGATTTTCTTCTCAGTTTCTTGCTGTGTCCTACATTTCTCTGAATCCACTGGCATACTGCAACATTTGGCATTTTTCTAAGCTGCCTACTTTCATCTAATAGGGAGATGAAGGTGGGGTTGAAAGTAATAGTCGGAGAGGAGGGTGGCCCACATTGATAGGAAGGAAGGTGGACACATAGGAACATTCAAAAGGGCGGTGCTGACTTGGAAGGTTGGAGCGAGATAAAGTGGGATTAGGGGAAATGGGGAAATGGGGAAATCCACTATGATCCCCTGTGGTTGGAGGGTCCCAAGGCAGAAGATGAGGCTTTCTTCCTCCAGGCTTCGTGTGGCTCGGGTTTGGCGATGGAGCAGGTCTCGGACCCTCATGTCCTTGGCAGAGTGGGAAGGGGAGTTAAAGTGCTCAGCCACAAGGCAATGGAGTTGTTCAATGTGGCTGTTCCAGAGATGTTCTATGAAATGATCCACAAGTTGACCTCCTGCCTCGCCAATATAGAGAAGACTACATTGGGTTTAATGGATGCAGTAGATGAGGCGTTCTGTCTCCCTTCATCGCCTATCACTTTCAACCCCACCTTCATCAACCTATCACAATCCCAGCTACCTCCCCATTGCTGCACCCACTTGTCATTTATCTGTCAGCCTCCTTGGCCCATAAACTTCATTCCTGATGAAGGGCTTATGCCCAAAACATCGATTTATCTGCTCTTAGTATGCTGCCTGACTGTGCTTTTCCAGCACCACACTCTTCGACTCTGATCTCCAGCATCTGTAGTCCCCACTTTCTCCTCACACCTTCATGGCTTGCATGACTCAGATTTATCACGGTTACTTCAAATACAACAAAAACTGTCGTGTACTCAAACAGCATAAAAGATAAACCAATACATTGTGGTCACTGTTCGCAAAAGGTCCTTTATAGCAAAATTGTCAATTAGCTCTTCTGATCACTCAACACCAATTCCTAAATAACCTGATCTTGATGTCAGTGCTCGACATAATGTTAACGCAAACCATCTCACACGTGGTCATGAAATCCATTTTTCCCAGCATTAGCATTCAATTGGGTTAACATAGTTTAGATACAATTTACACATTACATTATAACTGCAGTAGATGCAAATGTGTATATCTCATTTCCTGTTTTATAACATGTCCAGCATTTGTACTGCAGCTTTCACTTTGATATATAACTCCCATCAATGTTTGCTCCTCCTTGCTGTTTTTGCGCTCCACCTTACTAGATTCTGTGGAATCTGAGCGACGTGGGCTCTGGGGAGTTTAATGGTAGAGATCATCTCGCCACATCATTTATAATCTTCTCAAACTTTAATTTCTCCAGATCTCCCGTTATGCTGATGGAGTAGAGAAGAACAATGATCTTCCAACAATGCTCTGTACTCCCCCAGAGAGCTGAGACAGCTCTAAGCTGGGTGGGAACTTTACAGCAGGCTGGTGAAGTGTTGTTGCTGTTGTACAGAGAGTTCACATCTGGAGTAGTGTGTACAGATTTAGCCTCTTCAATGAAGAAATGATGTTGTTATAATGGAAGTAGCTCAGAGATGGATCCCTCAACTGATTCCTGCAATGAAGGTGTTAGCTTATAACGAAAGGGTGATCAGGTTGACCCAGTAGCCATTGGAGTTTATAAAAATTAAAGATGATCTTATTTGAACATAGCTGACAGAAGGAGTTAACAAGTGAAGTGAATTACACAGCTAGTGGAGGAATCCATTCCGTTCTCCAGCCTGTTACACAGGAACAACAGGATGATATTCAGGCCTTCGACCCTGTTACACCTAAACAGGACGAGGCTATTCAGCCCCTGGAGCCTGACATATATTTGCAGAAGGAGGCCAATCAACCATCGAGCCTATAACAGTAGGCCGTGCTGCACCAGTGTCCTGTTAAACAGCAGGTTGAAATCTTTGACGAGAAAGTGAGGTCTGCAGATGCTGGAGATCAGAGCTGGAAATGTGTTGCTGGAAAAGCGCAGCAGGTCAGGCAGCATCCAGGGAACAGGAGAATCGACGTTTCGGGATTCCTGAAGAAGGGCTTATGCCCGAAACGTCGATTCTCCTGTTCCCTGGATGATGCCTGACCTGCTGCGCTTTTCCAGCAACACATTTCCAGCTCCTGTTAAACAGCAACAAGATCAGTCCATTCAGCCTCCTCAAGTCTGTAACATAGGAACTGGAAGAGGTCACACAGTGACTGGAGATTGTTACACTGGGATAAGGAGGCCATTCAGACCCACCGAGCCTATTGCAAGGGAATTGGATAAGGATAAAAACTATCTGAGACTTCTTTCATGAGAAAGAAGAGGTAATTTAGACACGTGTCTGTTGTATTGGAACAAGAGAAGACCAATCAATCCCTCGGTCCCATCTCCAGGATACATGAGGAGACCGTTCAGTATATCCACCTGTTATGGAGAAGTATGAGAAGACCCATCAGCCCCTCAAAATGTTACACAGCAACAGGAAGATCCCATAATCTCCCAATCCTCTAAAGCATCAACAGGAGGACGTCATTCTGGCCTTGGAGATGGCAACATGGGAATACCAGAAAGACGTCAGCCTATCGAGTTTGTACACCAGCAGAATGATGAGTCCATTCAGCCACACATGGCTCTTACTCAGCAATTGGAGCAGACTTCTTAAAGCCTTCTGCCCATTAAACAGGAATTCAAAGAAAACGTGAAGGTCTTCGAAAGGGAAAAACTTGTAATAATGTTATACATTAGGGACTAAAGTGCAACAATAAACTATTGTAATTTAAGGCAAATTGTTAGAGTCCATTGTTCATGACATTTGCAAACTCAAACCACAATTCGTCAGAGTCAACATGGTTTTACGAAGGCTAAATCGTGTTTGAATTGTTTGCTTGAGGTATTTGAAGATGCCACAAACAAGGTGGATAGTGGGAATCCTGGAGATGGAACATATCTGGTCTTACTGAAAGCATCGGATGTGTCGCTTCTCCAAAGAGTAAATGGTAAGATCAGACAACATGGGTTTAGGAGTAAATTATTAGCTTGGATGGAGGATTGGTTATCCAACAAAATGGAGTCAGGTGGAATAAATGTGTCATTTTCTTTTGGCAAATGGAGTTTGTGCCATTGATTTCAGTTCTCATGTTTCAACCATTTGCGATCGCTGGTATTGCTGTACTGGGTTGACGGGAGAGAAAATACAATGCCACATTTTCAGATGACACTAACATCGGTGGGAAATTACTTCGGAATGATGATGCAAGAGATTTTAAACATATGGATAGGTTTGGTGAATGGGCCAAAATTTAGCAAGGAAAATTAAAGGGAATAAATATGGAGCTATTCAAGTTGGCCAGTATAAAAGAAAGACAAATTATTATCTAAATGGAGAGAAAGTTCAAAGTGTTTAGGTGCAGACGGATCTGGGTGTCTGCTTGCATATCACAGAAAACTTGCCTGCAGGTACTGCAAGTAATGAGAAATGCAAGCACAATTTCAGTGTTTATTTATAAAAGGATAGAGTAGAAAGGTAGGGAGTGTTGGTGTAGCTATGCAAGGCATTTGTGAGGATGCAACTGGAGTACAGTTTGGGTGTCCTGCAGAATGAGGTATTTCCATTGGAGGCAATTAGAAGAAGTTCATTAGATTGATTCCATATTTGAAGTGTTTGTCTTATGAAGATTAATTGAGCAGTTTAGGCCTATAGTCTGGAGTTTATAAGAATGAAAGGAGATCTCGTTGAGGTCTGTGAAATGCTAAAAGTAATTGAATGTGTAGATGTGGAGTGGATTTTTTTTTCATGTGGCCCAATCTACAACAAGAGATTAGAGTTTTAGGATGGAGAGGTGGCAGGAAAGTGGAACAGAGGCCGCGTTGCCATCAGCCTCATCGAGGGGTTGGGTACCTCACAGATGGTCCTTGTTCTTATTCAACTCTTCGACTGTGTTGCCCAGGAATGGGGGAGGACTGGGTATCATACAGGAAGCAGGCACTCAGGATAAATCAGTAAGAGAGAACGTAACCAGTAGGGCCACAGAGTGACCAGCGCTAGGTTCTCAACTATTTACAGTCTATATTACTGATCAGGAGGATGGAGCAGATATACAGATGCTGAGTTTAGTGATGTCCATAAGACCATAAGACCATAAGACATAGGAGTGGAAGTAAGACCATTCGGCCCATCGAGTCCACTCTGCCAGTTAATCATGGCTGGTGGGCATTTCAACTCCACTTACCCGCATTCTCCCCGTAGCCCTTAATTCCTTGTGACATCAAGAATTTGTCAATCTCTGCCTTGAAGACATTTAGCGTCCTGGCCTCCACTCCACTCCGCGGCAATGAATTCCACAGGCCCACCACTCTCTGGCAGAAGAAATGTCTCTGCATTTCTGATCTGAATTGATCCGATCTAATTCTATGGCTGTGCCCATGGGTCCTAGTCTCCTCGTCTAACGGAAACAACTTCCTAGCGTCCACCATTTCAAAGCCATGTATTATCTTCTAAGTTTCAATTAGATCTCCCCTTAACCTTCTAAACTCTAATGAATACAATCCCAGGATCCTCAGCCGTTCCTTGTATGTTAGACCTACCATTCCAGGGATCATCCATGTGAATCTCTGCTGGACACGCTCCAGTGCCAGTATGTCCTTCCTGAGGTGTGGGGACCAAAACTGGACACAGTACTCTAAATGGGGCCGAACCAGAGCTTTATAAAGTCTCAGTAGCACAACGGTGCTTTTATATTCCAACCCTCTTGAGATAAATGACAACATTGCATTCGCTTTCTTAATCACGGACTCAACCTGCATGTTTACCTTTAGAGAATCCTCGACTAGCCCTCCCAGATCCCTCTGTACTTTGGCTTTATGAATTTTCTCACCGTTTAGAAAGTAGTCCATGCTTGAATTCTTTTTTCCAAAGTGCGAGACCTCGCATTTGCTCACATTGAGTTCCATCAGCCATTTCCTGGACCACTCTCCCAAACTGTCTAGATCCTTCTGCGGCCTCCCCATTTCCTCAGTACTGCCTGCCTGTCCACCCAACTTCGTATCATCGGCAAACTTCGCTAGAATGCCCCCAGTCCCTTCATCCAGATCATTAATATATAATGCGAACAGCTGCGGCCCCAACACTGAACCCTGTGGGACACCACTTGTCACCAGCTGCCATTCTGAAAAAGAACCTTTTATCCCAACTCTCTGCCTTCTGTCAGACAGCCCATCCTCAATCCATACCAGTAGCTCACCTCGAATACCATGGGCCCTCACCTTACACAGCAGCCTCCCGTGTGGCACCTTATCAAAGGCCTTTTGGAAGTCTAGATTGACCACATCCACTGGGTTTCCCTGGTCTAACCTACTTGTCACCTCTTCAAATAATTGTTATGTCGCTGTGATAAGCAAGAGATTAAATTATTAAGAGAGGGTGGAGAGTCTGCAAATAGATTCAGAGAGGTAAAGACAATAGATAATAGTTTGGGCAGGTGGCATTTAAGATGATATAACCTGTCATTCCATTTACAGGAATAATGGAAGGCAGTATGTTACTGAAATTGAGAGGGACTACAGGACTTAATGATCCTGTGTACGGGGGGGGGGGGGGGTGGGGGGGTTCACTCAGACCCGTTCAGACATGGGAGGTTTTGATCCATCCCTGATCGTCAGCTCCCAGACACTCCAAGTGACCCTATTGCTCTCCGAACACATGGAATACTTTGATGTGGTTGATTGGTGGTGGGGATGGTGTTTTGAAACGTGCATCAAGGGGACCGCCTTAATCCAAGATATATTCATTTCTTTCTACGTGAAGACCCGATGACGATGGGAATGGCTGACTGCTTCTGAATGAAGAGGCCGTGACTGCTGCCAGGACAGTGGGTATTCACCAACATGATGTACTGTGCCTGGGTACACTGTAACATGAATAGAGAGAGAGCTCCTTCAGTTCCTCTACCTCTCCCCATTAACATGGATACTCTGCAGATGCCATGTATACCATCGGGAATCCCACTATACTGGATACACCCGGCAGCTCCCTGCTGTGGGAGAAACAATCTATATACCTCATCAACCATATATATCCTCCATCACCGAATGGTGACATTGATGTTGAGACACTGGGAAATGATGGAAATGTCACCTGCCTGGAAAGTTCTGGATCATAGAAGCTGAATGAAACAGTGACCCTAACAGCCACTGGGAGCACCACCCTCCCCCGGGTGTGAAGCTGCAGGTCGTGTTGAAGGAGGTGACACCGCTCTGTGACCAGCTCCTTGTTCAGTCAGGGCCCCTAACACTCTGCTCCTGGGTTAAGTGAAGCTTGGGAAGCTGTTCCTGGATAACCCGATGTGGATACAGCAGATCCCTTACCCCACACACACTCACTCTGTGGTTTCAGAGCTTCCCCTCTCTGCAGCCTCTGCTGCATTTGTTGTTCGTGTTGCAGACCCAGATGCTGTAACTGCTGTCCCCATGCTCCATCCAGTGTTGGGTCACCAAATCCTCAGGTCTCCCTGAATGTCTGAGGCAGCTCACAGCACAACCTCCAGCAAACCATCCCCAGCCACTCCACTAAATTTTCAATTACAGGAGTCAGTCAGACACCCCTCGGTACAAGTGTTGTGAACCAGACCAGATCACCCCAGAATGTTTTAAGAAGGCCACTTCGACCCAAACCTTTCCTTATTTTGAAAAGAGATGGGAAGTGTGCCTTACCGATATGTTGTGACTGGTCAAACCACTCGACATTAAGCAAAATATAATCTATTCAAATGCTTTAGTTAAAATACAATCAAAGAAAAGAACATTTTGGGATAGCTTATATGTTGGAACATTAACACAAACAATAAGATCTCACACATTCTTCTCAATCTCTCACAGAAACCAAACTTTGATTTCTGAACTCAATCATCATCATCAGCCATTTCAGCTTCTAATCTTGCCATTGTTTCTGTCTGCCCTTCCACACGAGTTCTCACGACTGCAGGAAGTGAATTGTTGAACTTCTCCAAAATAAGAATCTCTTTAAGAGGGTCATAGGTTTGCTCTGTTTTTAATACCCTTACCCACCTTTCAAAATTACTTTGTTTGATCCTTTCAAACTCAATGTGCGTTTAAGCAGCTACCCTTTTTTTAGATTCCTGAAACACTGTCTGTCGGCTTCTGGACCAAGCTCATATGCACTTCAGATGGCTTTCTTCACCACCTCATACTCCCCAGATACCTCCTCCGATAGGGACGCAAATACCTACCAGCTTTGTTTGGATCAACTAAATCCACATGGCTACTGGCCACTGCATTGGTTTAGCCACTTTCTCAAATGAAATTCAAAAGGCTTCCACATCCTTCTCATCAAATGTAGAGAATGCCTGGATGTATTTAAACAGAACCCCATCAGGCCATTGGCTACTATAGGGTTGCTCAACCTCACTATCCTCCTCATCCCGCCGACCGTCTACCTTGATCTCCGCCTTCTATGTCAACTTTCCTCTCTAATTGCTTACTGTTTAAGTTGAAACTCTCTGCTTTTCTTCTCTCCCTTTCTCTCTTTCTTCTTCATTTCCTTTTCTTTTATTTCTACTTTTCATCATAATTCAAACTGTTCCAATTCCTTCTTATGTTTAAAATCCCTCATTTGAAATTGAATTCTTGCCATTTCCAAAGATTCTGATGGCGTTTCCACCAAATGTAATTCCGGAACTATAGCTGTAATTATCTGTCATTTCCTCACAGACAAACGCAACCCCAACACCAGCTTGTCTGTCAATTCCTACAGCCTTGTCCTCATTACCTTTTGTAAAACCCCCAACTTCACTTCTTCCTCACCCAGAGAACTCTTAGTGACTGAAAGAATTTTTATACACAAGAACACTGCTTAAACCAACTGAATTCAACATCCGGAACCAAAGACACGAACAACTACCATACGCGACCTTTAAACCTAATAGCCTCCTGCTGCATCCTCTCCAGTGTCTGCATGAGCTTATTCTGGATTGTCTGGTTTCCTCCCACAACCCAAAGATGTGCATGTCAGGTGTATTGGCCATGCTAAATTGTTCGTAGTTTTCAGGGACGTGTGGGTTAGTTGCCTTGGGGTAAATGTGTAATAATAGGGTAGAGGAATGGGTCTCGGTAGGTTACTCCTCAGAGGGTCGGTGTGGACTTGTTGGGTCGAATAGCCTGTTTGCACAATGTAGGGATTGTAATTCTAAACCCAATTTGGTATTATCGATTTAGAACTAGACAAGAGTCCCCAGTTTGCTATAGACCAACCAGACTGCCTCAAACTAATTTAAGAGGGTAGCTTGGATGTCAAACCTTTCTTATTTTAAAAGTAAATGGGAAGTGGGTGTTACAGATGTGATTCTACTAGTCAAACCACTCACCATTACGCAAAACACAATATATTTAAACACTCTAATGAAAATCCATAAAAAATGAAGAGGAATTTAGAATAACTTAACTATTGGAAACCTTAACTGAATGATGGATACAGTACCTTCTACTAATGAACTGTTCCAATTTATTAACATCACAGAGCGGCACTGTGGGTGGCATGGTGGCACAATGGTTAGCACTGTTGCCTCCCAGCGCCAGAGACCCAGGTTCAATTCCCACCTCAGGTGGCTGACTGTGTGGAGTTTGCACATTCTCCCTGTGTCCGCGTGGGGTTCCTCTGGGTGCTCCGGTTTCCTCCCACAGTCCAAAAATGTGCAGGTCAGGTGAATTGGCCATGCTAAATTGCCCGTAGTGTTAGGTGAAGGGGTAAATGTAAGGGAATGGGTCTAGGTGGGTTGCTGTTCGGCGGGTCGGTGTGGACTTGTTGGGCCGAAGGGCCTGTTTCCACACTGTAAGTAATCCAATCCATTCAGACATGCATTCTTGCACACAGTTCTCCAATCCAGGAGGAAACAGTATCAAGTGAGGTTTCAGAGAGAATAGCATAGAGGGATAATTTACTAAAACTCCCAACCCTTCTGGGACCCCAAGCACTTGGTAACTTTTACATCTACAAGAAAAAATCTGGAAAACCTGTCTGTGCGAGCTGGGCCATTGTTACTACTATTTATTAAAAACACTAAAAGCCTCATAAGTTGTTTACTTCAGCCGTTTTCAGTAGGCAGTTTGGCCTTTAAGATCGCTTTCTACAAAAAAAAAGGAGAAAATAACTTTTTAACAAAAAAGTGACAGTATTGTCACACAATTTAGATGCCTGGCCCTTTACTGAAGGGGCTTCCTCGTGTTACTGATCGCAAGATCACCTGAGAGGGGCAAACACAGGTACAGACCAAGTTACAGGAATGTGTCTCATGACTTCTGAAAAACGCCTGTTCATGGATTATACATCGGACATACTGGGAAGGGAACAACAGCATGACACATCCCATTTCATTATTTCTGAGTTACACAATTCCAGCACTCGATACACTAGGGAACCAAAACCCAAGGCCAGGGAAAGATACAGAGGGACAGACAGATTCACAGTAAAGACAGAAACAGACAGTTAATTAACTGAGAAGATGTTGTAGAAATATGTGGAAAAAGACAGGGCAGTGGGAGTAACTGGAGAAGTGAGACCTTCGAGAGTAAAATTACAAGAATGAGAACATTGAATAAAGGCACTGTCAGATCAGCTGAAATGGTTTGTTACATCAAATTCTCAATCTGCTTGACAGAACACCACAAACAACATAAACTGGGACAAGATGACAGCCCAGCATGGAGAGCTGTGCAGACCATGCTCGTGTGTTGCTCAGTAAACTGCACGATCTGCCCAGCATAAAGAGTATTGCAAACTTTACTACCATACGCTAACTATACTCGCATCAGATTACTGCCTACAATGGGAAGGTTTGCTCTCTCTGCGTGTGTGTTTGTGTGTGTGTTCATCAGAGACTGAGAGAGAGTGTGTGTGTGTGCGCGCTATACGCGTGGTTGAATGCGAAACTCATTGTTTGAGAAGGAACGCACATGGAGGAAACTATTTTAAATACGAACAACTGGCAGGCTTTTTGTTAATCAACAGAAAGGGAACGAGAGAAGTTTCATGGACAGATACGGTAAAGTGTTTGATAATGTTTAAATAAAGTCATTGCCAGACATAATAGCAATATACATCGGCATACACATGAATGACAGATGGATGGGAGTTTGGTGTGAGGTCGCATCAGGTTTGAAGCCGGGAGCGTCAGCAGCAGATTATTGGCTTCATTAAGCCTGTACTTCATAGCTCAAGGTTGAAACGGGTGATGGAATAAGCCAGTGAGATATATTCTGGAGTGGTGAGTATTTCATGTTAGAAATGGTCAGGGAATGGTGTCAAGATTCAGCTCATGGTCAAAGGGATGCCCACAGTTGGGACTTGTGTGCTTCAGCTGCGGATATTGGCCAGGGATGGGATGGAAACAGTGGAAGGAAGTGGAATTTGTAACCAGAACAGTACACAGTGACCTCCACGCTCTTAATATTTAAAGAACGAAGGCAATGATACAATGCATTATGGTTTTCCGCTGAAACTGAGTAGGTCAGCATTGAGACCCGTGAATAACACTGCCAGAGCAGAGAGGGAAACAATAATTGAACACCTTCATTAATGTAGTTAGTAGTGGTCTGTAGAGTGAATATCTGGATTCAGAGTTACAACAGGAACAATAATAGTGACAAGAAGTGTAGACTATATAAAAGAATAATAATACAGTCATAATTGTTTTATAGAAAAGAAAATCTGGACAGTGACGCTTACCAGGAACACCAACGATAGCCAGGAAGGGATAATAAAAGTATTGAATAATGAGAAGAGCGTAATAAATCCGCGATGATAATGACAACCAATCAAATGCAGAAAGATACCAAACATAATCGGATAAGCTCCTGTATATTGTTGGAATATTCCAGTCTAAGATTCTCAGATTCTGATCCATTGTTGAAACATTCCAGTCTAATGTTCGCATTTTCTGATCCATTGTTAGAACATTCCAGTCTCATGTTCTCAGATTCTGATCTCTCCTCCCCTTTTCTCTGGATCTGCTGATCCCTGTCAGTGCTGTCGGTGATATTCCCGCTCATGTTATGGGATAACACATTGAACGGCGCCCATTTATCATTAAAAGATGGAAACCCTCCACTGGGATAATTAGAATCCATGGAGACTGGCATTAATCGCAGTCACTGAACAAATAGGCTCAGTTAACCAGTTACATGCATCACTTTTCATAACACTATAAAAGGGAACATTTACTGAGTTTGGATGGAATGGATGAGGGTTGCTGAGGGATGGACCATAAATCTTTCAATGTTTTTAGTCTTTTTTGCCTTGTATATGAGAGTATTAACAGAACACTGCACGGGTCTATATATGTTCCACTTTGTTTATGAAAGGAGGTAGTTATAAAATAACAGAACGGCTGCATAAAAATAAATCTGGATCCGTGGTGCTGGAAGAGCACAGCAGTTCAGGCAGCATCCAACGAGCAGCGAAATTGACGTTTCGGGCAAAAGCCCTACATCAGGCATTCCTGGTCCAGAATCTGGTTTCCAGCATCTGCAGTCATTGTTTTTAACTGCATAACGAAAAAGTCGGGTGGACAAGTTTCTAGATACCTTAACACAAAGTACGGTACTTAATGACCAGTGTGAGGCTACTCCTAGTTTTAATGCCCTGTTATCAAATCCTTTCATAACCTTGTGACAGAGCATTGAGACTGCTGCTCAGGAACAGGCCGAAGCAATACTGTCCCTATGGACCTATTACAGAGGGATAAGAGAAGACCATTCAGCCCATATTAGCCTGTTGCTACTTGAAAGGTAGAAAGCTGGAATATTGGCACATGTTGCCAACAGAATCATTCAAAACAAAGAGATGTGTTGCTGCAGCTGTATGAGGTGTTACTGAGAGGGCACCTGGAGAACATTTTGTTGTCTGTGTTTCTGTAACTGAGAAGGGATGGGCCTCCGTCAGATACAGTTTAACCACTGCTCGTAATCCACGGGTTCCTGTGTCATTTAATGTCTCGGGTCTGTTACACAGGGACAGGAGGAGGCCATGAAGCCTCTCGAATGTGTTATAGAAGAACAGGAGGAGGCCATTAAGCTTCTTGAGTCTATTACAGAGGGACAGGTGGAGCCTATTCAGCCTCTCAAGCCTGTTACAGAGGGGCAGGAAGTGCCTATTTAACTTTCAAGTCTGTTACGCATAAATATTAGCTTTACACTAGTTGTGGAATGGGAAAGACCTGATGTAAATTTCTAACTTTGAATAAGCCCAATTTTGAAAGTGTTAGGTGAGCCCTGTGAAAGGCTGGTTGGGATATCCTTTTCACAGGTAAAGGGACTGTTGGAAAATGCAAGGCCATCAAAACCTGAATTCAGAGAGTCCAGAGCCAACGTGTTCCTTTTTGTGAGATAGGCAAGGCTGGTGGGTGCAGGGAGTGCTGGATGGCTAGATATATTGATGCTCTGGTCAAGGTAAGGAAGGAGGCATATGTCACGTAAACAGAGCTGAGATCAAGTAAATCCCGAGAGGTGTATAAGGGCAGAAAGTGCATAGTCAATGCGGAAATCGGGCCAGAAAAATGTGGACATGAGATGGCTTTAGAAATAGGGTTAACGAGGCATTGAAGAAATTCTACAAATCCTTTAATGGCAAGAGATTAACTGGGGAGAGAATAGATCAGTAAGGCTATCTATGTGTGGAACCACATGAGATGGGAGGGATACGAAGCAAGTACTTCTCCATTGTATTTAATGTGGAGGGGGTTACAAGAGCGAGAGAATGAAAAAATATATCGTAATATCTTGAAAAGTATCTATATTACAAGGAGATGTAGGGCATTTTAAAACATACGAAGGTGAGCAAATTCCTGGGACTGATGAGTTTGTGGGAGGCTCGGAAAGAGATTGCTCAGCCTTTTACTGATATGTTTGTTCATTGATTTCCACAAGTGAGGTGTCAAAAGACTGGAGGGCTGCTAACATAGTGTCATTATTTAAGAAAGTAAGGAAAAAGCAGGTAACTATACATTGGTGAGCCTGACGTTCATGGTGACTAAATTGTTGGAGGGGATTTTGAGGAAAAGGATGTATATGCATATGGAAAGACCAGGACTGAAGAGGGCTTTGTACATTGGAGTTCACGTCTCACTGACTGTGTGGAATTTTTTGAGGAAGCGATGAAGATGATTGATGAAGGCAGGACAGTGGATGTTGTCTTTATGGAATTCAGTAAGAAAACCAAAATGTTCTACATGGTAGACTGGTTAACAAGGTTCGACTGCCTGGAATCCAGGGCGAGCTCGCCTGTTAGATCCAAAATTTTCTTGAATATTGGAGACAGGGCGTGACAGTGGACATTTGTTCTTTAAACTTGGAGACCTGTGGCCAGTGGCATGCCGCAAAGATCCACTGCCTTTTGTCACTTAAACAAATCATTTGCATTTGAGTATATGAAGTATGGTCAGTAAGTTTGTAGATAATTCCAAATTTGGTGGTGCAGTCGACAGTGAAGAATGAACTCTCAGACTGTAATGGGACTTTGCTGAGGTGGACCGAGGAGTGGCAGATGGAGTTTATTTTACTTAAATGTGAGGTGTTGCATTTTGGCAAGGCAAATCAAGGCAAAACATGTAGGTAGGGTCCTATCGAAAGCTGCCAATCAAGGAGAACTCCATAGAAATTATCGAATCCCTACAGTGAGGAAACAGCCGATTCGGCCCATCGAGGACACACCGACCCACTAAGAAGTATCCCATTGGACAAACCCCTACCCTAATCCTCTGAGCCTACATTTCCCATGGCTAATCCACCTCACCTACACATCCCTGGGTACTTTACGCAATTTAGCATGGCCAATCTACCCCTATCTGCATATCTTTATACTGTCGGAGGAAAACATAACATCCGGAGGAAATTCAAGCAGACACGGGAGAATGTGCAAACTCCACACAGCCAGTCATTCAAGGATGGAATTAAACCCAGATCGCTGCGCTCTGAAGCAGCAATGCTAGTCACTGAGCTGCTGTGTCACCTTGTGGTGCAGGTTCTCCGTTCCTTGAAAGTGGCGTCACAGGTAGACAGCGCAGTGAAGAAGGCACTTGGTGACCTGCCCTTTATTGGTGCGTGCTTTGTGTCTAAACATTTTCACGACGTGTTGCATCTGTACAGGACATTGGTTTGGCCACTTTTGTAATACTGCCTTTAATTCTTGTCTCCCTGCTGTCGGAAAGATGTTGTCAAACTTGAAAGGGTGCAGAAGAGACTTAAAATAATGTTGCAGGTATTGGATGGTTAGAGTTACAGGGAGAGTTTGAATAGGCTGGGGCTATTTTCAAGTGTTGAGGCTGAGGGGTGACGTTAAAGAGTTTTATGAAATCATGAGGGGCATAGATAAGGTAAACACTCAACGTCTTTTACCCAGGATAGGCAAGTCCAAAATTAGAAGAAAAAGGTTGAAGGTGAGAGGGGGAAAGATTTAAAAAGGAACATGAGGGACAACATTTTCACACAGAAACTGCTGTGTGTATGGATTGAACAGCCAAAGGAGGTGGTGGAGGCAGGTACAGTTACACCATTTAAAAAGCATTTGGGTGGATAGATGCTTTGGAAGTGTTTAGAGGGAGATGGGACAATTGCTGGCAAGGGGGACGAGATTTATTTAGGATATTTGGTCGGTATGGGCGATCAGACCAAAAGGTATTTTTCCGTGGTGTACATCTCTGAAACTCTATTGCCTCTTGAGTGTATAACACAGGAACAGGAGGAGGCTATTCAGCTTCTGAATTCTGTCAGGCAACTTGTTTGTTCAATTGCTGAGAGTAAAATACAAAAATACATCATTCAGATTTTGATGGTGTTTTACAAAAACAGGAGAAAGGCTTTTAGCCAAGAGAAGCTGTAAGGAATGTGAAGAGGCCATTCAGGCCCTCGACTCTATTCCACAGGAGCAGCAGGTGAGCACAGAGCTATTGGAGCCTGTCAGTCAGTAGCAGGAGGAGGACATCTACTTTCGCAAACCTTGGATCAGGAGGCAGTCACTCAACTGCCCAAGATTGGGACACATAACAGGACGCAGTCATTCAACTGCTTGAGACTGTGACACAGGGACAGGATGCAGTCACTCAGAGCTGAAACTGGGGCACAGGGAAATCTGGAGGTTAGTGAGGCCCCAGCATCCTGTTATGCAAGGACAGGAGGAGGTGACTCACTCCCCACCAGTATGGGACACTGGGAGAGAAGGGGAGTTTGCTTGGAACAAATAGAAATATATGAATGGGTTGCATTAGTGGTCCACACAATCCTGCCCCAACATTCACTCAGACCACGGCTGATCTGATTCTGATTCCCTCATTCCATTTTACGGAGACTGTCCTCTCTGCAGCCTCTGCTCCATTTGTTGGTCATGTTGCACACCCAGATGCTGCAACAACACTCACCATCACTCATCCAGAAGGATGGATCTAACAGGATAAGTCAGGATTTGAGGGGTCCAATCACAAGAATGAAAACACAAAATAAAGGTATTGTCAGATGTTTCGTACTCTCACATTCGCAATCCAACTCGCATAACCAGCCCATCCATTACATATTCACGATGGAGCACTGTGTAGATCCGGCTCGTGTACAGCTGTATGCAACCCAGCTATGTGCAGAGTGAAACTCTGTGCAGCCGACACCAGTACTTGATCTATAATCCTGGGCTAAATGTCCAGCGTGGGGAGCTATGCAGTCCGCACTGGTTCATTCATATATAAACCCAGGCTGTTGCATTGTTCGGTAACACTATTAGATCACTGCCCAGTGTAGTGAAAAATGTAACCAATGCAGGAAGTGACAGAATGTGCAGTTCCCATCCATTTACAGCTCCATATCTGCACTGTACCTTGACAAGGGGTGCTGCGAATGTGAAAATCAATGTGAGGAAGAGATATAATTTAAATACCAATAGTTCTGATTAAGTCGCATATCACTCTAGTATTTAAAGTTGAAATAACTGAGATAATATCCAATGAGGTTTTGTGAACGGTGCAAAGAAGTAAGAGGGGGATGGTGATGTTATAGTGGTTGCACTATAAGCCAGCAAATAATCAATGGGAATTAGAGGAACAAATATTCAGGGAGACTGGCGAGACTTGCAGGAGCAATAGGGTTGTCATAATAGGTGATTTTAATTTTCCTAACATAGACTGGGACTCCCAGATGGTTAAGAACTTAGATGGAACGTAATTTGTTAAGTGTGTTCAGGAAAGCTTCCACAAGCAATATAGAGAGGTTCCTATTGGGGAAGGGACAAACTCGACCTATTGTTGGGAAATAAGGTCGGAGAGGTGTCGGAGGTAAAGTGGGCAAGCATTTTGGGAATAGTGACTAGAGCTGTATTAGTTTTAAAATAGTAATGGTAGGGACAAAATTGGTCCACAGAATCAAGTTCTAAATTGGGGCAACGTGTATTTTGTTGGAGTTAGACAGGGGTTTGCAGGGGATGATTGGAGGAGTTTGTTTCGAGGTAAAACGATCCCGGGCAAGTGGAAGGGCTTCAAAAGTGAGATAGCTCGAGTTCAAGGTCGATATGTTCCTGTGAGGATGAAGGGAAAGTGAGGCGGGAAGAGAGACCCTGAATAACAAGAAATATTGAGGCTCTGACCAGAAAAAAGGAGGCGTGGTTCAGGTACAGGCAGCTGGGAACACGGAAATCCCTGGAGGTACACAGGGGATACTGGAGTTTAGTGAAGAAGGAAATCAGCAAGGTGAAAAGGGGGTATGAGATAGCCTTGGCTGAGCAGATTAATGTGAACCCAAATTCAGTATAAGAAAGAAAAAGAGCAACTAGAAAGAGAATAGGACGACTTACAATCCAAAATGGGCACGCGTGTGTAAAACCTCAACAGATGGGTGAGGTCCTCAATTTCCCCTCTGAGTTTATCATGAAGAAAGACATGAAGCCCTGTGACCTTTGGGAGGTTAGTTGTGATATTTTGGTACAATCCATATCACAGTAGAGGTGCTGATGGACATATTAGAATGCAGAAAGTCAGATAAATCTCTTGGTCCTGACCAGATATATCCAAGAGCAATGCAGGTAGCGAGAGAAGACAGTTCAGGGGCCAAGGACCCGGAAGACTGGGCAAGAACAAACGTGCCCTTATTCTTTAAGGGTTGCAAAGAAAAGCCTGGGAAAGATAGACCAGTAAGCTTCATATCTGTTTTCGGTAAACCGCTTGAGAAGGTTCTGAGATATAAGATATGCATGCATTTGGAACAACAGAGTTTGACTTGGAGCAGTCAGCATAGTTTTGTGCGTGACACATCATGCCTTAGAATTTTTGTTAGAGTTTTGAGGAAGTGACCATAAAGGTTGACAAGGGCAGGGTGGTGGACATAGTCTATATGGATTTCAGTAAGGCCTTTGATAAGGTTCCACATGATAGGTCGCTCTGGAAGGTTAGATCACATGGACTCCAATGTAAACTGGCAAATTGGCAACACAATTGGCTTGACGTTATGAAACAAATGGCTATGGTGGAGGTATGCTTGTCGGACTGGAGGCCTGTGACTAGTGGAGTGCCTCAGTGGTCGGTCCCGGGCCCATTGCTGTTCGTTATCTTATACCAATGATTTGGACCAGAGTGCACAACGCAAGGTTAGTAAGTTTGCAGATGACTCTAAATTAGGAGGCATCATTTACAATGAGCAACATTATCGGAAATTGCAGCATTAACTTGGTCAGCTGAGGAAGTAGGCTCAGAAATAGCAATTTGAGTTTAATATAGATAAGTGGGACGTCTTGCATTTTGGAAAGTCAAATCCAGGTATGAGTTTAATGATGAATGAGAGGGTCTTAAGGAGTGTAATGGAACAAAAGGACGTTGGAGATCAGGTGCACGGTTGTCTGAAATTTGAGTCACAGATGCACAGGACAGTGAAGAAGGCTGTTGGCACGCTGGTCTTCATCAGCACATTGAGTACAGAGGTTGGGACGTTATGTTGCAGTTGTACGGAATGTTGGTAAGGCTGCAGTTGGAGTATTGTGTTCAGTTTTGTTCATCTTGCTCTAGAAAGGATATTATTGATCGAGAAAGAGTGTGGAACAAATTTACAAAGATGTTTCCTGGGCTAAAGGCTCTAAGTTATAGGCAGAGGTTGAACAGGTTAGAACTTATTTCTTTACAGCGTAGGAAACTAGAAGGTTCTTACAGAAGTGTAACTCTTATAAAATCATGAGGGGCGTGCATGGGGTGAATACTTCAATTTTTTTCCTAAGGTTGGGGAATCGAGGACGAGAGGACATCCATTAATGTTTGGAAAGGAAAAAAGTATATAAAAAGGAACCTGAGGGGCAACTTTTTTACACAGAGCGTGGTATGCATACAGACTGAGCTGCCAGTGGAAGTGATTGAGGTGGGTACAATAACAACATTGAAAAGGCATTTGGACAAATATACAGATAGGGTAGGATTAGAGGGATACAGAGCACGGGCAGGGAAATGGAGTGAGTGTGGATAGACATTTTATTTGGCATGGACCAGCTGGGCCAAATGGCCAGTCATACTGGCAGTCTCGTGCAGTTTGACTATAAATATGTGTGTTATGGAGTGGATGCAGAGTGGGGGAGACTGAGAAAAAATGTCTTCATTTCAGAATGCTGAAATGAAGACATTTCGATAGTATCATGCAACACGGGTCAGTATTAAGAAGAATTATGAGTGAAAGGGATATTGCTGTGAGTTCAGGCGATGGAGACTTTTGGATGAGCATTTGTTCTGCAGCTTTGTAACTGGGAGTGAGGACAGCAGAGTCTTCACCTCACTGGGCTGAATCTAACAAAAATCTGTCTCAGTGACATTTTTTTTTTGAGTGTGACATTGAGGTTGTATGCACAAGGCTGAGCTAGATTCCTGATGCTATCTTACCAAACTCATCTCATTAACTACCCACCCCACTCCATGGTGTCCCTCTCATACAATGCCAGACCGACTCCCACCCATCATGACTGGAGGTACTCAAAATCGCCCGGATGCCCCTGGATATTCCATGACGCCTGACACTGGGGCCATCATTAAAAGGCCAAGGGGCACACAGTTGAGCTTTCTCAGTTGGAGATGTCCTGCACAGTTTACCCCGGGCATGGCAGATAAGGGGAAATTACATCACGGTTTGTCAACAGAGGCACGGAGGTCCTGGAGGATGGGCTAGTACAGAGGGGGACCATTCTCTTCCCAGAGGGATCACACCACCAGACACACCGAACATGGTCTGAGCTCACCACCCACCTCAGTGCAGTATCTGCAGTCTGAAGAAATGTCCAGCAAAACAGGACAAGCTTCAATAACCCTCCCCACACTGTTAGGATAAGGGTCACCATATTGTCTCTGCTCCCTCACACTCACTGTATGTCTGTTATAGCAATGTTAGGTCTCATGGAATACAGGGAGAACTAGCCATTTGGATACAGAACTGGGTCAAAGGTAGAAGACAGAGGGTGGTGGTGGATAGTTGTTTTTTAGACTGGAGGCCTCTGACCATTGGAGTGCCACAAGGATCGGTGCTGGATTCACTACTTTTTGTCATTGACATAAATGACTTGGATGCGAGCATAAGAGATACAGTTAGTAAGTTTGCAGATGACACCAAAATGGGAGGTACAGTAAACAGTGAAGAGGTCACCTCAGATTACAACAGGATTGACAAGATGGGCCAATGGGCTGAGAAGTGGCAGATGGAGTTTAATTCAGATAAATGCAAGGTGCTGCATTTTGGGAAAGCAAATCATAGCAGGACTTATACACTTAATGGCAAGGTCCCAGGGAGTTTTGCTGAAGAAAGAGATCTTGGAGTGCAGGTTCAGAGCTCCTTGAATGTGCAGTCGCAAGTAGATAGGATAGTGAAGAAGGCGTTTGGTATGCTTTCCTTTATTGGTCAGAGTATTGAGTACAGGAGTTGGGAGGTCATGTTGCAGCTGTACAGAATATTGGTTAGGCCACTGTTGGGATATTGCGTGCAATGCTGCTCTCCTTCCTATCGGAAAAATGTTGAGAAACTTGAAAGGGTTCAGAAAAGATTTATAAGGATTGGAGGATTTGACCTATAGAGAGAGGCTGAATCGGCTGGGGCTGTTTTCGCTGGAGCTTCGGAAGCTGAGGGATGACATTATAGAGGTTTTCAAATGTATAAGGGGCATGGATAGGGTATGTAGGGAAAGTCTTTTCCCTGGGGTCAGGGAGTCCAGAAGTGGAGGGCATAATTTTAAGGTGAGGGGGTAAGATATAAAAGAGACCTACAGAGCAACTATTTCACACAGAGGGTGGTACGTGTATGTAATGAGCTGCCAGGTGAAGTGGGGGAGGCTAGTATAAGTGCAACATTTAAGAGGCATTTGGATGAGTTTATTGAATAGGAAGGGTTTGGAGGGTTATGGGCCGGGTACTGGCAGGTGGGACTAGATTGTATTTGGATATGTGGTCAGCATGGACGGGTTGGCCCGAAGGGTCTGTTTCCATGCTGTACATCTCTATGACTCTATGACTTATATTAATCTCTGTTTTTTCGTGCACCATACTGGTGAGAAATTTCAAAGGGATATTCTCCATGATGAGCTTATAAAGACCCAACACATCCTGGGAGTTTCAGACATCCAACACAACAGAATATTATTTCCTAGCATAGAAAGTAAGGATGTATTTTTTTCCTATGTGCATCTGCGTAAGATACTCTGGGCAGGCGCAGGAAAAGAGAAACCGTGTCCATCTCCAATTCGGTCCCCAAGACCCACTCTACCAAACCTAACACAGAGCTCCGATATATACGAAGCCTGCAGCAGGACCACATGCAATGAGTAAGAGTGCCTGTAGTCATTCTGTATTTAGGACATGCTGAAGATAATCCCACATTGAATTTTGAGAGAAAATCTGGAGTCAGATAGACCCTATGAAGAATTTGCAACTGCATGGAATGGGACCTATTACAGATCAAAATCCTTCGAGCATTTTCACAAATATCCTCTCATGTCTCCAAAGAGATCTAAACCCCCCTACTCTCTGGCACAGACGTCACAAAGCTGCACAGTCTTGTCTGAGGGGACACTCTCCAACAAATGATAAACGGTACTGACAAAGAATGTATTCTTAGCAATAAACACCCGCAGCTCTGTATCGGATCTGTAAGAGTCTGTTAAAAGTGTATGTTTTTAAAGTCAAATCTCTAATCTGGAAAAAAAACAGAAGAAATCTCTACTGGGTAGTCCATACTTACGAGTTCGTTGATCAAATGATATCATTGTTTCTCCCTCAAGTAACACATGGTGGCTCAGTGGTTTTCACTGCTGACTCACCGCACCAGGGTCACGGGTTTGGTTCCAGTCTTGGGTGACTGGCTGTGTGGAGTTAGTATGTTCTCAACTGTGTCTGCATAGGTTTCCTCCCACAGTCATAAACATGTGCATGTTAGCTGAATTGGCCATTGCTAAATCGCTCAAAGTGTTCCAGAATCTGTAAGTTCAGACATTTGTCAGGATAAATATAGAATAGTAGGAGAATGGGTCTGGGTGGGTTACTCTTCAGAGGGTCGAAGTTGACTTGTTGGGCCCAAGGGCTTGTATCCACACTGTAGGGATTCTACTAATTCTAAATCACCCAAGCAAGGTACCACCCTCGCTGCCCACAGTTTAAACCTGGAATCCATTATCCCCGGATGACAACCTGGTATACCAATTAAAGGGGTAAGAAACATGGTTTTGGCTGTATTGCCCTCGATCTGACGCATAGTTCTTCAAGTTTTAACAGTATTGATAATCATTAGTTTTTGACAATACTCCATAAATATTGTCATTTTATCTAAGAACAACAGACTAATAAGGGTTCACTTTTTCTGAGAGGGCTCAATTTCTAGCCGTATTGACGCCGAGTCCTCAGCGGCCCAGGATGATAAAAAAAAACTTAATTGATTGCTTTTAATCTGGGCGATCTACCCCCCACAATCTGTGGGGCAGTTGCAATTTTGTTAGCTTGATAAGGAATCGCTTATGGTGCCAAATAAAAGAGCTAAACCAGCCATTATGTTTCAGAAATATCTGTCTGGGAAACATCAAAGAAAGCATTCGCACAGGGTCTAGGAAATGAGGAAGGACATTCATTTTAATAACAGCTATCTGATCGAGCCAGGATATTTGAAATGGCTCCCATCTTTGAAGGTCTTGTTTAATTTTGTCAAACAAATGGACATAGTTCACCTTAAATAAATGATCAAAGACAGATGTAGTGAATATACTAAAATAGGGAAACCACCCCATTGACCATTTAAAAGGAAACCAGGATTTGCCCTCACTATCAGGTATTTCCCTAAGACCTCCCATAGGCATGGCCTCCAACTTTGTAAAATTAATCTTATCACCCAGAAAGACAACAAGCGAATTAATGCATTGCATCACATGGACTACCGAAATTGCAGGATTTGACAAAAAACGTAAGACCCTCATCTGCATACAATGTAATCTCACGTGACTTCTATTCCACTTCTGGGGCAGATATGTTGGCATCCCTACGGGTGGCCTCCGCCAATGGCTCAATCCCCAACGTAAACAACAATGGTGAAAGTTGTCAACCTTTGCGGCTGCCTGGAGAAATATTAATATTCCTGGTTGGCACACCATTAGTGAGAACCGCAGCCAGAGGATCGCTGTAAATGACCCTCACCCACTTGATAAAAACTTTGCACAGACCAAACCGTTCTACTGTACAGAAGAGATCCGGCCACTCAACTCAATCAAATGCCGTCTCTCATCTGAAGAGATCAATAATCCCCGGACAGATTGTTGTTGACACTCTTGGATCATATTGAGTAAACTCTTCACATTGTAGGACGATCTGTGGCCCTTTATAAAGCCCGTTTGGTCCTCTTTGGCAACGGAAGGCAGCAAAGTTTCCAGCCTTAATGCACGCGTCTCAGACAAGATTTTGAAACCAACATTTAAATGTGAGATTGGCGTGTAAGAAGCACAATCCTCCAGGGTCTTCCTTTCTGCAGCATCAGAGAGATGAGCCTCTCTTAAGGATGGAGGGAGGGGTTCGTGACTGTATGAGTGACAGAACATGTTAAACATCAGCCCTGACAATAGGTTTATAGATTATTTATAAAATTCACAAGGAAATCTGCAGGAACGTGCACCTTTGCATTCTGAAGCTGCTTCACACCCTCTTGCGCTGACAATGGTGCATTAAGGCACAACACGTATTCAGGGGTTACTCCTGAAAAAATGAAAAATGACTCCATCTTAATCAATCTATCCACATAATTCTCAGTCTGAAATAATTCGGAGAAAAATCTCGGACAGGAGGCATTAATCTTTTTGGAATTGAAGGTAAGAATCCCAGTACCTTCCCTAATTGAGGTAGTGGCTTGAGAGGGGCGCTCGTTTTCCTGGCGAGAGAGAATAAATACCTGCCTGGCTTATCACCATGTTCAAACAGCCTTTGTTTGCAAAAGTAAGTTCCTTCTTGGCTGTGTGTGTGAGCGTGGAATTCACCGTAAACCAAAGCGTTGTGATCCGCTGCAGCTTAGCCACTGAGGGTCTATCACAGTATGCCCTCTCGGCTGCCCTCAGCTGTGCCTCAAACCAGCGTTCCTGCTCCCCCTTCTGCTGCATCCTAAGGGATAATTATTCCCTTGGCATAAGCCTTAGCAATTTCCAATAGAATGGATGAGTTACTGGTTGAATCTGAATTAATGGCTAAGAAATATCTGAATTCATTACAGAAATACTCAATGAACGAGCTAGTCTTAACAATAAAGGGATACATTCGTCAGTGTCTCGAATCTGTTATATTTCCCTAAATATTTATCTATAAGTATGGTCACAAATGGTAATATTCCCAATTGTGCAGGATGCCACCGAATCTAAGATTGTTGCAGGGATGGGGAAGAAATCAAACCTGGTGTGGCATTTCTGCGGGTTAAAGTAGATATTTAAAATCTTATTTGTGAGGTAGATGTGCCTCCAGACATCCACCAGCTCTAGTTCTGCACACAAATCCACCAATTGGTTACATTATAATGAGGGTATTGAGGGACCTTCGGACATTCTGTCCACCGTGGTTCCATAAGACAGTTGAAATCTCCTTCTACAATAATGTGCCATGATGCAAGATAACTGAATTTGGAAAATGCATCTACCAGGATTTTAAGAGGGTGCGCCGGGGTGGGGGTGAGGGGTCGCAATTACTATTCAAAATATTAGATTATTTACCATAGTTCAAGGCTTGGGGGATTTATGATCCTTCCGTGAGTATCAAATACAATCTAGTAATTTAAATGGAAGGTTCTTCTTCTCCCCCACTCCTTGTCTTAAAGGACGAAAATAAAAACCCGTTCAAACCCGCCCTGCTATAACGTCAAATGTTCCTAGTCATCGAGGTGCATCTTCTGCATTAGGACAAAATCCACCCTCTCTTTTTTAAGACTAGAAAGTAAGTTTTTCCTCCTGACTGGGCAATGGCTCCCCTTAATGTTCCAGGTGCACCATTTTAGCATATCATTTTCCAGAACCGACTGTAGCAACATTTGAACTCGATAGAGGAAGAACTCGAATTACTGATCATTAATAAACAAAGTCTTATAGAGCTTAAAAACTACATAATCTAAAACTATTACAACTGACAAGCTCTCAAAACTTTCCAAAACTAAACATATAAAAAATCCAAAAAACTAAAAAAATCGATAGGGGAATTTAAAATTTTCACAAAGTTTTCGCTTTCTCTGCAGAGTCAGACGAGTTTATGAATCCATTAGATGCAATACGGAGAATCGTTGGGTACCAGAGGGAATACTGATTCCCGAGTTCCCTTACTCTTCTCTTGAGAGGTGTTAGACTTGGAAGCAGGTGAGCACTTTGGTGATAGCGATCACAATTCTGTTATGTTTACTTTAGTGATATCAAGGGATAGGTGTATACCACTGGGCAAGAGTTACTGCTGGGGGAAAGGCAATTACAATGTGATTAGGCACGATTTAGGAAGCATAGGAGGGAGAAGGAAACTGAAGGGGATAGGCACATAAGAAATGTGGAGCTTATTCAAGGAAAAGGTACCGTGTGTCCTAGATAGGTATGTACCTGTCAGGCAGGGAGGAAGCTGTAGAGTGTGGGAGCCATAGTTTATGAAGGAAATGGAATCTCTGGTCAAGAGAAGAAGAATGCTTATTTTAGGATGAGATGTGAAGGCTCAGTTAGGGCGCTAGAGGGTTACAAGGTAGTCAGGAAAGACCTAAAGGGAGAGCTCAGAAGAGCGAGGAAAAGACATGAGAAGTTGTTGGCAGATAGAATCAGGATAAACCCTAAGGCTTTCTGTAGGTATTTAAGGAATACATGAATGACAAAAGTAAGATTAGGGCCAATCAAGGATAGTAGTGGAAAGTTGTGCGTGGAGTCAGTGGGGATAGGGGAAGCACTAAATGAATGTTTTTCAACAATATTTTCAACATTTTCTGGAAAATGACAATGTTGTCGAGGAGATTACTGAGATACAGGCTATTCGACTAGTTGGGATTGAGGTTCACAAGGAGGAGGTATTAGAAATCCTGCAGAGTGTGAAAGTCCGTAAGTCCTCTGGGCCGGATGGGATTTATCTGGGAAGCCAGGGAGGAGATTGCCGAGTCTTTGGCATTGATCTTTAAATCGTCATTGTCTACAGCAATAGTGCCAGAAGACTGCAGGGTGGGAAATGTGGTTCCCCTGTTCAAAAAGGGGAGTAGAGACAACCCTGGTAATTATAGACCAGTGAGCCTTACTTTAGTTGTTGATAAAGTGTTGGAAAAGATTATAAGAGATAGGATTTATAATCATCTAGGAAAGAATAAATTGATTAGGGATAGTCAGCACGGTTTTGTGAAGGGTAGGTCGTGCCTCACGAACCTTATTGAGTTCTTTGTGAAGGTGACCAAACAGGTAGATGAGAGTAAATGAGTTGATGTGGTTTATATGGATTTCAGCAAGGCGTGCGGTAAGGTTCCCCACAGTGGGGTATTGTACACAATGCGGAGTAATGGGATTGTGGGAGATATAGCAGTTCGGATCAGTAATTAGCTTGCTGAAAGAAGACAGAGGGTCGTGGTTGATGAGAAATGTTCATACTGGAGTCAAGTTAGTAGTGGGTCGGTGTTGGGTCCACTGCTGTTCGTCATTTTCATAAACGACCTGGATGTGTGTAGAAGGATGGGTTAGTAAATTTGCAGATGACACTAAAGTCGGTGGAGTTGTGGATAGTGAGGAAGGATGTTATAGGTTACAGAGAGACATAGATAAACTGCAGAGCTGGGCTGAGAGGTGGCAAACGGAGTTTAATGCGGACAAGTGTGTGGTGATTCACCTTGGTTGGAGTAAACGGAATGCAAAGTACTGGGCTAATGGTAAGATCCTTGGTAGTGTAGATGAGCAGAGAGATCTCGGTGTCCAGGCGCACAGATGCTTGAAAGTTGCCACCCAGGTTGACAGGGTTGTTAAGAAGGCATACAGTGTTTTAGCTTTTATTAATAGAGGGATCAAGTTCAGGAACCATGAAGTTATGCTACAGCTGTACAAAACTGTAGTGCAGATGCACTTGGAGTATTGTGTACAGTTCTGGTCACCGCACTATAAGAAGGATGTGGAAGCTTTGGAAAGGGTGCAGAGGAGATTTACTAAGATGTTGTCTGGTATGGAGGAAAGGCTGAGGGACTTGAGGCTGTTTACGTTAGAGAGCAAAAGGTTGGGAGGTGACTTAATAGAGACATATAAGATAATCAGAGGGTTAGATAGGATGAGCCTTTGTCCAAGAATGGTGACGGTAAAGATGAGGGGGCATAGCTTTAAATTGAGGGGTGATAGATATGGGACAGATGTCAGAGGTAGTTTCTTTACTCATATAGTATAAAGTGTATGGAATGCTTTGTCTGCAACGGTAGCAGATTCGCCAACTTTAAGTACATTTAAGTCGTCATTGGACAAGCATATGGGCGTAATTGGAATAGTGTAGGTTAGATGGGTTTCAGATTGGTATGACAGGTTGGCGCAACATCGAGGGCCGACGGGCCTGTACTGCGCTGTAATGTTCGATGTTCGATGTTCGATATCATCAAAAGATTTTTTTCCGAATCACCGCCGCCGAAACGTTCCGAAAGGACATAATCCTGAAGCCCGTGAATTAAAGGCATTGGATCTTTCCGCTGGGTTCTGGAAGCTTCCATTAGTCTTTGTTTATCCCCATAACTATGTAACCACACGCGGACAGGGCGAGAGCGCTGGTCTGAGCCTGACCTGTGCACCGTAACCCGATGAACTGTCTCAGTCTTCACCCGTCCCTCTTCAGTTTCGAAGTGAAGGAATCGCTGCAGCCAGTTCTCAAAAAATCCTCACTGGCTGACCACCTGCTGTCTGGGCCAGCAGACCGACGATGTGAACATTCTTCATCCTGCCCCTGTTCCCAAGGTCGTCATCATGTTCAATTAAGATACGGACCTGCTTTTCAACGGTGAGGATCCTCTCTCGTGAGGAATTCATTATCGCAGACTCTGCATGCAGTTCGGCGCTTGACATCGTCCATTTTGTTTCCAAGGCTGTCAAGTTGCTGCTCATGTTTTTGGAGCGTGCCTGAGAGTAGTAGTGGTTCTAGCCTCTGTTGAACCCTTCTTCAATCATGGCTTCAATCATTTCACATAACTTGGTGAACTCAGTGACCAAGGCCTGGTGAGTAACTGGGTCCACGGAACGAGCAGAGGGGGTTGCAGCTACAGCCTCAGGCATGCTCGATGCTTCTGACGGGTGCACCGTTGTTGGGACTGACTCGATCCTTTCCCATGTTTTGTCACCTCCACGTGACAAACCGGAATAGTAAAGATTCTATCACTCTTTTAGGGTTGAATTTTAACTAAGTTACTGAGGTGGAGTGGGTTAGGGAACCACTTTGCCCATGCTGTGATGCAGAGCCCAACAAAGCAGACCTTCCGGATCACCACTATCTTGGATTCCCCGTTAACATTTTATGAATATTATCATTTCGGTTTGCATTATATTCCTGGATGTTCTGGAGCAGTGTGATTTTGTATCACTGACTACATTTTCCCCTACACTGCAAATTGCTGCCCATTCCTCGATAATCCTTGACTCTGTTGTTACTTATGAACCTTCTGTCTGTGCCTCAAACATATTCAATATCTCTTCCTCCAAAGCTCTGCGGGGAAGAGAGTTCCAAATACTCTCACCACTGAGAAAACAAAAGTTAACCTCAACGGTGTGTGAGATCATTTTTGTCTCCTTACCTGAGAAAGGATATAATTAATTTGGAAGCAGTTCGGAGATGTTTCACTTCATGTATTCCAGGGATGAGGGTCTTATATTATGAAGGCTTTAACAGGTTACTCTTGGAATGAGAGGTGATCTTATTGAAACATACAAAACCTAGAGGAGAGTGGATCAGATAGATACCCATTGGGTGTTTGTATAGTCCAAACTTCTTGTCATTTTTAAAGAATCTCTACAGTGTGGAAGCAGGACATTCCGTCCATCATGTCCACATTGACCCTCAGAACTGTATTCCCCCCGGACCTGCCACCCTACTCTATCCATATAACCCTGCATTTCCCATCACTAACCTATCTAACCTACACATCCCTGGGCACTATGGGAAATTTAGCATGGCTAATCCACTCTAAGCTGCATATCTTTGGACTGTGGGAGGAAACTGGAACACTGGTAGGAAACCCACACAGACATGGGGAGAATGTTCAAAATCCAAATAGAGGGTTGCTAGAGGTTGGAATTGAACGCAGCTCCTTGGCGATGGGAGGTAGCAGTGCTAACCACAGATCCACGATGTGCATCCGTTAGTTCTATTAGTTACTTGTGGCTGACTTAAGAAATCTGCCTGTTTTGTTCCTGTCACTGAACCTCACCCAGTCTGAGACCTTTATCATCGGCCATATCACCAACCTGATTACATTTAAAATTTGTTGTGAGCAGTGGAAGAGTGGGACTAGAAAAGGAAAGAGTGACACCCTCCATCCTCAGTCACAACTGGAGTGAGAAAAAAAACACAAAGTGGTATTTCATTCCAGTGGGAATTCTCTTTCCCAGAATTTGGGATGGCCAGATATTTACATTATACCGAGGCTGGCTTTGTCTATAGACAGGTCAATCAGAGATAATGGTGCATGGAGAGCAAAGTGCAATTGGGACCACAATGAGATGAGCCACGACCTTATTTACTGGTGAAGTAGTGTCAAAGGGCCGAATGGCCCCCTCGTGTTCCTCAGCCCTGTGTTCAGATGTTTCATTCAGCCCTTCGGACCTGCTGCACAGGGGCAGATCGAGGCCACTCCGACGGTTAGGTGCAGTTGCGGAAATGTATTTGGAAAATCCAGGCTGGGCCAGAAAGTGCCCCCACCACTCTCCCCCCCACCCCATCCCCAATCCCTGCTTCCAGGCTTCCCCTCTCTGTAAATTCTGCTCCAGATGAGGAATATATTGCAACCCCAGATACGCTGGGAATACAACCCCATACCCCCCATGCAGCGTTAAAACAACAAAACCTCTGCCCTCCCTGAATGCAACATTTTACAACACGATTTCCATGAAAATAACCCGTTACTTTCCAAACGCATAGCATGTGAAATTAATAAATAGGAACAGGAGTAGGTCAATCGGCCCCTCAAGCTAGTAATGTCATTTAAAAAGAACATGCCTGATCTACTGCAGGGCTCAACTCCACTTTCTTGCCGACTCCTTGTATCCCTCCACACCTCTCTGGGTCAGGGAATTCCACACATTCACTACCTTCTGAGAGAAGACATCGGTTTGCATCTCAGATTGAAATCGATGTTCCTTATTCGAAATCTATATCCTCGAGTTCGACACTTTGCCCAAGAATGGAGACAACTTCTCTACATATAATTTCTCAAGCCCCTGCTGTGTCTTGTATTTTTCAGCAGTATCACTCATCATTCATTTAAACCCAATGAATGATTGCGTCACCTTTTTAGAGATTCTCTATAACTAAATCCATTCATCGCAGGAAAATTCCTAATGTACCAACATAGTTACTTGCTGCATCAACATGCTGATGTAACATTTCATACACAGGAAGACTCCAAACCCTTTGTACTGCTCCTTTTCTGGAAGCCCTCTCCATTAAATAACAGCCTGCCTTTTGATTCTCAGTGTCATCCTCAAACTCGGATGTATATTGCACTCAGCTCCGTCCTTCAGATTATCAGTATAGGTTGTAAATAACTGATGCCATCAGACTGATATTTGTGGTACTCCAGCAGATACACCCTTATCATAAAGATCCATTAATCCTGATTCTTCGATTTCTGTGTAAACCAATCATCATCCCATGTTAATACAGTATCCGACGTCCTAGAGCATCTGTTTTGTGTAAGAACATTCATTTTGTAATACTTGTGGAAAATCTCTGGAAAGTTTTGCGTCTACCAGATCCCCTTTATCAAGTCCGCTTTTTACATTTTCAGGCATCTCCAGAAGTCCTTTGCATGATTTTACAGGGCAAAATATCATTTCCCTTTCACAGACCCACACTGACTCTGCGTGAAGCTTTACTAAATGTCCATGCTGGGCAGGTTTTCCAAACTATATTAGTCCCATGTGCTTTCCTTTGACCCATATGCCTCTAAGTGTTTCCCAGTCATATATTTGTCCAAATGATGTTACATTTTGCAGCTGTACACGCTATCTACCACTCTTGCTCTGGCAGCCCATTCCATACCCGCACCACACTCTGCGTAGAAACGTTGTCCCTTCGTCCCTCTTAAATATTCCCTCTAACACCTTAAACCCATTCCCTCTATGCTTGAACTCCCCCAGCCCGTGGAAAAATCTTGGCTATTCACCCTATCCATTCCTCTCATGATTTTATAAGCTTCTACAATGTCAGCCCGCAACCTTCTACACTCCGTCTGATACTAACTTCAAGAACAAGCATTTAAAGATAAGCACTGCAAATTTGAAGCGATATTAAACATCACAGGTCACCAATACTCAGCCCAATCTTCATACTGTTATTTGTTTTTTCTCCATGTTACAACACTAAGGCGACATGAAACGCTTACTAGTGGCAATAAGAAGTTAAGCAACTGAATTCATTTGTCTAAAGGGGATGATGATCACTACAGTGAAAACGTATCTGTGGCCATATCTATATAATACCATATGGTCAACATTCTCCCTCCTGGCCTCCCTGTGACTGTGTGTGGTTGTGTCTTCTTTATCTTGCAATCAATAGAGAGAACCCCTTTCCCCCACTTACACCTTAATTTAAACCCCTTTTACAGAATCTTCTCATTCACCACTGCTAAAAGCCCGTTTATCTTTTGCCACACCCTCCTTTCCCTGCCACCCATCCCCCACTTCTGGCAAGGGATTAAAAGACCATTTTGCAATTGTATTTAGTTTTGAAGAAGTGTCACACTGGAAACGCTAACACTGTTTCTCTGTTTCTGCAGATGCTGACAGACCTGCTGAGTTTCACCATAAATGAATAGGCACAGAAAAAAAAATTCAATTAAACAAATAACTATGGATACTGGAAATAAGAGTACAAAAAATGCTGGAGATACTGGTAGCTTTATAGAAGATTAACTGGACCTGAAAGTTTAAATCTGCATTCATTCCAGAAAATGCTGCAACACCTTTCGCAATTTCTTCAGCAACTTCTGTTTTGAACAATTTCCAATGACGTATGTCAAAGATGCCCAAACATCTTGTCCAACATGGAGCGCCATACACTGGGAACTAAACAATAACGCATGGTGCACAAGTTCGTTGACTCTGAAATTGCATAAGTTTGGCATCACTGACACTACAGAGCTCTGAATCATGGTCAGGGAGAAAAACAGAGGGAAACACACTCACTTCAAATACAGAAGATGGCATTATGGAAATGAGAAGATTCAGATTAGTACCTTAAATGGATTGAGTTTATGCAACGAATTGGAGGCGAGGCACCAAAGAAAGACTCCAGCAGAATGAGAATATGAAAATGGAAGTATTTCCGCATTAGAAACCAGAGTAGGTCACTGAGTACAGGGCTGATGGGTGAATGGGTCTCGGTGTGAAATGGGGCACAGTCAGTAGAATTGAATTGTAAATGATGCAGCTAAAACTGGGTTATCATCTGATGCTGTAGAATCAACAGCAGAAGAAGCACAGTTGTATTCAATGACAATCTGTAACATTTTCCCGACGATACTTCATCAGTCTACCATTACCATCAAGCCGATCTATGGTTCAGTGACGAGTGTGTGTGAACATGCCAGGGTCGGAATCACGAGCACCTAAGCCTGATGACAACCCATTAATGTGACCACACCTGACTGGTTACACTCCAAACAGCAGGATTAACATCTGATGCAGAGGGAGAAATGATACCAAGACTAACAAATCAGATCTAAGCTCTGTCGGCCTGTCAAATCCATGCATAAAAGTCGATGGACCATGAAACAACTTACTGGAAGAGATGACTCAACAAATATACGCACCCTAAATAATGGAACAGCCCTGTACGTTAGTGTAAAAGATGCAGTATCTGCACCATCCTTAGCCAGAAGTGTTGAGTCGATTATCCACCTCACCCTCACCATGATGCCCACAGAATCATAGATGGCAGTCTTCAACCAATTCAATTCACTGCATGTGACATGAAAAAACAGCTGGACACTGTAGATACGACTAAGGCAGTGGGCCCTGACCCCATTCCTGCAATAGGACTGAAGACTTGTGCTGCACAACCAGCCGTGCCCCTGGGGAAGCTGTTTCATTCCAGCTCCAACTCCGACATCTCCCTGGCAATGCGGAAAATTACTCAACTATATCCAATCCGCTAAAAGAAGGATTACTGCAATCTGACTCTTTACTAGTCCTTCAGTCCCATCACGACAGTTAAATTGGTGGGAGTTCAAATTTGACAGAGCTGTCAAGCAGCACAGAAATAATCTGCTCAGTGTAGTTTCCGATAGGTCCCCATGTGGAGATGGTGCTGTTGTGGAAATGTCACTGGATTACTAACCCAGACCAGGCTAATGCTCTGGCAGCTGATGCAAATTAAAAACAATTAATAAAATATCAAGATCTAAAATCTGGTGTCAGTAATAGTGATCTTATGTTCAATATCAGTGTAAATTTCGATTTCCTTCCCCAATGTACTTTCAGGAAGTGAGTCTCCCGTGCTTTCCTGGTCTGGCCTAAAAGTGACTCCAATATATTCACAAGAATATATTGTGATATATTCTTCAATGATCTCTGAATCGGCCAAACAAGACACTCAATTATATCAACTGCACTGAGGTCTTAAAATTTAAACCCGTTCTGAACACCAGGCACCAGCCTCGTTAGTAGAAAAGGGAATGGGAAACACAATCCTGTCGACCTGCAGAGACCTCTTTCCTAACAGTTGAGAGTTTGTGACCATATTTACAGAGCTTTCCACACACTGCACAGAAACGTTGTGACAGGAGCAGGTCATACAACACATTGAGCTTTCCCTGTGCTAGTTAATGGCTGAACATATCCTCAGTGCAGTTTTCCCCATACAATTGTCATATCCCTTAATATGTTTAAACATTGTGAAATATAAAATGAAAACTGCCTTAGTGCCTTCAGCCCATCAGTTTTGCTCCTCCGAGGATAGCAAATGTGGTTCCCTTGTTCAAAAAGGGGAGTAGGGATAGCCCTAGTAACTATAGGCCGGTGAGTCTCACTTCTGTTGTGGGCAAAGTCTTAGAGAGAATTGTAAGGGATAGGATTTATGCACATCTGGATAGGAATAATGTGATCAAGGATAGTCAGCATGGTTTTGTGAAGGGCAAGTCGTGCCTCACAAACCTTATTGAATTCTTTGAAAAGGTGACGAAGGAGGTTGATGAGGGGAAAGCGGTAGATGTGGTATATATGGATTTTAGTAAGGCGTTTGATAAGGTTCCCCATAGTAGGCTACTGCAGAAAATACGGAGATATGGCATTGAGGGTGAGTTGGAGGTTTGGATTAGGAATTGGCTGGATGGAAGAAGACAGAGGGTAGTAGTTGATGGCAAAGTTTCTTCATGGAGTGCCGTCACTAGCGGTGTTCCGCAAGGATCTGTTTTGGGACCATTGCTGTTTGTCATTTTTATAAATGACCTGGAAGAGGGGTTAGAAGGTTGGGTGAGCAAGTTTGCGGATGATACGAAAGTCGGAGGAGTTGTTGACAGTGAGGAAGCATGTGGCAGGTTACAGCAGGATATAGAGAAGCTGCAGAGCTGGGCAGAAAGGTGGCAGATGGAATTCAATGTAGCTAAGTGCGAGGTGATTCACTTTGGGAAGAATAACAAAAAGATGGGGTACTGGGTTAATGGTCGGATACTTGGTAGTGTGGATGAGCAGAGGGATCTTGGTGTCCATGTACACAGATCTCTGAAAGTTGCCACCCAGGTAAATAGTGCGGTGAGGAAGGCATATGGGGTACTGGCTTTTATTGGTAGAGGAATTGAGTTCCGGAGTCCTGAGGTCATGATGCAGTTGTATAAGACTCTGGTACGGCCGCATCTGGAATATTGTGTGCAGTTTTGGTCGCCATACTATAGGAAGGATGTGGAGGCATTGGAACGGGTGCAGAGGAGGTTTACCAGGATGTTGCCTGGTATGGAAGGAAGATCGTATGAGGAAAGACTGAGACACTTGGGGCAGTTTTCATTAGAGAAAAGAAGGTTTAGGGGTGACTTGATTGAGGTGTACAAGATGATTAGGGGGTTAGATAGGGTCGACAGTATGAACCTTTTCCCGCGTATTGAGTCGGGTATTACAAGGGGGCATAGCTTTAAATTAAGGGGGGGTAGATATAGGACTGATGTTAGGGGTAGGTTCTTCACTCAGCGAGTCGTTAGTTCATGGAATGCCCTGCCAGTAACAGTGGTGGACTCTCCCTCTTTATGGGCATTTAAGAGGGCATTGGATAGGTATATGGAGGATAGTGGGTTAGTGTAGTTTAGGTGGGCTTGGATCGGCGCAACATCAAGGGCCCAAGGGCCTGTACTGCGCTGTATTCTTCTATGTTCTATGTTCTATGTTCTATGTTCTCCGAAAACACGTGTTGATTAAATACAATTTGGCTGCAATGTGATTCGTGAATCTTTGTTTCTATAAAGTGAATTCCCGTTCACTGTGACGCGATTCCTTGCCAGGAACCAGCTCAACAGCAAAACCCTGTCTCGGGATCCTCTCTCTGCAAAATGTACAAACAATGTGGTCAGCTAAAACAGGAATGCAATGTGCACAGGAGGCCTTGAACTGAGCCTGAAACTGGAAATTGTAGACTACATTTAGAAAGAACTTTATTTCAAACTGTGGAGAGAATCTTGAGGAGAACTGGAATTCCCCATCGGCATCACGTGGTTATTCAGCCCCCACATGCTTTCTGGTGAACGGTACAGTGCTCCAGTGAGTGACTGCAGTGTGAAAGTGTTACATTTACGGCACTGTTCCATTACAACACGTGATTTAAAGATTTATTTAGACTGAACTAGTATGGTTGTTAGACCAAACTTAATTTTTGGTTTTTACTGATTTTTTGGGGGGTTTGCCCCTTACCCTCTTTTTTCCATAGAACCCATTATTAATATTGCACGATTTTCAACAACACAGTGTTGCACAGAAACACAGTTACTGTGTTATTGGAGAACAACCTGGATTGATAGCTGATCTGCGATCTTTACACCGTACTCCTGCTCTATCCCTATCCCTTTAATTTCCAGAAATCCTTATTTATATTCAGCGCCATGACTTCCACAGCCTGATCTGGGAGAGAGTACCCCTGGTTAGTCAGTCTCAGAGTGCAGACATTTATTCTCACCTCAATGCAAAGCGGCCTGTCTGTACCTGATACTGTGGCCCCTTGCTTCAGACATCCGAGCCTGGGGAATTACCATCCCTGCTTCCAAGCTGTCTCGCTCAATCAGAGTGTTATATATTTCACTGAGATCTCCACTCATTTTCCTAAACCGCAAGGAATACAAGTCCAGTTCCCCAAACTCACATCCCATAACAAGTCTGTCATCCCAGAGATCATTCTGGTCATCCTTTACTGCTCTCTCTCAATGTCAGGTTTGTCCTCGATTAGGAACAGAGACCAAAACTGCACACAATGCTGCACAATGTTCTAGATGGCGTCTCACCAAGACCCTGTACCGCTGCAGTAATAAACTCGTACTCCTGCACTCAAATCCCCCTGAAATGAAGGTGAATACAGCAGTTATCTTCCTCCCTACTTGCTGCTCATGAAATATTGCTTTCTGTGACTGGTGGACAGGGAGATCAAGATTCCTTTCAATGTTACAGTTTCCCACTTGCTGGGTCTATATACACTGGTCAGCGTGGCAATGCCATTCCCAGTATTGACTCCTGGATTCAGAACTCTCTGCCTTACATGGATTCGGAGGCTGCACAGAAATAAACAAAAATGCAGCTTAAGTTCCTTTATAGAGCAACATTTTTCAAACACTCCCTTTTCAAATGATAGGCTGCCATTCTTTTGTTCCCATCAAAGTACACAGCATCTCATCTCTCCCATTGCTCTCCATCCGCCACGTATTTGTCCAGTCATTTCACTTATCTCAGTCACCTTGGAGCTTTTTTACATCCTCCTCACCCACTCACAAGCTGACATTGTTTAGTGCTGTCAGCAAACTTGGGAATATTGCATTTGAGACACTCAACCAAATATATGATGTGTATTGGCAATAGCTGGCGCCCAAGCCACGATCCTTGCAATATACCCCTAGCCTTCCACTAAAAAAAAGTTGTTTTATTCCTACTCACTGTTTTCTGCCAGCTCTGTCCTTTGAGAACCATTTCCATGTATTAGCCCCAGTCCCACAGGATTCGAATTTGCACAATAGGCTTGGGGCTTTATCAAAAATCTTTCTGAAATTCCACTCGGATTGCATTGATAGCTTCTACATAATTTTACTAAAAGCCGCTTTCTCAAATATGATTCCTATTTCATGAATCTCTGTTGACTGTGTCTATGCCCATTAATTTCAGTCTGATACTTTCTCTAAACTGTTTAGTTGATAATTTAGTTCTATTCCCCTTTTCTCACCAGACTAAAGTTCCCTCGTATTACTAGAAAGTTTTCTTTTTTGTTTTGCTTTCTTCCGTAAAGGCATAACTGAAGTATTTGCTCCATAGTTCTGCTATTTCCCGGTCCTCAATTATCTGGTATCAAACCGTAGGAAAGCTGCACATTTATTTCCCTTAATTTTGACATTGACATATTTTCAGAAAATATTACAAGTTCTGTCTTATAAACTTTGTTAAGATATTCTTCAGAAACCTATCAATTCCTATTTTAAGGTACTCAGTGATTGGCCTTCCACAGCCATGCAATCACAGAAGCAAAGACTCTGTACTATCAGAAATACAGCACGGTCTACATTAGACACACTTCGCGACACAATAACCATAGCCGTGAACCTTAAGGCATTTCAAGTGCACTGCCGGGTATTTTCTCATAGTTTTGAGGTTACCATGACAACTCGCCTCTCAAGAAATGCATTTCAGACCCCAACACACTCTGGCTGAAAAGCAATCCTCAAATCCTCACTAAATCGCAAACCCTTCATTTTAAAAGTGTGGCCCTTTGACTAAAAGGAACAGCTGCTGTCCATCCACACTGTCCATGCTCCTCGTAATCCTATCCCTCAGAATCACGTCTCCCTCAGCCTCTACTCCCCCAAACTAAACAACCCAAGCTTATCCAGCCTCTCTCCATAGCTGATATGCTCCATCTCAGGGAACATCCGGGTGAATCACCTTTGCACCCCCTCCAGTGCAGTCACATCCTTCCTGCAATGTGATTCTCAGAACTACACACAGTATTCCATCTTGGCCTCACCAAAGTTCCGCATAGCTCTTATAATCTGTGCCAAGGTTATGTTTACAGTCCCCTATGCTTTCCCAAATTGTGTATTAACCTGTACATCACATTCAGGGATGTGTGGAGAAGCACCCTCTGACCTTCCTAGTGTGCTGCCATTCATTGAGTCCTCTCCTGTCTGGTTCCTTGTTCCAAAGTGTATCACCTCATATTTATCAGGGTTACATTCCATCTGCCATTGATCTTCCCAGCTGACCATTCCATCTGTATCTTCCCGTAATTTAAGGCCTTCCTCCTCACTGCCAACCAACCGGCCAATCTGCGAATCAAACACAAACTTACTTATCGCACTCTCCACCCCTCGTCCATATTCACAGCGACATCATTTATGAGTACCACAAATATTAAAGTTGAAAATCGCACAATATCACGTTAGAGTCCAACAGGTTTGTTCGGAGGCACTAGTTTTCGAAGTGCTACTTCTTCATCAGGTGATTGTGCGCTTTGATGAAGAAGCAGAACTTTGAAAGCTAGTGCCGCCGAATAAACCTGTTGGACGATAATCTGGTGTTATGCGATTTATAACATTGTCCACCCAGTCCAACACCAGCACCTCCGAATCACAAATAATAAGGGACACAGCACTGATCCCTGTAGTATACTATTGGACACTGGCCTCCAGTCACACAAGCAGTCAACCACCACCTTGAGTCTCCTACCACTAAACTTCATTTGGATGCAATTTGGCAAGTCACTAATGAGTCCTACCTGTTCCCTGGTCATTCTGTTCCGCTGGACACACTTGTAGAATATCTGGGAATTCTCCCTAATCTTGCCCTGCCAGCAGGTTTCCATGCCCCTCTGTTAGTTAGTCCCATACGCATGCAGAATTTCCTCCTTATTGCAGCCTTAAATGGTCCGTTCTTTATCCTGCCATTATTTCCCTTGATTGTGTATTAGGCAGCCGGAGAAACATCCTATTAATTTCCAACTTGTCACATGTTTTGTGAATTTCATACATTTCACAGTGACCCACCTCTCATTTTTTGAAACTCTAGAGAACTCAGGCGGAGTTTCCTCATCACGCAATCTCGTCAATTGAGGGATTAATCTGGAGAATGTCCATTGAGCTTCCTCTGTGGTCAATATATTCTTTCTCAGATTTGGTGACCAAAACTGTACTCAATATTCCAGGTACATTATTCACTAACACGCTGCTCAAATGCTTCAACATGTCTTTACATCTATATTCTAACTCCCTTAAAGGAAGGCAATCCAAACTTTAACTTACCACTTGCATATATTCCTCCAAATACCCTTCACATTCATTGCATTTACGAACTCATTGTGTGAGTTCTTATAGAAAGCCTTCTGATAATCTAAAATATGCCAGTTGTACTTGTTCCCCATTATAATGTTGTAAGAAACAACTTCAAACAATTCCAAAGCTTGTCAAATATGATTGCCTTTTCAGAAATGCATACTGATTCTCTCCAATATTGCTGTTAATTTCTAAATAACGAATATCACATCCTATATAATAGACTCCAACAGTTTCCCCACAAATGTCAAGTTAATTGGTCTGCAGTTCTCCACACTATCTCTTCTTCCCTTTCTGGATGCTTGGATCACTACCGTACATCTATAGTGCTTGGATCACGTTTACGAATGTCCATTTATCTACAATGGCTTCCGTTGTAGAATGCACGGGGTAATAGAACACAGTTGTCGACAGTGCAACTAATACTTCTATTAGTGGTTTATTTCTGAAGATTTTGGTTTGAAGTACATTTTGTTTGTCAAGGTTAGCAATGCTCAATCCAGCTGCATGTTAAAGTAGAGTCTTGTTACTAATATAAATTGACTTTATGTCTTTCGATCCACAAGTCTTATATAATGACGTTGTATTTCTGGGTGATTTTCTGGATCTTCCTCCATGAAGACAGATGGAAAGTAATTGGTTATTTGCTAGGCAATTTCCCTGTTATCCATAATAATCTCGTCTTTCCTGATTGCAGATTTCCACATTTGACTTTGCTTTTCTCTTTCCTTTGAAATATAGAACATAGATTTATGCAGTCTTTGTGTTCCTGTTTGTTTGCATGTGTGTTCGCTTTTTGATTTCCTTACCCGTTTCATGGCCCTCCTTTTCTGGATCGTAAATTTCTGAGAATTCTCAGGATTCCACAATGTCTGGAATTCTTCTGAAGTCACTTCCTGTGATTCATGTAATCTTTAATTTATTATGTTAACCATTGTTAACTCACTTTCTCACTCTTGAGTGTTTTACCTAAATAAGACCATAAGACATAGACATTGGAGTGGAAGTAAGGCCATTCGGCCCATCGAGTCCACTCCGCATAAATAGACATATTTTTCAGACTTTGTAGTATTTCTATAAATCTCCTGGTCCTGACCAGGTATATTCAGGAATACTGCAGGAGGACAGGAAAGAAATAGCGGGGGCCCTGGTTGGTACTTTTGCATCAGCGGTAGCCAACGGGTGAAGTCCTGGAGGATTGAAGGGTAGTGAATGCTGTGCCGTTATTCAAGAAGGGCTACAAATAAAAACCGGGCAACTATAGACCAGTAAACCTAAAATATGTAGCAGGTAAGTTACTTGAGAAGATTCTGAGGGAGAAGATATACATGCATTTGGAAAGACAGGGCCTTGTGAATGGGGGATTATGGCTCACACATCTGTTAGACTGCTTTGATGAAGTGACCAGTAACTTTGGCAAGGGCACGGTTGTATATATAGTCTGTATGGATTACAGTAAGGCCTTCAATAAGGTTCCACATGGTACTCTGCTCTGGAAGGTTAGATCATATGGAATTGAGGGGGAGCTGGCAAATTAGGTCCAAAATTGGCTTGATGATAGGAAAAAGAGGGTAATCGTGGAAGGATGGTTGTCGGACTGGAGGCCTGTGATGAGTGGAATGCCTCAGGAGTCGGTGCTGGGAACACATATTCATATATTACACATATCTATGATTTAGATGAGAATGTACAGGCATGATTTTTAAGTTTCAAGGTGACACTAAAGTAGGTGGTATCGTGGACAGTGAGGAAGGTTCTCAGAAATTTCAGAAATTACAGCAGTACCTTGATCAGGTGGGAAAGTGGGCCGAGAAATGGCAAATGGAATTTAATTCAGATAAGTGTAAGGTCTTGCATTTTAGAAAGTCAAATCAAGGCAGGAGTTTCATGGTGAATGGCAGGGCCTTAAGGAGTGCAGTGGAACAGAGTGACGTTGGAATTCAGGTGCACGGTTTTCTGTAAGTGGAGTCCCAGGTAGACAAGGCACTGAAAAAGGCATTTGACTCACTGGCCTTCATCAGTGAGAGCACTGAGTATGGAAATTAGGCAGTTATATTGCCGTTATACAATATGTTGGCGAGTCCATACTTGTAGCGTCATGTTCAGTTTTATTCACTTTGCTTGTGGAAGGATGTTATTAAACTGGAAAGATGCAGAAGAAATTTACAAGGATGTTGCCAAGACTCAATGGTCTGAGTTGTACTGAGGGGTTGAACAAGATAGGAGTTTTTACTTTGGAATGTATGAGGCTGAGGGGGATCTGATAGTAGTGTATAAGATCATGGGATGCATGGATAGAGTCAATGCACTCAGTCTTTTTTCTCCAGGATTGGGCAATCACGGACTAGAGGGCATCAAACTAAGGTCAGAGGGGAAAGAGTGAAAGGGAACCTGAGGGGCAATTTCTTTTAAACACAGAGTGGTATGCATATGGGATGAGCTGCCAGCAGAAGTGGTTGAGGCGGGTACATTCACAAAATTTAAAATACATTTGGACAAATACACAGGTACGAAAGGATTAGAAGGATACAGGGAAATGGCAGGGAAATGGGGTTAGTGTGAATGGACATTTTGTTCGAAATGGACCAGTTTGGGCAAAATGGCCTGTCTCCGTGCTGTAAGACTATATAGGTCTAACAACCATTGTTCTCCTACTGAATGTTATATTGTATTTTCCCAATTCACTGGAGCGAACTTGACACTCTAGCCTCTGGGCTTCCATGACGTTTGACCAGAATGTTCAAACATTCCACATTGAATGCAGACGCCGTGTAAAATACAACATATTAATGTCACTATTCCTCCAAAGCTGCTTCAGAGCAAGGTTAGTAATTAGTCCTTCCGACCACACAATAGACAATAGACAATAGACAATAGGTGCAGGAGTAGGCCATTCTGCCCTTCGAGCCTGCACCACCATTCAATATGATCATGACTGATCATCCTTAATCAGTATCTCACAACACCAAATCTGAAATAATCTGCTCTCTAGTTTGGTTCACAACATTCTCTTCAACCTACCTGATATACACTAAAGGAATTTATTTTTCACAACATTAGCAGTCACTTAGTTAACTCAGTTTCGATGCAACTTGACACCATCCATTATCACTGCTGAACCCACAAGTATTTGCTACTCATTCACAGAATGAGGGCTTAGCTGGATAACCAGCATTTACTGGCCATGCCAGACGGCAGTTAGGAGTCAACAGCATTGCCTTGGATCGGAGTGACATGCAGGCCAGACCAGATAAGAATAGCCGTTTCCTTCCCAAAAGGACATTAGTGAACCAGATGAGTTTTTCCAACGATCAGGAATGGATTCCCGATCACCATAAATCCTTGATTCCAGATACTTATTGAATTCAAATTCCACAATCTGCCATGGCAGGATGTGAAACATGTCCCCAGAACATTACCTGAGTCTCTGGGTTAAGAGCCCAGCGTTAATATCAGTATGTCATAGCTTCCCTTTGCATATCGTTGCATATATGATTTCCAGAGCATATGATGCAAAATATTTGCGTGACAGTTTTGGTTCAGATATACAACACAACAAGTTTGTTTCTCCTTGTTATTTGTAAGACCCACCCAAACTCATTCTGTGGAATCTGAGGGACAGAGCCTGTGTCTTTATTAGTGATAGAGTTGGATAAGGCATTCGGGGAGGCTCACCTCGATGCTGAGATGATCTGAAGACATGTCAAGCAATACAGGACAAGCATCAATATCCAACCCGCTCTGTCAGGATAAGTGTCACCGCATATTCTCACTGCTCCCTCACACTCACTGTATGTCTCTTATAGCACCTACCCTTGACCAAGGCTCACACTCTATCTCCAGATAAGGTTCAAGCACAACCACTCTTATTGTTGAATTCAGCACCATCCCTCCCCCACATTTTCTGTCCCTGGTGCAATAGCCCCGCACACTAATAGCACTACATGGATACAACACTATGGACAGACTCCCTCCGGCCACCTCACCATGTCACACCTTACCCAGCCCAGCACTAACAGCAGGGCCATCCACTCCCACCCTCACTCATTCCATCCCTTTCTCCCATTCCAGGAGAAACAGCCTGGAATAGGACAGAAAGGGCCAAGCCGGGTGGTGGAGTGCCGGATATCCGTCCCCTCATCACCCTACCCTGATATGTGGGGAGGATCCTGGAGAGAACCGGAAAGGACCAGGAGGCCTTGTGTGGAGATTCGGAAACATCCACGTCCCACCTACCGAATAAGAAGCAGTGTTCAATAAAGAACAATTCTCAATTCAAACCTGCTGTCAGTTCCAGCTTCATCTCTCTCACTCGCAGAACAACAGATACCCCATTGCACAGAGATGCAGGCATTGAAATACACAGACATATTGGTAAATACCCCAATATACTAACATACACAATGCATACAAGTAGATAAGCATGCACACACGGAGAAGTACACAAAGACATAAACAGTCACACAAATAGACACAAACAGAGATATAAACACACAGGCTGATACAAAGACAGACAGACATAGTCACACAAATACAAAAGTAACAAGTACATGGACACACACATACATAAATGCACATTAAGACACAGACACGAGTGCCATTAGGACACAAATAAATAAGTTTTTGATTTATAAGGAGATCCAGGATTCCAGGGCAAGGTGTGAGAATGATGTTGAGGAACATATTAGAAATAACTGAATGGTATATCAGACTCGATAGGCCAAATGGTTTAATTCTGCTCCTTTTCTTTAACGCTCGTGTGGTGTTATGCTATCAGGTATTCTCTTCCTGAGACAGTAGCAGCAACATATTTGATTGGAAACAGTCAGTGGTAATGTGGGAAAAGATTGGAGGGCAGACTGGTTAATGTCTATTCCTAGTTATTGTACCACTTTATCCGAAAAGGGGCAGTGATTTGATATGAGGTCAACACAATTTTTTAAAAAATTGTGTCCCACAATGAAAGAATGATATCCCTTTCCCTTTACTGTTGTGCTATCTGTGGTGTCCTCATCCTCAGGGAGTAGTGAAGACTCGGTTAATTTAGGTATTTAGGTTGAGATTGACTGATCTTTGCAGGACAGGAGAGTCAATGCTTATTGGGAATAGACAGGAGACGGATGGTCAGATACACTCGGATCAGCCATGAGCATTCTGAATGGTGCCACCAAATGGCCAACTGCTGCCCCTTTCCAATCTGTTGTTCCGTCAATCCACCCTCCCTGCTGTCGTTACCAGAATATACTGTTGCCCCTATCCCATGTGTTGTTCCCTCAATCCACGCTCCCGGCCGTTACAGAGATATATTGCTGACCATACCCCATGTGCTGTTCCCTCAATCCACCCCTCGATGCTGTTACAGAGATATACTGCTGCCTCTACCCCATGTATTGTTCTCTCAGTCCACCCCTCAGTGCGATTACAGGGTAGAGGACCATCCCATTCAGCCAGACTGGATCGTTACAATGAGACGGGAGGAGACCATTCTGCCCCTCCAAAGAATTACACAGGAATATAGGATGAAGTAATTCAGCTCTTTTTGTACATTACACAGCCCAGGACGAGGCCATTCAACCCGCCTGAACTGCTGCATAGGAACAGGGATGCTGTCACTAACAGGAAATAGACAGTAGTGATATATGATTTTTTAAACAAAACTGTAACTAGTTTTGACTCAGCGATCACTGATCAATAATCTATGTAAAATATCTGGATGAATAGACTGAATGGATCAAAGCTGAACTACCTAGTAAACCAAAATGATCATTCATTAGATCTTCAAATGGAGTAGTGAATTTGCATTATGATGTAGACAGGGAAGGTTAGTGAGCGTAACCTCAGCAGAAATAATATAATGTGAGTTGTCTATTGCAGTCGGGAACAATTTAAATGGAGAGAGATTGCAAAACTCTGTGATGCAGATGTTTTTCATAATCTTGGTACATGAATCATATGAAGTCTGTCTGCAGATATCATCTGATCGTCATCAGACTGTAGCGAGAGACCAACCACCTCACTGTGAACAACATCTTCATCTTTCATATCGTCTGCAAACCTACTAATGATTACTTTTGCTTTCACATCGAAGTTATTATTCGACAGACTGACCAGCGATGGTTCCTGCACAGATCCCTGTGGTACACCCGCTGGTGAATGAATTTCAAACACGAAAGGTTTATCCACGAATTTTGTATCCAATTTACCAACTTGCCTTGAATGCCAGTGGCTCTTCCCTTTTGGACCAGCCTTCCATGTGGGACCTTGTCAAAGGTCTTATTCAGGTCCACGTAAACCACATCATCTGCACTGCCTTCGTCAATATTTTGAGAGATCATTTAAAAAGAAAACGCAACTGAATTCCTCAGACAGTATATCCCTCTGCCAAATCCGTGATGACTCACCCGAGTTTATCCCTGCCTTTTCAAGTGTTTATTCATCCTCAGAATTGTTCCCAGAAATTTCCCTTCACCTGCTGTCAGACTATCTGCTCTGTAATTACCTGGCCTATCCGTGCTGCCCTTCTTGAACAAAGGAACCACAATAGCGATCCTCCAGTCATTCGGCACTTCACCTGTGGCCAGCAAAGTATTAAATATATCCACTAGGGTCCTAGCAGTCTCCTCTCTTACCTCCCATAGCAGCCTGGGATACATTTCATTGGGCACTGGGGATTTTTCCACCTTTATGCCTGTGAAGACATTTAATACTTGCTCCTTATTGATCTTAACTTGTTGTAGAACCTAAGCATCCCAACTGAAATCCATGGCTACGATGTCTTTCTCCTGTGTGAATACAGATGGGAAGTATTCATTGGAGACCTCACCTACTTCCTCTGGCTCCATGCACAGATTATCCCTTTGGTTTCTAACAGGCGCAAATATTTAACTAGTAATCTTCTTCCTCTAACTGTATTGATAAAACACCTTGTGGCCTTTTCTTAACAGTATCTCCCAAGGGTATTTCAAACCCATTCTTTGCTCCTCATTTTTAAGGACCCCTTGCACTCTCTATACTTTTGAAGTGCTTCGCCTGTTTTCATCGCACTGTACTTCCTTTATCCAGCTCACGATATCGCTTGACCAATATTCACTGGAGTTACTGCCGTTGTATTTCACTCTTCTCTTCTGGGAGCACACCAGCCTTAAATTCTCACTGCATCACTTTAAATTTATTCCTTGATCCGAATATGAACCCAACTGCAAATAGTTCCTCCCAGTCTGTGTTTGACAGCTCCTGTCTCGTGATAATGATAATGCCCAGTGACAGTAATATTCTAATGATTAGGGGGCTTCTCCAAATTTGGCACCTTCACTTCTGCACTATCCATGTCTCCTTCCAAAATGACTTTGACACTTAATGTTGTGTCCACTATCCCCAAAACGCCACAAAAATCCTTATGTCTGTCATCCTGTCCAGCATCTACAACCCACTCTGTCTGTAACATCCAGCCTCTCCAGCACATGATATCACTGCAACCTTCTCCAGTCCCCCAGCACTTCTCAATCCTTTCATACAGCACGTCATTACCTCTAGCTATTCAGAAAGTACTGAGGCATGGGATACAGGGAAACCTATCTGTCTGGATACAGAATTCCTGGCCTATAGAAGACAGATGGTGATGATAGATGGAAAACATTCAGCCTGGAGTTCGGTGACCAGTCGTTTCAGCCGGGATCAGTACCCGGAACCATGCTCTTTGTGATTTTTATAATTGACTTGGATATGGGAGTGGAAGATTGGGTTCGTAACTTTGCCAATGACACAACGATTGTTGGAGTGGTGGATAGTGTGGAGATCTGTTGCTGGTTGCAACGGGGCATTGACATGATGGGGAGCTGGGCTGAGAGTGGTGGAAAGGGTACAATCTGGAAAAGTGTGAAGTGATTCGTTTTGAAAGGTCGAACTTGAATTCAGTATATTGGGTTAAAAATAGGATTCTTGGCAGTGTGGAGTAACAGTGGGATGTTGGGTTCCACCTCCATAGATCCCTCAAAGTTGCCACCCAAGCTTATAGGGTTGTTGAGAAGGAATACGTTGTGTTGGCTTTCATTTGCTGGGGGATTGAGTTTCAGAGCCGTGAGGCTATGCTGCAGCTCTATAGAGCTCTGCTTAGACCACACTTCGATATTGCATTCATTTCTGGTTCTCTCATTACAGGAAAGATGTGGAAGCTTTAGAGATGGTAAAAAGAAGATTTACAAGGATGCTGCCTGTACTGGAGAACATGTCTTATGAAGAAAGGTTGAGGGAGGTAAGGCTTTCCTCATTGGAGTGAAGAAGGATGAGGGACGTCTTGGTAGAGGTGAATAAGATAATAAGAGGCACAGATACAGTGAACAGTGAAAGACTTTTTTTCCCATGACGGAAATGGCTGTCACAAGGGAGTATAATAATAAGGTGACTGGAAGAAGATTTAGGGGAGATTTCAGAGTTTGGTTCTCCAAAGAGTGGTGGGTGCGTCGAATGTACTGCAGTGGAGTTAGTAGAGTTAGATACATTAGGGGCATTTAATAGACTCTTGGAAAGGCACATGGATAGTAGTAAAATGAAATGTATGCAGGTTAGTTTGATGTTGGAGGAGGAAAAAAGGTCGGCATAGCATTATACTTTACTGTTTTATGTTCTCCTTCCGTATGGAAAACTGGGTAATACATTCCGATCAAGGTAAAAGAATATGGCACCCAGGACGAGCTAGTCAACTGGATATACAATTTACCTCATGGTATAAGACAGAGGGCAGTTGGAGACATTTTGTTTTTTCTGACTGGAGGTGTTTGTGATTTGGATAATTGATTTGGCTGAGAATATTAGTTTCCTGGTAAATACGTTTGTGGGTGGCTCTAAAATTGGTGATATACTGGACAGTGAAGAAGGTTAACTGTGATAAAACAGGATGGACAGTACTGCTGCGATAGTGGGCTGAAGGATAGCAGATGGAGTTTAATTAGATAAATATGAAGTGTTCCATTTTGGTAAAACAAACCATGGCGGGACTTGTACAGTTAATGTTCGAGCCCTGGGTAGTGTTGTCAGTCAGTGACCCAGGGATGCAGGTACACAGTTCTTTGAGCGTGGTGTCACAGGTAGACAGGCTGGGGAAGCAGGCCTTTGGGATGGTTACCTTCATTGGTCACTGCATTGAGAGTAGGAGTTGGGGTGTCATGTTGTGGTGGACACTGGTGAGGCCACCATAAAAGCATTGTTGATCAGTAGGAAAAAGACATCTGGTTCACTTACATCCTTTAAGGAAGACGATCTGACATTCTAAACTGGTCTGGCTGTCATGTGACTCCAGACCCACAGCAATATGGCTGATTCGGAACTGCCCTCTGGGTAATTAGCAGACGGGCAAAGAATGCTGGTTCCAGAAGTGCCACCCACAGCCCTTGAATGATTAAATTAAAATACATATGTTCCTCCATACCTCTGTGAACCCCTCCAGCTGCAGCAATTCGTATTGGCTTTGTAACACCGTTCAGGCCCTGATCACTCTCTGTAACACTCTCACCACCTCCAGCACCTTCACCTCTCCCTGTTCCTATTATCTCATAAAATCCTGATAATGATTTCTCTTCTCACTGCCCCCCTCCTGCTCGCAGACAGTTCGCAATCTCTCTAACACTTACTGCATAAACACTCTCTCACTTTAGAATTGTTCGTACTTTTGGTGATCTTCTAAGCCTGGTAATCTAATAAGATCCATTTTGTGCTGAGTGAGGGACAGGTAGGAATTCGTTGTTGAGATTTTGATGGAAATTAAAATGGAATGTCCTTTTGTTGAGTGTTTTACACCATTCTTCAAGTGTTTTTCAACTGTTCATTTACAGACACACATTTCAGTCTGTTCATCCTGTTAATCCTTGGTCAGTTCCCTTCTCAAACCCAAGTAAATGGTCTAATTTGTTTCCAGTTGTATCTTGTCCATTCTGTGATTCACGTTAAAGCTTTAGACTTAATTAAATTTCAATTTATCCCAGTTTCCCAGAGGATCTCTCTGTGCGACATTACTCATTCACTTAGCTTCATCATACAACAGTCGCTCTGAGATAGCTGCGTCCGTTGCCAGTTGCACAATGTGATATTCAATGTGATATCTGAGGGAAAAAAATTCTCCTCTTTGAATATCACTGTTGTCAGTGTGATTGTCCCAGATTATGCGAATATTGAAGTTTCCCAAAATTACCACAATGCCTTTGTTAAAAATTCCAATGAATTCCTGTTTATCGCAGTGATGAGCAATGAAATGCTGTACAGTGGCAAAAACTGTTCTGCTGCTTGTGTCCTTGGCAAGTAGTAGCCAGAATTTACATTCAGACTGACTCTACTTCATGATCTGTGGCCAAATGCTTTCTCTGTAATGCCTTTGTTACCCATTTCTGTCATGTTACCTAACCCTCCTTTCCCATTCTGCCTTAAACCCCGCAAGATTGTGAATCATTGAATATTTACGTTCCACCTTTTGTTCGTCCTGTAACCATGTCTCTCTACTCTCTGTGTCACAAATCCATTTACCATATTGAAAATATTTTGTCCATTCCAAAATAAAACATAATTTACTCTTTCCCAGAATCTCCTGTCACAAACGTATTCACTGATGTACAGTTTTAGTTAAATTTTTTCCACCCTGCTCATTTCTGCTTGTTTTCAGCCACATCCCCATGCTGTTCCGATACTTCCCTCTTTCTCTGTGGATTTGGAAAGCTCCTTTCACTTGAATCCTGTCTCTGCATCCTCTCTCTCAGTTTAAAGCTCTGTCCATAAACCTACCAACATGATTTCCAGGACTCTGTTCTCATCATGGTTCCATTGGTTCCCAGTGCAATGGGATTGTTTTGATTTACTTGTGGAATGTGGGTGTCTCTGGCTGACCAGCCTTTCTTGCCCAACCCTAGCTGCCCTTGTGCTGAGTAGTTTGCTCGGCCCTTTCAGAGGGTAATTCAGAGGCAAACACTTTGCTGTGGGTATGTCGTGCAGACCACGTGAGGATAGGCAGATGTGTTTCTCAAAAGAACCAGTGTCTTTTTGATGAACAAAGATTATTTTGGACATCAGCAACGGTTTCATACTTATTCATGAATAGTTAGTTGCATTTTTTGTATTGATTGATTTAAAATTCCCCCCGTTCTGATGGTGGGATTCAAACCTGTCTCCCCTGAACATTAGCTGAGGTTTTTGATACATGCTCTAGCAATAATACTACAAGGCCATCACTTCACTTGCTCACAGGTTGCTCATTCCTGACCGGTTATACCAGTGCATAATGAAGCAAAACCCGTTCTTCCGACACAATTGTTTGATACTGACATCTTCCAACACTCTGGTGATATCACTCAGTCTCCCTCCATGTGGTATCCCTCACTGTGTGGGTCTAATTGCTGCCTCTGTCAGTGTGTCTCACTCTTGCAGCTACTCCAGATCCTGAGCCAACAGAATTCTCCACTCCGGAGAAACGAGGCAGAACAGGCCAAGGATGCAGCCTTGGATTTGCCAGATCTCTGTGTGACTTAGTGCCATTAGCTAAGTGTAACACTCAGTTCATCCGTTCATCCCTTCTGCCTATTTCTCTCTGTTCTGTCGGTATTTAGGAAGTTCCTGACTCAATAGACTTCCCAGCTGCTGGGTGTCTCATCCATCACCCCATTGAAGATGGTCGGTCAGCCAGAAAGACAAAGGGAAGGGAGATCTTGAGTCTTCAATAAATTCTGCAGCGAGGTAAGATCACTCACAGTGCACAGAGCAGAGAGCAATGAGAGGGCTCCAAACATCAGCTAACAGGATATGATATAGATACAGTGCTGGCGAGGGAGCACAGTACGACACACCACAGGCTCAAACCCCACCCCTGCTGTAAGTTCTTTTGTACTAAGACTCACTACTTTTCAACACTGTATCTGTGGCATGTCTTGTGCACCAGTGTCTTCAATAAATTTTAACTCCTATAACAGTTCCTGTCTCTGTAAAGTCTTCTCTTTCCGATAGCCCATCAACATAGTTGAAATGTATTGCACTCCAGACTACCATCCTTATCGCTGTAACTTGCTTCAGTGTTTATCACATGCCTTATCTCGGTCGTCTCCTCCTCCATTAACTGGAGAAAGAGCCATATAGCACAGAAACAGTTCCTTCAATACAACTAGTCCATGCTGACCAGATTCCCTGAACAAGTCATGTTTCCCTGCACTTGACCCATATCCCTTCAAACCTTCTCCTCTCCATGTACCTGCCCTAATGTCTTTTACATGTTGTTATTGTATTTTTCTCTACCACTTCCCCTGTAAACCCATTCCATGCCTGCACCCCCCTCTGTGTGGAAAATGTTCTCCTCCAATCCCATCTAAGTCTTTCCTCTCCCATCTTATATTTATGCCCTCTAGAACACAGATCATGACTGTGCAGTACTGGCCTTTCGGCTCTCGGTGTTGTGCCTACCTGTGGAACCAATCCGAAGCCCAAGTAGCCAACACTGGTCCATTCTCGTCCATATAACTAACCAAAGACCATTTAAATGTCCTTAAAGTTGGTGAGTCTACTACTGTTGCAGGAGAAAGTGAGGTCTGCAGATGCTGAAGATCAGAGATGGAAATGTGTTGCTGGAAAAGCGCAGCAGGTCAGGCAGCATCTAGGGAACAGGAGAATCGACGTTTCGGGCATTAGCCCTTCTTCAGGACCCTGAAGAAGGGCTAATGCCCGAAACGTCGATTCTCCTGTTCCCTGGATGCTGCCTGACCTGCTGCGCTTTTCCAGCAACACATTTCCATCTCTGATCTCCAGCATCAGCAGACCTCACTTTCTCCTCAATGATTTCAACCTACTGCGAATCCTCTTACAAGGATGCCTTCCTTGAAGAAGCTCTCTTTCTCCCTCTACAAAGGTTTCAGTGAGTCCCTCTCTCACTGCACCCCCCAGGTCATCTCCTCTGCACAGAAGCTCTTCAGCCACATTCTCAAACAGACTCGCTACCACAGCCATATCTCCTTCCTCAGCACCTGCCTACGGAACCGACTTATCCCGCACGGACTCCGGACTACGTTCCGACCAACAAAACTTGGACCCAACCAGGACAACCAGTACCTACAACAAATCCGCAGCCTCCAGCAACAGACGTCCCTCCGGATCCTCCGCTCCACGCTTGCAGCCATGCGCCGCTATCTACATTCCCTGCAACTCGACCTACCCCAGCTCAGAACAACACTCTCACAGACCTGCAAAGGACCTCTACTGTTCTTCATCCACAGAAGGATCCATAAACTAAACAAACAGTTCTTCCTGGCCATATCGGAAATCAAAGACAGTAAGTACCAAAAACTTTCATGTACTTACCCCCACACTCCGGATTCCTCATTCCTGAAGAAGGGCTAATGCCCAAAACGTCGATTCTCCTGTTCCCTAGATGCTGCCTGACCTGCTGCGCTTTTCCAGCAACACATTTCCTACTACTGTTGCAGGCAATGCATACCATGCCCCGACTATTCTGAGTAAAGAACCTACCTCTGGCATCTGTCCCATATCTATTTATTAATATTAGTATCTACCTCAATTTAAAGCTGTCTCCCCTCGCGTTAGGCATCGCCACCCAAGAGAAAAGGCTCTCGCTGTCCAACCCATCTAACTCTCTGACTATCTTTTATGTCTCAATTAATTGGCCTCAAATGTCTTCTCACGAACAAAAACAGATTCAAGTCCCTCAGCCTTCCTCATAAGACCTTCACTCCAAACTCGGTAAAATCTTAGTAAGTCTCCTCTGAACCCTTTCCAAATCTTTCACATCCTTCCTGTAATGCGGTGATCTGAACCATAGGCAAAACTCCAAATGCGGCCACACCAGAATTTTGTACAGCTGCAGCATTATATCATGGTTCCGAAACTCAATCCCTGTATCAATAAAAGCTCACATGCTGAATGCCTTCTTAACCTGGATGGCGGCTTTCAACGGATCCATGTACATAGACACAGTGATCTCTCTGTTCATCTGCATGACCAAGATCTGCTTTAGAAGGGCTTATGCCCGAAATGTCGATTCTCCTGTTCCCTGGATGCTGCCTGACCTGCTGCGCTTTTCCAGCAACACATTTTCAGCCAACATCTGCTTTACCCATATCCACCTGTTAGGTCACCTTCTCAAATACGTCAATAAGGTTTGTGAGGCATGACCTACCCTTCACAAAACCGTGCTGACTATCCCTCATCAACTTATTCATCTCCAGGTGATTATAAACGTTAGTTTCTTTTACCATCCCTTCCAACACTTTATCCAGAATCGGAGTAAGGCGCACAGGTCTGTAATTACCCAGGGTTGTCTCTACTTCCCTTCTTGATCAAGGGGTTAACATTTGCTGTCCTCCAGCCTTCTGGCACTATTCCTGTACACAATGATGACATAAAGATCAAAGCCAAAGGCTCGGCAATCTCCTTCCTGGCTTACCAGAGAAACCAAGCATCAATCCTATCCACCGCAGGGGACTCACCTATTTTAACACTTCCCAAAATTGCTAACACCTTCTCCTTCTGCAGTTCAATCCCATCTAGTTATGGACCCCACTACCCTGGGGTAAAGATGTTGGCTAATCAACTTACCTGTACCCGTCATGGTTTTCTAAACCTTTGTAAAGTCACCCCTCAGCCACCTACACCCAATGGAAATGAGAAAGACAATGATATAAATATCCCTGCTCGTGTCCCTGCTACTACATTGTCACAATGTTCTGGGATACGCTTGTTTAGGACCGAGAGCTTTCTCTACCTTTGTGTTCTAAGACCTCCAGTGCCACCTCTTCTGTAATAGGGACTCTTTATAAGCCATCACTGTTTATTTCGTTTGTTTCCTAGTCTTTGTCCACAGTGTGTTCTGACATGAAATGCTCATTTAGGCTCTTGCCCATCTCCTGTGGTTCCACACATCGATGGACTCACTGATCTTTGAGGGGCCCCAGTGTCTGTCCAATTGTTTTTTGTACTTTTGTGCTGTAGAAAACTCTTTGCATTCTCCTTTACCTTATTTGCCAAAACAATCTTATCTCCTCACCCCCATGTTGCTTTCCAGCTTATCCAGCCTCTCCGTTTATGTCACACCCTCCAGTATCAGTAACATCTTCGTCAATCCTTGCAGCATTTACAGTTTCAGAAAATCCTTCCTAAATCAGGCTGATCAGAATTCTACGCAGTACACTAAAGCTGTGCTGACTATCCCTAATCAGTCCTTGTCTTTGGAAATGCATATAACTCCTGTCCCGAGGACCTGCTTCCAACAACGTATGCACCACTGACATCAAGCCAATTGGTGTTGATGTCCCTGGCTTTCCATCGTAGCCTTTTCTAAGCACTGGCACAGCATTAGCCCCCCTCCAGGATCCCTGGAGACACTGATAACCTTTGGCTATCAGTGATAGAGAAATCACTTCATGGGACTCTGCAATTTCTTCCTGAGCTTCCCACAATATCCTGAGATATACTTTATTAGTTCCCAAGGACTTGACTCCCTTATATGCATTTTAATACCTCCAGTACCTTCTTTTATGTGGAGTATTTTGAAGACATCACATTTTTCCCCCAACGTCCCCAGTCTTCCTTCACAGTAAGTTCAAACGTGACATTTTCGTTTAGTATGTCACCCATCTCCAATGGATGGCCCCATTCATCTTCAAGGAGCCATATTCTGCCCCTAGTTAATCTTGTGTTGTTAACATACATGTAGAATCTCTTTGGATTTTGCTCAGCCTGATCTGTCAAAGCTTCCTGTGGTCCCCTTTTGGCCATCCTGATTTCCCACTTAAATGTATTACTCCACCCGCAATGTTCTTCAATGGATTCCCTTAATACAGCTGGCCATAAGTGACATGTGCCCCCTTTGTGTTGACCAGAGCCTCAATACCCCCACCTTATCTAATGTTCCATACTTGTGTCAGCATTGTCATCCACACTAACAGGAAGATGCTGGCCCTGACCTCTCAGTTTATCTCTCTTTTAAATTTTCCCACCTGCCTGACGTCCCTTTACCTGCAACTAGCCTCCACAATCAATTGTTAAGAGCTCTTGACTAATACCTTCTGAATTGAAGCAAGGCCAGTTTTGATCTTTAACTTGTGGACCTTGTCCTTTTCCATCGCTATTTTAAAACTAATAGAATCGTGATCACTTTGCGAAAGTGTTGCCGCACTAATAACTCAGCCCCTTTCCCTTCCTTGTTTCCCAAGGGGAGGTCAGGTTTTACCCATTTCTGCAGTCCGACCATTTACATTCTAAGTGAGACAGTTTTCTTGAACACGACTAACAAATTCCTCGCATCCAAGCTCTGAACACTCTAGCAGTCCGAGTCTAGGTTTGGAAAGTTAAAATCCCCGACCAGTCCATCCCTATCATTCCTACAGATCTCTGAGATCTTCCGACATATTTACTGCTCAAATTCCTACTGACTGTTGAGGGCCTGTAGTACAGTCATATCAAACTGATGACCCATTCTCATTTCTCAGTTGCACCATTATGGCTTCACTGGGCGTTCCCAGGAATATCCTCTATAAATCCTGCTGTAATGTTTTCACTGATCAAAAAAGTCCACTCCCCCTCCTCGATCACCTCCTGTTCTTTCCTTCTTGTAGAATCTGTACCCTGGAACATTGAACTCCAGTCATGTCCCTCCCTCAGCTGTGTTTCTGTCATGCTATGGTGCCCCAGTCCCATGTTCCCATCCATGCACTGAGTTAATCTGCCTTAACTGTTAGGCCTTTTACTTTGAAATAAATGTACTTTAATTGATCAGTTTTCCCTCTATTTAAATTCCTGTCTTGAAATTCTGTCCCAGACTCAACCTTCAGACTGTCGCCTGAGACCAACACCCTCACCTTTCATGTCATCTGCAAACTTACTAATGATACCTTCTGCTTTCACATCCAACTCATAAATGTACATAATACTGCACAAAGTAATGAGAGGAATACATAGGGACAATAGCCAGAGACTTTTCCCCAGGCAGGATTGACTGGTACGAGGAGTCATAGTTTGAAGATATTAGGAGGAAGGTATAAAGGAGACATCAGAGGTAGGTTCTTTACGCAGTGAGTTGTGAATGTCTGGAATGGTGCTGGTGGAAATGAAGTCATTGGGGACGTGTAAGCAACTACTGGCCATGCACATGGATAGCAGTGAGTTGAGGAGTGCGTAGGTTAAGTTACTATATTTTACATTAGGATTAAGTCTCGGCACAATATTGTGGGCCGAAGGGCCTCTTCTGTGCTGTACTTTTCTACGTTCTATAATAAACAGCAATGGTTGCTGCACAGATTCCTGCAGTACACCCACTTGTGAAAGAATTTCAAGCACAAACCATACCTCCACCGTTGTGGATCCAGGCAGCCAAATTGCCTTGGATCCCATTGGTCTGTTGGACCAGCGTTCCGTGAGGGTCCTTGTCAAGCGCCTGAATGAACTCCATGTAACCCACACCTTCCGCACTGCCCTCATCAAAATCCTCAATCGTAAATTCAAGCAAAAAGCTCAGCTTAATTTGGGAGAGGATCTTACTCGACCAATTCCATGATGAGTAGCCCTAATCAGTTTCTGCTTTTCCAAATGTTGTTTCATCCTGTCCCTCAGAATTATGTCCAATAATTTCCCTGACCCTGCTGTCAGACTATCTGCTCTGTAATTATTTGGCCTATCCCTGCTGCCCTTCCTGAACAAAGGAACCACATTAGCGATCCTCCAGTCATTCGGCACTTCATCTGTGGCCAGCAAAATATTAAGCATATCCGCCAATTCCCCAGCAATCCCCTCCCTTACCTCCCATAGCAGCCTGGGAAGCATTTCGTTGCCCACTGTGGATTTCTCCAACTTTATGCATGTGAAAAAATTCAATGTTTCCGCCTTATTGATCTTAACATGTTTGAGAAACTCGCCATCCCAACTGACATCCCCAGCGATAATGTCTTTCTCCTGTGTGAATACACATGGGAAGTATTCGTTGAAGACCTCACCTACTTCCTCTGGCTCCGTGCACAGATTGTCCTTTTAGATTCTAACAGGCTGCACTCTTTCCCCAGTAATTCTCTTATTCTAACTATACTGCTAAAATACTTTGTGGCTTTTCCTTTACACTATCTACCAAGGATACTTAATGACCATTGTTTGTCCTTGATTTTTCAAGACTCCCCTTGCACTCCCTATACGTTCTAATGGCTTCACTGGAGTTTATTGCACTGTATTTTCTTTACAAACTCACAATATCACTTGATCAGTATTCGCTGGATATTCTGCCTTAAGTATTCCCTCGTCAGGAGCACACTGGCCCTGAATTCTCACTGTATCACTTTAACATTCTCCCACTTTCCAAATATAGGTCCATCTGCAGATAGTCCACCCAGTCTCAGTTTTTGTCAGATCCTCTGTATTGATAGTGATACTGATAGGAGACTCAATAGTGAGGGGGACAGGCAGGAGATTGTGTGGCTGCAGAAGAGACCCCAATATGGTGTGTTGCCTGCCGGGTATCAGGGTCAAGGATGTCTCTGAGCAGTTACAGAACATTCTGAAGTGGCAGTATAAATACCCAGAGGTCATTTTCACATCGGTACACATGACATAGTTAGTCAAAGGGATGGGATCCTGTGAAATACGTACAGGGAGTGCGGAAAGAAGTTACAAAGTAATACCTCAAGGGTTGTGATCTCCAGAATACTCCCAGTGCCACAAGCCAATGAGGGTAGAAATAGAAAGATCGGCCAGATGGATACGTGGCTGAGGAGCTGGTGGAGGGGGCAGGGTTTTCAGTTCTTGGATCATTGGGATCTCTTCTGGGGTAGAGGTGACCTGAAAAAAGGGGGCGGGTTGAACTTGAACCAGAGAGGCACCAGTATCCCTGGGGGGAGATTTGTTTGTCTTACCCCGGAGGGTTTAAACTAGTTTGGCAGGGTTTTGGATCCTGAGGAAGAGAGAGCCCATTGATCAGTCAAGGGAAAAATGCATCATCCATCGAAAGCATGTTTTCTATCCAGGATATCCAGGGGCACAGTCAAGGGAGGGAAAAGTCTTCTGGTTTAAAGGACATTTATTTCGACACACAAGGTCTGACTGGAAAGGCAGACGAGCTCAAAGCATGGATTGGCTCTGGGGACTGGGATATTATAACTCTGAGGAACAAAGCCCACACACTTCAATAATTGCAGTCCGAGACAAAATCTGAATCAGTAGTGTCCTTTATTTTAGACTTGCAAGTGGGTGTGATGCCCAGTGCCTGTAAGGCAGAGGACATACACACCAAATTCAATTCAACTACAATATTTATATAATTTGATTTATTTTGTTTTACATTGCTCCTCCCCTGTTTACATCCTCCCCTTCCCTAAGACTGGCCGCATTACGCCTGTTTATACTGCCTTGTCTGTGACAAAATGCTTTTTTCTGCCCTCACAAGGTCATTTGACCTCATCCCGCTGCAGGTCATTGTTAGGCATATTCTTTCTTCTTCAGTATCTACTCTCTCCATCTGGGCCTCTCCCGAGGTCATGACCTATGACCTTTTTAATTGGGGTTTGTTCCTGTGTCTCCATAAAAGATGTTTATACCTACTGTTTGTACAGGCGTATCTAGCTTAACTTCATCCCCTCACAACATCTTATCTATTTGCCCATAATATCTACCATTGTTTTGCAATCACGTTTCATGCAGGCATACAATTTTAGCTAATACAAAAACAATTATATATTTCCTCCACATAGTTTCCATTCTTGTTGACTCAGCTCTTGGCTAAATCAATTACACACTGGTGTGAGTTCATTTACTTTGTATAAGTAAATGGAATTGCAGAACTAACATTATTTCTCCCACATCCCACAATTTCCCCTTTTTCTTTAATTACCATTCGTTATCTTCTGCAATTTTTCTTTTAAACATCGTCCCCGAAATTCGCAAGCATCATTCCGGAGATTTCATGCATCTTATTTTCACTCATCTCCTCATTATTTCGTCAATAAAGTTCCTCTGTCTGATTCCCTTTTAGGGGCATCTGTTTCATCAAGGCTGTTTCAATCAGTCTTTGGCTGAGTCCTCGTATACAGGGTATGATACAACAGCCAATGGCCACCAATACCCCAACTACTACTATCAGGGAAGTAAGGATAGAAATCACCACCCCCTTCCATTTTCCAAACCATGATTCAAGCCATCCCGTGAG